>NW_024070201.1:31163045-31763045 GCF_014754425.2 Oryx dammah
TAACAACAATGTATTCTGCCTGAGGACAGTCTCTGGATTAAACCTTCTGGCTAATTCTGTTATCTTAAAATGTAAATTATGGGAGTAGGTCTGGTGAGGTCTTTACAACCTCCAGACATTCTTTGGATTCATTGGAGAGTATATAACTTCATTGGTAACACTAACAACCAGGCACTTTTTCTGCCCCCTTCTGATGCCTATGTCAGAAGCTTTCTCTATATCCTTTATACTTTAATAAAACTTTGTTACACAAAAGCTCTGAGCGATCAAGCCTCGTCTCTGGCCCCGGATTGAATTCTTCTCCGGGGGCCAAGAATCCCGGCGTCGTAATTCAACAACAACCTTTCATCTTGGGGGCTCGTCCAGGATCCTTCAGGACAAGGTAAGGATGCTTGGAGCTCTAGTTCTTTGTTCTCTTAATGAACACGTTTTCTGCTGTGCTTTACTACCTCTACGGTATGCTCATGTGAATGAATGACATGCCCTGCGCGAAGCAAGTGAGGAGACCTGCTCTGTGGTTCCACAATGATCTCATACGGCTCATGGCAGAAACCTGTCGGGGGTTTATACCGACCTGCCAATGCCAAGAGGCACCCAATGTCTCCTTTGGGAACCAACCAAGAATGGGCAAAGCGTGTGGACTGAACTCCCCTTTCTCGGTCAAACTTTTCGGTCACTTTGACCATTTCATAACTCCTTGGGAATTAGAAGTACTAACCTAATCTATCAGATCATAGACTTTCAAGGGACTTGTGATCTATACTGTTACTGTGTACTGTGGCTTAGGTCCCAAACTTGGATTGGTAGTCAAAAAAGCGTCTAACCTCGCTAGGAATCAGAAGTTCGGAAACTAGGTGGAGCTCTAGCTCCAAGAACATCTCTGAGGTTAAAGGTTACTCAGATTGGGACTGCAATGGGCTTTTTTTCCCCTTTGGTAACGCTGGCTCTTAGTGGACCAGAGGAGGCTCTCATACTGGTGTGGTGATGCTTGAAAAGAACATCTCAGCTTTATGTTCATATCGGTCTTTTTTTTTTTTTTTTTTCATATCGGTCTTATTGTGGTCAGTAATATACTCAGGGTTGTGCACAGGCACTTAGGTGACGAATGTTTCCCCCAGCAGTCTTAGCTTGGGAGGCATTCCGGAAGGTTACTCTGATTGCACCCTGGGTGGCATCAGAGGCAAGCAAGGTTAAAGGTGAAGAGCTGGACATCAGGTAGAGATGCTATCAGGTCTACCCCTGGTACATCCCCACTCCATCTCAGTGGTAGAACCGGGAGGGTCGAGACGGCGCCTGCGTTGGTAAGGGACAGACTAAGTCTGACCAGGAAGAAAAAGCTTTTGGTGTAAAGTCTGTCTACACCCCCATCTAGAGCAGGGAGGGACGCCTCCGGTAGAAAAATGGGGCTGGTCGCTTTTTTTCTCTCTTACAGATGGGAGCTAACAATTCCAGCTTCACTCCTTTGAACTGTATCCTGAAAAACTGGGATAGATTTGATCCCCAGGGCTTAAAGAACACACACCTGGTCTTCCTATGTGATACTGCATGGCCACGGTATCCATTGGAGGATGGCGAACGGTGGCCGGTTGAAGGGTCTCAAGTATAATACTGTTTTACAATTAGACCGGTTCTCTAAGGAACAAGGGAAGTGGGTAGAAGTAGCATATGTGTTGCCCTTTTTCTCTCTGCGAAATATGCCAGACTTATGTCCTAAGGGTATAGATTTGGGCGTGAAACCTTCAGCTCCCTCCTGTCCTACTTTGCCGCTGTACCCGGGGCTCCAAGCTGAGCAAACTGAAAACCAGAGAACCCCCTTAGAAGGGTTGCCTTTGTCTCAGTGGAAATCGAAACTGAGATTCAAACTGCCCACGTGGAGGTCCAAACAACTGTCTCAGTACGACCTCAGACTACTCTGGTTTCAGTAGAATCTCAGACCATCGAAGTTAGAGATGAGATGGAGGTCAGGAGACAAAGAGAAAAAGAAAAACAGGTTTCTCCAGTCTGTCCCTGGGATCATATGCGCAGAGCAGCCAGAGACTGAGGAACAGCCACACAAGCTGTTGCCTCTTCATGAAACACCCACCGGGAGAAATAATCAGTCTATGAGAGTTAAGATCTGAGAGACTATTTAGAAGACCCAGAAAAATATATTAGAGCTTTTAAAGGTGTTACTCTGCTTTATGAACTTACTTGGAAGGATGTGATGTATATCTTGGGACAAACGCTGACTCCTGACTCAAAGACTTGAATTTTGGGAAAAGCAGTTGCTTATGGAGATGAATGGCTTGGTAATGAATCAGTAGAGAAGAGGGAGGACGAGATAGTGGCCCTCCCCACTGGGAATCAGGCGGTCCCAACTATAGAACCAGACTGGGACTACAACTCAGTTAAAGGAAGATGGGATCAGAGTCATTTTGTCAGATGTATTCTTGAAAGATCAGGCAGGTGCGTTCTAAGCCTTTAAACTATAGCAAATTGGCAGACATAGAACAGGAGGAGAAGGAAACTCCTGGTAAATTCCTAGATAGACTAAGAGAAGCCCTTCGCAGATTCACTGAGATTGATCCCAAAAGCGAAGAAGGAAAACTCATCTTAAAAGATTTCTCACTCAGTCGGCTCCTGATATCTGCCGTAAGCTACAAAAATGGGCCAAATCAGTCTTAGATACTCTGTTACAACTGGCTCAGATGGTCTATTACGGTAGGGAATATGACAAAAAGAAAGACAAAGGGAAAGGCGGAAGCCTTCTCAATGGCTATGAAAACGCTCTTAAACAGCCTGAGAAAAATGCCCAGAGGGACCCAGGTGACAAGGGATGAGCTTGCTATTACTGTGGAAAGGAGGGGCACCTCAAGCGGGATTGCCCTCAGGCATCTAAGCCGCCCCGGCTCCATGTCTTGTCTGCAAAGGACCACACTGGAAGACAGACTGCCCTCAGAGGCGTAAGTCTCCGGGGTCGGACTCTCAAGACAATCAGGACTGAAGGTGCCCGGGGGTCCTCACTCAAGCTCCCGTCCTAATTACACCTGAGGAACCCCAGGTATTAATAACTGTGGGGGGCCAATCCGTCAATTTCCTTTTAGATACTGGGGCAACTTACTCTGTGCTTACTGAGCCTCTGGCCCACTTTCTTCCCGATCCGTAATGGGACTGTCTGGACGAGCCAAAAGGTATTATTTCAGTTATTCTTTATCTTGCAACCAGGATTCTGTGCTATTTTCACACGAGTTTCTGATCATGCCAGAATCTCCCTCACCCCCCTTTTGGGGAGGGATATACTGAGCAAGGTCCATGCCTCTGTTTTCATGAATATGGAGCCCTCCCTTTCTCTCTCTTTAGTTGAACAAAATGTAAATCCTAGAGTATGGGCCGATGGAAAATGGTGGGTCAAGCACAAAATGCTATTCCTGTAGTTGTCAGGCTCAAAGACCTGCACTTATTTCCACATAAGAATCAGTATTCACTGAAACCTGAGGTTAAGGAAGGGTTAAAACCCATCATCGAAAATTTAAGGGAACAGGGACTATTCCCTGTAACAGTCCTTGCAACACTCCTGTTTTGGGTATAAAGAAATCAAAAGGTAAATGGAGACTAGTTCAAGATTTATGTATACTAAATGAGGCTGTAGTTCCTTTACACCCCGTGGTGCCTAATCCTGATACTCTATTGTCTGAAATTCCTGAACGAGCCAAATATTTCTCAGTAATTGATTTAAAAGACGCCTTCTATTCAGTGCCTTTGGCGGAGGAAAGTCAATTTCTATTTGCCTTTGAAGACCCTACGCAGCCAGCTTCTCAGTTAACCTGGACAGTTTTGCCCCAGGGATTTCGTGACAGTCCTCACTTATTTGGACGAAGTTTGTCACAGCATCTCCAAAACTTTAATAGCTCTGAAGCAGTGGTGTTACAATATGTAGATGATATTTTGCTCTGTGCTGAGACAGAGGAAGCTTGTTTGTGAGCCTCAGAAGATTTCTTAAACTTTCTGGCAAGCTGAGGTTACAAGGCATCGAGAGAAAAAGCTCAGCTTTGTCAACAATCGGTTAGATATCTGGGCCCAGTCATATCAGAAGGGACTAGGGCCATAGGCCCTGAGAGAATTAAACCTATACTAAATCATCCCCTACCTATGACTTTAAAACAATTGAGAGGATTTTGGGGAATCACAGGTTACTGTCGCAGTTGGATTCTGGGTTATGGGGAACTTGCCCAGCCTTTATATAAACTTATAGCTGAAACTCAGCAGGCCCAAACTGACAAACTGGTTTGGTCTCCAGAAACTCAAAAGGCTTTTAAGGTTCTTCAGACTGCTCTCCTGCAAGCTCCAGCTCTGAGCTTGCCCACAGGGTCAGAATTTAATTTGTTTGTCACTGAAAGAAAAGGTATGGCCTTGGGAGTTTTGACACAACCCCGAGGGCCTCACCAGCAACCTATTGCTTATCTAAGCAGAGAATTAGATGTAATTTCATGTGAGTGGCCCCACTGCCTAAGAGTAATTGGGGCAGCAGCTTTATTAGCACCTGAAGCTTTAAAAATAATTAATGGATGAAACCTTACTCTACTGACTTCTCATGATGTAAGTGGAATCTTAAATTCTAAGGTTAATATTTGGATGACAGACAGTAGGCTTCTTAAATACCAGTCATTGTTGTTAGAAGGACCAGTAACTAAGCTTAAAGTTTGTGGAAATTTAATTTTCCTTCCTGAGAAGAAAAATGAAACACCTGATCACGATTGTTCTCAATTCCTAACTTTAAACTATGCAGCTCGGGAAGATCTAATGGATACCCCATTAGACAATCCTGACATGGAAATATTTACAGATGGCAGTTCTTTTGTTCAGGATGGAAAGCATAAAGCAGGTTATGCCATGGCGACTGCTGAACAGGTTTTGGAAGCAAAATCTGGATTACAACGACGTGGGAAGTATCCTGGAGAGGACTGGGAAATTGATTTTACTCATATGCCAAAAGCTAATGAATATTCTTGCTTACAAGTTTGGGTAGATACTTTTACTGGATAGATTGAGGCTTTTCTCTGTCGCAGTGAACAGGCTCAAGAGGTTATAAAGATTCTCTTCATCAGTGGAAGTCTTCTCGTGGTGGACATCTCCACTTCAAGGAAAGGACTTTCTCCAAGTCTGTGAATATCTTTGACAACAATCACATGCGATGCCTCTTCTTCATCTGATGACATCTACCAACCCTAAAATGGACTGGTGCAACACGTTGCACTTTAACTATGGACATAATGTGACTTTTAATTTTGATTTTAACTTGTTTTAATGACTATGTTGCCTTACATCTGTAATTGTATAACTGGATTTGTTTCTAGCAGCATGAAAGCTTTTAAGTTACAAATGGTTGCTCAAACTCCTGCTACTGCTGCAACTTCCTCCAACTACTATTTGGGGTCCCTGGATCAGGTATCCTCAATATGAGGATTAGGAGAATATGTTGCCTCACCAATTTAGGGACAACGCCCCTTCTCAGCTCAGAAGCAGTTATGGAACAAGAACGATGCCCCTTTTCCCTAGGCAACATAATTCTCCTAAAAGAAAAGGGGGGAATGAGAGTCATTTCCTGGGCAGGTTGATAAGAAGTCTAGGGGTCCCCAAGGAGAGGGGGTCTGGAATTCTCAAGGAGGAAGAAAGGACAAAAATTTTTTTTTGTTCTCTACATTCCTTAGGATTATATAACAACAATGTATTCTGCCTGAGGACAGTCTCTGGATTAAACCTTCTGGCAAATTCTGTAAATTATGGGAGTAGACCTGCTCTTTACAAGGATTATATAACAACAATGTGTTATGCCTGAGGACAGTCTCTGGGTTAAACCTGGCTAATTCTGTTATCTTAAAATGTAAATTATGGGAGTAGGTCTGGTGAAGTCTTTACAACCGCTAGACATTCTTTGGATTCATTGGAGAGTATATAACTTCATTGGTAACACTAACAACCAGGCACTCTTTCTGCCCCCTTCTGATGCCTATGTCAGAAGCTTTCTCTATCTCCTTTATACTTTAATAAAACTGTTACACAAAAGCTCTGAGCGATCAAGCCTCGTCTCTGGCCCTGGATTGAATTCTTCTCCTCCGGGGGCCAAGAATCCCGGCATCATAATTCAACAACAACCTTTCGATACTAATCATAAAATCCTCAAAGAACTGGGGTGGCGGCAGGGAGATGAATGCATCAACAGGATGGAAGTTATAAGTTTTTAACAAAAAGTTAGAAAATATAAAGAAGACCCAGACAGAACTGAACAATGAAGTGAAGTGAAGTCACTCAGTTGTGTCCAACCGTTTGCAACCCCATGGATGGTAGCCTACCAGGCTCCTCCATCCATGGGATTTTCCAGGCAAAAGTACTGAAGTGAGTTGCCATTTCCTTCTCCAGGGGATCCTCCCAACGCAGGGATCAAACCCGAGTCTCCCACATTGCAGGCAGACGCTTTACCCTCTAAGCCACCAGGGAAGTTGCTGAACTGAACAATAACTGAAATTAAAAATACACTAGAAGGAATCAACACTAGATTAGATGATACCGAGGAATGGATCAGTGAACTGGAAGACAGACAAGTGAAAATCACTGAAGCTAAACATAAAAAAGGAAATAGAATTTTAAAACTTGAGGACAGTCTAATACGAGAAAAGGACGACATCAAGTTTATGAACGTTCACATTATAGGGATCCAGAAGGAGAAGAAAGGGGCAGAGAATGTGTGTGTGTGTGTGTGTGTGTACACATATAACACCTTACCTGCCTCCTGAGAAATCTGAATGCAGGTCAAGAAGCAACAGTTAGAACTGGACATGGAAAAACAGACTGGTTCCAAATTGGGAAAGGAGTATGTCAAGGCTATTTTCACCCTGCTTATTTAACTTATATGCAGAGTACATCATGTGAAATGCTGGGCTGGAAGAAGCACAAGCTGGAATCAAGATTACTGGGAGAAATATCAATAACCTCAGTATGCAGATGACATCACCCTTATGGCAGAAAGTGAAGAAGAACTAAAGAGCCTCTTGATGAAAGTGAAAGAAGAGAGTGAAAAAGTTGGCTTAAATCTCAACATTCGAAAATGTTGATCATGGCATCCGGTCCCATCACTTCATGGCAAATAGATGGGGAAACAATGGAAACAGTGATAGACTATTTTCTTGGACTCCAAAATCACTGTGGATGGTGATGCAGCCATGAAATTAAAAGACGCTTGCTCCTTGGAAGAAAAGCTATGACCAACCTAGGTAACATATTAAAAAGCAGAGATATTACTTTGCTGACAAAGGTCCATCTAGTCAAAGCTATGGTTTTTCCAGTAGTCATATATGGATGTGAGTCTTGGACTATCAAGAAAGCTGAGCACCGAAGAATTGATGCTTTTGAACTGTGGTGTTGGAGAAGACTCTTGAGAGTCCCTTGGACTGCAAGGAGGTCCAGCCAGTCAATCCTAAAGAAAATCAGTCCTGAGTATTCATAGGAAGGACTGATGCTGAAGCTGAAACTCCAATACTTTTGCCACCTGATGCTAAGAACTGACTCATTGGAAAAGACCCTGATGCTGGAAAAGATTGGAGGTAGGAGAAGGGGATGACAGAGGATGAGAGGATCGGATGGCATCACTGACTCGATGGACATGATTTTGAGTAAGCTCTGGGAGTTGGTGATGGACAGAGAAGACTGGCGTGCTGCAGTCCATGGGGTCGCAAAGAGTTGGACATGACTGAGTGACTGAACTGAACTGGTACATAAAACTTATTTTTATTTTTATTTGTTTTTGGCTGTGCTGGGTCTTCGTTGCTGGATGAGGGCTTCCTCTAGTTGCAGTGAGCAAGGGCTTCTCTCTAGTTATGGTGCTTGAACTCATTGTGGTGGCTTCTCTTGTTGTGGAGCATGGGTTCAAGGGCATGCTGGCTTCAGTAGCTGTGCCTCATGGGCTCTAGAGTACAAGCTCAGTGGTTGTGGTACACGGGATTAGTTGCCTCACAGCCTGTGGGACCTTACTTCCTGGACCAGGGATTGAACCATGTCCCGGGCATTGGTAGGTGGATTCTTAGCCACTGAATCACCAGGGAAGTCCCAGAGAACATATATTGAAGACTTCCCTCACCTGGGAAAGGGAACATCCAGGTCCAGGAAGCACAAAAAGTCCTACGCAGGATCACCCCAAAGAGGACCACATCAAGACATACTGTAATTAAAATGGCAAAAAGTAAAGCTAAAGAGAAAATAGTATAAACAGCAAAGGGGAAAGCAACAAGTTACAAACAAGGAAACTCCCATAGGGCTATCAGCTGGCTTTTCAGCAGGAATTCTAGAGGCCACAAGGGAATGGCAGGTTATATTTAAAGTGATAACAAGGAAAAACCTACAACCAATAATAGTCTACTTGGCAAGGCTTTCAATCAGACTTGAAAGAGAGATCAAAGGTTTTACAGATAAGCAAAAGCTAAGAGGTCAGCACTACCAACCAGCTCTACAAGAAATGTTAAAGGGATTTACCTAAGTGGAAACTAAAAGGTCACACCTAGAAAATATCAAAAATACAAAAATATAAGTTAAATTATTCAATGTCACACTGAGAGTTTGTAGGCTGGAATGATAACTTGGGTGAGAATGTTAAGAGAGAGACAAAATATCATAAATTGGATATTCAGATTCTCTCTAAAGCAACTATGCTAGAGATATCACTCCAATTGTAAACTTTTTTGTGTGGTGCTGAAGTTGTAAAAAAAAATAATGCCTCCAGTACTCTTGGGTGGAAAATCCCATGGATGGAGGAGCCTGGTAGGCTACAGTCCATGGCGTCACTAAGTCGGACATGACTAAGCAACTTCACTTTCACTTTTCACTTTCACGCATTGGAGAAGGAAATGGCAACCCACTCCAGTGTTCCTGCCTGGAGAATCCCAGGGATGGGGGAGCCTGGTGGCTGCCGTCTATGGGGTTGCACAGAGTCGGACACGACTGAAGCAACTTAGCAGCAGCAGCAGCATGCATAGTTCTTACAAAATTCCATCATTTGAAGCCCCATTCAATAGGAAATTAAGGCATTTGCTCATCAGAGTTCTGATTAAGAGCTGGCCTGGGAAGTTTCCACCTTCTTTGGGGTGCTAGGTTTCCAGCCACTTGAGTCACAAATAGAAATTAGGTGCTGCTTCTCCTATGTCCATAGCAGCACTGTTCACAATAGCCAGGACATGGAAGCAACCTAAATGTCCATCAACAGATGAATAGATGAAGATGTGGCACCTACATGCAGTGGAATATTACTCGGCCATAAAGATGAATGAAACAATGACATTTGCTGCAACACGGATGGACCTAGAGACTGTCATACTAAGTGAGTCAGATAAAGACAGATAGCATCTGATATCACTTATATGTGGAACCTAAAATCTGACACAAATGAACTTGCCTATGAAACAGGCAGACTCACAGACATAGAGAACATGTCTGGTTGCCAGCGGGGAGGGAGGGATGGAGTAGGAGTCTGGGGTCGGCAGATGCGAACTTGTATATATAGGATAGATAAATAACAAGGTCCCACTGTGTAGCACAGTTCAATATCCTGTGATAAACCATAATGGAAAAAATATGAAAACGCATATATAACTGAATCACTTTGCTATACAGGAAAAAAATTAAAGCAATGTGAATCAACTATGCCTGATGCAAAGAGCTGACTCATTGGAAAAGACCCTGACTGATGCTGGGAAAGATTGAAGGCAAAAGGAAAAGGGGGCGGCAGGGGATGAGATGGTTGGATGTCATCACCAACTCAATAGACATGAATTTTAGCAAACTCTGGGAGATAGTGGAGGACAGAGGAGCCTGGAATGCTGCAGTCCATGGGGTAGCAAAGAGTCAGACACAACTTAGCCTCTGCAAAACAACAAAAATTCAAAAATAAAAATTCAAAAAATAAAATGGAATGGGGGAAGAAAAGAAAATTAGATGCTTCTTGATAAAGAAACATGTAAGATGTAGGGCCCAACCCTAGAACTTGGTCAGGATGAAGAATGAGGAATCAAAGGGATATTCTCTTTGAAGGGAAGGATTTTCTCTCTTCCTCGTCCCCTTTCTCAGCAATTCAGTCTTGCTACCATCAGGTAGGGTCAAGGAGGGAAGATTGCATGTCAGAGACAGTCTGGTTGCAGGTGCTGGAGTTCCAGAAGTTTAAGGAGTGCTTTGTGGTTCCTGTAAGTTTCAATATATGCATTTGATTTCAAAGTATATTTGACTGATGGTTTAAAAATAAAACGAACGAAGAACTCACTATTTTAGGGAGTGTGGTTAAGGAAGGTCTTGGCAAGGAGTGACTGTCGGGGGAGTGTGTAATTTCCAAAGTTCTGTTTTGCCACAGCAAATATTTGAAATGGTGGACCAGTATTAACAGCTCGGTTACAGCTCAGAGTTTTATTCAGCAAACAAAGGATAGTACACCCTCAAGGCATGAGGGCAGGCTGACCCCAAAGGAAAGGCCTCAATCCTCTTTTTATACGTTTTGTCTCCTCCCTTCTTAGCCTGCCTTATGCAAATTGGGCTAGCCAAGAAGGGGGCAAATTTGTTTCACCTAAAGTTCTCACTTCAGTCCACGGATTTTCTTTTGTTCCATTTTCACAGGCTTTTCTCTTTCTTTGTCTTTCACCCCTGCCATCTTGGACTCCTTTTTCCTATTCTAACTACCTAACATGTTTGAAGAGATCTGAGTGGAGAGAGAGAGAGAGAAATAGCAAAGTCATGTGGTGACTGGAGAAGAGTGTTCAGGGCAGGTCTTTAGTGTGACCTGAGCCTGGTAAGAGCTGACAAGTTTATGGAATTGCATGGGAGTTTAATTGCAGAGATAAGGAAGTGAGGAGGCCAGAGGAGGGACAAGGTGTCTGCTGGTGGCCTGAAATACAGAGGAGTGAGGACCAGGGCTAAGACTGAAAGGAGAACGAATCTGAGGTATAATGTTTGATGACAGCACTGCAGCGTTGGATCAGTCTCAGGAGAGAAATCTTCACACCACTGTCTTATCAGTAGTCAAACACATGGGTCTTCATCTCTGAATAACCACAGTCACCTGACTTACCTGTCCAGGTCTTTGTTCCTCACTTGTCAAAGGAAGGACCAAACTTTCAATCTCTCCCTTTTCTCGTGAAATGGTCTTACATATCAGGCATTAAGTATATGAATGAATGTTGATAACTGTGCAAAACAAAGAATATGGAAGTTACTGTCTCTCTGAAAGCCTGGACTAAATGCAAATGTAACTTGGGGAGAATACTATTTGTAACAGATTCTGGAATTGTGTTCTCGGTGGGCTTTTTCTCCCCTGTTTTGTTTGTGATTTGGTTGATTTTTCTGGCTGAGGTTGAGTAGTTTCTGCGATGTGACTGTAGGTGGAGCAATCACACTTTTCCCTATGTTACCATAGAAAAGCAGGAGCACCCACCCTTCGTGTCTAGACAGAGGACGTGCGTGCAATCATAAAATCTTCGGACGAGAGGGCTCCGGAAAGGTCATCTACTCCCTCTTGTGTCTTTAGAAAATCTTGCTGCTCAGCCAGGCTGGCGACAATGTACCCTCCCTGCTACTTTCCTTTTAACTGCCTTTAAAGCTCCACCGTTCCATCCCTAGGCACATATTTTAGAATCAACAATGAAATACACCAAACAGTGTAGGTTTATATATGAGTGAATAATAATAAATGGATATTATTTATGTATATATTTACCCAACGTGTGCTGCTGGAGATCTCTACACTCTGATGGTTCAGTAAATGTCGTCTCTGGATTCTCACCAAACATTTTCTTTATCTTAAACTGAGATTTCTCAGTATTTGGGGTCCTGCTATAGACAGGGAAAACATCAAGCAAATATATTTATTTAATTTAGGCAAATATATTTACAAAATGACAGGACCCAGACAGAAGCTGCATCCCCGTGGCCCCAGGAAGACTGCATCCCATCACCTGTTGCTCACCAGGAAGCAGGTACATGAAAAGATTTTTTTCAGTTATATGAAACTCATATATATTAACCCTGAATGTTCATGGGAAGGGCGGATGCTGAAGCTGGAACTCTAATATTTTGACCACCTGATGCAGAGCCCTGACTCATTGGAGAAGATTCTGATGCTGGGAAAGATTGAAAGCAAAAGGAGTATAGGCAGAGGACAAGATGGTTGGATAGCACCATTGACTCAATGGATGTGAGTTTGAGCAAACTCCAGGAGATAGTGAAGGACAGGGAAGCCTGGTGCACTGCCGTTCATGGGGTCACAAAGAGTCAGACACGACTTAGTGACTGAACAACAAAAGGTATCCTAGAAGTTTTTCTACAGTGTTAATGTCTACATATCTAATCCCGTTTCTCCATTAGAAATCAGTGTTTCCCCTGCTTTGAAAAAATCTAGGTCTCAAAGTTAATCCAGCCACATTTAAGGATGCATTAAATATTTTTAAAAATATTTGTGTATTTGGCTGTGCTGGCTCTTAGTTGCAGCCTGCGGGATCTTTAGTTGTGGCTCAAGAACTCTTAGTTGCAGCCTGTGGGTTCTAGTTCCCTGACCAGGGATTGAACCTGGGCCACCTGCATTGGGAGAATGGAATCTGTGCCACTGGACCAGATATTTTTTAGGACCTAAATATTTTTTAAATATTCAAAGGACAATGTTGTCATGATCGCTATTAATCATAACGTTGCAAGTAGATTACAGAGCGTATGTGCAAACCTCCCAGCAAGGTAAAGAAAGCCAGGATTTAAGAAAGAAAGCCAGATGTTAGACACCTTCTCATTTAAACTCTCGCCCAGTTTTCTGCAGCAAGAGAGTAGCTCAGCTGACTTTGGTGTTGCTGCCTCTCCCGCCCCAGTTTTACACAAATGCTTAATTATTTTGCAGGAACAGGTTGGTTTGGAAGCACAGTTTGATTCACAGATGGGAGAACACAAGGACCATCTTCCTGAAGGGATGTGGAAATTCTCAAATATGTAGGGATAATGCTATTATCATTTAGATAAACTTGTTCATTCAACTAGAACATAGCTGTGAGCACCTAATGCATACTGTGCGTTGGGGCTAGGAGCTGGGAGAGAACAGTGAACAATTAAACATGAATATCAAAAAGGTGTAGTGAATATTTTCATAGGAAATGTACAGAAATCAGCAGGACCTAACCTAGAGGTGAGGACAGCTCTCTTGAAGGATGCTATTCTTGACCAGAGGCCTGAAGGTGACATATGAGTGGCCCATTAGAGGAGAACTCCAAGTAGAAAGAACTGATAGAGGAAAGGTAAGAGTTGAAAGAGCATGGACCATGAGAGAGAATGAAGGTCTAGCGGGGCTGGAATGTAGAATTCCAGGAGACTGGAAAGAGGCTGAGGCTGGATTGCCAGGTAAGACCAAATCCTCGGGAGCGGGGGTGGGGGTGGGCTTATTTTTATTTTATCAGCAAAGAGGTTTGGTTTTATCCTAAAAGCGAAGGAACATATGGATGAGTGCATTCAGGGAAGTGACAGAAGTTCTGTGTGTGACAAAATACCATACTGCCTGCTGTGTGAATGAATGGGCGGCGGGGAGATACAGATTTGAAAGCAGCATATAGATGCTCATAAAAGCCAGGAGAGAGGTGGCCCCGAGAGTGGGAGCTGAGTCAGAAATAGCCAAGGACAGAATCCTGAAGGATATTTGAAGGACAAGTCAAAGAAGAAGAGGAAGAAGAAGAAGGAGAACTGGGAATGGGAGCCGAAGGAGGAGGAAAGGGAGGAGGAGAAAGAGAAGGAAGAGGCAGGGGAGGAGGAAGAGAAAGGGCAGAGGGAGGAGGAAGGGGAGGAGGAGCAGAGGAGGGTGACCTCTAACAAAGGAACTCGGAAGGAGCCAGAGACACTAGGTTATCCAGGAGAACGTTGCTTTGCAGGAGCCAAGGTAAGAGACTGCTTCAAAAAGGAGGGAACCAAAGCGGGTGACGAACGCTACCCAGCAGCCAAGCACAGTAAGGACTGAGGGGCATTTAGCACGGGGAGGTCGTAGGCAAGTTCACGGCAGCCAGTCGATGAAGGATGGTGGGAGTGGAAGCTAGACGAAAATGAACAGTTGAGAAGGACATGCACTTCAGGAAGTGAAGCTCCGAATTTGGGGGGAAAACTAGAGCCAGTAGCAGATGGTAGGGGGTTGGGTCAAGGTGGGGGGTGGTTCATAAATATGAGTAATTTGGAGGGTATTTAAGTACTAAAGGAAGTGACGAATGGACTGATGGGATTAAAGAAGGCCCTGGCTGGAGCTTACTGACAAGGCTGGAGAGGCTGACGATAGGGGACAAGCAGGACAGTAGCTGAGAGTGGGAGGAGGAAGGACCCTCTGCTGTCACAGGAGGTCAGAGGAGGGGCGAATGGGCTTGGACCTGGGATATTTGTGGGTTCCATGACAAGAATTTGAAAGTGTTCAAGTCTGGTGAGTCATTTTCTCTGTGAGGGAAAAAAGGACTAAGGGTACCTTTTTTGATATACCTGTTGTGCAAGTTTAAAATCCTAGCCGTAGAGGACTTTTTTTGTTTGTTTTGTTTTTGCCATGCTGTGGGGCTTGTGGGATCGACCAGGGATTGAACCTGGACCCCTGGTAGTGAGCGCTTAAAGTCTTAACCACTGGACCACCAGGAAATTCCCACGAAGAGGGTGTTCATGTTAATGTATGGCAAAACCAATACAGTATTGTAAAATTAAAAAAACTTTTAAATAAAAAAATAATAAAAAATTTCCCTAAAAGCAAAAGGTATTATCGAAGTTGACAGAAAATTCTTAAAAAAAAAACAACAGTATTATTTATTTAGTATTGTATTTTTAAAAATGAATTGAGACAAATGTAATTCACAGTCGAGACCGAGTTTGAAACTAAGAAACACTGTGAAATTCTGCTTATATCAGTTGATGGTGGGTGCACTAAAGATATGAAGTCAAACTAAAATGGTCTCTCTTCCTCTAATAAACGTTTTATGATCAAACCTAATGGCCGGTTGCATTCAAGCAATTCACCTTACACATCTGGGATTTAATTCGTTTTCTCTGAGCAGTTGAATGACTACATAATCACTACTTGCAGTAGGATTATATTAAAATCAGATAGCTTAATAAACGTTATAGAACTGGATAATTAACACAAGAACCTGAACTTAATTAGATACTAGTAGAAAATGCTGGCAATAAGCAAGTGCCTTCTTTAATATCCACTAAAATGCACTTTAAGTGCATACTAAATAGCACAGTGCAGTCCAAGAAGAATATACACACATAGAGTCAATGAAGTTTGAAGAAATTAGAATAAATGACTTACACTTTTGTTCATATGGAGCCTACCCTGGAGGAGGGAGGGAAGCTATATAGGGAGGCCTTGAAAATTTGTTGCTTCCTTGTCTTATCATTTTGCAAAATCCACTGTTCCAAGCCATTAAAGAGTTAATTGTCCTAACTGAAGCTGAGATCTTTGTGGAATCAATTTTGAGAGAAGGAAGCCCTTGTCCTCTAGAAAGGACCTACAAAGCATTAGGAGGTCCTCTGAAGAGCAGGAACCAATGTTCCTTTTGTTGTTATAACGAAACCTACAATTTTATCTATCTTCAACCCAGGTACATAGACAGGAAAATTCCCCCCAAGTAATCATTATGATATTTCTTCTGATCTGAGCATCGTGAATCTCTTCTCTACAAAAAGTAACCAGGTATTAATTGTCCTCTATAACAGGTGAGAAGGTTAGCTTAAAATCCAGTTGCACAAGAGCACAGAAGCTCCCTGCTCCACTCAAAATATATTTATGACTTCAGATTTGGTACAGCCGTACCAGAAGCCATTCTCCCAGAGGTCCTACTCCAGCCAAAGTGCCAGGAACTGCTGAGGTCAGCCTCCTGTCCTTTGGCCACACTGGAGTGAGTGATTCACAACAGCAGAGGAGACAAAGATTCACTCTTTTCCTGAAACTCACCACCCTCATTCCTCAAGAATCTTGAAGCTTGTAGGTGCCTCGAATCCCTAGGCCAGTAGTGCTATGCCAAGACAAGTAATTAATATCTTGGTCATCCTTCCTGGCTTTATTTCAGGCCAGGACCCCAAGGCCATACAACTAATAGTGATGAAAGGGCCAGGAGTGATCACTAAGGAAGCCCCAGTACTATGCTTCCTTCCTTCATCCCTCTCTCTCTTTTGAAATCTACTGAACGACATGTACCTTCTAGAAATTCTCTCCAATTAGCCCCACCTATCCCTGTCATTTCATTCTCCTGTCCACCAAGAAGGTAAGCACTAGGAAGTGTCAGGCTTGCCCTAGCTTGGTGCCATTTAGGGATTTTTTTGTATATGTTGTGATGGTGTGTTCTAAGGACGGGATCCTGGGCAACTCTTTTTAAATTTTAATATTTATTTGGCTGCACCTGGTCTTGGTTGTAACGTGCAGGATCTTTAGTTGTGGCATGTGGGATCTAGTTCCCTGGCCAGGGGTCAAACTGGGCCCCCTGCACTGGGAGTGTGGAGTCTTAGCCAGTGGACAACCAGGGAAGTCCCCCTTTTTCTTTTCTTGTTTCCTAGGATGCTTACTCCTGGTTCTGAGTAGTGCAGGCTCAGACAATGCTATTCACAATTGGAGTGTTTATTTATAATAGGGTTGAGTACGTGAGTCTCAGCATTGAACACACATGGCTTTGAATCCTTCCTCTTGTCACTTGCTAAGTTTGGAGCCTGGGGAAAGTTATTTAGCTTCTCTGGGTGTCATTTCATCAATATGAAAATGAGAATCATTATGGCAAGTACTACTGTAGGGTATCCACAGACACAATAATCCAGCTGTTATTAAGAGTCTGAGATTTTGTGGATGGATAGAGTCTGTTACACAGAGTGAAGTAAGTCAGAAAGAGAAAAACAAATATTGTATATTAATACATATATGTGGAATTAGAAAAATGGTACAGATGAACTTATTTGGAGGGCAAAAATAGAGATGCAGACATAGAGAACAGACATGTAAAGAGGGGGAAAGGGGAGTGGAATGAATTGGGAGATTGGGGTTGACATATATACACCACCATGTGTAAAATACATAGCTGGTGGGAACTTGGTGTATAGCACCGGGAGCTCAGCTCAGTGCTCTGTGATGACCTAGAGGGGTGCGACAGGGGTGGGGTGGGAGGGAGGTCCCGGTGGGAGGGGATGTGTGTATACACAGAGCTGATTCATTTTGTTGTAAAGCAGAAACTAACACAACTATAAAGCAAATATACTCCAAGTTTTAAAAAAATCTTGAGATTTGACCTTTGTCATTCACAATTTTGTAAAGAAAGGAAAGGGACTGTGGTTTTTTCGGTCCCCATGCTGAATAAGATATTGCTTTGTAGATACTAAGGGGCCAGGTGAGGGCATTTTCATTTCTCTTTTGAAAGGTAAGAAGAAAAATCACCAACTACTCAAATGGAGATGAGCCTTAAATCAAACTGTATTAACTTGAATAATAATACATCATGACAATCTTATCCTGAGTCTTGAGTAGCCCAAGGTCAAATGGCACCCATTCTCAGTTAAATAAGCTGTGAAAATTTCCTACAGAGATCTTAGGACACAGCTGAAAAAGGGCTCATGCTTTAGTATATTTTCCATGAGTGCATGATAAATAAAAAGGAAACATGGGATGGGGTGGGTGGGAGTGAGGGGATATATATATACATACAGCTGATTCACTTTGTGGTACAGCAGAAGCTAACACAACATTGTAAAGCAATTTTGTTGTTGTTTAGTTGCTAAGTCATGGCCAACTCTTTTGTGACTCCATGGATTGTAGCCCGTCAGGGTCCTCTGTCCATGGGATTTCCCAGGCAAGAATACTGGAGTGGGGTGTCATTTCCATCTCCAGGGATTTTCCTGAGCCAGGGATCAAACCTGAGTCTCCTCCTCTGGCAGGTGGATTCTTTACCACTGAGACACCAGGGAAGCCCAAAGCAATTATACGTCCAATAAAAAAGAAAAAAAAGAAGAAGAAAGAAAAGAAAAAATGCGGGAGAAGGGAGGCAGCAACTTGCATTCCTCTCACTTAACCAATGTTTCTCGGGCTTCCTTGAACGAGGTGATGATCACTGATAGAAGCTAGCCCCAGGATGGCCCTGTTCACCTGCTCCTGTGGGCCTTAAGAGTTATAGGAGATCCCACTGACAGGAAAACAAACAAATAAAAGAGGCTGTTGTGGCCACAGGACAAGCAGCCCACTGTAAGCTGGAGTCATAGTAGGCGCTTCATGCTGGTCAGCAAAGGCCTGTAGAAGGGCAACAGTTAATCCTGAACTTAAAGGATAAGAAGCCAACCACCAAGAGGATGGGAAGGGAGAAACTGTCACCTAAAGAGGAAACAACGGGACTTCTCTGAGGGTCCAGTGGTTAAGACCTTGTGCTCCCAGTATAGGGGGCATGAGTTTGATTCCCAATTGGGGAACTAAGATCCCACATGCCATGTAGCACCGTCCCTCCAAAAAAGAGGAAGCATCAGGTGGAAGGAATCACGGTTAGAAAATCTTAGGTGTGGCTCTAGGAGCTGAAGGAATAAAATTGTCGAGAGCTGGAAGTGGGAGGACTTTCTCAGAAGGTAATCCTGTTCCTCCTGTTTCCTCCCTGAGTATTTCAGAAACCCATTCAAAAATGCTCTCAGTGAAATGCAAATCAAAACTAGAGTGAGGTATCAGCTCATTCCAGTCAGAATCTCCATCCTCAAAAAGTCTATAAATAAATGCTGGAGAGGGTGTGGAGAAAAGGGGACCCTCCTGTACTATTGGTGGGAATGTAAATTGGTACAGCCATTATGGAAAATAGAATGAAACTCCTTAAAAAGCTAAAAATAGGACTACCATGTGATCCAGCAATGCCATTCTTGGAACGAAAACAACGAAAGCTCTAATTTGAAAAGATACATGCACCCCGTTGTTCACAGCAGCACTATTCGTAATAGCCAAGACATGGAAGCCACCTAAGTGCCCACTGACTGATGAGTTGGTGAAGAAGATGTGGTACATATATACAATGGAATATTATTCAGCCATAAAGAGAATGAAATTGTGCCATTTGCAGCAACATGGATGGGCCTAGAGATTATCACACTAAGTAAAAAAAGTAAGTCACACAAGGACATAATAGAATATCACTTATATGTGGGATCTAAAAAATAGTACAAATGAACTTATTTGCAAAACAGATACAGACTGACATAGAAAACAAACTTATGGTTACCAAAGGAGAAGAGGATGGAATGGGATGAAAAGATACAGATTATTATATATAAAATAGATAAACAACAAGGATTTACTGAATAGCACAGGGAACTATGTTCAATATTTTGTAATATACTAATGGAATAGCATTTTTCAAAGAATATATATATATATAAAACCAAATCACGTCGCTGAACACCTGAAGCTAACACAGTATTGTAAAGAAAGTGAAAGTGAAGTCGCTCAGTCGTGTGCGACTCTTTGAGACCCTGTGGACTGTAGCCCACCAGGCTCCTCTGTCCATGAGATTCTCCAGGCAAGACTACTGGAGTGGGTTGCCATTTCCTTCTCCAGGGGATCTTCCCGACCCAGGGATCGAACCCGGGTCTCCTGCATTGGAGTCAGACGCTTTAACCTCTGAGCCACCAGGGAAGCCCAATCAACTATATGTCACAAAAAATAAAAAATGTTCTCAGAAAGTACCTACCTACATATTTCACAAGTTAAAAATTATTAGTATGTTATTAAAACAAATCGGGAAGTTTCAACAGAGCATCACAATTTATGAAAGGACATTTAGGGCTCAGGAACCTGAACTGGTAACAGGCATTGCATTATTACTTTCAATGGTCCATCTCCAACTTCTAATACAAAAACGATTACACCTCACATCCTTTTGTGTCAGGAACCATCTGGATTTGCAGCCACTACAGCCTTATCATGGAGCAGATTTCTCTTTTACTATGAGTTGCAATACAGTCGTGTTTCCAAATTTTTCTTCTCTTCAATTTTCTTTAGTGTCTTTGAGAATCATCATCACACATTCTTTTTTTTTTTTTTTTAACAACGAAAAAAACCATCTGCGAGCTAAATGCAAATATTTTGGGAGCACTTTAACAAGACTATTAACGCCATTGTTAGGCTCTAATCAAGCTTCTTTTTGGTTGGGTCAGTTTGACCTGTTGTGAGGTTTTTGCAGCTTGAAAACACACCCCCTCTCTCCCTTCCGCGTTCACTTCCAGAGAGATGGGTTGTCACAAATCACAGAAACTGAGCGACATGACCCCAAAGTTGCACACTGCCCCTGATGCCCCTCCCTGCCCACGCCACTGCCCTGCTGAGGGCGTCTGCTGCACTCAGGCCTGAGCCATAACACAGGAAACAGCCTCTTTCATTCGCTGTCCCCCCATCCTTCCTCTCTCAGTCCATTTCTCCTTTCTCTTTGGTTGTGTGAATTTCAACCATTCGACAAATAACAGATCCTTCAAGAAAAAAAGCACCCGCTCACCTTCTTCATAGGCCTTTAAAACGATCTTTGTGGGACTTCCCTGACCGGGGGTTGGGACTCTGCGTTTCCTCTACCAGGGGTGTGGGTTTGATCCCTGCTCAGGGAACTAAGATCTCAAATGCCATGTGGCAAAAAAATGTATATATAAATAAATAATGAGAAAAGATCATCATAATGATAATGAAAGGAATAACCTAGTCCATGATTTACTATTAAAGGAACTAACATATATAAAGTACTTCTTAATGCCTGGTATATATTCAGTGGGTGATATATATATTAAGTATTACCTATTATCATTATTATCATTCTCATGGATTAACACACCAAGTTTCAGGGTGGTATATTGAATCCTTTCAAAGCTAAATCTCATTTAATGGTTGCAAGAACATCACAGAATGGACTTTATACCTGTTTTGTTTAATTATTTTTAAAAAGTTGGAGTATTTTTTAATTGAAATATAGTTGATGTATAATATTGTATAAATTACAGGTGTACAATATAGTGATTTGCAATTTTTAAAGATTATACTCCATTTATTTGCTCAATTGATCAGTCATGTCTGATTCTTTGTGACCTCATGAACTGTAGCCTTTCAGGCTTCCCTGTCCATGAATTTTTCCAGGCAAGAATACTGGAGCAGGTTGCTATTTCCTACTCCAGGGGACCTTCCTGACCCAGGGGTCAAACCCAAGTCTGTTGCATCTCTTGCACTGGTCAGCAGATTCTTTACCACTGTGCCATCTGGGAAGCCCAATACTCCATTTGTAGTAATTATAAAATACTGGCTGTACTCCCCATGTTGTATAATATATCCTTGTAGCTTATTTCATACCTAGTAGTCTGTATCTCTTAATCCCCGGCATCTATTTTGCCTTCCCCCTTTCCCTCTCCCTACTGGTGACCATCAGTTTGTTCTCTATATCTGTGAGTCTGCTGCTTTTTTTGGTATAATCACTAGTTTGTCACATTTTTTTAAGTTCCATATATAAGTGATATCATACAGTATTTCTCTGGCTTATCTTACTTAGCATAATGCCTTCCAAGTCCATGTTGCTGCAAATCATAAAATGTAATTCTTTTTTATTAATATTCCATTGTGTATATTTACCAAATCTTTTTTATCCATAAATCTGTTGATGGATACTTAGATTGCTTCCATATCTTGGCAATTTTACATCTGTTTTACAGATGAGGAAACAAAGACAGTGTAAGTGCCCAAATGCACCCTACTGATTCATTTTAGAGCTGGATTCAAACCCAATGTCCGTAGACTGTGTAGTCTGTCTTCTAAATCGACTAGTTATGTGCAGGTGGGAACAATTTAGGGACAGTCTTAAAAAGAAATTAGGAGAAATCATCAAGATGAAAGTTTCTCTTGGATTTGAAAATTCTGTAGAGAAGACTTAGACAGTTTATTAAATATGAAATGCATCTGGGTGGGGTGGAGAGAGGAATAGCAGAAAAGGCAGAACAGAAGAGTCATTCATTGAGTGTATATTTGTACATTTATAGTGCTCTAATTCCATAACTGCTGCACTTCAGGTGCTTTAATAATACATTCATATTTTCCACCAAGACACTAAAACCCCTAAGGAGGTTAGGGAAGTATTAATAGCTTCTTCAGAGCACAGTCAGAGAAAAAGCTAGACAGTTGCATTTGGGGAATGATTTTTCAACACAAAAGGACGCAGAGGTGTGAAGATGAATGAGCCGACCTCGTAGGTCCTCTCCAGTCCCCGAGCTCCAGAATTTATTTGCCAGTGAAAATGTCAGGTTTTTTTCTTCCATAAAATGATGTATGATGGTCTGAGTATATTCCCCACTCCCACCCCCACCTCTTTGTATCTGATTAAAAAGCAAAGATTAAATCAGCAGAAGCAATGGAAAGGAAGATTTTTCTCTGGGAGTGATGAGGTTTCCCTGATACAAGGAAACAGGAGGAAGAGAGGGAGTAAAAAGGAAAACAGTGGTCTAGGAAGCACAAGCTGATCCAGGCCTGGGAAGGGAGTGGGAGGATGGGCCAAAGACTGTAGTGGTTGAATTATGAGGGCCATCACTTTGCATTAATCAACAGGCATAAAGTGTACACCAGCTCTCTACTTTTGAAAAGAATATACTCCAGTTAAACAAACCAAATTAACACATATGAAACCAATTTGAGAACTGGTCATTTTTTAACCAGGAGGTAAGGGGTCAGCCTTGAATTAGAACTCCTTCACTCAACATAGACTTCCGGGTGGCTCAGACGGTAAAGCGTCTGTCTACAATGTGGAGACCTGGGTTCGATCCCTGGGTTGGGAAGTTCCCTGGAGAAGGAAAAGGCAACTCACTCCAGTACTCTTGCCTAGAAAATCCCATGACGGAGGAGCCTGGTGTCCATGGGGTCGCAAAGAGTCAGACACGACTGAGTGACTTCACTTTCACTTTCACTCAACATGTTCATCGTCTCCTCTATACCAGACACCGTCTGGGAATAAGGGATATAGAAATGACCCAGGTGGTTCTAATTCACTGCTCTACTGGGAGAGAGAGAAAAGAAACAAGATCAATAAGTAAGATATCTAGTATTCTAGTCAGCATTTGAGGTCTAAGTAAAAAATAAAAGTAGGGAGGGAATTCCCTGGCAATCCAGTGGTTAGAACTCCATGCTTCCACTGCCAGGGGCACAGGTTCCATCCCCAGACAGGAAACTAAGATCCGGCAAGTCGCGTGGTGCAGACAAAAATAAAAATAAAAGGATTATAAGAAGGGTTATAAAGGGGGACGTAGCTGAGTAAGAGAGCTGAGGGTGGAAAGGAGAGGGTGATGATGAAATCTGGTGGAGGACTCCAGGGAAGGGAATGGCAATGCAAGGTCCTGGGGTGAGTGGACCTGGTGTGTAAAAAAAACAGTGAGGATGCCAGTGTAGTTGAGTAGAAGGTGGAATCAGAAGCCCACAGGGGCTAGATCATGGAGGGCACTGAATGGACTTGAAAAGATTTGGGCTTTCCCGTTGGGTGAGCTGGGAGATACTGAGCAGAGGAGGAACATTATCTGACCTGCATGCTGACAGGATCGCTCCGCACTGTGCTAGGAATGGGTTGCACCCTGGGAAGGCCAAAGCAGGGAGAGCAGTTAGGACACTGTTGCAATAACCCAGGCAAGGGACTTCCCTGGTGGTCCAGTGGCTAAGACTCCACGCTCCCAATGCACGTTGCCTGGGTTCTACCCCTGGTCAGGGAACTGAGTTTCAACTGAGTTTACATGCCGCAACTAAAGATCCTGAATGCTGCAACTAAAGATGGAGGATCCTGAGTGTGGCAAGTAAGACTCAGCTCAGCCAAATAAATAAACAAATTAACATTAAAAAAAAAAAAAAAGATGATATTGACTTGGACCAGCAGTAGTAGTAGCAGAAGTGGGAGAAAGTGGTCAATTTCTGGATACTTTCTAGACCTTTCGAGGTAAAACGGAAGACAAGTCTCAGTGGAAGAGAGGAAAGCTCTTGCTAATGAGCTGCCAGATCTTGTCATCTCCACAAAGAACAGTGAGGCTGTGTTCAGACTGACCATGGGATGGACTAACACATACTTTTCTTTGCACTAAAGGGTCATATTTTCCATACATGCAGGTGACTGACCCTTATTTGCACCAAGTACTGTGCTGGGCACTTTGTACAGAGATGCAGAGACATAAGACACAGTTCTTGGCCTCAAAGTGCTCTTAGTCAAGTGAGGGAGACAGGTGTACAGGTGACAAGTTCAATGTGATGGACTAAAGAAGAGCCCAGGGTATGATGAAGAGCACAAAATAGGGCTTTTGGCTCAACCTGCAGGAAAGGTGGTTGGGGAGTTTTGAAAGATATGGGAGTTAGCTAGGAGACAACCACAGGGAGGATATTTTAGGTGGAAGGGCAACAAGTACAAAAGCATGGAGGTGTGGATTAGGACAGGGCATGCATGGACCTCTGTGGGCTCTGATGGTCAGTTAGCCCACTAAAGCCAAGATTTACCGTGATGTAAACCTCATGCCAGCGAGCCAGCCGGTTGCCCTGGCGCACAAGTAGAGAAGACTCATCCTTCCTCCTAGAAAAATCAACCCAAGGCATATATTTTATCCCTGACTTGGATCATCCATGCCCTTAAATATCCAGTCCTATCTGTGTGAAGCTTGGAGACCAAATATCTGGTTTGAAGTCTTGTTTTTACTACTTGTCTGACCTTGAGGAAGTCACTTTCTCTGTCTCACTTCATCTCTGGGGAACAGGAAAATAATAACATATGCCTCATAGTGCTGCTATGGAAACAAATGAAACAGGTCTGTAAAAACATGTCCTAAAATGTGGAGAGCTGTTCACGTGTCAGTTATTGTTTTAGAACTAAGTCGTTGAAAAGTACTGCTATCTGCTGCCGACCACTTCTCTTTCATGCCCTCATTATCATCACTAGTATTTCATGGACCACTGCACTTCTTGCTCTTTCCATTTCCACTCAGTCTGCAGGAGCCTCCAGTCCTCGCTCTCTCCTCTCTAACCCAGCCAGCTTCAGGGGAGATCAACATTTCCATTGTTTCTGTCTCCCCTCACCCCTCATTCTGCCTAGTGTTCATGTCAGATCTTCACTCCTTTCTCAAGCCCCAACATTCTTGCAGCACATGACCTTGCTTTCTATTTAATTGAGAAAACCAAGGCCACCAGCATGAACTTCTGCTTCCTCCATCTCCAAACTCTACCCAAATATCAACAACAAAACAACGCTTATCCCATTTAGAAATACCCTTCTCTTCAGACTTGTCTGGAGGCCTGATGGTTAAGGCTCCTCACTCCCAATGCAGGAGGTCCAGGGTTCAATCCCTGGTCAAGAAACTAGATCCTGCATGCTGCAACTAAGACCTGGTGCAGCCAAATAAAATAAATAAAAATAAATATTAAAGAGAGAAATACATTTCACTCTTTTTCAGGTCTCAGGGAAATAGATATTTCATCTTGAGTTCGAGATAATCCCCACCCGCCTCTGCGCGAGCGTGCACACATGCACACTTCTCCCTACTCCCATTCCAGCTTTGTATTCATGATCTCCTTTACCCTTGGGCATCTTGTTCCATCCATACTCCCCTTTCTTTTATAAATTCACTCTCTTGTGTCCTATTAGTTCATTGCCCTCAGCCTATAAATACATCAAGATTCACCTTTTGAGGATAAAGTCTCTCTTGATACCCCCTTGACCTCTCAGTCAGGCATCTTGAAAATAGCCCCAGTAATTGGGGTCTTCACTTCTTCACCCACTGCCACCTGACTTCTGACCAGACCATTCATTTCAAACCATTTTCAAAAACATCACCTCCAGGGAGTTCCCTAGTGGCCCAGTGGCTGAGATTCCTCGTTCCCAGTGCAGGGAATCTGGGTTTGATTCCTGGTCAGAGAACTAGATTCTGCATGCCACAGCTAAGAGTGTGCATGCCACAGCTAAGACCTGATGCAGCCAAATAAATGAATTAATTTTTTTAAGGGAAAAAACAAAAAAATTAAAAAAAGCATCACCTCCAAATTGCCAATGCCACTGGACACTCCCCACCTAAGTCTACTCAGGCCATTGTGTTTGACACTATTTCTCATTCAATTCTTTCTGAAATTCTCTACTTCTTTGACATCTCATGAGTCTCCTCCTACATCTCTGATCATTGCTTTTTATCCTGTTTCACAGTCTTCCTTGTCTGCCAACGTCTTAAACTTTTGGACCCCCACTCCCCACAAGTGGAACATTGCTTTCTGTCCCACTCTTTCATTTTACTACACTATTCAACACAGTCATGGCCCTTTGCTGGTGACTTCCAAATTCAAATCTTTAATACTGATATCACTGCTGAACTTGAGACTCATAGCTAACTCCAGTCTGTAGACATCTCACCAGGAGATCTCAGACACAAAAATCAGTGTGGTCCAAACTAAATTCATTATTGCCTCAGCTGCCCCAGATTGGATCCTTTTCTTGTGTTTACTTTTGTGGTAACTGAAATTATAAACCACTTATCATGAGAAATGCTGGACTGGAAGAAACACAAGCTGGAATCAAGATTGCAGGGAGAAATATCAATAACCTCAGATATGCAGATGACACCACCCTTATGACAGAAAGAGTTCTCTTGATGTAAGTGAAAGAGGAGAGTGAAAAAGTTGGCTTAAAGCTCAACATTCAGAAAACAAAGATCATGGCATCCAGTCCCATCACTTCATAGGAAATAGATGGAGAAACAGTGGAAACAGTGTCAGACTTTATTTTGGGGGGCTCCAAAATCACTGCAGATGGTGACTGCAGCCATGAAATTAAAAGACGCTTTCTCCTTGGAAGAAAAGTTATGACCAATCTATATAGCATATTCAAAAGCAGAGACATTACTTTGCCGACTAAGGTCCGTCTAGTCAAGGCTATGGTTTTTCCTGTGGTCATGTATGGATGTGAGAGTTGGACTGTGAAGAAGGCTGAGCGCCGAAGGATTGATGCGTTTGAACTGTGGTGTTGGAGAAGACTCTTGAGAGTCCCTTGGACTGCCAGGAGATCCAACCAGTCCATTCTGAAGGAGATCAGCCCTGGGTGTTCTTTGGAAGGAATGATGCTAAACCTGAATCTCCAGTACTTTGGCCACCTCATGTGAGGCCACTCATTGGAAAAGACTTTGATGCTGGGAGGGATTGGGGGAAGGAAGAGAAGGGGATGACAGAGGATGAGATGGCTGTATGGCATCACTGACTCGATGGACGTGAATCTGAGTGAACTCCGGGAGTTGGTGATGGACGGGGAGGCCTGGCGTGCTGCAGTTCATGGGGTCACAAAGAGTCGGACACAACTGAGCGACTGAACTGAACTGGCTACTAAAGTCAGAGAATTGGGACACATCACAAATTATTCCCACTAATTCATGGCATTACAACTGGCCAATCATTCAATCTTATTTATATGGTCTTCTAGACATTTGCTGGGTCAGGCTCCCCTCTGCACTTTTTCCCAAAGTAGCTCAGGACTCTGGTTTCTCAGGCAGATTGCCTGTCTCAGCTTCACTTAGTTGTTCTTCTGGGGTTTCATCTTGTCCCTTAATCTGGAACATATTTCTTTGCTGTCTTATGTTGTTTACATTTCTATCTATATTTTTATGTATGCAGTAGCTTAGCGGAGAAGGCAATGGCAGCCCACTCCAGTACTCTTGCCTGGAAAATCCCATGGACGGAGGAGCCTGGTAGGCTGCAGTCCATGGGGTCGCTAGGAGTCGGACACGACTGAGCGACTTCACTTTCACTTTTCACTTTCATGCATTGGAGAACAAAATGGCAACCCACTCCAGTGTTCTTGCCTGGAGAATCCCAGGGACGGGGGAGCCTGGTGGGCTGCCGTCTATGGGGTCACACAGAGTCGGACACGACTGAAGCGACTTAGCAGCAGCAGCAGCAGCAATCAAAGACTGCAAGTAACAAATCCTTCCCCCACTCTTTACCTTAGTTGTGTCTTTTGGCTCAACATCCTGTGAGAGGTGAACCCAGTTATCAGGTAACATCAGTGCAGCCTCGATGGTCCCTCTTCAATGATGCACATGTGCTGTGCATTGCATTGTGGGAACACCCTAGTGGCCAGCCATGGAGCTGTCCAGAGACTGTCACAGCTGCAGTGGATGATGCTGCGGCAAGCCGGGACTCCCACCTTCCCAGTATACATTTTAGATTGGCCTACCTGCCTTTGATCTGATTTCTGTCATCCTCCCCAAAATCCATACTGTTGCCAGAGGGACTCAAAATAGAAAGCAATTCTAAGCAGGTTAATCCCCAGTTTAAAACCAAATTCAGTGGATCCCACACACGGCTGTTAAGACAAAGGCATCCTATGATCCAGCTCTTCCAAATCTGTTGACTCTCTTCTCTGCCCTCATTACACCACACCTTACATCCCCTTTATGTGGGTTCTAGAAGACCCACTACATAGCACCTGCCTTCCTTGCTAGAGCTCTGATCCCTGCTGGATCAGTTGAGTAATACAACAAGGAGACCACATGTGAAAGTCCAAGACACCCCCTTTGACACTGATAAAGTCCATGCTGGAGAAGGTGACTCCTATGTAGATGAGGGGGCTTCCTTGAGGTGAATGAACCCCAGAAAGACAGCCTTGTGCCAATTATCTACAGCTCACTCCTATCAGGAAGAGAAGAGAGTTAACCAAGCGGTTCTCAGATTTACTCATCAGAATTCACTCCAGTTTCAGAATTCTCCAATCAGAGCTTACTTCTGCAGGACCTCCGTGGTGGTTCAGTGGTTAACACTCCGAGCTTCCAGTACAGGAGGCACAGGTTCCATCCCTGGTCAGGGGAGATCCCATATGCCACATGGTGTGGCCGAACAAAACAGCAACAAAACAAAAAAGAGAATTCACTTCTCTGGAAGAGAAATAAAGAGAGAGAGCAGACAGAGTGAGACAGGGGCGCTTCCTCCATGCAGGAAGAAGCCACAGGAATGGAGAGGGAGTGTCCCCTTCGTGTCACCTCACATCATGTGCCTTTTCTCATTCTGTTTTGACTCCCTAGAATACTATCCTCCACTTTCCACCTACTTCCCTTGCACTCATCCTCCAAGACTCAGGTGAGATTTGGTCTCTTTCAGAAACCCTCTGTGAATCCCCAGAATGTGACTCTCCTCTGGATTCACATCTCTCAAAGCACTCACCTTGTGCCAGAAACGTTTTTTTTTTTTTGGTGTAATAATTTTTGTATCTATTCAGGTAACATACTTCTCATGCCAAATATTAGACGAATTCAGTGACAAATGATTATCTTTTGCAACTTATTTTGTTTTGTATTTGTGACTTCAGTTTTTTCCTTATAGAAGAGATCTGTATAATAGGAGTTTGCCAATAAAGGTATAAAAACAGAAATCACTTAACTCCACACCTTTAATGTAATATCTCAAATTAATATTTTAAAGTATTCTATTATATTTGATTTCTTGTGCATATTATTTATTTATTTATTTTTTAACACCAAAAGCATTTTATGTTGGGGTATAGCCAAGTAACAATGTTGTGATAGTTTCAGCTGAACAGGGGAAGGGACCTAGCCGTACATAGACATGTATCCAGGAATAATACTTAACCAGATATCTGGGCATCCTGTGCCCCAGCCAAGTGGATGCATAAGATCACCCATCACACTGGATAACATTTTCTATTTTTAAAAGATAAACTTTATCACCAGAGAGAATCTAGTCTCTGTGTGGACACGGCCTTATCTCTCTTTATTGATTCACAGCAAGTCTTTACCTAACCCATTATTATATTGCCCACATGTATAATGGGTCTGGCAGATAAGAGAGGAACAATAGTTTTATTTAATGAATAAATAAATGAATGAAAAATGGGTCCTTGATAACTACTTTTGAAACAAATTGATAAGATTTTGTTCATTATCTACACAGTGCAGCCCAAGGACTCACCTCATTGCTTTGAATCCTCACCCTCAGCCCTACCGCCCATTCTGTTTAACGACCCCTCTGGCTGCTCCTCATTTTATGCCAGCACCCTACCCCCACCCCCCACTCCCCAGAGCCTCTGGACTGTTACTCTCTATGCTTGGAACATTCTTCACCTCAGGTAGAGCCCTGAATCACTCCCACACCTCCATCAGGCCTGTGCTGAAATGTCACCTTTTAAGTGGGCCATCCCCAACTGTTATATTTTAAACTGAAATTTCTACTCTCCATTCTCCCTGTCCCCTCTGCCCTGCCTTTTGTTCCTTTCTATCACATATATATCACCAACTGACAAATCACCTATTTAAGTAATTTACTCACTCATTCATTCATAAGTTTACCCCTCTCTAACCTGAACAGACAAATACTGCTGTATCCCCAGTGCCCAGAACAATGTCTAACATATAGTGGATAACCAAAAATATTTTATATGTGATGGAGATTGCATTTTCCAATCTCCCTTGCAGCTTAGGTGGCTCTGTGTGTAAATCTAGGCCATGGGTACAAACAGAAGTGATAAACACAACTTCCACTTTATCTCTAACTTGAAAGATAAGCCACTTTCTAGTCCAGCATGTAAGGAGCTTGGAAGTCTCCGCTCCAGCCTAAGTAAAAAACCAAACAGGAAAATCAGTAACTCTTCTTGGGTCTGTCGAAGAAGTTAGATCAGAAGGCAAACCACTGCCCCTAAAACTGGAAAGAAGGACAGGCAGATAAAGAACCTGCCTGCCAATGCAGGAGACATAAGAGACACAGGTTTGATCCGTGGGTTGGGAAGATCCCCTAGAAGAGGGCATGGCAACCCACTCCAGTGTTCTTACCTGGAGAATCCTATGGACAGAGGAGAGCCTGGTGGGCTACAGTCCACAGGATTGCAAAGAGTCAGACATAATGAAGTGGCTTAACAGGTAGGCAGGCAGGCATGGGCGGATACAGAGAGCCACAACAGCAGCACAATACATATTCTTCTCAAGAGCACATGAAACATTCTCCAGGATAGATCATACGTGAGGCTGCAAAACCCGTCTTAATACATTTAAGAAAACTGAAAGTATATCAAGCATCTTTTCTGACCACAATGATAATAAACTAGACATCAGTGACAAGAAGAGAACCGGAAAATTCACAGATATGTGGAAATTAAACGACATGTTACTGAAAAACTAACAGGTCAGAGAAAAAATAAAGAGAGAAAGTTAAAAATATGTGAAAATAGAAATACAACATTTAAAGACCTATGGGATGCAGAAAAATAATTCTAAGAGGGAAGTTAATAGAGATCCATGCCTGCATTAAGAAAAAACAGAAAGGTCTTGAATAAGCAACCTACTTTAACTCCTTAAGGAACTAGAAAAAGAAGAACTAAAGAACCCCAAATTTGTGTGTGTGTGGTAGTCGCTCAGTTGTGTCTTACTCTTTGCAACCCAGTGGACTGCAATCTGCCAGGCTCTTCTGTCCATGGAATTCTCCAGGCCAGAATACTGGAGTGAGTTGCCATTCCCTTCTCCAGGAGATCTTCCCAACCCAGGAATCCAACCTGGGTCTCCTGCATTGTAGGCAGGTTCTTTATCGTCTGAGCCACTAGGGAAGCCCAGCCCAAAGTTAGAAGGAAGGAAATTACAAAGATCAGAGTGGAAATAAAATAGAGACTAAAAAGACCACAGAAAAGATCAATGAAGGGACTTCCCTGGTCATCCAGGGGTTGAGACTCCATGCTCCCAATGCAGGGCACCTGGGTTCAAACCCTGGTCAGGTAGCTAGATCCCACTTGCTGCAACTAAAGATTCCTTGTGCCACAACCAAGACCTAGTGCAATCAAATAAATAAATAAATGAATTAAGAGCTGGTTTTTAAAGAGACAAAATATGCCCAGACCAAAAAAACCAGACAAACCTGTACACAAATATATAGCAGCTTTATTCATAATTGCCAAAATTTGAAAGCAATGAAGATATCCTTTGGTAGTTGAGAAGAATAACTATGGTATATCAGACAATGGAATATTACTCAATGCTACAAAACCATAAAAAGACATGGAAGAAGCCTAAATGCATATTATTAAGTGAAAGAAGACAATCGGAAAAGGCTGAATACTGAAAAGTATGAAATGCTACATACTGTAGATTCTTTATTTGAGGTTCTGGGAAAGGCAAAGCCGTGAAGACAGTAGAAAGATCTGTGGCTGGACTTCCCTGACAGTCTAGTGGTTAAGACTCTGAGCTTCCAACACAGGAGGCACAGGCTTGATCCCTGGTCAGGGAACTAACATCCCACATGCTGGTGCTGCCAGAAAAAAAGATCAGTAGTTGCCAAGGGGTGGTGGAAGGAAGGAGTAGGCAGAGCACAGAGGATGGTTAGGCCAGCTATTCCCTGTGATTCTACAGTGGTAGATACATTTGTCCAAACCCATAGAATGTACATCACCACCAATGAACCCTAGTGTAAACCACTAGGGTCTTTGGTTGATAATGATGTATCCATGTTGTACATAAGTGGGAAGTATGCTCACCAGGGGCTTCCCTGGTGGCTCAGAGGTTAAAGCGTCTGCCTGCAATGCGGGAGACCTGGGTTCAATCCCTGGGTTGGGAAGATCCCCTGAAGAAGGAAGTGGCAACCCACTCCAGTATTCTTGCCTGGAGAATCCCATGGAGGGAGGAGCCTGGTGGGCTACAGTCCACGGGGTCGCAAAGAGTCAGACACGACGGAGCGACTTCACTTTCACTTTCACTTCATGCTCATAAATGGGAATGGGGTGGGGGAGTGGATATGGGAGTTTTCTGTACTCTGACCAATTTTACTGTAAACCTAAAATAACTAAAAAATAAAGTTATTAATTTTTTTAAAAGATAAGCAGGTTGCCCTGAAGTTCTTCTCTCTCAACTTCCCATAGGCTGAGATACAGATGTTCTTATGGCTCACCCTTGATCATTCCATGACATCATCCCATTATATGGCAGGTCATGGAGACCTTGGGAGCCCGACTCTCCAAAGGACTCGTGGCCACACCCATGGCCCCTGCTCACCTGCCAGCCTGGGCCACTCACAGTGGGAGTGTGTATAAGAACGGGGCTTCACTTTTATTACTGCAGCTTATACTTAACCCATCCCATAGAATAAATAAATGAATAAATGCATCTATATCACACTTTAACACCAAAGGGCATCAATGGTGGATTAGAATAATTTACGAGGTGAATTACAAGTCCACATAAAGATGGACCAAGTAAATAAGACCTTATCCACCAGGAGATAAGGGTAATATGCAAAGCATTCAGGATGACGTAGTCACTGCGCTGAAGCAATGAGTTTAATTCACAAATGCCAGAAATTAAGGCAGAAAGAGAAACACATGTTCTAACTCATGTCTGATGAAGAGAGTTATATACTTTCTTTTATATGATATCAGAAAACTCAGGGAGTATGTCGTTTCAGGGACTATGCATTTATAGCTATAGGATCCTACACTCCCTGGGGGCTGGGGGATGACAGTGGAAAGAGAGAAATTTTCAAACAGTAAAAGCCACATTGAATAAATTATAAGCCCCTATGGATCAGAGACTACTTTTTCCTTGCCCCCAGCCTCCTCTCATATGCTTCCCCTTTAGTGCGAAATCTTGCCCTGGAAACTGCGACTCTGCCATTCCTCCCTGGGGTCTGGGATCTCTGAGTGCTGGTCCCTGGAGAAGAGAGAAGGCACTAAGGCCAAGCAATTGGGGGAATAAGAATTAAAGTCCTTAAAGTGGTGAGGAAATTCTGTTAATCATCGAATTGTAACTTCTCAGTGGAAGAAGTCACTTGATCTTTTCAGCCAACTCTGGGAAAAGCAACACATCTATTTAGTGTGACCTTAGATCCCCTCTTCATTCAGCAAAATCATTTCTCACCTTCCCAAAGAGATTTGCTGGCTTGGAAAAAATCAGCTTCTAGATTGCTAGGAGCTTTGTAAACTTTTCTTTCTTCTCTTCACCCCAATTCTTTAAGTTAAAATAAAAGTTACAGCCCTGGGAAGAAAAGAGCATACATAAATAAGGTGACTCTGGCTGATGAAAGGAACTCTATAAATAAGGTGAAATTTGCCAAGTCACATAATACCACACAGATTTCAAAGTATTTGAGACCTGATAATTTTAATTAAAAAACATTTCTAATTCATGGGCATAATAAACATTTTTGGAAAACAGAAACACAAAAAAGAAAACCTTATTACCAGGCTGCAATGACCACGATTAATATTTCAGGGTTTAGTCTTTCTCTTGAAAAGGAGCAGGACCTTATGGTCTTTGCTCCCTCATGTCCTCAGCCTGTCTTTTGTCTGTAGAAAAATTTTACTCGAAGAGTAAATTTAATCAGAGAAATGAGAAAATGCAGAAAAGAAAGAAAACAGTCAAATGAGACCAAATAATACTTTATTTGCAAAGTCAAAATCCTTTAGTTCCTCCTCAAGGGCTACAGGTAATACTCTGAGCCCTATCCTTTGAGCTGTCTTATAAATACTGAAACCCCCACCAGGTGGAGAAGTTAATTACAAGGTGACCAGACTAGCCATGATGTCAGCTGCCACAAATCCAAAAACTGGCCTCAAAGAAATGGAAACAAACCGACTCTGGAACTGAAGACTAACTGTACTTAAAACAATCAGGATGATACTGATCAGACTACCGATGACCAGTTTCAAGATGACTGTGAGATCTGATTGTGCTGTTTCTGCACGTAGCCCACTCCCTCCATCTATGAAAGTCCTTGCCCACTGATTTTCAGCGGGGGAAGCCAGCCTTTGGACAGGAGTCTCCCCCACCTCATTGCTGGCCTCTGAAATAAAGCCGACCTTTCTTTCCACCAGCCTGGCCTCTTTATTGGCTTTAGAACAGGGAGCAGCTGGACTCCACTTTTGCTAACAGGTTTTTGGTGCCCAATGTGAGGCTGCACTCTTGAGACAGCTGGCTCTCAGGATTTGCCCAAGAAGGGCCATCGGCCATGGTGATGTGCTGGGATAGTGGTGATGATCCTGCTGTTTGTGCTTCTCTGGCCTTGAGAGGGGAACTTGGGGGACATTCCTGGCAGCTGCCCAAACCATTTGTTTCGGGGATCGTCTCTGTTTCTCCCCTGCCGAGCAGTGGCTGCCAATGTATGCCTTTCCTTGGTGCAATGGAAACATGAATCTGGACAAGCTGATGAGCTCCAGGACTGAGTAAGTCCTTGGATGTGCACTCAGGGAAACCTCTCTTTTGAGCACGAAGCACTATTAGGCATTTTTGCCAGTTGGTTCTGATGTTGTCTGACCTTGAGGACCATTTGTGGGTGCTGAGTGTCACTTGGGCATTTTATCGGATCCAGCATGGTGAGCAGCTGGACCCCACTTGTGGTAACACTCTGGGTCTCCCCGCCTCTGAAGATCTCTTCATCTCTGTTTGTCTCTCCTTACTTCTTCCATCTTGCAAAACTGAGACATCATAAAGCACACAATGTCTATAACTTGCTTTTTTGTTTAACCATATATAAGAAACACTTTTTCCATTTTTAAACACGAACAGCCACAAGAGGATGATTCAGCTCAGAGCTCTTAATTTACGACATGCTGATGTACAGCTGCAGTTCTTCCATTCACAAATACTTACTGTGCATTGAGGACCAGGCTCTGGGCTAGACCTTAATGTTATGAAAGAGAGCTGGTCTCATGGAGTTTGCAGTCCAGGAGGGAGGATGGACGCTAAATGAGCCATCACCAGTGGGGTGAAAATTACATAAAGAGAAATGCGAGCATTCTCAGGGATATAGAACAAGCAACAGGTTAGGGCAGAATGGTGGTAGCTTAGAACTGTGTACCCGAAGAGGTAATTCCCGGATCTCACTGGCATTATGTCAAAGTCAAGTTGCCTTCCTGCTGAGTCTTTCCATTCATAAGAAGCTCCTGGGTCATTCAGGCTGTGTTTTAAATAAAACGCTGCTTGCCAAAGTCAAAGGATCACCCAAGTTCAGTGTGAGAAGAAATGGACCCTCTCCTACACCTCTGTGAGAATTTAAACAGATATACCCATTCTAGGAAAGCAAATTAGTGACATGTATTTGAAATGTGTTTGGTCACTCAATCATGTCTGACTCTTTGCGATTCCATGGGCTGTAGCCCCCTAAGCTTCTCGGTCCCTAGGAATTCTCCAGGCAAGAATACCCACGCCTTCCTCCAGGGGAGCTTCACAACCCAGGGATTGAACCCAGGTCTCCTGCCTTGCAGGTGGATTCTTTACCATCTGAGCCACCAGGGAAGCCCTTGTATTTGAAATCCAAATAAGCTTGTATTTGAAATAACAAGCTTAAAATGGCCTAAGCTTTGATCCAGAAATTCCTTAGCAAGAATCTATCCTGAGAAATTAATGTGAAACTTAGACACAATTTTAGTTACAAAAAGTTCTTGGTACAATTGCTTATACTAATGAGGGGGAAGCAAACTAACTTTTCATCACAATCAGAAAGGTAAAGTAAATTACAGTCCTGTCATCCAGTGAGATATTTTATGATAAATAGGACTAGTTACTATTTGTTAAGCACTTACTATATAAGTTCTAGAACCTGTTCAAAGCTTTTTAAATATTATTCTCAAATAATATGTAAATTATGGGAGATGCTTATTATATAAGGTTGAGAGGGAAATGGAAGTAAAAAAGATTTTATTTATACTCCAGTTTGGATTTTGTCATGCATTTATATGCACATAGAATGAAAAAAAGACCAGAATGCTAATGACGGTGGGATTACCAATGACTGATAATTTCTTCTATTTTCTATATCTAAATTTTCTGTAATAAGGATCTATCAAATTTATTTTATTTTATTCAAATGTTATTAATGACTCCTTTTGAACAATGCTTAAATATGAAAAAGAAAAAAAGGCTAGACTGTATCAGACAGTTGTTAATCTGCCAGTGGCCCTACTTCCTAAGGAACTGTGGGTTTGCAGAGTGTTGCCCAGATTCACCTCTCCATGTGTCAGATCCTACCTGGGTCTCCTTAGACAATTAGGACTGGCTTTGGAGAGAATCGGGCTCCCTAGGTGACCTAGTGGTAAAGAATCTGCTTGCCAATGCAGGAGACACAAGAAACGTGGGTTTGATCCCTGGGTCAGGAAGATCCCTGGGAGAAGAAAATGACAACCCAATTCAGTATTCTTGCCAGAATAATATCATGGACAGAGGAGCCAGGTGACTGAACACACACTTGGAGGGAATCTGGGCTTGAATCCTGATCCTGTCATTTAGTGGATAGACCCAAGGCAACAGCTTGCTTCCCTCTCAAATTGTGTTTCTTCATCTGTAAAATTCGAATCTTGACATCTACCTCATGGAATTGCTATGAGGGCAGTACCCAGGAAGGGCAACGGCACTGGTGAGTGCCTGGCTTAGTGCTGGCTCTGAATCAGTGTGGGGCCCTAAATGGGAAACCTTAAAAAAGATGGCTTAGCTTTGCGGTCGGAAACTAAGATGGCGCCTGGCGGAAGAGGGGCGTGGTCTATGTTAAAGTTTTTGATTGGCTCTCTTGATTTCCATGCACGTGGACAGCACGTGATCACCATAGACTCCTGTTATAATGAAGGCACATGACGATTTGACCTTTAACATGATTGGTGCAACTATGGCATATTACGATTTGACCTTTAACGTGATTGGTGCAACTATGGCACATGGCGATTTGACCTTTAATGTGATTGGTGCAACTATGGAAAGTCCCTCGCAAAACCCCCCTGCTTGCCTATATAAACCAAGAGCTTGTGGCAATAAAGCGGAACTGCTCAGATGGAACCCCTGTCTCTCGCTTGCTGAGGGGCTGGGTTGGTGGACAGCAGGCTCACCTCTCCTCAGGACCCCTTCGTTTTGCTGAGGGAAGTTCCACTGCCTCTCTCTTTCTGCGGAGCACCCCGCGCAAATCAGCAGTTACCCCCCAGAAGGGCCACACAGCTGCAGTTTATTGTGATTGGGTTTGCTGGTGAGACACACACAGAGGGTGTGTACTGCCGTCCTCCCGAGGGCTAGATTATGCTTAGCTGAGGGTTCCATTTCATGGATGATAGCTGTGCCGCAATTGAGGCATGAGCCTCAATCTCCTGTGTTGCTGACGAGAGCCTGATTCTGACAAACGGTCTTGTGTTCTCAGCACCTGTCACTCACGCCCTGTCAGAAGGAGCTGGACACTGCTCCAGGCACCAGCCCAAAAGAGGGGGAGAGGAACACTTTTTAGGCTACCCAGTCCCACTTCTTTTTTTTTTTTTTACTTTGAAAGGGGCTCAACACATTGTTGAAAAGCTAGCTATTTCAACAATGAAAGCTTTAGGAAGTACTTTTTAACTTATATTTAAAAGGAATCCCTGAGAAGTAAAGGTTCTGAGGTTTGCAGAGAGACTAAATAAAAAATGTAACATTCTGGGACTCTTTGCCAGAAGGGCTGTTGTAGAGATATTCTCCAGAGCCGATCTTAAGTAAAATCTCCTTTAAAGTCTTGTAAGATGTACTGAGTCCCTATTTTGTCAAATGTTTCTTCTTTGAGGGGGATTGGTTACCAAGCTGAGCATAAGGGACAAACACCCACATACTTACCATCATCTGTGTCAGGCACTTGAACTAAGGTGCCCTCAAGCTTGTGGTCCACCGATAGCGCCTGATTCTTTTCACCGGCACACCCCACTCTCCCCCTGCATTTGTGCAGAGAAGTTGCTCTACCTGCATTTATCCCAACCTGACATCACAGTAGTGGCTTTCTGACTTCCCACTTCTCCAATCTCACAGACCAGTTGAAACACAGAGAAAGCCCAAATGGCAGCCATCCTCGATTTATGGATGTGCGGGGATGTTAGTCCTAAAAATGAGAGCTCATGTCCGCGGGGGCTCTGCAGGCAAAGCAATAATTTCAAAGCTGGATATCAGCAAAAAAACTAATGAGACCATTTAAAACGTGTGTTAATGTGATATGAGTGTAAAATTAACAACCCTTTGATCGCTGAGTCACAAACACCCTCCTGAGGTCCATCTGGACATCACAGAGAGGACTGTCTCTCCAGGGCAGTGTGCCAGACAGGAGCGGGAAGGCACAGGAGCCTGGGGATGACCCAGCTGCATCTTAAAATTAATACTGTGTTAAATTAGCCCCCTCTGTAAGAGCTGTTTGGTTAAGAGCTGCCAGGACTGCTTGTGGGAGCAACAGCGGCTGGATGTGCGTGGAGTCCCGTTCGTCCTCCTTTGGTTAATCAGGGCCAAACAATAAAGGCAGAACTGCTGCCTTAATAATCACTGTATCTACCACTTCTTGAGTGCTTGCTAAACACCAAGCTCTAAACCCTTTGTGTGCATTACCTTGATTAGTCCTTCTCACACCACTGTGAAGTGACCACTACTAGTATTTTTTTACTTATTAAAATTATAGTTGATTTACAATATTGCGCTAGTTTCAGGCGTATGGCATAGTGATTCAGTTGTTTGCTGGGGTTTTTTTTTTTTGCAGATTATATTCCATTGTAGATTAAAAGATATTGAATATAATTCTCTGTGCTATACAGTAAATCCTTGTTGCTTATCTATTTTCTGTGTGGTACTTTGTTAATCCCGTGCTCCTAATTTATCCCTCCTCCCCTCTCTCTCCCTTTGATAACCATAAATTTGTTTTCTATGCCTGTGAGTCTGTTTTGCTTTGCTTACAGAGTCATTTATATTATTTGTTTAGATTCTATACAAAGTGATACCTTACAGTGTTTGTCTTTCTCTGACTTATTTTGCTAAGCATAGTATTCTCTAGGTCCATCCATATTGCTGCAGATAGCAATACTTGATTCCTTCTCAGCTTTAGAGAAAAAAAAAAAATATATATATATATATATAAACACAACTTCTTTATCCACTCACCTGCTGATGGACATTTAGTTGGCTTCCATATCTCAGCTATGGGTAAATAGTGTTGCTGTGAGCATGTTGGGGTGCATGTGTCTTTTTCAATTAGAATTTTCTTTTTTGTCAGATATATATCCATGAGTGAGGTTGCTGGATCATATGGTAGCTCTATATTTAGTTTTTTAAGGAACCTTCATACCATTTTCCATAGTAACTGCACCAATTTACATTCCAACCAACAGCGTAGGAGGGTTCCCTTTTTCCCACATCCTCTCCAGAGTTCGTATTCTATAGACATTTTGATGATGGCCATTCTGACTGGTATGAAGTGATACCTCACGGTGGTTTTGATTTGTATTTCTCTAACAAGTAGCAGAATTGAGCATCTTTTCATGTACCTACTGACCGTTTATCAGACTCTCTTAACCTGCAATGGGTACTTCCTTCTTACAAAGGGTCAGTGCGGGGCTTCCTTCATGCAGGCCACGGGGGTATCTAGCCACTCTAGCATCTTACAACCAAAGTCCAGAAATATTTCCAACCAACAGATAAATATCCGTTTTTCTGATGAACTGGGGTAGAGGCATCTACATTTTGGGTTAATAAGGTCTATTCCTAATCCTGCCACTATCAATAGAACATAAGGAAAAGCAGGAGCAGGCTATTGTTGAAATCCAGTCTGGTAGCTGGAAAGGGTCTTGTAGAAATAAGTCTTCCCTTCGGGGTATCTGGGTGTCTGTGTGTTGCCTGGCACTTTCTGAACTAATCTGAATCAGAGAGCAGGCATCTGTGACCTCATCCTGGTGGCCTGCCATCATGGGGAACAGGAAGCTGCCCAAACTGGCCATGGAGCCCACCTCACACAGATGCAGTCTAAGTCCACCACCGCTTCCTTCCCCGCTGCAGTGAACTGCAGGACTGCCTTGCTGAAGTGTGTTTCCCGGGACAGGTTGGGGCCAAGTCCTGACATATCGTGGCATGTTGCACCAATCACACTGAAGCCAGCCTCTGTCAGCAGGGAATGGAAGGCCTTTCAGAAGCTATCAGAAATCCAGCCAAGAAACCCATCCTTCCTTTTGAGAAGGGAAGAAAGAGAGGCAGTCAGTTGACAAGGAAGGAACGATCCTGGCAAGTGTAACCCAAATCCCAGTCCCAGGGTAAAAGGGAGAGAGAAAATGAAGAAAGAAACAGCCAGCAACTTATGCTCCTTTATATTTTCACAAAGGAGATCCCCTGGCTGACCTTTCAGGCCAGCTGGGAAGTTATCCCCCACACTGAGCATGCAAAAAGGGCCCACACTGTATCTCTCTGCTAACTCTCTCTGCGGCTGCTCCATGACCTTGCATAGCCCGCCTGGGACCGCCTCAGTTACAGCAGAGAATCCCAAACAAATACAGCCTGGCTGGGGGGAAGGTAGGATTAAAGATGGAGCCAAGAATAAGGATTCAGTATCAGGCTAGCCCCAGGGGCCCATGTGCTGATTCTGTTCTGGAGGCAGGAGTCCTGGTTGCTAAGGCACAGACCCACTCCATCCCACAGAAGGCAGGAGGATGCCGGCTGCACAGAAGTGGAAAATAGGCTCCCCATGCTGGACCTCAAGAGCTCAGACCACTTTCCTACTCACTCGCTTAAAAACATAGAAAGTGCAGATGGCCCTACAGACCGCCTGATAAATATCTGCTTGTCCTTCAGATTGTACTTCCTCTTTTCTTGTTCAGATTACCACATCTTTACTTGAGAATGCTTCTAAAACTGTGGTAAGAATTTTTATAGCAAAGTATATTGAATGCCAAGTGTTTCCAAAATACATGGAAACAATATCACATTAAAGCAAAGGCAATATCAGTTCAGTTCAGTTCAGTCGCTCAATTGTGTCCGACTCTTTGCAACCCCATGAATCACAGCACGCCAGGCCTCCCTGTCCATCACCAACTCCCGGAGTTCACTCAGACTCAAGTCCATTGAGTCAGTGATGCCATCCCGCCATCTCATCCTCTGTCGTCCCCTTCTCCTCCTGCCCCCAATCCCTCCCAGCATCAGAGTCTTTTCCAGTGAGTCAACTCTTCGCATGAGGTGGCCAAAGTACTGGAGTTTCAGCTTTAGTATCATTCCTTCCAAAGAAATCCCAGGGCTGAAGGCAATATATGTCTACTCAATTAGTTTTCTATTAACCAAGAATTAATTCACAAAACAAATCTGATTAGACTAAACTCTAAAAAGATACAAGGACAATACTAGGATAAAGTAGACCACTTAGTCAACTCAGCTTACAGTCAAGAATATCCTTTCTTTGTTGTTGTTATTCAGTCATTCAGTCATGTCAGAGTCTTTGCAACCCCATGGACTGCAGCACACCAGGCTTCCCTGTCTTTCACAACCTTCCCGAGCTTGCTCGAGCTCATGTCCATTGGTCGGTGATGCCATCCAACAATCTCGTCTTCTGTTGTCCCCTTCTTCTGCCTTCAATCTTTCCCAGCATCAGGGTCTTTTCTAATGTGTTGACTCTTTGAATCATGTGACCAGAGTTTTGAAGCTTCAACTGCAGCATCAGTCCTTCCAATGAATATTCAGGACTGATTTCCTTTAGGATTGACTAGTTTGATATCCCTGCAGTCCAAGGGACTCTCAAGAGTCTTCTCCAACACCACAGTTCAAAACCATCAATTCTTTGGTGCTCAGTCTTCTTCATGGTCCAACTCTCACATCCATACTTGACCATTGGAAAAACCATAACTTTGACTATATGGACCTTTGTCAGCAAAGTAAGCTTTTTGCTTTTTAATTTGCTGTCTAAGTTTGTCATAGCTTTCCTTCCAAGGAGCAAGCATCTTTTAATTTCATGGCTGCAGTCATTGTCTTCAGTGATTTTGGAGCCCCGCAAAATAAAGTCTCTCACTGTTTCCATTGTTTCCCCATCTATTTGCCATGAAGTGATGGGACTGGATGCCATGATCTTAGTTTTCGGAATGTTGAGTTTTAAGCCAGCTCTTTCACCTTCATCAAGAGGTTGTTTAGTTCCTCTTCACCTTCTGCCATAAGGGTGGTATCATCTGCATATTTGAGGTTATTGATATTACTCCCAGCAATCTTGATTCCAGCTTCTGTAGACACTAACTAAAAAAAAAGCCCCCTCAAATTAATCCAACCCAACAAAATATATTTGCCCTCATTACTATTGCTACATTCTTTTTTATTTTACTTCTTTTTTCAGCACATGACACTTTTCCATCATCCCCCAAATCCAATACTTTCAACAATTTAGCATAAACTTAGTCTCAAAATCTGTCTCCAGCTACTACGACACAGCCAGTCTGGGAAAGTGCCCATTCTCCAACCTTCTATCAAACTTGCTGTGTCTTTGCTTGAGCCATTCACTTTGCCAGTCATGCCCCTTCCTCACCTCCTCTTAGCCAGCAAACCCTCTGCTCCTGTTTGTCAAGGGCCAGTTCAAAGACCACCTCTATCATGATGCTGTCCCTCATCATTCCAGCCACAAGTTACCTATTAAATACGGACAGGGACTCATATGGCCCTTCCTACACAATGGTATATGTTACTGATATTTGTAAGGTTCCCATTTTTATCGTCTTGCAAGAATTCTTTGTGGTTAGTGGACATTTCTTGTATTGCTTTGTATTTGGCAACCTGCTCCAGTATTCTTGCCTGGAAAATTCCATGGACAGAGGAGCGTGGCAGGCTACAGTCCATAGGTTGCAAAGAGTGGGACCCGACTGAGCACACACACATAGCAGCCTTTGTGTTTCTTTCCTCAGTTAGTTAGTGCTATATAGTACGGTCATTTTTTTCTCACTGTTCTATCCATTTCAGTCTCCGCCTTTTAAATATGATATCTCTCTGTCACATCTACATAATTACTTTTTTGACTCTTTTCCTAGACTGGGGGTCTTTTGAAGATTCTGACACATTCAGAATTACACTTTGGAAGATTCCTCTGGGAGTTTCTCATGGGCGGGAGCGCAGATGGGATGAGAGTCTAGTCCAGGGTGTGGCACTGTGTTTGCATATTGACCTTTATACAATCTGTGTCCATGAAATTGTGTGACATTGGCTGTGCTGATGAAACCAAAACCTGGAAGACTAGTTAAGAACCCTTTTCAACAGTCTAGGAGAAGCTCTAGCGTAACTCAGCTAAGACAGAGGCAGAGAAAACGGGGAAAGGAGAACAAATACAAACAACACTATAGAGGGAGAAGTGTAAGACATGAGACCATGGGGAGATAGATTAGTTTTCACTTTCCTAGTATCCATCCTCTCTTCTCGTAACAGCTCTGATGGATCTTCCCTTGAGGAGACACTTGTTACCATTTCAGGCCATATGGCTTGAGTGGGCACATACCCCAAACTTGGCCGATGAAAACATCATATCCTCTTGAGGACTGATGCTATCAGAAAAGAGATTTTTTTTTTTTTTGAAGGCGGGGTGACCAAGCTAAAGAGCCTTCCACGAATGAAAACAAATAGAAAAAAAAAAAAAAAACAAAGCAAAAAGACAGAGTCCTGTTAATATCTTTGGGACTTTAGGTCCTACCATAGTGAAAATCAGTGAACTTCCCAGTCATATGAGTTGGTCCATTTTCTTTGACATAAATCAATTGGGTTATAGTTCTCCAACTTTCAACAGAGAGTCCTAAGCAGAAGGACTAGGGCCAAGTGTTGGACATAAGGAAAACTGAAGAGTCAAAATGCCCTGTTGTTTGGGGACCTGGGAGAAAGATGACTACCACCATCAACTGTTAAAAACATAAATGACAATGAGGTCATGCAAACACCAATATTTATAAAGCAATACAAGATATGAGCTAAAATTCATGTGAAAAAATGAACCAAGATTAGTACATTCAGAACAAAAAAAGAAAATAGGGAAAATGGTACAGTTTTAACAACCAGTAGAAAGCAGAATCAGTTCAGTTGCTCTTGTAAATATTATGTCTTAGCCATCAAGTGATAACTTCAAACTAAAATGAAGAGCACAAGAGAAAGAAAAACAACAGTGAATATATGTGATGATCTAGTAAGGAAGGAAAAAGCTTAAGAAGAAAGAACTTATCTGCGTTGTTTACTGTAAATATATATCCAAATTTGGAACCATAGCTGATACAGAATAGGTGCTCAGTAAAAAGTTGCTGATTGAGTTAATGATCTGCTTTTATTAAAAAATAGTCACTAGGTTGGTAGCTCTTGGAAATGCTTTGTCTTTCCTTTCATCCGAACATTTGACAAAAGCTGTCATTTGTTCAGAGCAAATTCAAAGTCAGTTAAAGAGTCAAGCCCCAGGGATGTTTGAGGTCACTAGGATAAACTGCTTTCATAAAGAAAGAGGGAAAGTAAGTTCAAATTACTGGATTTCACTAAATCTAAGTCACCATCTATTGTAAATGTTGCATTAGTTTGTATCTAACTAAGGGAAAAAACCCTACTACCAAATAAACCAAAACACAGCATTGATTCTAACAAACACATCACTGGACATGTTTGAGAAGAGGCTAGATGATCAGATGTCAGTAAATTTAGTGGAAGTTTCTTTGTTGGGAGTTACTTTGAGTTAAAAAATGTCTCTGACATTACCTCCAAAGTCTCTGACTTTTTAACTAAAAGTCCCACAGATTCTCTGGCCTTAGCACTAGTGACCTGGTGGACTCCTGGACTGAAACAATAAGGATCCAGGCATCAGTGGAGTTTTAACCCTCCCAGAATACTTTACTAGTACTTTAACAGGAATAAGGCTTCTTCATGGTAATTATGCCTTGGTTCTGATATATTTCCCAGCAGAAGAAATCAATAGAACCAATTAAAGAGCAGAAAGGAACAATGACAAGGATAATTCAAATTCATCTCTCAGTTAGAAGATAATAAATTTTTACATTTGAATATGGAACACCTACTGATATATTACATACCTGGTAATGCAACTTAATTAGCAAGCACCAGCTCAGCAGGAGTGAGAGTGCTTTCCAGCTTCCCCTCCTCTTCTCTCCACCTCATTTTCCTCTTCCTCTTCCTCCTCCTCACCCCATCCAAGGATAGATAGCATAAATGCTAAGACGGAACATGGCAGTGCCTGCCCCTCAACCTCTCTCAACTGTAGTGTCTAATCATGTAACTTCAGCCCTGCCCTACTTCCTTCTGGTTTGTTTGGGTTTTATTTATTTGGCCATGCTGCATGGCATACAGGACCTTAGTTCCCTGACCAGGGATTGAACCCATGCCCCCTGCAGTGGAAGCAGCACTGGACCTCCAGGGAAGTCCCAGCCCTGCCCTACTTCTGAGCCAACCCTGAGCGAGTTGTGCTTGCATGCATTCCTTCACTTAACAGCTATTCATTGAGCCCTTGGTTTAAAACATGCCCTATATTATACTATGATGGGAATAAAGATATGAAGGACATAATCCCTACTCCTTCAGGTGGAGAGGCAGATAAGAAATTCTAGTAATCAAGCTGATGTAGATCCAGTGTCTAATTATGAGCGATCCTTTGTATCAGCCTTTTCTTAGTCCAAGCACACAAGCCCAAGCTGTTTGGAGGCAGATTGGACTGATGCTGCCACAAACCGAAGAATGCCTGGGGCCACCGGAATCTGGAAGAGGCATGGAAGGACCCTCCGCTACCAGTTTGACAGTGAACGTGACCCTGTCAAGATGCTAATTTCAGACCTATAGCTTTGCGAACCATGAGACAATGTTTCTTCTGGTGTTAGCCACCTCATTTGTGGGACTTGGTTATGGTAGCTGTAGAAGGCTAATATAGATGCCATGTTACCCTCTAGGTTGTCCCTCCTGGGAATTCAAAGCAAGAAGGAAGCCTATGGTTTTGCTCTTCATAAAACTGTGTGTCTGACTTTGGTCCTTTTACCCTACAACTGCGTTATTTATCCCCAGGGCCACCTGACCCTCACTCTTGCTCACTCCCTTTCCCATGGCCGGCTAGTGAGACCCTTGTTGGCTTCCCACAAGCAAAAACTTTGTCTTCCTGGCTCACATTTTAGAACATAAAGAAAACCTGGGCTTCTCTGATGGCTCAGAGGGTAAAGAATCCATCTGCAATGCAGGAGACACAGGTTCGATCCCTGGGTTGGGAAGATCCCCTGGAGAAGAGAATGGCAACCCACTCCAGTATTCTTGCCTGTGAAATCCTATGGACGGAGGAGCTTGGCAGGCTACAGTCCATGGGGTCGCAAAGAGTCAGACACAACTGAGTGACTAACACGTTAAAGAAAAGCAGAGCTTCCTTGGTGGCTCCATGGCAAAGGATCTGCTTGCCAACGCAGGAGACACAGGTTCAAACCCAGGTCCGGGAAGATCCCACATGCCTCGGGGCAAGTGAGCCCATGCACAACTATTGAGCCTGTCTGTGCCCTAGAGCCCAGGAACCAAAACTACTGAACCCAGGTACCTGAACTACTGAAGCCTGTGCACCCAAGAGCCCCATGCTCCACAACAAGAGAAGCCACTGCAATGAGAAGCCCATGCAACACGACGAGAGAGCAGCCCCTGCTCACTGCAACTGGAGCAAAGCCTGAGCATAGCAATGAAGACCCAGCACAGCCAACAAGAAAGAAAAGAAAAGAAAGTGGGTTTGTGTACAAGATTTGTCCTCTTGGCAATCTTTGGGGTTGCAGGTTACATGAAGAAGAAAAAGATAATATGCTGTCAATCATATTCCAAGATAAAACATGCTCACTATCAAAAGTACATTTGCTTTTAAACTGTTTGTCTACCAGTGATGCTGATCCATACCCCAACTCACACCTTGTGAGAACAGATAAGGAGATAAACTGTTGCTTTAGGACTAAGCAAAATTAATTTACCTACGGGGAAATGTACCTATCATCACAGCATCAGTTAACAGATTATATGCTGCATTAGCTCATAAAACTCAGAAAAATTAGAATTCTTCATTGCAAGTTTAGAAACCATCTCAAGCTGTGGGGGTGTAGTCGCTAAGTCATGTCTGACTCTGTGCAGCCCCAAGTACTGTAGCCCGCCAGGCTCTTCTGACCATGGGATTCTCCAGGCAAGAATACTGGAGTGGGTTGCCATTTCCTTCTCCAGGGCATCTTCCCAACCCAAGGATTGAACTTGGGGTCTCCTGCATTGCTGGCAGACTTTTTACTGACTGAGCTACGAGGGAAGTCCCCATCTCAAGCTGGTGTAAAGGGGGGGAAATTTATTACATATTAAAAAGAAAAACAGAAACAAAACAAAACAAAAAAAACTAAGGTGTGACCAATGCAATGGGTCACAGCAGAGGACTGGAAGAAGAGACAGGAAATCCATCTGTATTTGTTCTCCACTTGTCTCTGCTCACATCTCTATAGCTGATTTTCTATCTGAGGACCACCTTCCTCAGTGCATTCACCTACTTGATGAAAGTGGCTCCTAAATTCATGTTACAGGGCTAACCATTCACTTTCTCTCAGTCTCAATTCCTAATTCTTGGGAAGAGGCTCTGATTGGCCCAGCTGAGAACAAGAGCCAACTTCTGCATCAATCAGGGGGTAAGGCCAGGAAGAGGCAGCCCCACATAGCTAGAATCAAGAGTCAACTCCATAGCTATAAATCGCAGTGTCAAGGGAAATGGGCTAGCTGGGCAAGCAATCCTAATGATGTCTTTCACTATGATGCCCTAAGAAGGTTCTCTAGCCAGCCACACAAACACAATAGTAATGTCAGGACAAGACTAGAAATAGACCAGCTAATCAGCCCCCTCCTTGTTCTCAGTAGGACTCAGAGATGGGATCAAGGGACAAATCTGAGTAACTCACACCAAGCTGTATTAAATTGTACCGAATTACCCCTCTGCTGGCAGCTCTTTCTCTCAGGATATATTCTCTTGCAGAAGACACCTCAGTCCTTTAAGCAAATGAGTTCTGTTAACACCAGCGAGGTGCAGTGCAAAGAGAGTAAAATATCCTCTAGGCCAGAGTGTGGCCTCTGTATCTGGAGCCAAGGAACGAGTCCAGTTAGAGACAGGAAATGGTTCTTACTCGGGATAATGTTTAGGAGGATGAGTTCATTGCCAAACACCTCCTCCTTACTTTCTTTCGAGAATACAGTGTTGGGGGCAGGAACACAAGTTATTGTATAGGATGATCTGGTCCAAGTCCTGTTTCCTAAACCCTCATTAAGACGTGGGCAACAGAGAAGGATATATATTGTGTGATATCATTTATATGTGAAATCTAACAAAAAGCAGGGAACTCTGAAACAGGAGTGGAATAGTGGTTGCCAGAGGCTGAGGGGTGAGGCAAATGGGAATATGTTAGTCAAGTGTACAAACTTTTAGCTGTAAGGTGAATAAATTCTTGTTGGGCTTCCCTGGTGGCTCAAATGGTAAAGAATCTGCCTGCAGTGCAGGAGACCGGGATTCAGTCCCTGGGTCAGAAAGATCCCCTGGAGAAGGAAATGGCTACCCACTCCAGTATTCTTGCCTGGAGAATTCCATGGACAGAGGGCTACAATCCATGGGGTTGCAAAGAGTCGGACATGACTGAGCAACTAATACACTAATAACATTTCTAATGAGTAAGTTCTGAGGCTCTAATGTACAGTATGGTGGGATATTAATAATATTACTGGTTAATATTACTGTGTTGTATAGTTTAAGTTTGCTGACAGAGTAGATTAAAATATTTTTCATTTATTTATTTTTAATATTTATTTATTTGACTGTGCCAGCACATGAGTTCTAGTTCCCTGACCAGGAATTGAACCTGGTCCCCCTGTATTGGGAGTGCCAAGTCTTAGCCACTGGACCACCAGGGAAGTCCCAAGAGAGTAGCTCTTAAGCATTCTTGCCATCCCTCCACAAAAAGGTGATGGCTATATTAATTAACTTGACTGTGGTAATCATTTAACAGTGTATATGTACATGAATCATCACATTGTACACTTTTAATATATACCATTTTATTTGTCAATGGTACCTCAATTCAAAAATTAGAATTCAAAAAAAGATGGGAAGGTACTTAATCTTTCTAAATTATCTGTGATAGGGTCATAATAGTACCTTCCTCACAGAGCTATTAAGGATTAAATGAGATCATTCATTACAAGCAATCAGCACAGTGACTGACAATACTCATCAGCAGCTATTAATGTTATAGCCATATTTGACGTAGTACCTCTTTTTTGACTTCTCTGCAGCCCTAGCTCAGTACTCTCTTCTATGATGTTTAATTTCTGTGGTACAAAAGGTATCCATAACACAAATCCTCAAATCTTAGGTGCAATTCTCTTTTGTTTTGTTCTAGATTTTTTTACAGAAAAGCCACAGCATTTAGCCAAAAACAAGAGTCTAATTTTTTTAAACCATTTTGGGGGCTTCCCTGATGGCTCAGATGGTAAAGCATCTGCCTGCAATGCGGGAGACCTGGGTTCGTTCCCTGGCTCGGGAAGATCCCCTGGAGAAGGAAATGGCAACCCACTCCAGTACTCTTGCCTGGAAAATTCCATGGACAGAGGAGCCTTGTAGGCTACAGTCCGTGGTGCCACAGAGAGTCGGACATGACTGAGTGACTTCACTTCACTTCTTCATAGTTAATTTACAGTGTTGTGTGTACAGCAAAGTTATGTGTGTGTGTGTGTGTGTGTGTGTGTGTATATACACGGCTTCCCTGGTGACTCAGTCAGTAAAGAATCCACCTGCAATGCAGGAGACCTGAGTTTGATTCCTGGCTGGGGAAGATCCCCTAGAGAAGGAAATGGCAACCCACTTCAGTATTCCTGCCTGGGAAATCCCACGGACAGAGAAGCCTGGCGGGCTACAGCCCATAGGGTCACAAGAGTCGGACATGACTTAGTGACTAAACCACCACCACCATTTATATACACACATATACATCTTTTTCAAATTCTTTTCCACTATAGGTTTATTACAAGACACTGAATATGGTTCCCTATGCTATACAGAAGGTCCTTGTTTATTTTATACAAAGTAGTGTGCTTATGTTAATCCCAAACTCCTAATTTATCTCCCAACCTCTCCAACTCTCCGCCACTATCTCCTCTGGTAACTATAAATTTGTTTTCTACATCTGAGTCTATTTCTGTTTTGTAAATAAGTTCATTTATATTGTTTTTAAAGATTCCATACATAAGTGATACATGAGATTTGTCTTTGTCTGACTTCACTCAGTATGACGATCTCTAGGCCCATCCATGTTGCTGCAAACGGCATTCTCTCATTCTTCTTATGGCTGAGGAATATTCCATTGTGTATATATACCACATCTTCTTTACCCACTAATCTATCCATGAACCCTTAGGTTGCTTCCAATTCTTGGCTATTGCAAACAGTGCTGCTATGAACCCTGGGATGGGTGCAGTTCTGTTTTAAACAGAAGATCCCCTACATAGTCTTAGGGTTACAAGAAAAATCACCAGCCTATAAGTTATCATTCCCATTAAGCTATAAATACCAGAGAGCCTATTTAGCCTGTGACGTTGGCCTCTCTACAGCTGGGCTGGGTATATGGAATTGGAGAAGAAGTTTGGGATGCTTTGGAGAGAAAACAGAGGAAAGCAAAATATTATTAGCTCTCTAGTAAATCAATCACAGATGGCCTTCAAAAAATTAACCCAGAAGCAGAATGCCCATTCTCAGAAAATGCCTGCCTTCTTAAAATAATCTGGAAAAGTCCCAAGAACATCTCCCATATGATCCAATATTCACTGCTTCAGCTGGAAATGTGAAAAATAATCTTTGTTCTTTCAGTCTTTGCTCCTCCCATTTTTCCTGACAATAGCAGACCAGGGGATAGCACGAAATGATTCCACCCTATGTGGATGAGGGGCCCATCTCCTGCCCTAGGAAAGGGCTGGTCCATTCAGAAACGAGCTTCTCTGCAGGCAGGTGCAGAAGGGAGTTTCGTCTGCCTGGTCCAGGCTGTGACTGTCACCCACAGGTCATCTAAGCTGCTATCCCTCTCCTGCTTCCTGTAGCCGGTGGCCCTGCACTCTGAGTTGTTTATTGTGTGATTAATGAAAGGTAATGGCCTTTGCAGGTACTTTGCCAGGGATCCCCAAATTCAAACTCATGCTACTAAGATGGACTCTTCCTGCCTCCTTTTATTCACCCAGCTCTGTAAAATGTTTTTAAAGTTCACAGAGTCTCTGAGAATTCTCCTGGTTGTTAATCTCAGCATTAGAACCCTTCTCTCTCGATTAAGATTCCTACAAAAAACCCCACAAAACTACAGAAAGGAAGTCATTGCTTTTTCTCTTTAGGCCTGTTACCTGCTTTATCCTAGGGGAAAATAGCCCATCCAATAAATCTTGGGGATAAACAATAAGGTCCCACTGTATAGCCAAGGGAAATTTATTCAATATCCTATGATAAACCATAATGGAAAAAAATATGAAAAAGAATATGTAGGACTCCCCTGGTGGTCCAGTGGTTAAGAATCCACCTGCCAGTGAAGAGGACATGGGTTTGATCCCTGATCTGGGAGGATTCCACATGCTGTGGGACAACAAAGATTGTGGATCACAATTACTGAGCCACACTCTGGGAGTCTGTGCTCTGCAAAGAGAAGCCACAGCAATGAGAAACCCAAGCACTGCAACTAGAGAAAGCCTGCATGCAGCAACGAAGACCCAGCACAGCCAAAAAAAAGAATATATGTATATGAATAACTGAATCACTTCTTTGTATACCTAAAACTGGCACAACATTGTATATCAACTATACTTTAATCAAATAAAATTTAAAAAAAGAGCCTTTGTTGGCTGACCAGAGCCTCAAACTGTGCTTCTGCTCAGAACTTCCAATACATGGTTTAAAATCATAGCTAATGCTTCACGGAAATAAATATTTCAGACCACTTGCTTTCTGGCCTGCCAGATGGCTGCATTTCACACTTCCAACTGTGTCAGACTCCAAAAAACTCAGCGGCTCCAATTTTGCAACGAAGTTTATGATCCTGGAGTAGGGGTTGGGGCGGTGGATGGATAAAATAGGAAGGGTTTTTTTTAAAAAAAAAAAAAAGTTTTTTTATTGGAATGAGTTCCACTTGCTTCACTCAAGCATCATAGAAACATCATTCATGGGTAATTCCACAGCAGAAAATACAGTTAACCAATGCACTCAGCAGAAGTTCTTCTCATGTTTACCTGTCCACACTTGCTCCACCCTCATATCACATCCTGCATCAGTTTATTTAGCTGTGTCTCTCTTGCTCCCTGCAGAATAAACCCAGGGAACACCAGTCTCTGAGGTGGGTTGACACACTTGGAATTCTTTACATATTAGATACAAATGTCCATACAGAAGAGGCCAAGCATTGGGTTGGCCAAAAAGTTCATTTGCGGTTTTTATGTAAGATGTTACAGAAAAACCTAAATGAACTTTTTGGCCAACCTAACATCACTTCATGGCAAATAGATGGGGAAACAGTGGACATTACTTTGTCAACAAAGGCCCATCAAGTCAAGGCTATAGTTTTTCCAGTAGTCACGTATGGATGTGAGAGTTGGACTATAAAGAAATCTGAGCACCGAAGATTTGATGCTTTTGAACTGTGGTGTTGGAGAAGACTCTTGAGAGTCCCTTGGACTGCAAGGAGATCCAACCAGTCCATCCTACATAAAATCAGTCCTGGGTGTTCATTGGAAGGACAGATGTCGAAGCTGAAACTCCAATACTTTGACCACTTGATGCGAAGAGCTGACTCATTGGAAAAGACCCTGATGCTGGGAAAGCTTGAGGGCAGGAGGAGAAGGGAATGACAGAGGATGAGCTGGTTGGATGGCATCACCAACTCAATGGACATGAGTTTGGGTAGGCTGTGGGAGTTGGTGATGGACAGGGAGGCTTGGCATACTGCAGTTCATGGGGTCGCAAAGAATTGGACACGAATGAGTGACTGTACTGAGCTGAATTGAACAGGACTGAGGGGCGGAGTCCTCCAAATCTTTTTAGATCCAAGGTTTTCTCTGTCCAGTGGGGCTGCTATAACAGAATATCGTGGGTGGAGTGGCTTATAAATGACAGACATTTTCTTCTCGCAGTTCTGGCAGCTGGGAAGTCCAAGACCCAGAGTCTGGTGAGTGCCCACTTCTGGTCCACAGCTGTCATCCCACTGTGTCTCATGTGGCGGAGGGGGAAGGGCACTCTCTGGGGTCTCTCTTACAAGGGCACTAATCCTCTTCAGGACCCACCCTCATGTCCTAATTACCTACCTATGGCTGCACCTTCTAATACCATCACATGGGGCGATAGGAGTTCAACATATGAATCTGGGGAACAAAATGACTCAGTCCATTGCAATGGTCTTGGTTTCTCTTAGATCCTTCCTGACTGTCATTCAGGACTTGTGTTGAAAGGGTATCAAAATAGTAGCAGGTCATTTAAGCCTCTTGTTGCCATATGTTTGGTAGTAGTATTGTTTATTATTATTTGCCTGCGTGCTGTCATTTCGGTCACGTCTGACTCTTTGCAGTGCTGTGGACTGTAGCCAGCCAAGCTCCTCTGTCCGTGGGGTTCTCCGGGCAAGAGTGCTGGAATGGGTTGTCATGCCCTCCTTGAGGGGCTCTTCCTGACCCAGGGCACAAACTCACATCTCTTATGTCTCCTGCATTAGCAGGTGTGTTCTTTATCACTAGCGCCACCTGGGTAGTCCTTGTCATTATATAAGTAATATATATTCATTAAAGAAAAATCAGAAAAGAAGAATAAATCAGAGAAGGCAAAATTCTAAACACATATACACAAACCATGCCAGATCTTATAATACAAAGAAAACCAGTACTAATCTTTTACTGTATATTTTCCCAAACTTTCTCTGTATGTAATTATGTACACACATAGGTATTCATAGTAGATTTTGTGACACCAGGTTCATGCTATATCTACTGTTTTGAATATTGTTGTTGTTGTTGTTGTTTTCATTTAACGACATACTGTGAACTTCTTTCCAAGGCCATATAAACCCTCTGTACTCGTGTGATCACGCTCACACACACGCTCCCACAGCATCTGGATCCCTTGCAAACAGAAGCTCCCTCCCCCCAGAAATGCCCACAGATTTCAAGAAGTTCAGCGTCAGGGTTGAGTTGAACTAAGAAAAGCAAGAGGATGAGTTTTCTCCCTGACTCCCACTGGTGCTCCCAGTCTCAGCTCTGCTCCTCTCTAGATACCAGACCAGGCTCAGAAAGGGGAGAGGGTGATCCTGCTGGAGGCAGCATGAGAAGAGGCTGAGATCAGGCACTCTCTGTAGCCATAGAAATTCAGGACCATGGACACGAAAGCTCTGGGAGCACAAACTGTGGGAACAGTTCCAAAGCAGAGGCCCTTGCTCTCACCTAGCCTTAGATAAGGCTGATGTGCAGCATAAAAACATAAATCAGTGAGTTGTGGATGCTGCCTCCCTTCCTAATTAGCATGAGAAATGTCATGTCCTTGGCAGCCCTCACTGCCTCTCTCCCAGCCCGAGAAGCCAGCTGAGAGAGTTCTAGCATCTGGGAGCCTCCTGTAGCCCTGCCAACCAGTCTTTCTCCAGACCCGGGGTGGCAGGGGGTGGACTGCCACCATCCTCATGTTCTCTGCCAACAAGCCTGGCGAGAAAGCTGCTCTCCAGAAATCAGCACCTCTGAGCAACCCACTGCCCTGGACAACTCTGCTCTGCCTAGCAGCCTGAACTATAAGGGGCTCTCACGGTCCTCAGGGCACCAAGTCCCCTGAGCTCTAGCAGCCAGTAGTAGTATCCTTTGCACAGAAACTGTAATGTGCATGAGCTACACGGGCATCCTGCACTCAGCACACTAGCTGTTCCATGCCGAGTGTGTGATGCCTACAGGAGGAAGTTGTTCAGCTTCAGCCGTGCTTTCAGTCAATCATCAGGCATTTATTAAAGCTTTCCCCTCTCTTCCCTCCTCTCTTTCCCATTTCTTATCTCTCACCAAGTTGCTTTTTTTAAAGTTATTGAATCTATCCCTTCCTCCTCAAGCCCAATTCTTCCTTAGTTTTGACCTCAGTGAAGTTGATCGTGGCAGATGTGTTAATAGCTATGTCTGTCCTATATGTCCTCAGTTCCTTCTCGTTTTGGTAACTATACCAGCTTATCCCTGGGGAAGGGTCTTTTATCCAGTCTACAGGGGTGGGCCTGGCACTGTGCCCCGGGGAGTCCTAGGGCCCAACACATCTGCCCCCAAAGAGGGGATGTGTTCCATGCAGAGCCAATCAGAGCACGTCTGTGAAATTTAATACGAAGTTTCAGGGAGGAAGAGGGTCTCTTTTGATTCTTTAAAAAATATATATATATATTTAATATTTAGCCGTGTTGGGTCTTAACCACGGCATGCAGGATCTTCAGCCCCTCGTTACGGCATACTGATCTTTCAGTCGTAGCATGTGGAATCTAGTTCCTTCACCAGGGAAGGAATCCAAGGCCCCCAGCACTGGAAACACAGAGTTTTAACCACTAGACCACCAGGGAAGTCCCTCTTTCACTTCTGAATCAAAAATTATAAGGATATAGTCTTGAAGTTTTCAGCATCCATTGTTCCTGCCCTGTGGACATAATCTGTCTGTAGGATGAGAGGCTATAACACATAAAGAAAAGAGAAAACTAGCAGTCGAGAGATGGAGACAGGGACTTATCTGGTGGTCCAGTGGTTAAGACTCCGCCCACCCAAGGCAGGGACTCAGGGTCGATCCCAGGTCAGGGAGCTAGATGCCACTCACCACATGAAGGCCCAGTGCAGCCAAATTAAAAGGCGAGAGAGGGAGATGCAGAGAGATCTGATGACCTTTTTTGCATTGCTGAATCCAGTGGTGCCTTTACACCCCGCTCTGTGACTCTGTCTCTGTCTCTCTCTATTTATCTGAAGTTAGTTTGAATTGGATTTGTGTTTTCAATGAAGAGTTGACAAATACACGTTTGGACGTCTAGACGGTGTCCCTGCTTCTCATCTCCCCACCACCTCCTTCACTCTGTTCTCCCTGATTCCACCAGAGTTAACTTTCTAAAATATATTATGATTTATAAACGATGTATAAAATATTAATACAAATATGGCTGTGTTATCTCATTATCTAAGAAATATCAGTGATTTCCTTATCTGAGATAAGGATAAACTTAAAACTCCATATCATAACATATTAGTCTCCTATGGTCTGATGGCTGACTATTTCTGCATTCTCACTTCTATCATTATTTCCCTTTTCTTCCTTATGCCCCTAAGCACTGCCATCACTTCACAGTCTACACTCCAGCTTTACAAACAAACTGACCACTTCTTTACCATGCTTTGCTGTTTGCATGCATTCTTACCCTGTCATTGCAACTCGGCTGCCTGGTGAACTCACACCCATCCTTCAAAACTCAGCTAAAGGATTTCCCCAGGGGTGCAGTGGTAAAGAGTCTGACCGCAATGCAGGAGATGTAGATGTACGTTTGATCCGTGGGTCAGGAGGATCCCCCAGGGAAGGAAACAGCACCCCACTCCAGTATTCTTGCCTGGAGAATCCCATGGACAGAGGAGCCTGGCAGGCTATAGTCCATGGGGTTGCAAAAGAGTCAGACATGACTTCAGTTCAGTTCAGTTCAATCGCTCAGTCATGTCCGACTCTTTGCGACCCCATGAATCGCAGCACGCCAGGCCTCCCTGTCCATCACCAACTCCTGGAGTTCACTCAGACTCACATCCATCGAGTCAGTGATGCCATCCAGCCATCTCATCCTCGGTCGTCCCCTTCTCCTCCTGCCCCCAATCTCTCCCAGCATCAGAGTGTTTTCCAGTGAGTCAACTCTTCGCATGAGGTGGCCGAAGTACTGGAGTTTCAGGTTTAGCATCATTCCTTCCAAAGAAATCCCGGGGCTGATCTCCTTCAGAATGGACTGGTTGGATCTCCTTGCAGTCCAAGGGACCCTCAAGAGTCTTCTCCAACACCACAGTTCAAAAGCATCAATTCTTTGGCGCTCAGCCTTCCTCACAGACCAACTGTCACATCCATACATGGCCACTGGAAAAACCATAGCCTTGACTAGATGGACTGACTTACTGATCTAAAACAAACAACAACTCAACTCAAGGGGTACTGACCCATCTCTCTTTGGTTCCCCGCTATATCCTATACACACCTTCAAGATAGCATATGTGCCCCTAAACAATCTCAATCCTGGACTAAAGCTTATTGATTTCAAGGTTTTATTTGAGCTCTCTGCAGTTAGTTCTGTGCCTGGTATACAGTAGGCATACCGTAAATGTTTGATAAATGATTGAACCAATGAATGAATAAGGTGTGTGCCCTGAGATTGGCACGGCTCAGGGAGGTTATGACAACAATTGTCTGGGACAAGTGGGTCCTACTGTTTACCTGCTTATCTTCTTTCCCATTTCCATTCCATCTCCTCATTGTGCCACCCCAACCCCAGAGGGCATTAGAGGGAATAATTGATGAAACAAAATGGCAGTTTATCCTCTGAGTACTCAAAATATCTTAGAAAAAGCCAGTCATTTGGCTTTTTGTCAATCAGCCTCATCTTCAGGAGGCAACAGGGAAAAAGAGACAGTCAGTGCCCACTCTCTTGACTCCATGAGGCCCAGGATGCTGCAGTATCCATGGTGATGTCCCCAGGCACTTAGAATAGACATCTACTAAGTGTTTGACTCAATGACTGACAGGTCACATGTCAAAGGCAGAGTAGTAAGAGAAACTCAGCACCTTGACTATACCCACTATCTCATCTCTCCCCAGCCAGACACATCATCTTGCTTTATACAGCTCATTGACAACTCCTGACTCTCTGTGGTGTAACGATGCCATTTCTCAAGCATGGCGAGAGCTGAGCTCACAGCCTCTGACTTCAGCCTCATCAGTTCAGTTGTCATCCAGGCTTCCCCACTGTCTGTAAGAGCTGGCTCTTTGCCTTTTCAGGTGACAGAACCTAAGGACTGAGCTGGGGGTGCAGCTGGCATTCAGGTCAGGCTGATGCTCTCAAAGAAAGGCAATGGGACAGAGCCCTTCCTTAAGCAGCACAGAAGAGACTCAGCCTGACCGTGGAGCACCAGCCCAGCCAGGGGCTCTAACCAGGTCCAATGGAGGGAGTTGATTTTGAGATAAACAATCTATTTATCTTACAGACCCTGCAGATCCATAGGGAAGTTGTGTAAAGTTGGGGGAGAGGGGGAAGGAAAGGGTGTTCTTTGTGATAGCAAATGCAAGTCAATAAAATACTTGAAAAAGGAGGCATGATAAGAAACTAACTTTACATGGTCACTAAATTGAGAATTAATTAAAAAGTTAAGCTCCAGCAGAAGATGGCCTTTTTTTCTTCCCTGTCACCAGCTGATGGTATTTGGGGCAGGGGAGAGAACCAAGGCCCACAGGGATGCAGGAGGGAAATAAAGCAGTGGGGTGGGTCATGCTTCCATTACCACCAAGCTCACTGGACCAACACCTTCTCAAGACCACCAGGCAGGGCCACCGGGAACTCAAGGAGGAGGGAGAGGAGCCAGGCAGGGTAAGGGGGAGGGATAGGGGACAGAGTTGAGAGCCCAAGAAGGTGATGCTGGTGGGGGCACCTAGCCAGACCTGCAAGGATTTTGAACAGGTCTGGGAATGAGAGCTCTTGCTAGAGAGCCCTGGAGAAAGTCACAGTGAGTGGGGTTATCCAGATGAAAAACAGCCTTTTATTTTATTCTTTTTTTATTTTTGAAAAAAATTATTTATTTTATTTGGCTGTGATAGGTCTTAGTTGTGGCATGCAGGATCTTCAATCTTTGTTGTGGCATGAGGGACTTTTTTTTTTAATTGCAGTATGTGGGATCTAGTTCCCTGACCAGGGATCGAACCTGGGCCTCCTGCATGGAGTCTTAGCCACTGGATCACCAGGGAAATCCTGAAAACAGCCTTTAATAAGGAGGGAGGGAGATAATAAAAAGGCTTTACAACTCTCTGGTGTTGATAGAGGTTGCGTATGGGCTCTTCCAATGACTTCTTTTCATATTGAACAAGTTCATTCTTCCCCTAAACTCAGGCCTCCTCATCTATAAAATGACAATGATAGTGCCTTCTTCATAGTCATTTTGGGGATTAAGTGAGATGATTCATGGTAGCCTGGGACCTCACAAATACTAGGTTTTCAATATTACTGTTTTGTGTGTTTGCAATACCGAGTTGGTATTAGAATTTAGCAGACTCAATACATTAGCAGAACCTGTAGCCAAAAATAAGGAGCAACTGTTCTTCGTTCAATAAAACCTTTTTGAGCACCTTCCAGGCTGTACTGCCAGGAACTTGAATACACAGGGTGATGGAACAGTTGGTTGCACCCAGTCACAGCCTTCCATGGGAACTGCCTTCAGGGGGCCATTTCGGGGCACAGGACACACGGAAATATAACCACAGGTGGGCGTGTGGAGAGGGAGTCAAAACTGCATCTTCAATGTAGGCACACTGCATTTTATTGCACTTTGCAGATACTGAGTTGTTATTACCATTTAGAGTGTTTTCCTGTGTGTTTGTTTGTTTTAACAAATCAAAGGTTTGTGGCAACACTGAGTTGTTGTATAAGTGCCGTTGGCCAACAGCACTGGCTCATTTCATGTCTTTTGTGTCACATTTTGATAATTCTCACAATATTTCAAACTTTTTCACCCTGATTATATTTGTTACGGTGATCTGTGGTCAGTGATCTTCGATGTTACTATTGTAACTGTCTTGAGGCACCGCCAGTAGCCTTACCATGTAAGACAGGGAACTTAATCACTAGATGTTAATGTGCTCTGATTGCTCCATCAACCAGCTGTTGCCCCTTCCTCCCTCTCCTCAGACCTCCTTATTCCCGGACACATAAAAGTATTGAAATTAGGCCAATTAATAACCCTATGGGGATTTCCCTGGTTGTCTCGTGGTTAAGACTCCACGCTTCCACTGCAGAGGGTATGGGTCCAATCCCTGGTTGGGTAACTAAGATTCCGAATGCCATGAAGCACAGCCAAAAATAAAGGGGAAAAAAAAAAAAACCACAACAAAACCTACAATGATCTCCAAGTGTTTAAGCAAAAGGAAGAGTCACATATCTCTCACTTTAAGTAAAAATGATTTGTAAATGATTCAGCTTAGTGAGGAAGTTACGTTGGAAGCCAAGAAGGGCCAAAACTAGACTTCTTGTGCCAAAGTTTGCCAAGGTGTGGATGCAAATTTCAGTTGTGTGTGTATAAATATATATGGCTGTACTGGATCTCCGTTGCTGCACAACTTTTTTTTTTCTTTTCTTTCTCTAGTTGCAGGAAGCAGAGGGCACTCGTTGTTGCATTGCTCAGACTTCTCATTTCGGTGGCTTCTCTTGTCGCACAGCACAGGCTCTAGAGCAAGGCTCAGCAGTTGTGATGCATGGACTTAGTTGCCCCGTGGATGTGAGATCTTCCCAGATCTGGGATCCAACCCGTGTCACCTGCATGGGCAGGTGGATTCTTATCCACTGAGCCACCAAGGAAGTCCAAAGGTAAAGTTCTTGAAGAAAATGGTGTTACTGCAGTGAACACATGAATGATAAGAAAGTGAAACAGCCTTATTGCTAGCAGTGCAAGAAAAGGTCCAGAAGATGTGGAGGTTAGATATTGAGGAACAAACCTCTGTAGTTGACGAAAGAGACCAAGACATGAGATCCTTCAATTTTCTTATTTATCCATTACTATGTGTTGGAATTATACTTCTTTTACAGATAATCAAATGGAGGCTCAGGAAAGTTAAGTAATCTGCTCAAGATGTTTCAACTAATACATGTCAAAGCCAATGGTATTTCCAACGTCAAAGGCCATCGTCTTTCCATTCAGAGATTGTTCACTAAAAAAACAGCATAACATGATGTTTGGAACCAGATGGCCCCAGCTTCCTTGTATTTAGAGTAAGGATAATGTGCCTATCATAGAACATTATTATGAAGATACAGTAAGTTAATCTTGTTAAGTGCTAAGCAAATGTCAGCTGTGGTGTAGTAGTAGTTGCAGTAGGCTGGGTTTTCCTTTGTGTATAACAATCAGGAAGAGAAAGGTAGATGGGGTTTTGGAAGACTGTGGATTCCAGTGCAAGTGAGTGAAATGATAAGTCATGTATATCACTGAAACATAGGGCATCTGGTGGAAAAAGTAATAAGAGGAAAGACCATGTTGGGTGCTAGGTACAAAGCCTGAGCAGCTTCAGCTAGGACTGTCTCCCTTGGAGAAGGATGTGAGATGGGGGCAGAATGACAAGCTGAGGCTGCTGAAGGTCAAGGACCCCCCACCAACAGAAGGACCCCACACATACACACCCATCATGGGCAGTCCTGGAAAGCTGAAAGGAACTACACTTGACCTGAACCTTCTCATTCCCATACCACGCCCATCCCCAAATCACCTCTTACCTCTCCACCTCTTCAGAATCTCATGAACTTGCCCATTGACCTTGAGCACTAGGACTCTGTAATGCCCCATCGTGGCCCAAGTGCATTTAAAGGAAAAGACTTGATAATTTAAGATTCTGGGACTGCTGGTCTCTGGCAGTGAGACACAGAGGGAGCCCATGAGTTCAAGTAGAAATGCCTTTGTGACCCCTTTTCACTGAGTTGAGCAGGCTGCCCCGTGGTTCTCAAACCTGTCTGCGCAGAGAAGTCATCCAGAAAACTCAAAAAAGAAACAGATTCCTTGGCTCCACCATCAACTTTCTGTCTCAGAATCTCCAGGGCTAATGAAGAGGACAAACACCTAGGTGACGACAATGTCACTAGCTCTTAAGGTTGAGGCTCTAGACTTGGGCTGCGCAGCCCCCACACAGAGAGGTGTCCTCCTTCCCTATCAACTGCAGGGGCTGTGGGACTTCCCTGGTGGTCCAGTGGTTAAGACTCCATGCTTCTGTTACAGGAGGCTTGGTCCAACCCCTGGTCAGGGAGCTAAGATCACACATGCCTGGTGCAGCTGGGAAAAAAAAAAAAATGCAGGAGCTGTGAAGGCCCAGTGAGCATGCCCCTTGATGTGGGCAGAGACCGCCAGCACCCGCCTGATGTCCTGGCCAATGCCTTTCCCTCCCACCTCCTCCTTCATGCCCTGTGTCACCAACCTGTTGTGGAGGAAACCTCCCCCTCCTCCACCACCATCACCACCTCCACTGCAATGCCCACCCCAACAAAGGAAATACAGGTACTTTCTATTCAATGCCTTATCCCAAGTATTACATTCATTATTTCCCTGAATCATCACAACCATACAAGGTAGTCACTATTATTATCTTCATTTTATAGATAAGAAAGGACTTCCCTGGTGGCTCAGACAGTAGAGTGTCTGTCTACAATGCGGGAGACCCTGGTTGGATCCCTGGGTCTGGAAGATTCCCTGCAGAAGGAAATGGCAACCCACTCCAGTACTATTGCCTGGAAAATCCCATAGATGGAGGAGCCTGGTAGGCTACAGTCCACGGGGTCGCAAAGAGTAGGACATGACTGAGCGACTTCACTGTCTCTCACTTTTATAGATAAGAAAATCAAAACTAAAAGCAGTTAAGAAATATGCCTGCAAGCATGAAGCTAGGACATGGTAGGACTTTGACCTTATGTTGGTCCAGATCCGGAACTATAATTCCTAACTCCTGCACTTGGCTGCCCCTACAAATTCCCAGCCACTAGGTCTTCACAGAAACCATGTCTCCTTGTTACAGAGGACAACTGTTACACATTCTTCCCTCTGAGGGCTGGAGATGGAGGAGCAGCTTGTGACTAGCAGACGGAGCCACCTACCCTCACAATAGACTCACATCCTCCTGCTCCCTGTAGGGAGCCTTCAAGACTTTGCTCTAGGAGTCTGCCTTCCTGGGCTCCTGAAACAGAGCTATGAACGGGGCTGCCTGCCAGCCAGCCAGCCACCTGTCTCCACAGTATAATGCCTGGGGCTCTAATCCTCCCACAGAGCCACTGAATGTCAGTAAACTGCAGCGATGCATGGGACGTTTTGTACTCCCCTCCCTGGTCCAGCATCATATGTTGGAACTACTAGTTTGTTGAGTCACTCAGTTGTGTCCAACTTTTTGCGAACCTGTGAACTGCAAAACGCCAAGCTTCCCTGTCCTTCACTGTCTCCCAGAGTTTTCTCAAACTCATGCCCATTGAGTCGATGATGCCATCCAATCATCTCATCCTCTGTCGCCCCCGTCTCCACTGGGTGTTAACTGTACTCCTTGAATGGTGTTTTTCAACCCTGGATGCTCTTTCCAAGAGCTAAAAAAAAAAAACCACCACAGCTCTGCCCTACCAACCAGAATTTCTGGCTTAACTGAGTTAGGATTGTGCCCAAAGTCCCCAGGGATTCTAATGGGTGACCATGTTTAGGAAGCCCAACCCTACGATATTGCTGCTGGTCTGGTGCTAAGAATGTCTTTTAAATTTGGGAAAGTGGTGTTTCTTTCCTCCTGGAGAAACCTAAGTAACTCTTCTCTGATGAGAGGGAGGCAATTGCTCATAATGAGAAAAAGTTGTTTCTCTTTCCCTCCCCATGTGGACCAGAGAATCCCTATGTGCTGGGGTCTCATGAAAGTAGAGACCCTCCAGACAAAAGCGCTCTGCCTCAGCAGTCCTGGTGGAGAAACTGCATCGAGGGCCAGAAGCAGAACGCTCTTTATAGTCAGAAGAATGAGAATAGAAAGTATGGAACCAGAGACCTGGATTCTTTCGTTTTTTTGCCTTGGGCTGTACCGTGTCTTCGTTGCTGCATGGCTTTTCTCTAGTTGTGGCAAGTAGGGGCTCCCCTTTAGTTGCCGTGCTTGGGCCTCTAGTTGCAGTGCTTCTCTTGTTGCAGAGTATGGGCGGGAGGGCACATGTGCTTCAGCAGCGGCAGCACGTGGGGCAGTAGTTCTAACTTCTGGGCTCTAGAGCACCGGCTTAATAGTTGTGGCGCACACGCTGCTCAGCACGTGGGATCTTCTTGGACCAGGGAGCAAACTCATGTCTCTTGCACTGGCAGGTGGATTCTTCACCACTGAGCCACCAGGGACTCTGGAAGCCTGGATTCTGGTCGTTTGTCCTGTAAGGACTGTTGTCAGCCACCCCATAAGGAGAGCTGTCTCTCAAATCTAGAAAGAAGCCTGCTGCCCTCCCCGTCCTGTATTCCTCCATCTCACGATACTTGGAGTCTAACAGTTCTTTCTCACATATATTCCAAACCCCTCCTGCTGTAGTGAAACTGCAGTTTTCTTGTCTGTCCTTGTCTGAAACAAAGAACCGCTGTTCCCCTTGTACAGAGCTCCCGAGGACTAGCTGGTGGAGAGGCTGAGGGCAGAGGGTAAAGACAGAACTGTCTGACCTTGGTTGTGTGTAAGCCCTCAGGTAAAATTCTTCTCTTCCTCCAGGACCCTAATGAGCTAAACAGAAGGTCACTCAAGTGAAGGCTCCTAGGTTTCACTCCTGGAATGAATAACTGTGACTTGGGATTGTTATTGTTCATTCTATCTCTTCACTTATAAAGGGGATAACATTGTTTTGAGGGAAGGCCTCATCTAAGGAACAAATCAGGGCTTTCCTGGTGGCCCAGTGGTAAAGAATCCACCTGCTAATGCAGGAGACATGGGTTTGATCTCTGGGTCAGGAAGATCCCCTGGAGTAGAAAATGGCAACCCACTCTAGAAATGGCGCCCACTCTAGAATTGTCTGGGAAATCCCATGGACAGAGGAGCCTGGTGGGCTACAGTCCATGGGGTCACAGAGTTGAATGCGACTTAGTGACTAAACAGCAACAATAACAAGGAACAAATCATCCTTATTTGCACTTATTCTACTGCTCTGCACCTCCCCCAACTTCCACCACCACCACCAATAGCTTCACCTGAATTCTGTGAAGCAAAAAGAAGGGCAGATAAAGGCAGCATATGGACTGGCTCCTTTCTGTAGCCTACAGAAACTAGGATGGCAAGGACAGTATGAGACCGTTGCATGTAATAGCCACAGGTCTGTTCCAAGGGACAAGTCTCCGTGTTGCTACACTGAACAGAGGCGGTCGTCTGAGGGGCTTAGGGGACTTACCAGGGTCATGTCTCTGTTTTTTGTGGCTGTGCAGTCTGTGTTCTGGCTTCATAGTTGCTCCCACCACCTGAGGGGAGAGAACAACCACCTGCCTGCTCAGCCACTAACTGGTTGAAATCAAGTCTTCAGTCTATTGGGCAGATTGCCCCACTTTTCTTCCCTTCCTGCCCTCATGCCACGCTGTTTAGTTACAAGTGTCTCTTTCCAGTTTTCCCCACCGGAATAGCATTCTTAGTGTTGTCTGCGGTAGATTACCAACTAGAATCTATGATTCATTGACCCAAACTATGTTCCCACTGACAATATCTGCAGAAATTCTGTTCCACAATGGCTTGCTGAATTTACAGGAAACATACATCACTCCCTGGAATTCACCCTCCCCAGTAAGGCCAACTAAAGAGCAAATTACATCTTATCTCCTCGGAAGTCCTTGATGAAGAACGTACTGGTCTTGGCAATTCACTGTGTCTTTTCAAAAAGTTATGAGAAAGCAAGATCATTAGGGTTTTTCTGTGAAGTACAGTTAAATCCCTAGGCATTTATGAAAGACTTCTCTGTTTGGACAATAAGCTATTTTCCGAAACCACAATTCTGAGGTCAAGTCCTAGCCTTACTTTGTGCTATAAGCACCTGAAGGCATCATAGACAGTTTTCTCAGCAGCTATGTAAAGTGCATGGGTACCAGGATCTATCTTTGATTTCTCTTGCCCATGATCTTAAGGAGGAAACAAAGTAATGTAAAAAATGAAGAAGCCAGACATATGTTGCTTTCCTTAATAGATAAGCTTCTTTGTAGTGATTTTGGTTTTTGTACACTCATCTCAGAATGAAATAAAGTAAAAGTTAAAAACCTCTTTCATTAGTTTATAAGTTGTGGAGCAGAGTTAGGTGGAATTCTTGCAAAGCAAAACAGAAGTATGAAGATGGAGCAAGCATACTCTACCTCATCTCTGCCACTGAAGGCGGCTATAAAAACTGGAAAGAATGCATGGGGCAGCTGAAAAACTGATGGCAGATGGCTTGGGAAAGAAGACCAGAATCTGAAGTACCAAGAACCAGCAATGAATCTCCTCCTCCCACTTGTTCCCCTTGGTGTCTGCTGGCTGGACTCAAGGCAGTCTGAAAACTGGAAGTGAGAACAAGACATGGATAGAGTTCCAGGAGAAGCCTCCACTTCCAGCTCAACAAACAGAAAGGAGACTCCTTAATGCCTAGGGGGAGTAGAGAAAATGGGCCATTTTTCCTTCTCTCTTTTCTTTTTTGCCCCAGATCCCAGAAGATCCTGAGGTGATGGTGGCATGGCAGCAGAGGGGCCCCTGAGCATCTAAAATCATGAGAAGAGGAACTTCCCACTCTGATTTGAGAAGCTGTGGTCTCCAGGGGATGTTCCCTCCATTGCTATTACTCTCTCTCTTGTTCTCCTGCTGCCTGGACCCAGTTTTAGGTGCCCTTGTGAAAGTACACAGCAGAACAAGGAAATTAAAGCCCTGATTTTCTGACCAAAGGAATGAGAAGTGGAGCCCCAGAAAGTACTGAGGAGGTTATGGAGAAGGAGGACCTGGGGACATTGTTGATGAATTCCTGAGCTCACCCATAAGCTTGACGTGCATGAATCTGACCCTAAGCAATATACTAAAGACTTTGAAAACTGAACTATGGGAGAGACCACTGCCCCCATCCCAGACTGACCCCAGGGTCCTTACATGGGAGGACACTGAGGAATCTGAGTAACACTGCAAAGGCTTTGAAAATGGAACTGACATTGGAACCACACACACAGAAGTATGTAGTTGGAATGTGTGTCCTGAGCCCAGCCAAGCCGGTTACCACTAAAACAGAAGTATCAATACTCTTCACAGGATATAAATAAGACCTAGGATCTCATAGAAGACTATTGAAAATGTCCAGAATAATCTAAAATTACTTGGCATACAATGAATCAGAAAAATCTCAAATTGCACAAGAAAAGGTAATCAACAGATGTCAACAGTAAGATGATACAGATGTTGGAATAATCAAAGACTTAAAGCAACGATTATAAAAAATCCTCCAAGAAGGCTGAATATTCTTGAACCAAATGAAAACATAGAAAGTCTCAGTAAAGAAATAGAAGACATTAAATAAAGAACCAAATGGTAATTTTAGAATTAGATAATATAATAATGAATTTTTTTAATGCCTAGATGGGATACATTTTATTTATCATATCTTAAAATAGAAGAATGGAGATGTTAGAAGAAAGAATGAATGAACTGGAAAAAAATCAGTAGAATCATCCAATCTCAGTAAAGAAAAAAATTGGAAAAAGTAAACAAAACGGCAGTTCCCCAGGGACATATGGGACATTGCCAAATGTCAGTGGACATTTTTAGGTCTACTACTGATGTCAGTGGACATTTTTAGGTCTAATATTGATGTCATTGGAGTCTTAGAAAGAATGCAGTGCACAAAAGTCATTTGAGGAAATAATGGCCCAAAATTTCCTAATTTGGTGAAAGATATTAATTGTGGTGCTGGAGAAGACTCTTGAGATTTCCTTAGACAGCAAGGAGATCAAACCAGTCAATCCTAAAGGAAATCAACCCTGAATACTCACTGGAAGGACTGATGCTGCAGCTGAAGCCCCAGTACTTTGGCCGATAATGCAAAGTGCCAACTCGTTGGAAAAGACCCTGATGCTGGGAAAGATTGAGGGCAGGAGGAGAAGGGGGAGATGGTTGGATGGCATCACTGACTCAATGGACATGAGTCCGAGTAAACTCCGGTAGATAACAAAGGACAGGGAAGCCTGGCATGCTGCAGTTCCATAGGGTCACAAAGAGTCGGGCATGACTTAGTGACTGAACAACAAATAAATGCATAGGGGCTTTTCTGGTGGGTCAGTGGTAAAGAACCCACCTGCCAATGCTTGAGACTGGATTCAATCCCTGGGTCGGGAAGATCCCCTGGAGAAGGAAATGGCAACCCACTGCAGTATTCTTGCCTGGGAAATCCTGTGGACAGAGGAGCCCATCAGGCTCCTCTGCCAATGGGGTCGCAAAGAGTCAGATGCAACTAGAGACTAAACAACAAAACAACATTAATGTATAAAATCAAGCAGCTCAGCAAACTCACAAAAGTAAACATCCAAAGTCATCCATACCAAAATGCATCACAATTGTTGAAACAAAAGAAAAAATCCTGGGAGCAACTTAAGAGAAAGGACACAACAGAAAGGACACAATAATAATCTTTATTATTATCTTAATAAAGATAAGAGCAGAAATCAATTACATTGGAAACAAAAAAACCAATAGAGAAAAACCAAAAGTTGTTTCCTTAAAAAGATCAGTCACACTGATAACTCTTTCTTTGTCTTTATCTCACCATCCTCACAACCTCAGCTCCATTTCTTGTGTTAATTACTACATTCCTCCCTCCCTCACTCTCCCTGTGTATACAGCCTTTTCTCTTTGGAATGCCTTTGTCTTTTTCCTCCTTTTCCCCTCTTCCACATCTCCCCAAATCCCTTTCATATCCAACTCAGTAAGACCAAAATTTGTCATTAGTCCAAATTGTTATTGTCAGTTACCTAAGCTCTAGATATGAACTATAAGGCACTGAAGAGTCAAGGAATTCCTAGTTGCTTTGGGCTTAACCAGAGTTTGATGCTCAGAGACACAGGGTTTAGAATATGTTCTCTTAGTCTCTCTGAAGTACTTATCTAAAATTCCTTAATCCTTGAAGACATTTTCATATGAATCCTTTATCCATTTTTTCCTTCACAGAAGTGGAATATTTTCAAAGCACCAAGGATTACTGCAAATCATTGTGGATTCAGGATATTGAAAAATATAAGAACATTACCATGTCTTCATCATAGGAGGGGGTATATTTCTATATCTAGATATCACTTACTTTACTTGATCTGCTGTCATTAATTTGCCAGATATTTATTGAGAAGCAACTATGTACAGAACACAAATAAAACTTTGAGAAACTGCTTTTGACTGTTAGAAGCTTTGTTTGCCCAGCTCCATCCTGAAATAGCAAAGTATTAATGCCTGCTTCTCCAGAATCCTGGTTGGAGCTTGGAAATTAAACCCATAGTGCATTCAAGCAGAAGTGGGAAGATCTGTCTCACCTACATGAAAATGCAAGTAAGGGAGAATGGCCATCCCTGACAGTTCACCCTCAGAGAGAACGGTTCCCTCTCAAAGCTGGACACACGTATGGCCTATCTCCCTCTAGAAAAGCAGAGCTTCTTTTTTCCTTTTTTAAAAGACTTTTTTATGTGAACCATTTTTAAAGCCTTTATTTGTTGCAATATTGCTTCTGTTTTATGTTTTGGTTTTTTGGTCACAAGGCATGGGGGATCTTAGCTCCCCAAGCAGGGATCAAACCTGCAACCCCTGCATGTGTGTGTGCTAAGTTGTTCCAGTCGTGTCCAACTCTTTGCGACTTTATGGACTGTACCCCACCAGGCTCTTCTGTCCGTGGGCTTCTCCAGGCATGAATACTGGAGTGGGTTGCCATACTTTCCTCCATGGGATCATCCCACCCCAGGGATTGAACCCGTGTCTCTTATGTCTCCTGCACTGGCAGGCAGATTCTTTACCACTAGCACCACCTGGGAAGACCCCTGCATTGGAAGGCAAAGTCTTAACCACTTGAACCCCACAGAAGTCCCAGAGCTTCCTAAATAGACTCTGAATTTTAAGACCAGACAGTTCTCCCTGGAGTGCGAGCGTGTGCTACAGGGAGGGAACCCAAGTCTCCTTTCCTCCCCTCCTCCACCACTACCCAATGCCCTAAGTCTCTTCTTTGAGAAGGCAGCTGCTCTTCCTTGGGCAGGGCCACGTCTCTGCCCAACCTTATCTAGCTTCTTCAGATTAGCTTCATTGCCAGCCTGACCGGCCCCAGCACCTGATCTAACCTCCCCCTTCCACCAAGGGGACCACTGCTTGCCTACTCTGCAGGGCTCATGTCTATTACCACAAGGCAAGGGGGGGTGGGCAGAATTGGGCTGGCACTTGAGTCAGAAGTGCCCTACAGCATGTTTCCCCATAAATCACCATTTCAGAGTCCCGTTCAGGGTCCTCGTCATGACTGACAAGGAACCAGGTAGGGCCAGAACTTCACATTTGATCCCTTTGAAGTCAGAGGGAACGGTAAGCCTTTTCCATGCCTGAGCATGAGGCTGCTGGAGCACAGAACATTTGGTGTGTCCCACATATAGAGTCTGCAAGGCCTGAGCTTCCTGGTTTCTAAATGCAGAAATGTTTATCTGCACTGTTGCCTTGGTAGATTTCCCAGGCCTGATGATGCTTCTGAGTTACCTAGGGAGCTTATTAGGGATTCCAGAGGGGCTGGTTCCACGGTCTGACGAGCTGGAGCCCAGGAATCTGTTCTTCACAACACATCTGGGGTGACTCTGAGGCAGCAGGTGCACTAGGCTGACATTTGGAAACAATTGGCGTATGTCACGACTCTGGATCAATCAGCGAGACGAGCTGATCTTAGATGGGGACTGTGGCACTTAGACTGTTCTGAGTTGTTCAGGGACCCGTAAGAGTCCAGCTCTCGAGGCCATACCATAGTTTTTTCAGGACATCAGCTCTGCACATCTCCAATTCACCCTCTGGCACAGAAAATGCTGACTGGAGAAAGCAGAGCTGGCTAATGTGGAAAAGCTCTTAAGCACAAAGGGACGCTTGAACAAACTGGCGTTTTCCCCTAAACAGTTCTCAACAGCCCTTTAAAAATGCAACAGAACCGACTGTATTTTTAATCATATCATTCAGCTCACTCACTCTCTCCCCACGATCCCCCATGCCTTCCTCTAGAGGTCACTTCGAACATCAGGTTCCAAAATCCTGGGCACAGGCCCAAACAAGCATCTTCATGGGATTTTCTGTTTGTTTTTAAATGTTGCAAGGTTACAAACCAAGACAAAGACTCCAATCAGAACAGAAGAAAGAGAGCAGTCATTGTCATCTATCCATTCATAAGGCCAAACTTTGGAATTCATTGCTGTGCTAACACAAATCATCTCAAGATTTAATTCTGCAAGAGAAAAAGAATGGAAACAAGTCAAATGCCTGTCAATGAAAGGCTGATCACATGAGAAAGGATACAGTGGAAAATGATGCATTCCTAAAAAAGGAAAAGTTTGTGTGTCTTGATTTGGCAAAAATGTTTATAAATGTGATGTTAATTGAAAAATAAAAGCAAAATGCAGAATCAAGGAAATGACATATGTATGCATTTGTTTATATCTGATTACATGTGCATTCCTGAAAGAACATCTTTAAATAATAACATTGTTTGCTTCTGAAAAAACACTATTTGGTGGTATGTGTGTGTGTATACCCATGTGCATACACACATGGGTATATAAGGTATGAGGAAGAATTCACCTATAGCCTTTTATACTTTAGTTTATGAGTTACCTGTTCAAAACATTGAATTAAAATATACATGTACACTAACAACTGTACATTGAGGGAACACATGTAATCCAAGTGAAGCTAAATATTGAAGTATTTATATCTAGTTTTAGTTTGGCTTCATTTTTTTTTTTCCAACAAATTTGCCTCTCTAATCATATTTTGCTCACCCTAATTTTAGGCCAAATCTGAATTATATGAACATACACACCAGCTGGACAGTAGGAGGAAGCAGTTAAGAATCCATTCTGGGAAAGAACATTTGCCTTGAGTGACTGATGTGCAAATAATGGAGAGTGGCTATGTTTTCAGCCCCACTATCTCCTGATGGTGACAGTGTGAAGGTCAAGACCCGCTGCTAGGGTGCCCTGGACTCTGCATATTCTTACAAATAGTCAAAGAGTGTGAGTCAATTTAAAATGATGACAGCTGATCTCCCAAATGACCCCCAATTATTCCTCTTCATGTTGTCACACACTTACTCTGACTTGCAGCTCTTCTTATCAAGAGGTAGAATCTACTGCCCAACTTCTTGACTCAGAACTGGCCTTTTGACTTGCTTTGGCCAAAAAAATGAAGCAAAAGTAGTCATATCCCATGTCTAGGCCTAAAAATCAAGAGGCCTTGCACACTTCTTTCTCTCTCTTGAAACCCTGCCTTGGACATGAGCCCAAACATGGGCTAACGGCTGTGATGAGACCACATGGACCTGAGTGGAGGTCCCCACTGTGGGACAGAGCCCAGCAAGATCAGCCGAGTTAGCCTGTCAACTGACTGCTGACACTTGAGCATCTCCTTGGGATCAGAATAGTCGAGCTGGCCTGTGCACTCATGACTTAAATAGAGGCTTATTGTTTTAACCCACTGGGTTGTTTTCATTTGTTTGTTTTTTTTAAACTAAACTATAGTTAATTTACAATGTGTTGTTCATTTCAGGTGTACAGCAAAGTTATGCAGTTTTATATAATATATATATATATTCAGTTATGTTGGTGTTTAGTCATCCAGTCACATCTGATTCTTTGGAACCCCGTGGTCTGCAGCATGCCAAGCCTCCTTGTCCCTCATCATCTCCCAAAGTTTGCCCAAGTTCATGTTCATTGCTTTGTTGATGTCATCCAGCCAGATATATACCCATCTAGTTAGATATATATAACTGAATATATAAAACAATCTGAAAAATAATGCATATTCTTTCAGATTCTTTTCTCTTATAGGGGCCAGATGGCTTTATATGTGTTTTTATTATTACTTATTACAAGATACTGAATATAGTTCCCTGTGCTATACAGTAAATCCTTGTTGTTTATCTATTTTGCATATATTAATAGTATGTAATCCCAAGCTTGCTAATCACAAACTCCTAATTTATCCCCCCTCTCCTTTTCCTTTTGGTAACCATGTTTGTATTCTGTCTGTGAGTCTATTTCTCTTTTGTAAATAAGTTTATTTGTACTATTTTTTAGACTCCACATATAAGTGACACTTCATGATATTTGTCTTTCTCCATCTGATTTACTTCACTTTAGGATGATAGTTTGTAGGTCCACTCATGTTTCTGCCAGTGGCATTCTTTTATCTTTTTCATGGCTGAGTAATATTCCATTGTATCTCCATACCACATCTTCTTGACCCATTCATCTGTTGACGGACACTTAGTTTGCTTCCATGTCTTGGCCACTGTAAATAGTACTGGAATGAACACCAGGGTGCATGTGTTATCATTTCAAATTAGAGTTCTTGCTGTTTCTGGATATATGGCCCAGGAGTGGGACGGCCGTATCATACGGTACCTTTAAGTTTAGCTTTTTAAGGAAACTCCATACTGTTTCTTAGTTACTGGGCTTGGGGGTTGTTTCTTACATAATCTTATTGTGGCGACAGATGACGGAAACAGAACTCCTTCACTGCCCTAGCTTTGTTTCTTTCCTCTCTCTAGTGCTATACTATTGCCTTCTCACCACCCACCCCTAGGTCTCCATTCATAAACTCCCTTATTAGACAGCATCCATCATCCATCATGGGTCCATCTTTAATACACACTCCTTGACTTCCAGGGATTGACAGCAGGTGGGGAAGCAGAGAGACAGGAGGAGGTGTGTGCTGACCATCATGAACTTACATGGGAGGAGCACTAGCTCAGCCTGGACACTCAGCAGAGTTTTCTGGAAGTGACCTCTGAGCTATTTTAAAGGATAAACAAAAGTGTGTCAGTGAAATTTGCAGGCAAAATTCAACACAAGGAAAATCATGGGGACCTGTGTGTGAGAGACACCATCCAGCAGGGAAATGTTCCCTGCACTTTTCTCCCATTTCTAATCCTTTCTGGTTTCTAATCTCCACCACCATCCTCCAGGCCCCTCCTACCACTTCTTCCTTTTTATTTTTTCCACGGTCTTCTGATTATAGTTTCTTAGTAGAATCTCTTACAGTCTTGATATTCAAAGTGTGACCAGCAGACCAGCAGCTGTAACATCACCTGGGAGCTTGTTTTAAATGCAGATTTAGGTCCCATCCCCAACGTGCATCAGAATCTTCATTCTAACAAGATGTTGAAGTGGTTCACACACACAGGGTATTATACCCATTATCTTGTAATAACCTGTAATGACTATAATCTGTAAAATAATGAATCATTATGCTTCCCACCTGAAATTAACACAATACTGTGGTATCAGGGAGAAGGCTAACAACTTGCCCTATAACTGAATCAATCACGTGAAAGAAAGTGAAGTCGCTCAGTCGTGTCCAACTCTTTGCGACCCCATGGACTGTAGCCCACCAGGCTCCTCCGTCCATGGGATTCTCCAGGCAAGAACACTGGAGTGGATTGCCATTTCCTTCTCCAGGGGATCTTCCCGACCCAGGGATCGAACCCAGGTCTCCTGCAATGCAGGCAGACGCTTTAACCTCTGCGCCACCAGGGAAGTGAATCAATCACACAAACCGTTTAATAATAAACTTTGCAGAATGTAAGTTCACCTGCAGAACATATGCTTGTGTCAGCTACATTTTAGACTATCTTCTTAATAATATGGGATTCCCAGGTGGCTCCTGCCAATGCAGGAGACACGGGTTTGATCCCTGGTTCAGGAAGGTATGCTGGAGAAGGAAATGGCAACCCACTCCAGTATTCTTGCCTGGGAAATCTCATGGACAGAGGAGCCTGGTGAGCTACAGTCCATCCAGTCACAAAAAGTCGGGCTTAGCAACCAAACAACAACTATTAATATAGCTATTTTTCTTGAAGACATGTTTTTATCTCCCTAATTAGGTTATAATCAAGGAATATGTTTCCTCAATTCATTACTCTTAAGTGCCTCAGGCAGAAAGAAAATGCTGATATGATAGAGACAGAATCTTCCATTTCAGAGTCTGCAACCTATGTCACTATGAACTGCAACTCAGCTTCATGCCTTGCTCTGCTCCTTGCTAAGGGATATCCCTGGACAAGTTTCTTGATGTCAATGAGCCTCAGTTTTCTCATACAAAAAAAAAAAAAAATAGGTATAACACATAATTGGTTCATAATGCAAGTTCATTGTAAGGATTAGAGGTGACAGGTATAAAGTGCTCAAGATGATACATGGCACAGTGTTGGCGTTTCAGAAATAGATGGCACAAAAGAGAGAAACAAATATGCTGATGCTACAGAAAAAAAGGAGAAGTCACATTTCACTGAGGGAGTCAAGACAGACCTTGCAAAAGAACCAACACTAGAAATGACAGGGAAGACTCGGAGAGGCAGCAAAATCATGATTTTATTTTATATTTTTAAACTGAAATTCTTCTTTAAAAAAATATTTATTTTTATTTATCTACTTGCTTGTGCCAGGTCTTAACTGCAGCATACAGGATCTTCAGTCTTCGTTGAGTCATGGGGGAATCTTTAATTGTGGCATGTGGGATCTAGTTCCCTGACTAGGGATCGAACCCATGTCCCCTGCTTTGGAAGGCATCTTCTTAACCACTGGACCACCAGGAAAGTCCTTCCAGAGAGAGCTTGTAAAGGTGAAAGAAAATGAATCAGTAAACACATTCTCAGAAGATTGCATAAGGCATTTTGGGGAGACCAAGAAGTCGTTCTGATGCACTCCTCTCCCATTTGTGAATGTATTGATAGGAATGGTCTTTTAAAAGGTAAAGCAATTGGATAACTTTAAAAAATATATATTTATGCATTTAAAAAGTTGCCTTTACTATAAAGATTAAAATGATGAGAAATAAGATTGCCCAGAAAATCTGGGCCATATGGTTCCCGCACATCGTGGTTGTCTACACAGATTCAGCCCTTGTGTTGGCTGCCTGCTGCCCAGACAGCGGGGTGAAGTCAGGACAGAGCCCCTGTTTCAGCGTGAATGCCTCTGCCTTCTCTTGCTAACACATTCCCTGCTCCACTTAAGAATGCACAGAGCACTTGCCAGGTCGGGAATGCCTGGCTATGACAGCACCATTTGCAAAGTAAAGAGTCTATTTATGAAGATAATGGCAATACCCAGGCCAAGCCCACCGTGGGAGAACCTTGGCTTCTAATTAGCAAGAGCGGTGCATTTTAATGAGGACACTCGGTAGGCAGTTGGCTCCTGCCTTGACTGCCAATGAATCTGGGGCAGAGGGAGGGTTGGCAAAGAGAACACGGAGCAGGTGAGGAGAAAAAACAGAGATGTGCTCATCTGTTGGAAACCTTAAGCCTTAGAATTATTTGATTCTCCTATTATCCTGGCTGTCATCCCATAGGTTGTTTCTCTGAGAGCAAATGGCTCTTAGAAGAAACAGCAGGTCTTGGGTGAGCCAAGGTAAGCAGTGCATCAGTTTTAGCAACCCCGGAACTATTGCTGGAATAGAGAGCGGAGGCCTAACAGGGCTGGAGGCCTGGAAACACGAGAACTTGATCTCTCTTGAAAAGCAGTCAAGCAATTGCTAAGAGAGCTATTGGAGAAATCTGAATCCTTTGCATTTTTTCGGTTGGGCAATACAGAGCAGCAATGGCTCAGGCCTTCATAGACCTGTGGAGGTGATCTGACATCATCAAAGGCAATTTAAGCCAGAACTTCAAAGTTTGTTGCAGAATGCTGAAGGTATACTGCTGGGAGATGACATAAAGAAAGCAGAACTCAGCACCTATGTTGTTTCTGAACTCTGTCTCAAGGAGATGATCCCCCTACTGAAAGGGTGAATGACCATTCCTAGGTGGGGATAGGTGCTCCAAGGTGCATGAGCACCCTAATGGTTTAATTTACTTCAGATCTTAAGCTCCTGCAACTTACACCAAAAGAACAGGTAAGTAGTTAAACTCTAGTTGGCTATCTCTGATGCATCAGGGACAATAAAAGAGGACTGAAAGATGAAATTATTTTCAGAAAAGGAAAGGATTCCTAGAACTACATACAGCCTCTGAGTTTAACAGTGAGCCCAAGCAAGGTAAACAATGGGATTTTCAAAAGAATGTGTGTGGACTACTGGAAGAGAAAGAAGTGAATTTGAGGACTGGATTAAGATTATCTGCCCCGCCACCAGTCCCCGGAAAAAAGTTGCTGTAGAGACTTCTAGTTATCTCCCAATATCTAGCCTTTCCTTTTTCCAAAGTAACAGAAATTTCAGCAGAGCAAATAGACACTATGTTAGTTTCTTGTTGGCACTATAACAAATTGTCACAAATTTAGTGGTCTAAATCAACACAAACTTATTCTGTTCTGGAGGCCAGAAGTTTAAATGGATCAGCGGAGCTGCATTTCTTCTGGAAGTTCTAGGAGATAATCTATTTATATGCCTTTTCTGCTTCCCTAGTGGCTCAGATGGTAAAGACTCTGCCTGCAATGCAGAAGACCTGGATTTGATCCCTGGGTTGGAAAGATCCACTGCAGAAGGGAATGGCAACCCATTTCTGTATTTTGTCTGGAGAATTCCATGGACAAAGGAACCTTGCAGGCTATAGTCCATGGGGTAGCAAAGACATGGCTGAGTGACTAACACTTTCTCTTTCATGCCTTTTCTAGCTTGTACAGGCTGCCTGCATTCTCTGGCTTGTGGCCCCTTCCTTCATCTTCAAAACTACCAGCATAACATCTTTAAATCTCTCTTTCTCCCTCTCAGTCACCTCTGCTTTCATCCTCTGCCTTCTGACTTTCCTGCATCTCTCTTAAAAGGACCCTCTGGGGACATTAAGATTGATACATACACCCTATACTTAAGATAGGGGCTATACTTAAGATAGGGGCTTCCCAGGTGGTGCTAATGGTAAAGAACCTGCCTTTCAATGCAGAAGACATAAGAGATGTGGATTCAATCCCTGGATCTGGAAGATCCCCTGGAGGAGAGCATGGCAACCCACTCCAGTATTTTTGCGTGGAGAATTCCATGGGCAGAGGAGCCTGGGGGGCTACAATCTGTGGGGTCGAAAAGAGTTGGACCCAACTGAAGTGACCGAGCACACATGCATGCACTCAAGACAGATAAACAACAGGGCCTGCGGTACAGCACAGGGGACTCGACTCAGTGCTCTGTAGTAACGTATGTGGGAAAAGACTCTGGAAAAGAATCAATACATGTATATGCATAACTGCATCACTTGCTGCACACCTGAAACTAAGACAACATTGTAAGTCAACTATGTGGTGATGGTTTAGTCACTAAGTCATGTCCTACTCTTTGTGACCCTATGGACTGTAGCCAACCAGGCTCCTCTGACCATGGGATTTTCCCAGGCAAGAATACTGGACTGAGTTGCCATTTTTTTTTCAAAGTCAACTACAGTCCAATATAAAATTAAAAAAAAAATTTTTAAGACCCCTTTTTAATACATTGGCCTTACCTGTATAATCAGTAATAATCTCCACATCTCAGGTTCTTTAACTTAATCATATCTACAAAGCCCTTTTGCTACATAAGGTAACATATTCACAGGTCCCATGGATTAGGACATGGGCATCTTGAGAGTAGGGGGCTTTATTCACCTTACCTTAAAAAAAATAAATTTCCTAGCCTCACTTGCAGCTAGGTTTAGAACATGTGACCAAGTTGTGCCAATGGCTGTGAGCAAAAGCAAAGTACACTTTTTCTGAGTCATGCCCCCAAACAAAGATGCATGTTATTGCTAAAATGTGGATGGGTGGGTCCTTTTGGACCGTGCAGATGAGGTCAGTATGTAAGTGTGGGTCAGCAACAAGAGCCTATATCCCTGACAATCCCTTGGAGCAAAGCTAGTATACCAACTTGAACCTTTACATAAGAGCAAAATAAATTCCTGTCTTGTTTAACTCTTGCAGATAGAATCATACCTGATAATACATGATTCTAGAAGACCAGGGAGCTATAATGTTCAGTATTTTGGTACTTTAGCTACATTTATCAAAATCTCCTATGATTTCAACGTACTCAAGCTGGAGAAATATGGATTAAAGCCATAATTAGGTGGTATAACTGCTTGAGTGATTGTAAGGATAGAGATGAACAGATTGGTATTAATCTCTACAGAGGTTTTAATGTTATGGCCTTGTCCATGCTCTGGACAGGACAGATCACAGCTGAAATGCTTAACTTTCTTCCAAGGGCCTCACTTGTAGAGTGCTGTAGATACAAAAGAATATGTCAGAAATGGTAATGAAATGGTGGAGGCACTTGAGTTCAGAGCATATAAAAAAGAGTTGAAGGAGCAGCAATAAAGATATGAGAGGACTCTTTATTGGCTGTAAGGCACAACTGACATGCCAAGTAACATGGGCAGAAAAAAGTGAGAAGGATACATACCTTGCTCCTCTTCTCACAGGGACCAGGGGATATTTACATAAATGTGTACAAGGTAACTCATAGCTTAGCTTGCAGGCTAGACCATTAAGAACTTATTTTACTGGGGTTTTCTATTTTGTTTATGCTTTGTTAACTCTGGCAGAGTCCCTTTGTCCATCTCTGATAGATGATGATTCATCAGAAAGGATGGGAAACATTGTTTTATTCTGGGAAAAAATCAACATCTGTTTCTAGGAATTGAGTTCCCTCTGCCCCTACATGAGGGCAAACAAATTTTAGGTTGTCCCACAAAGGGCTGGACAAATTTTCCAGTCCATTATCAACCATCAGGCTCTTTAGAGGAACTATTAAGCCCTTTTATGGTTTAAAAAACAAAATGAATTAGAAGAATAGGGGCTTTTGAGAGTGAGGCCAAAAAAGAAAATGAGAGTAGGAGGTGGAGTTGAAGAGGAAATAAGGAGAAAGGCTCTGAGTCCAGGGGCATCTACTCCTGAGAGTTGGATCAGGTTGGCCCACTGCCCCCAAAGTGCCAGGGGAAGTGGACCCCAAGGAAATGCATGAGAATCCTGTGTGTGTCTAGGAGCTGTGAACACCAGAATCTCAGCCTAGAAACCCTTTACCAGGGCATGAGCGGGATGCTGGCCCTGTCTGTGCTCACCTGCCAACCCACAATTCCCCAGGACTCTCAAGAACATCAGGGTGCCACAAGAGTTGATGGCCACCGTATTAGCACACTCTGAGCTGGAGCTGCAAGGAATGAATATCCCTGTTGCATACGAGTGCAAAACATTGGGATATCATGGGTTCTTAGAAACAGAGGCACTTGGCCCAGCCTTGACCTAGCCACAACATAGATAAATATTTTTCAAGTTTCCCTTTATGGATAGGCTCTGGAGAAAGTGTCTGCTTTCTTTCTCTTTCCATGCAGAATTCTTAAGAAAGTTCAGAGGAGTTTCCATTCAGTAAACCAGTTGAACAGCAATTTCCTTTGTCCTCTAGCCCTTTCCACCCTTTAGAACCAGTTCGCATCTCTCTTCCTGCCAGGAGTGCCCTCAGCCTTCTTCCTGCCTCCTGGGTATAGTTACTCTCTCCTGTGGTAAGGATGGGTTTCAGCCTGTGCAAAAGATGTGGACTGAAAGATGCTGTAAGAGGGCTTAGGATAAATGCCAATTAGTGACAATCAAAAAGTAATTCCCAGGCAGAAAGAGGATTGGCCCCCTCTTGGTTTCCAGCTCATGGGGGTGTCTGTTTAGTTGATAGAGGTCTGGGGAAGGATGCTAAAATGGGACATGATCTCTTATTGACAATGACTACAGAGAGGTCTCTGCCAGAAATCTGCACTGCATCTGCAAGTAGTCAGGAGCCAGAGCTCACAGGAGTTGGGAAAATGATCATCTCTTCAGAAAAAAAATATGTCAAGTGTCTTGATGACACTTTTTCAGCCTGCAAGTTTTATATTGAATCCTGCTGGTGTTCCACAAACATAACTTTAACAGCTTTAATAATTTTAATTGGATACCTACTGTGTTTCAGGAGCTTTCTACACAACACGTTACGTCTCAAAGTAGGAGAAACTGCAGCTGAGAGTCAGTAAGTGACCTGTGCAGTGTCGTCTGGGATAATGTGTGAAGCTGGGGTCTGAACCCAGGTTTGCCTGTGCTCTTCCCAAGATGTTTCCCCAGTCACACCGTCAGAATGCAGAGGGACAGAGATATGAACAGGAGTTCCTTTCAGTTCTTCACAGTAGGCAAGGCATTATTGTCTATGTAATCATTTTTACCCTCTTTTGCTCCTGCAAACCAAAATGTCTGGAAGAGGGTTTATATCAGGTAGTTGGCCTTGGCCCATTGGCAGGCACACATACAGAACTGGAGAATCCCCGGGATGGGGGAGCCTGGTGGGCTGCTGTCTATGGGGTCGCACAGAGTCAGACACGACTGAAGCGACTTAGCAGCAGCAGCAGCATCAAGAACTACAAAGACTCCAAGGCACATGCTTACCTCCATGTGTCTGGTACTTTGTGCAAAACCCCACGCCTCCCCCACAAGCCGCAGCAACCATGCTTTGAACAAAAGGGAGTTCATCCAGGGGACAACAGTCCATTGTTTTTCTAAAGAATTGCTGTCCTCCCTCCAGGGGCTGATGGGCAGGTGTAAATTGCTATGAACACTCAGTCTCTTGCCTAGGCACATGGAGTATTTGTCCACCCTGCAAAGGGCAGCAGAAGAGAAAGGTCTTATTAAACCCCTGTGTTCTCTTTCTCAGAAGGGAGAACCAGGCTGCTTACTCAACCCACTGTCTTCATGCACTAGAGAAGCCAAGTAAATATTCACTAAATAATGAAAGTTGACTGGGCACCCATGGCATGTGGAGGACAACAAAGGACAGGATCCAGGTTCTCTTTCCACTTGAGCCAAAATACAAAGCACAGAAATAGGACTGGTTAGTTAGAAAATTGAGTCACTGAAAGAACCGGTTACTTTAGCATCATCACAATATTCACATAATTCTGACCTTCCTCTGCCTGTGTTTATGCCTTAAGAGTCTAGACTAGGCATCCACTAAGATTTCTGTCACTTTTTTAGGGGAAAAATAACAAATTTTCTCACCAAGAAAAAATGTTCTCCCTGAATTAAAATAATTCAGGGAATTGGATCTGAACTATGTCTCATTCAAATTTCTGATTTTTTTTTTTTTTGGCAAGCAAACAGACAGAAGTGATGATTTTTAAACCTAGAACAAAAATTATTTCACAAAATTAGAGCCCTACTCTGAGTGACACATTAATAATGGAACAGAATACTGAATAAATTGCATTAACTTTGTCACTTCATAACAATAGGACAGCAAAGGGGTGATTAAATTTAACTCCCTGACACAAGAGATAACTCCATACCAGATGCAGTGTTATATTGTATAGAAAAAGGCATCTTTGCCTTTGCTGGTCTAAACTGTGAAGTAATGACACATAAAAAGATCCCTAAACTTCAGCTTATTGAACAGCTCGAATTAAACCGAGTTTATTTTTTAAATTATGTTTATTTTTAACACGGTAATAAATGTACACAGTAAAATAGAAAAAAAGTCAAGTGGCAGTGAAAAGACAGAAGAAAAATTGGTTTTTCTTGCTTTGATTGTTGCTGTTCAGTTGCTAAGTTTTATCCAACTCTTTGCAACCCCATGGACTGTAGCCTGCCAGGCCACTCCGTCCTTCAAAATCTCCCAGAGTTTGCTCAAATTCATGTCTGTTGAGTCAGCGATGCTATCTTACTATCTCGTTGTCCTCTGTTGCCCCCTTTTCTTTTGCTTTTAATCTATCCTAGCATCACGGTCTTTTTCTACAAGTTGGTTCTTCGCAACAGATGGCCAAAGTATTGGAGCTTCAGCTTCTGCAACAGTCCTGAATCAACAATATTGAAGGTTGATTTCCTGTAAGACTAACTGGTTTGATCTCCTTGTTGTCCAAGAGACTCTCAAGAGTCTTCTCCAGCACCACCATTCGAAAGTATCAATTCTTTGGCACTCAGTCTTCTTTATGGTCCAACACCCACATTTGTACACGACTACTGGAAAAACCTTAGCTTTGGTTTTTCTTTGGGATCTTTCTTGGCAAAGTGATATCTCTGTTTTTAATATGCTGTCTAGGTTTGTTGTAGCTTTCCTTCCAAAGAGTGTCGTTAAATTTTGTGGCTGCAGTCACCATCCACAGTGATTTTCAAGGCCAAGAACATAAAATCTTTTACTACTTCCACTTTTTCCCTTTCTATTTGCCGTGAAGTAATGGACCAGATCCTATGATCTTATTTTTCTGAATGTTGAGTTTTAAGCCAGCTTTCTCATTCTCCTCTTTCACTTTCATCAAGAGGCTCCTTGGTTCCTCTTTCCTTTCTACCACGAGAGTGGTATTGTCTGCATATCTGCAGTTATTGATATTTCTCCTGGCAACTGTGATGCTGCCTTGGGATTCATCTAGCATGGCATTTCACATGATATACTCTGCATAAAAGTTAAGTAAGCAGGATGACAATATAAAGCCTTGACATACTCCTTTCCCAGTGTTGAACCAGTCCATTGTTCCATGCCTGGTTCTAACTATTCCTTCTTGACCCGAATACCATTTTCTCAGGAGACAGGTAAGGTGGTCTGGTAGTCCCATCTCTTATTTAGGCTTTAGCATAGTCAATGAAGCAGAAGTAGATGTTTTTCTGAAATTCCCTTGCACATAGCCAATGAAGCAGAAGTAGACGTTTTTCTGAAATTCCCTTGCTTTCTCTATGATCCAACAGATGTTGACAATTTGATCTCTGGTTCCTCTGCCTTTTCTAAATCCAGCTTGTACATCTGGAAGTTCTTAGTTCCTGTACTGTTGAAGCCTAGCTTGAAGAATTATGAGCATTACCTTGTTAACATGTGAAATGAGTGCAATTGTGTGATAGTTTGAATACTCTTTGGCCTTGCCTTTCTTTTGATTGGAATGAAAACTGACCTTTACCAGTCCTATGGCCAACTGCTGAGCTTTCCAATTTTGCTGCAGCACTTTGGCACCATCATTTTTTTTAGGATTTTAAATAGCTCAGCTGGAATTCCATCACCTCCACTATCTCTGTCTGTAGTAATGCTTCCTGAGGTCCACTTGACTTTACACTCCAGGATATTCGGCTCTAGGTGAGTGAGTGACCGACCATACAGTCATAGTTACATGGGTTATTAAGATCTTTTTGTACAATTCTTCTGTGTATCCTTGCCACCTCTTCTTAATCTCTTCTTCTGTTAGACCCTTGCCATTTCTGTCCTTCATCACAGCCACCCTTGCATGAAGTGTTTCCTTGATATCTCCAATTTTCTTGAAGAGATCTGTAGCCTTTCCCATTCTATTGTTTTCCTCCATTTCTTTGCATTGTTCATCTAAGAAGGCCTTCTTATCTCTCTTTGCTGTTCTCTGGAACTCTGCATTCAGTTGGGTATATCTTCTTCTTTCTCCCTTGCCTTTTACTTCTCTTCTTTTCTCAGCTATTTGAAAATCCTCCTCAGACAATCATTTTATCTTCTTGCATTTCTTTTCCTTTGGGATGGTTTTGGTCACTGCCTCTTATACAATGTTATGAACTTCTGTCCATAGTTCTTCGGGCACTCTGTCTACCAGATATAATCCCTTGAATCTATTTGTCACCTCCACTGTATCACCATAAGGGATTTGATTTAGGTCATACCTAAATGGCCTTGTCATGATGAAGGGGCTTGGATAACTCAATGGAGCTATGAGCCATGCCCTGCATGGCCACCCAAGATGGGCAGGTCGTAGTGAAGAGTTCTGACCAAACATGGGTCACTGGAGAAGGAAATGGCAACCCATTTCAGTATTCTTGTCTGGAGAACCCCAGAGAGAGTATGAAAAGGCAAAAAAATATGACACCGGAAGATGAGTCCCCCAGGTCAGAAAGTGTCCAAAATGCTACTGGGGAAGGCTGGAGGAAAATTAGTAATAGCTCCAGTAAGAATGAAGTGGCTAGGCCAAAGCAGAAATGCTGCTCAGCTGTGGGTGTGTCTGGTGGTAAAAGTAAAGGCCAGCGCTGTAAACAGCAGTGCTTCCCAGGTGGCACTAGTGGTAAAGAAACCACCTGCTAATGCGGGAGGCATAAGAGACTCGGATTGATCTCTGTGTTGGAAAGATCCCCTGGAGGAGAGCATGGCAACCCACTGCAGTATTCTTGCCTGGAGAATCCCATGGACAGAGGAATCTGGAAGGCCACAGTCCATAAGGTCACAAAGAGCTGGACATGACTGAAGCGACTTGGCATGCACAGGAACCTGGAATATTAGATCTGTGAATCAAGGTAAATTGGATATGATCATGCAGGAGATGGCAAGAGTGAACACTGACATCTCAGGAATCAGTGAACTAAAATGGATGGGACTGGGCAAATTTAACACAGATGACCATTGTATCTACTACTGTGTAGTCTAGTCAAAGCTATAGTTTTTCCAGTGGTCATGTATGGATTTGAGTTGGACTATAAAGAAAGCTGAGTGCTGAAGAATTGATGCTTCTGAATTGTGGTGTTGGAGAAGACTCTTGAGAGTCCCTTGAACTGCAAGGAGATCTAACCAGTCTGTCCTAAAGGAAATCAGTCCTGAATATTCATTGGAAGGACTGATGCTGAAGCTGAAACTCCAATACTTTGGCCACCTGATGTGAAAATCTGACTCACTGGAAAAGACCCTGATTCTGGGAAAGATTGAAGGCAGGAGGAGAAGGGGATGACAGAGGCTAAGACAGTTAGATGGCATCACTGCCTCGATGGACATGAGTTTGAGCATGCTGCAGGAGTTGGAGATGAATAGAGAGGCCTGGCATGCTGCAGTCCAGGGGGTTGCAAAGAGTCAGACACAACTGAGTGACTGAACTGAACTGACCTGTGGGCAAGAATCCCTTAGAAGAAATGGAGTAGTCCTCATAATTAACAATAGAGTCTGAAATTGGGTGCAGTTTCAAAAATGACAGAATAATCTTGGTTCATTTCCAAGGCAAACCATTCAACATCACAGTTATCCAAGTCTATGCCCCAAACACTGATGATGATGAAGCTGAAGTTGGCCCATTGTATAAAGACCTACAAGAACTTCTAGAACTAACAACAACAAAAAAAGTCCTTTTCATTATAGGGGATTGGAATGCAAAAGTTGGAAGTCAAGAGATACCCGGAATGACAGGCAAATTTGGCCTTGGCGTAAAAAATGAAGCAGAGTAAAGGCTAACAGAGGTTTGTCAAGAGAACACATTGGTCATAGCAAACACCCTCTTCCAACAACACAAGAGAAGACTCTACATATGGACATCACCAGATGGTCAATACTGAAATCAGATTGATTATGTTCTTTGCAACCAAAGATGGAGAAACTCTATACAGCAAAAACAAGACCAGGAGATGACTGTCGCTCAGATCATGAGATCCTGATTGCAAAATTCAGGCTTAAATTACAGAAAGTAGGGAAAAACCACTAGGCCATTCAGGTATGACCTAAATCAAATCCTGCCTGCATACCTCTTGTCAATAGCCCCATTCCTCTGATGCACTGACTTTCAATGTTTAAGTTATTTCTTCTGGTATTTATTTCTGTACTTGTAAATAACTTGTTTATATTAGTATGTCTTGGTTCAACAATTTTAGGTAATATCTATTCATTTTTATATTTTAGGAGATGAGAATTTCTTGCTTTTATACTTCTCTCTTTTCATCTCTTTCTTTACTGTTAATCTCAATTTTTGTTAAATCCATATTCGATACTTATGTTATTATACCTGTATGCTGCTGCTGCTGCTAAGTCGCTTCAGTCGTGTCCGACTCTGTGCGACCCCATAGACGGCAGCCCACCAGGCTCCCCCGTCCCTGAGATTCTCCAGGCAAGAACACTGGAGTGGGTTGCCATTTCGTTCTCCAATGCATGAAAGTGAAAAGTCAAAGTGAAGTCACTCAGTTGTGTCCGACCCTCAGCGACCCCATGGACTGCAGCCTACCAGGCTCCTCCATCCATGGGATTTTCCAGGCAAGAGTACTGGAGTAGGGTGCCATTCCCTTCTCCATTATACCTGCATAAATAACATTTATTACTATTCATTGGAATATTATATTGGTAGTATACTAGTAAAAATTGAGTCATATGTTATTATTGTTTCCCTTGTTGTAAAATGTTTTTTCCTAGAGATAATAATTATTTTGGGTTTTTATTGTTTAAATTTTTAAAATCTATTCAGAAAGTTATAGGTAAAAATAGATCAGATGATGAAATCCTATTGACATCTTAGAACCTTAGGGTAAAAGTGATAAGACAAAAAGTCATAGGGGTAAAGCACATGTAGCACTTTTAAGGTTATAAAATCATTTGCATAACTACAAGGTGAAGACTCAGGATCTGAGAGAGAGAGCTGTGTTCTTTTGTTGATCTCAGATCCCACATAAGTCAATAGTATAATTCGGTTGTTAAAATACAATCTTAGGCTATATTAATTAAAATATACTCTCCAGAACAGATGGTAATTCTAGTCTATCCATGTTACATAAGCAATCTATTCTGGTTCCACATTTTAAGAAAAGCAAAATTCACAAAACAATAACCAGCATACATCAGCCAATGTTATGAGAATCTGAAGAATACGTCCTATGAGAAATAGTTGAAGGAAATTGAGATGGCATTTAACCTGGAAATGTCTTAGGGAGAAGTTACAATTATCTTCAAATATTTGAAAAGCTATTGTGTAAAAAGTGAGATAGATTTATGTTCCCTGCATCCGGGCAGATGTAGGACCAACAGGTGAATGTCAGAGAGGCGGACTCAGTTTAGGGAGCACAGAACTTTCTAACAACTGGATCTACTCACATCTGTGGTGGACCGTGCCTTTCCCTTCCAGCATCCAATCTCCTCTTTGCTTTCCTGGTGATAGCACTTTGTGCTGGACCCTTGGCTGACCAACTGAAGATTCGTTTTCTACTCCTCCTTGGTATGGCTTTGAAATTAGGTTCAGGCCAGTGGGATGTAACCAGAAATGATCCACTTGCTAATACACTTAATAGAAAAGGAGCAGTCCCTCTTCCCAGGCTTCCCAGGTGGCTTAGTGGTTGAGAATGCACCAGCCAATGCAGGAAACACAGGTTTAATCCCCAGGTTGGAAAGACCCCCTGGAGGAGGAAATGGCAATACCGTACTGGAGTGCGGTATTCGTGCCTAGAGAATCCCATTGACAGAGGAACCTGGTGGGCTCACTCCATGGGGTTGCAAAGAGTTGGACCCAACTGAGCATGCATGCACACATTCCTTCTTTCACTCTCACTCTCCCTACAGTCTGGAATGTGGTCGTGAGAAATCTTTGATCCTCTGGACAAACCTAGAAACTGCAAAGCAACCAGATGGAAGGACCTTGAGTTCCCAGTACCAATATCCAACACTCCTCTCTTGGCTTGAACTACACAAACTGTTAACTAAGAGAGAAACTATCCAGTTAAATTTTCTGCCTGGTTAAGCCACATGTTCGGATCTTTGTGATACTAGTTGTAAACTGTATTTTAAAATAATGGAGATGCCTTCCAAATACTGGTCTTCAGGAGGTCATCCTTGACTCCTCCCTTCCTTTCATTCCACTGTTTTTTCCAACACCCAAGAAATTAAATCATTTCTGACATTCTTTATCTGAAGTTAACATCAGATCCCACAGCTTAAGGGTTCAGCCCTCAAGACTGTCCCTTCTGCTCCCTTTAGACGCCCATCACAAGTCCAGGCTATTACTTGTGCTTCTGACCTATGGGCTATAGATGGGAGATTCCCACAAACCTCTCCTTAGGTTCAGTGAGTTTACTAGAGTGCTTCACAGAACTCAGAGAAACATTTGCTTACGTTTACCCAAAGAGTCGGACACGACTGAGTGACTGAACTGAACTGAGCTGAACCAGTTTATTGTAAAAGATGTTATGAAGGACACAAGGACACACTGGACACCTGGCAGTCCAGCAGTCAGGACTCCGAGCTGTCACTGCCAAGGGGCCAGGTTCAGTGCCCAGTCGGGCAAGGAATGTGCTCTTCCAAAACGAAAAAAAGGATATAGATGTAACAGACGTACAACCTGATGGAAGAAAGAATTGCTTAGGTCAAGGTATGGGGAAAGCGGTGTGGCGTTCCCATGCTCTCTCTGAGCACGCCGCCCTCCCAGCACCTCCATGTTTTCACCAACTCAGAAGCTCTCTGATTCCTGTGCTTTTGTGTTTTTATGGAGCCTTCATTACATAGACATGATTGATTAAATCATTGGCCTTAGGTGATTAAACTCATAAAATCAGGCATGACCAAAAGGGGCTTGTTACAAATAACAAGACATTCCTCTGACCTTTCTGGCTCTGGAGCTGTTTCAGGAGCCAAGGACAAATGACCAAACACGGCAGCAAAAGATGCTCCCATTACTTTTCCAGCTTGGGAAATTCCTAGGGTTCTGAGAGCTACGTGCCAGGAATAGAGATGAAGACCAAACATACACTTCTTTTAAATCACAATATCCCACTTATTTCTACATGCTCTAAGCCCAACCAGACAATCTTATACATACCATTTTATACAATTGCCTCTTAAATCAGTTAAGAGATGAAAGAACACAAAGACATTTACACTGTCTTTTAAAATTACATTATTATCTTTACTGGTGCTCTTTGTTTTTATGATGTGGATTTGAATTGTTTCTTGCGGTCACTTGCTTTAATTCTGAAGAAATCCCTGGTTATGTCTTTTTTTTATTTTTTCTTTTATTATTTCTTGAATCCAAAGAGGAGAAAGTCTGATGGGCAAAAATGTGGTTTCCTGCAATAATGAACAACAAAGAGAAAAATGGAGAAGTAGGTAAAATCAAACAGGCAAATGCCTAGCCAGCTACGCTAAAGCATTTGTACAGTTGCACTACTAGAAACTTGAATAAGCCTGCCTTACTGAGTCATTGAATTTCACCTGTTTCAACTATATTGCCAGATATGGGTCTTGGTGTTTTTAAGTGTACTTTATTATGTTCAGTTCAGTTCAGTTGCTCAGTCGTGTCCGACTCTTTGCGACCCCATGAATCGCAGCACGCCAGGCCTCCCTGTCCATCACCATCTCCCGGAGTTCACTCAGACTCACATCCATCGAGTCAGTGATGCCATCCAGCCATCTCACCCTCTGTCGTCCCCTTCTTCTCCTGCCCCCAATCCCTCCCAGCATCAGAGTCTTTTCCAATGAGTCAACTCTTCGCATGAGGTGGCCAAAGTACTGGAGTTTCAGCTTTAGCATCATTCCCTCCAAAGAAATCCCAGGGCTGATCTCCTTCAGAATGTACTGGTTGGATCTCCTTGCAGTCCAAGGGACTCTCAAGAGTCTTCTCCAACACCACAGTTCAAAAGCATCAATTCTTCAGCACTCAGCCTTCCTCACAGTCCAACCCTCACATCCATACATGACTACTGGAAAAACCATAGCCTTGACTTTATTATGTAATGTTTAAGAACTCAGGCTTTAAAACAAAACAAAGAAAAGAAAACCATACACGCACACACAAAAACAGAACTTGGGCTTTTCATCAGATAGAGATGAGTTCAATCTTGAATATACCACCTACAAAGACTGTGACTTTGGGAAAGTTACTTAAACCTCCACAAAACTTATTTACCCAACTACAAAACAGAGTGTATACCACATAGAGTTGTTTCACAGTTACATGAGAAATGCATGTAAAGTGTTTAGCCTTCCACACAAATGCTCAGTAAATGTATGGGCGTGCTCAGTCAGTCATGTCCAACCCTTCGTGATTTCATGAACTGTAGTCTGCCAGGCTCCTCTGTCCATGGAATTTTCCAAGCAAGATTACTGGAGAGGGCTGTCATTTCCTGTGCCTGGTCATCTTTCCAACCCAGGGAAAGCAAGCTTTAAAATCATAGTAAGGGAATTCCCTGGTGGTCCAGTGGTGAGGACTTTGCAGTTCCACTGCTAGGGGCTAGGGTTCCACTCCTGGTCAGAAGACTGGGATCCCATATGCTGCACAACGTGGCCAGGGGAAAAAATAATAATACTGGACTTGACGTCTATTTAAAACTTTATCAGAGTATAGTTGATTTATAATGTTGTATTAGTTTCAGTTGTAAAACAAAGTGAATCAGTTATACATACACATATATCCATTCTGTTTTAGATTCTTTTCCCATATAGGCTAATCCTTATAAGGTCCGTCTAGTCAAGGCTATGGTTTTTCCTGTGGTCATGTGTGGATGTGAGAGTTGGACTGTAAAGAAGGCTGAGCGCCGAAGAATTGATGCGTTTGAACTGTGGTGTTGGAGAAGACTCTTGAGAGTCCCTTGGACTATAACGAGATCCAACCAATCCATTCTGAAGGAGATCAACCCTGGGATTTCTTTGGAAGGAATGATGCTAAAGCTGAAGCTCCAGTATTTTGGACACCTCATGAAAAGAATTGACTCATTGGAAAAGACCCTGATGCTGGGAGAGATTGGGGGCAGGAGGAGAAGGGGACGACCGAGGATGAGATGGCTGGATGGCATCACGGACTCGATGGATGTGAGTTTGAGTGAACTCCGGGAGTTGATGATGGACAGGGAGGCCTGGTGTGCTGTGATTCATGGGGTTGCAAAGAGTTGGACACGACTGAGCGACTGAACTGAACTGAGTAGTGTATATATATTAATCCCAATCTCCTAATTTATCCTCCTCCCACCCTTTGCCTTTGGTAACCATAAGTTTGTCTTCTGTATCTGGGATTCTATTCTGTTTTGTCAATAAGTCCGCTTGTACCATTTTTTTGGATTCCACATATAAACGCTATCATATGATATTTGTCTTCCTCTGACTTATTTCACTTAGTGTTGAAGAGGAAAAGTTAAAATTTTACATAACCTCCTTCTCCTTCTACCTCTGTAACTCACCTTGCCCCTTACAAAGTCTAGATCATGTAGGCCTCAGAAAGTGAGGACTTGCAATACTAGGAGCTGGAGTTTATCTCACTCACCCCTGTCCTGCTCTTTGCAATCACCCAGCCCCTACAAACCTGCTTAATTACACCTGTCCAGGCCAGACTTCCCCCTGCCCATCTTGACTGCTGTTCCCACGAGGGATACCCCTTAGTTTAAACCAGCCTGTTAACAGTTAGAGTTGCCCACTACAGTCTGTCTATGAAAACTGTGATCGCCTTGTTCGGGGCTCAGAGCTGGGAGTTTTAACTCCTCTGGGCCCAGCAGCATAATGAACCTGAGTTCTCCAGTTCTCCGAGAGTGGTGCTTGGTTTGTTGAGTGCTGGTTTCCATGACGGTGTAACGTCTAGGTTCACCATGTCACTGCAAGCGGCGTTATTTCATTCTCGTATAGCTGAGCAAAGGTTCCACTGTCTATATGGACCACATCTTCTCCGTCCATTCATCTGTTAATGGACATTTAGTTTGCTTCCCTGTCTTGGCTAAATCTAGCTGCAGTGAACACTGGGGAAGATATATCTTTTTAAAGTATGGTTTTCTCAGGATGGACTTAGGATTTTACCGTGATGGGAAACAGATCTCAAATTTCTGTTTAAAGTTCTTTACCTATGTATCTTGCTTTTCCTTCTTGGCTGCACTGGGCCTTTGTGGCCGCACCTGGGCTTTCTCTAGTTGCAGTGAGCAAAGGCTACTCACCACTGCAGTGCATGGTTTCTCATTACAGTGGCTTCTCTTGGTGCAGGGCCTGGGCCCTAGAGTGCTCAGACTTCAGTAGTTGCAGTCGCTGGGCTCTAGAGTGCCAGCTAATTGGCCCACAGCATGTGGGATCTTCCCAGACCAAGGATGGAACCCATGTCCCCTGTATGGGCAGGCAGACTTTTAACCACTGTACCTCCAGGGAAGCCTTCAAATTTAATTTATATTGTAAACGATTGTATAACTGTTATGTTACATTCAAGGTTTAAAAATTGTGTTCCATTTCCTGAGTTTGAAAAGTTATATTCAAGCTTTACACAAGAGATGTAGGAAGGATTTTATCCTTTAAAAATTAAAAACTTTACATGGACTCCCCGTGCATCACATCTTTCTGCCTGGGAGTTATTTCTAAGGTGCCATGAAGGCAGCCAGATTTTGCAGTGCAGTTCAATTCAGGCGCTCAGTCATGTCCGATTCTTTGTGACCCTATGGACTGCAGCACACCAGGCCTCCCTGTCCATCACCAGCTCTCGAAGTTTACTCAAACTCATGTCCATCAAGTCGGTGATGCCATCCAACCATCTTGTCCTCTGTCATCCCCTTCTCCTCCTGCCTTCAATCTTTCCCAGCATCGTGGTCTTTTCCAATGAGTTGGCTTTTCATATCAGGTGGCCAAAGTATTGGAGCTTCAGCTTCAGCATCAGTCCTTCCAATAAATATTCAGACTGATTTCCTTTAGGATGGACTGGTTGGATCTCCTTGCAGTCCAAGGGACTCTCAAGAGTCTTCTCCAACACCAAGGTTCAAAAGCATCAATTCTTTGGTGCTCAGCTTTCTTTATAGTCCAGCTCTCACATCCATACATGACTACTGGAAAAATCATAGCTTTGATTAGGCAAAGTAATGTCTCTGCTTTTTAATATGCTGTCTAGGTTGGTCATAACTTTTCTTCCAAAGAGTAAGCGTCTTTTAATTTCATGGCTACAGTCACCATCTGCAGTGATTTTGGAGCCCCCCAAAATAAAGTCTGACACTGTTTCCATTGCTTCCCCATCTATTTGCCATGAAGTGATGGAACCAGATGCCATGGTCTTAGTTTTCTGAATGTTGAGCTTTAAGCCAACTTTTTCACTCTCCTCTTTCACTTTCATCAAGAGGCTCTTTAGTTCTTCTTAACTTTCTGCCATAAGGGTGGTGTCATCTGCATATCTGAGGTTATTGATATTTCTCCCTGCAATCTTGATTCCAGCTTGTGCTTCCTCTAGCCCAGCGTTTCTTATGATGTACTCTGCATATAAGTTAAATAAGCAGAGTGGAGCATTAGAGGGCAGCAAGCCATGCAGAGAAAGAGCTCCAGAAATTAGCCTAGGGTAACCTTGAGTCTTTGGCTAAATACAAAGTTAAATATGTACATTGTAAGACTAATGTAGGCCTGGCAGAAAATAGTTACTAGGGGATCAGTGAGATCATCTGAGGTTTTGGTAGTCACACAGTACTGGGAAATATTGGAATTCCAACCAGCCAGAATACAGAAGTCTTGCTGAACAACCCTAGTGTTGCTCAACAACTCTTAAGACCACAGAAAACTCATGCCTTAAGAGTAAGACTACTCTTGCCCAGAGTTAGATCCATTTTAATAAAACTTAAAAACAAGTCTGAACAAGAAAAAGTAGACCCCTCAACAGATGAATAACCTGTCAGAACAGAAATTTTAAGACTTTTTGAAAAAAGAAAGCAAAATCTACCTTCCAAAAAAGGAAGAATTTACAGTGCCCAACAGACAATCAGAAATAACTCAGCATATGAAAAAGAAGAAGAACATAACTCATAGCTGGAAGGAAAAAAGTCCATAGAAAAAGAGATGATGGAATTAGCAAAGACTTTAAAAAGAGTTATTATAAGTATGTTAGAAAATTTAAATGAAAAATGAATATAATGAGTATGATAGACTGAAAAATAGCTTCCCCAAAGGTTTTGCATCCTAATCCTGAATCCTGTGAATATTACCTTATGAGGCAAAGTTTTTGTGGATGTGATTTGAATCTTGAGATGGGAGTTGTGTGTGTGTGTGTGTGAGTCGCTGAGTCAGGTCCGACTCTTTGCAATCCCATGTACTGTAGTCCACCAGGCTCCTCTGTCCACAGAATTCTGGAGGCAAGAATACTGGGGCAGGTTGCCATTTCCTACTCCCAGGGGATCTTCCCAACCTAGGGATGCAACCTGAGTCTCTTGAAACTCCTGCATTTGCAGGTGGGTTCTTTACCACGGAGATCCCAGGGAAGCCCCTATGATCTTAGCCAAAAGGAGTTTATCTGAGTGGGCCTGAAACACAATCACATGTACCCGTACAAGAGGAAGGCAGGAGATTTACACCTTCCCTTCAAACACACGCACAGAAGAGAAGCCAGAGCAGGGGGAGATTTGAAGGTGTGGGCCCTAAAGACTAGAGTGATATGACCACAAGCCAAGAAATTTTGGTAGTCCGCAGAAGCTGCAAGAGGCATGTAACAGATTCTCTCTAGAATCTTAGAGAGGGTGACCCCCTTGACACCTTGATTTCAGTAATACTGATTTCAGACTTTCGGCCTCGTGAACAGTGAAGGAAAACTTTTTCTGTTGTTTATAGAAACCCATTATATGCTGTCATATATATGCCATATAAACCCATTGTATACGTGGCATCACTGACTCAATGGACATGAGTTTGAGCAAGCTCCAGGAGATGGTGAAGGACAGGGAAGCCTAGTGTGATGCAGTCCATGGGGTCACAAAGAGTCAGACATGACTGCACGACTGAACAACAATAGGAACCCAGTGTGTAGTAATTTATCATGGCAACTGCAGGAAACCAATACAATAAGGGAATACAGAGGGAGCTCAACAGAGAAATGAGAATTATTTTTTAAAAGCAAATGAAAATAATAGTGAAACAACAATGAAAATTACAATATTCAAAATGAAAATAATCATTGGATTTTTACATATTTACATAATATTGGATACTTTAGGGGGAAAAGATTAGTAGTCTGAAAGATGGGGCAATAAAAATTAAACAAACTGGACATAAAGAGATAAAAAGAATGAAAACAAAATGAACAGAACCTTCTTGTTTCATTATGAGACAAATCAGGTGGTCTAAATATTTAAACAAGAAACAATACTCAGTTTGTGCATATACTTTTAGGGAAAAAAAGGAAAGGGCACTTACCACTTCATTTTATGAGGCCAGAATTACCCTGTTATCAAAATAAGACAAGGACATTACAGTAAGAGGTAATTATAGATAAGTAACCTTCATATTGCCAACATCCGCTGGATCATGGAAAAATCAAGAGAGTTCCAGAAAAACATCTATTTCTGCTTTATTGACTATGCCAAAGACTTTGACTGTGTGGATCACAATAAGCTGTGGAAAATTCTGAAAGAGAGGGGAATACCAGACCACCTGACCTTCCTCCTGAGAAACCTGTATGCAGGTCAGGAAGCAACAGTTAGAACTAGACATGGAACACTAGACTGGTTCCAAATAGGAAAAGGAGTACATCAAGGCTGTATATTGTCACCCTGCTTATTTAACTTACATGCAGAGTACATCATGAGAAACACTGGGCTGGAAGAAGCACAAGCTGGAATCAAGATTGCTGGGGGAAATATCAATAACCTCAGATATGAAGATGACAACATCCTTATGGCAGACAGTGAAGAGGAAGTAAAGAGCCTCTTGATGAAAGTGAAAGAGGAGAGTGAAAAAGTTGGCTTAAAGCTCAACATTCAGAAAACTAAAATCATAGCATCTGGTCCCATCACTTCATGGGAAATAGATGGGGAAACAGTGTCAGACTTTATTTTTGGGGGCTCCCAAATCACTGCAAATGATGACTGCAGCCATGAAATTAAAAGACTCTTACTCCTTGGAAGGAAAGTTATGACCAACCTAGATAGCATATTAAAAAGCAGAGACATTACTTTGACAACAAAGGTCCGTCTAGTCAAGGCTATGGTTTTTCCAGTGGTCATGTATGGATGTGAAAGTTGGACTGTGAAGAAAGCTGAGCACTGAAGAATTTATGCTCTTGAACTGTGGTGTTGGAGAAGACTCTTGAGAGTCCCTTGGACTGCAAGGAGATCCAACCAGTCCATTCTGAAGGAGATCAGCCCTGGGATTTCTTTGGAAGGAATGATGCTAAAGCTGAAACTCCAGTACTTTGGCCACCTCATGCGAAGAGTTGACTCATTGGAAAAGACTCTGATGCTGGGAGGGATTGGGGGCAGGAGGAGAAGGGGACGACAGAGGATGAGATGGCTGGATGGCATCACCGACTTGATGCACATGAGTTTGGGTGAACTCCGGGAGTTGATGAGGGACAGGGAGGCCTGGCGTGCTGCAATTCATGGGGTTGCAAAGAGTATCGGACATGACTGAGCGACTGAACTGAACTGAAGTGAACCTTCATAGGGCTTCCCAGTGGCTCAGTGGTAAAGAAGCCATACGCCAGTGCAGGAGATGCAGGAGGCTGGGGTTCAGTCCCTGGGTCGGGAAGATCCCTGGAGGAGGAAGTGGCGACCCACTCCAGTACTCTTGCCTGGAAAATCCCAAGGACAGAGGAGCCTGATGAGCTGCAGTCCATGGGGTCACAAAAGAGTCCAACATGACTTAGCAACTAAACAACATTAACAACCTCCATAGACATAAAAGAAAAAGTATTTAACAAAATGTTAGCACACTGAATTCAGCAATGTATGGAATATAAGGATAGGTCAACAGTTTGTAGGCAAGAATGCAAAGTTAGTTCAATAATAAAAATCAGTCATTATAGTTCACTACATTAAAAGAGTAAAGGAGAAGTCATAAGATTACCTTAATAGATGCAGCAAAAGAATTTGACAAAATTCAACTAATCTCTCAGCAAATTAGAGAAGGAAGAGCAGTCTGGTAAAGGGCATCTACAAAATCCATTGCTCACCCGTATTTAATGTTAGAGGGCTAAAGCCTTTCCCCTTAGCCTGGAAACAAGGCAAGAATATCTATTCTGATAATTCTATTAGTATTAGCCAGCAAAAAATACATACAAAAGAAATAAAAGGCCTACAGATAATAAAGGAAGATACAAAAGAACTCCATTCATAGACAATATGATAGTGTACTTGGAAAATTATTCTAAAAATCTACCCAAAAACCCAAACTTGATAGAAATAAGTGAATTTATCCAGGTCACCGTATATAATTTCAACATAAAAAGTTAATTATATTTCCAAATGCCAGCAATAAACCATTAGAAATAATTTTAAAGTATTGATTATAATGGGCTTCCCTGGTGGCTCAAACAGTAAAGAATCTTCCTGCAAAGCAGGAGACACAAGTTCAATCCCTGGGTTGGGAATATCCCTTGGAGAAGGGAATGGCTACCCATTCCAGTATTCTTGCCTGGGGAATTCCACCAATAGTATTAAGAAAAACCCTTGGGGATGAAGTTAATGAATGAGGATTGAGAACTACTGAGAAATTGAAAAAAGCCTAAATACTTTAGAGAGATAGATCATGATAGTTGATAATTCACCAGATTGTGGAGACTGTGGGGAAATGGCATTGCTCTATGTTGTTGGTGGTTACTTTTTCTAAATACATACTGCTTAAACTATTACATAATAAGATAATAATAATTGCTACCACTTATGCGTGCCAGTTGTGACTGACAAATTAAATTCCTTAAAGGACAGCTCTGATATTGGCACTTCCCTGCTCAGAAACTCCTTCTGTTCATGGAATCAGTGACAAACTCCTCTGGCATTCCCTGACCTTCCACCATTGATTCCAAGCTTCCTTTCTATATTCATCTCCCCAGTTATCCCCACACACCTCCTACATTTCAACAACACTGGATTCTTTGCCATTGTCCAATTAAAAATTTTTTTTTGCATATTACAGGTACATTTCTTCATGCCACGTGTATAATGATATTTCATGTTCCCATCTAAAAGAGCTTTCTTAAATTTACAGCCAGACTGATGTTCCATCTGATGTGTGCTCCAAGTAAAGTTGGTTAATGATGACCATGAGCAGAATCAGGACTCAAAATTTTCTTTCATTCTTTTCACTGGAGTAGGCTTCCCAGGTGGCAATAGTGGTAAAGAACCCATCTGCCAATGCAACAGACGTAAGAGATATGGGTTTGATCCCTGGGTCAGGAAGAGCCCTGGAAGAGGGCATGGCAACCCACTCCAGTATTCTTGCCTGGAAAATCCCATGGACAGAGGAGCCTGGCGGGCTACAGTCTATTGGGTTGCAAAGAGCTGGCCATGACTGAGCGACTTAGCACGCATGCACAAATAGTGGCTTTACCTTGCTGTGTTAGTTTCTGCGTACAGCGAATAGAATCAGCCACGCCTACACATATATCCCCTCTTCTCTGGATTTCCTTCCCATTTAGGTCACCACAGAGCACTGAGTAGAGTTTCTTGTGCTATAGAGTAGGTTCTCAAGAGTTATCTATTTTAGACATAGTATCAATAGTGTGTATATGTTAATCCCAATCTCCCAGGTCATCCCACCCCCTACCCTTCCCTCCTTGGCATCCATATATTTACTTTCTATGTCTGTAGGACTCAAAACTTTACTTCTTTTTACCAACACTCCTGATATTATAAACAATGAAGCCCATCAACCCCATCCCTCCCCAATCTTCTGGTAAACTTGAATATAATAGGGCTTTCTGGGGATCCAAAATTTTTGGAGGAGGGGCATGCCACATGACTATGGGATCTTAGTTCCCTGACCAGGAATTGAGCCTAGGCCCTTGGCAGTGAAAACACAGAGTCCTAACCACTGGGCTGCCTGGGAATTTCCCAAACATTTTTAATAAGGTTTTGAAACATCTCTGTGCAGAAACAATGGCTCGGGTAACTCCAAACCCTACATCCAACAACTTGGAAAGGTTACCAAATGAGATTTTTTTTTTTTTCTTGGTGGTGGTACTTGTAGTGACTCAAACAGGGATAGAACACCAAATGACCAATTTAAGATTTTGACTTTCATGCCTTGGCTCATAATACTGTCTTCTTTTAGATGATCCTTCATCCCACCACGGCAGTCATCCTTATCTGTGGACAGGTCCCCAGTGGTTACGATACTTAGCACAGTGTGGGGCACATAAAGTTCAGGAAGTATAGAAAGTAGTTGCTGAATAAATAAGAGAAGAAAAATAGTTCACTGACACACATCCCAGAGGGGAGGATAAATGGATGCACTTGATTCTGAATAAAGACAGATGGGGATAAAAATGCATGGTAAACAATGCAGACAAATCCCCTTAATCGGCAGGCCTATTTGGAGACAGATTGCCATAATGAGCCAAAGCCACAATCATTCCAATTTTAGAGAATTCACAGAAATTTAGTAATTGTGGGGCATTTATTTGTTCCTTCTATTGTTTAATTAAAGAATTGCCAATTTTTTTAGTATATAGATGATCAGTGATGCTTTCAATGGATTTGTTGATTGAAATATCCCCATTATAGCCAAAGGAGAGTTTTGCAATTATCAAGGCAAAGAGCCTTGAATAAAATTGGTGCAGATGATACAGGTGTTGTCATATACCTAGGGCTGGCTTCACTGACACATGACCTGTGCAATTAGTTACACATGCCCCACACTTAGAAAGACTCTGCACTTTGTTTAATGCTCTGTTGTTGCCATCTTGAAATTCTTAACAAGGGGTCTGAATTTTCACTTTATGCAGGGCCCTGCAGATTATGTCACCAGTCCTGCATATACCCCCTCATTCTCCATCATCCCCTCCCTCCAGGTACCTCTCCAGCCAGAAGGCAATTTCAATGCCTAGAGAGAGTGAGGGAGTATTGTATGCAGAATACTGGAGGTTGTATCACCTCACCTCTCCAACTTTTACGATTCCCTCTCAGTCCTCGCTGTCTGATCCCTAACAAAATCTGGAGACTTTTAAACTGGTCCGTTTCCCATTTCCCATTTGAGAAAAACCAAGATCCAGAGAGGCCAGATATCCCAGTTACCATTTAAATAATTTAAATGAACGCAATCAGGGACGTTAATGATTCATCACTCCAGCATGATGGGGTATAGGATGAGAACCTGTTCCTGTCTCAGATGAAGCTAGGTCCTAATCCTAGGCAGAGCTCTGAGCTCTTGACCTCTCTCTCTGGCAGTATTCCCACATCCATCTCCACTTCAACACCAAGTAGTATGTCTCACTCAGGAAGCCTCAAACCATCACCTCTACACCATATGATCTTGCAATCCCACTCCTGGGCATATATCTGGAGAAAACCATAATCCAAAAGGACAAATGCACCCCAGTGTTCATTGCAGCACTATTGATAATAGCCAAGACATGGACGCAGTCTAGATGACCATTGACAAATGAATGGATCAAGATGCGGTGTGTGCCATGGACTATTACTCAGCCATAAAAAAGAATGATAGAATGCCATTTGCAGCAACGTGAATGGACCTGGAGACTACAGCACTAAATGAAGCAGGTCAGACAGAGAAAGACAGATATCTTATGATATCACTCACATGTGAAATCTTTAAAATAATACAATAAACTTATTTACAAAACAGAGACTCACAGACAGAGAAAACAAATTTATAGTTACCCAAGGGGAAAGGTGGGTAGCTGAGGGATAAATTAGAAGATTAGGATTAACATATACATACTACCATATATAAAATAGAGAATCAACAAGGACCTATAGAGTATCAACAAGGACCTACACAAGGAACTCTACTCAATACTCTATAATAACCCATATGGGAAAAGAAATGGGAAAAGAATAGATATGTGTATATATATAACTGAATCACTTTGCTGTACAACTGAAATTAATACAACATTGTAAATCAGCTATACTCCAATGCAGGCTGATTCTTTACCATTGAGCCATCTAGGAAGCCCTATACTCCATATATATATATGGAGTGAGGGGAATTTCCTGGCAGTCCAGTAGTTAGGACTCAGCTCTTTTACTGCAGGAACCAGTTTCTATAGCTGGTGGGGGAGGTGGGCAACTAATAAGATCCCACAAGCTGCAAGGCTCAGATAAATAAAAAAAAGTCACTTCTAAGTCTCTGGAAATCTTACTTTTTGAGTGTAGGCCTGTTTCATTTTATTAGAAAGTACTTTCTTTTTATAAAGAACAGTAATCAGACTGCTAATTTCAATTGTGGGGATTGATGCCTCTATAAAAATGACAAGCAATGACTTTACTTCCTTCTCTGCATAACAGCTTTTCAAATAATTGCAAAAGGCTTTACTTCCACCACCGCTTCCCCAGAACCTGTTTGTTTGTTTTCTTAGTTGAACACTCAGTTGTTTGCAATGTTCCGTACTGATGTGGTTTCTAAACACCTTCCTATATTTATATCTTCTCTGTTGGAATCCTTAGAGCTATTAAAGAATCCTTAGATTACTAAAAGGAAATAGGACAGTGCAAAAGTATTATAGTATGTGTTTTATTTTAATTTACAGACTTCAAACTCAGTTAAAAAAAAATTATACAACCAGAAAGACTGCAGCCAAGATTATAGGAAAAGAGTAGATACATAAATTAAAGCTTTTGGTTGCAAATGACAGTACCAATCTGGGACTTGCTTAAGCAAACATGAAAACATCTTGATCAGAGAGCAAAGAGCCCACTTCCCTTTCAATTCAGCTGGAATAGTTCAAGGAAAGGTCTATGATTGGTTAAATTGTGTCATTGTCCATCCCTGTGTCAGCCAGTCAGAGCTGAGTAAGAAGAGAAAAGTTCTTCTGAGATGTCTTGGTTGAAGGAACAAGGGTGTGTGGTGAGCACTCTTTTTGGAAGGGAGGGTGATAGGCAAACAGGAAAAAATGTGCCCTACAGTGGATGGACCAGACAGCCAAAGAAAGATATTAAGGATTAATACTGATAGGAAGAGGAGAGACAGTAACAATATTCTAAGGATAGAGTAAATAAGAAAGCAACAACACTGGGAAAAAAATTTTAATTAGCTAATGAGTAACATGTGCAGAAAGCTGAGCTCTGAAGAAGTGATGCTTTTGAACTGCGGTATTGGAGAAGACTCTTGAGAGTCCCTTGGACTGCAAAGAGATCCAACCAGTCCATCCTAAAGGAGATCAGTCCTGAATGTTCATTGGAAGGACTGATGCTAAGGCTGAAATTCCAGTACTTTGGCCACCTCATGCAAAGAGTTGACTCATTGGAAAAGACCCTGATGCTGGGAGGGATTGGGGGCAGGAGGAGAAGGGGACGACAGAGGATGAGACGGCTGGATGGCATCACCGACTCGATGGACATGACTTTGAGTAAACTCCAGGAGTTGGTGATGAGCAGGGAGGCCTGGCGTGCTGTGATTCATGGGGTTGCAAAGAGTATGGGACATGACTGAGCGACTGAACTGAACTGAACTGAACATATATAGCTTTTTTTCTTCCAGTTTTACTGAGATATATTGACATATATCCCTGTATAAGTTTAAGGTATACAGCATAATGATTTGACTTACATACATCATGAAATGATTATCACAGTAAATTTAGTGAACATCCATCTCATATACACACAAAATTAAAGAAGTATGAAAAAAGTTATTTTTGCTTGTGATTAAAGCTCTTAGGATTTACTCTTAAACAACTTTCATTTATAACATACAGCAGTGTTAATTATATTTACCATTTACAGTAGATCTCTAGTATTTATTTATCTCATAACTGGGAGTTGTTACCTTTGACTTGCCTTCATTCAGTTCTTCCTCCCCTCACCCCCTACCTCTGGAAACCACAAATCTATTTTTTTTCCTATGAGTTTGCTTATTCCTTTCTGAAGTGTAATTGATTTACAACATTATGTTAGTTCCATAGTAATTCAATATTTTTATATATTTCAAAATGATGACCGTGATAAGGAATCACAATCTGATCACTTTGGAACATGGAAGCATTAAACCACAATGGAACTAAGGTAGTGTTGTAAATCAGTTACATACATAGATATTACATAGGTTATTACTACATTCCACAGACTGTACCTTTGTACCTGTGACTCATTTGTTTTGCTGAAAGTCTGGAACCAGAAGTGTGTACCTCTCAATCTCCCTTACATATATAGCTGTGTTTGGGGTTTTTGGTTTTTTTTAAGGGAGCAATGTATAATGAGCAAACAATAAAGTATTGAATATATTAATTTTTAATTGATGTCTACTGAAATGAAATTTGGTGGAAAGGAATTATACTCATTTAAATATATTTTACATTAAGTTCTAAAACCTGTGCTTATGACATGAGTTAATACTTGTGTGAAAGTGCTTTGAAATCTAAAACCGAAATGGCTTATAACCACATGAAAGTGGAAAAGAGCCAACCACTGAAGGCAATAGAACCCGATGGAAAGAGCCTGTCATTCTCTGCCCTTGGCAGGGCTCCCAGGGAAGAGGCACACAGAGCATGCACTGTGGGCGGACACTCAGCTGCATCTCTAATACGCTGCTTTCTTGAGCACCAGAAAAGCTGGAAGAAGAGCATTTCATTTGTCCAGCTATGATGGGTTTTCACTGAGTGCCACCCTGGAGCCCACAGGCCACAGGCACATGTGCTTTAGTGGCTCCTGGGAGCCGATAAAGGCACCTAAATGTCAGCAAGCAAGGCCGTAGAGTGCTTCTCGTGGCCACAGAGTGCTGCAATCTGTTAACAGCCCAAAGCTGACCCGTGGGCCTGGATCGATGTACAGGGAGCAAGTGAGGGGAAGTTAGCCAATACTGGACCTAGGCCAGTCAATCTTCGGAAAACATGTGCCAGCAAGGAGCCAGGGAGACCCTTGCCAAGGGAAAGCTTGCCTCCTGGGACTGTTTCTCATGGAGACATAATGCATTGGCCGACCAACTGCTTGCACTGGCCCAACACAAAAGGTATCCTGCTTCTCCAAGGCTACAGAGTAATTACTCCGAGGGGAGTCCCATGAGATGAAAGAAGATCAGTATGGCTGTCTGGTAGATAAATGTGACTTGGGGCACTTTGTAGAGCTTGTCATGTTCTCTTAGGGGGCTGTGGTTGCTTATACAAAATGAGAAAAACTTTAAGGTTGAACGGTTGAAACTTTTGATATGTTACTTTCTAAAGGGAACTCTGTGGGCATTTTAAAATCAGTCGGCAGATATTTAGCAATCAGCTACCATATGCAAACTCTTGTGAGCTCAGCTGTGTCCAACTGTTTGCAACCCTATGGAGTGTAGCCTGCCAGGTTTCTCAGTCCATGGGATTATCCAGGCAAGAACACTGAAGTGGATTGCCATTTCCTCCTCCAGGGTATCTTCCCTAACCAGGGATCAAACCCCTTGTGTCTCCTACACTGGCAAGAGGATTCTTTGCAGTCAGTGCTACAAGATGCAATGTATTGTGCTAAACTGTTGCAGATGCACAAGAATGGTGTAATTAACCATTTTATAATCAATATCTCTGAATTTATATATCAGATAAACATTGTCTCTTCAGTATGATTATATCTTAATGCAATGGTGTTGCCTGTGAAGAAATCATTTTCAGAAAAGCTTTTCTTAGTGCATCACTTTCAAGTTTATGATACATTCTTTGAATAGTCTCATGTTGTGAAGCTATTGAGAATAGAGAAAAGATAAAATTGAGAAATACATTTTCTGATTAAAAAAAAGGAATGAAGTCCGCTCAAAGACTTACATGTGAATGTTAAGAGCAGCTCTATTCATAGCAGCCAATAACTGGAAACAAACCAAATAACCATCAACTGAGGAGTGGATAAACAAATATCATATACACTTAAAATGGAATAGAGTTGTTGTTCAGTTGCTCAGTCCTATCTGACTATTTGTGACCCCATGGACTGTAGCACACCAGGCTTCCCTGTCCTTCATCGTCTCCTGGAGCTTGCTCAAACTCACGTCCATTGAATGGGTGATGCCATCCAATCATCTCATCCTCTGCTGTCCCCTTCTCCTCCTGCCTTCTATCTTTCCCAGCATCAGGGTCTTTCCAATGAGTCAGTTCTTAGTATCAGGTGGCCAAATTACTGGAGCTTCAGCTTTAGCATCAGTTCTTCAAATGAATATTCAGGTTTCCTTTAGGATTGACTGATTTGCTTTAGGATTGACTTGTTTGATCTCCTTGCTGCCCGAGGGACTCCCAAGAGTCTTCTCCAGCACCACCGTTCAAAAGCATCAATTCTTTGGAGCTCCCTTCTTTATGGTTCAGGTCTCACATCCATACATGACCACTGGAAAAACCATAGGTTTGACCTACTTTGTAGGCAAAGTAGTGTCTCTGCTTTTTAATAGGCTGTCCAGGTTTGTCATAGCCTTTCTTCCAAGGAGAAAGTGTCTTTTATCTCATGGCTGCAGTCACCATCTGCAGTGATTTTGGAGCCCCCCAAAATAAAGTCTGTCACTGTTTCCATTGTTTCCCCATCTATTTGCCATGAAGTGATGGGACCAGATGCCATGAACTTAGTTTTTTGAATGTTGAGTTTTAAGCCAGCTTTTTCATTCTCCTCTTTCACCTTCATCAAGAGGCCCTTTAGTTCCTCTCTGCTTTCTGCCATAAGGGTGGGGTCATCTGCATATCTGAGGTTATTGATATTTCTGCCAGCATTCTTGATTCCAGCTTGTGCTTCATCCAGCCTGATGTACTCTGCATATACGTTAAGTAGGCAGGGTTGAGTCCTAAAAATGAGTGAAGTGTTAATACATGCTACAACGTGGATGAACCTTAAAAACAAAAAGATTATGCTAAGTGAAATAAGTCAGTCACAAAAGCTTATATATCTTATGATTCTATTTACATGAAATATCTAGAAAAAGCATATCTACACAGACAGAAAGCAGATGAGTGGTTGCCAGGGCTATGGATGGGGACAGCCGATGAAGATGCTCCAAAACTGGATTGTGGTCATTGATGCACAGTTCTATAACTTCGGTGAAAATTCTGGAAACGAACGCTTAAAATGGGTGAGTTTTATGATATGTAAAGTATACCTCAGTAATACTTTAAAAAGTAAATAAAATGTAATGATTATAAAACATCCAAACGGATTCTGTGGGTTCTAAAGAAAATGTGGGAAATGTTGTATTGCTGTTAAGCAATAGCAGCACTTTGAAAATGAGGGTAATAAACAAGATGAAGTTTATATCTGAAGAAAGAGTCAGGAATACGTTTTGTTTTTTATATTTATTTACTTATTTTGGGGCTGTGCAGGGGCTTCGTTGCTGCCCGGGGTTTTTCGCTAACAGGGGCTACTCTCTATTTGCGGTGCTCAGTCTTGTCATTGCCGTGGCTTCTCCTGTGGCAGACCACGTGCTCTAGGTAAGTGAGCTTCAGTAGTTGTGGCACTGGGCTTAGTTCTCTCGTGGCATATGGAATCTTCCCAGTCCAAGGATCAAACCGATGTCCCCTGCATTGGCAGACAGATTCTTAATCACTGGACAACCAGGAAAGTCCTAGGTATACATTTTAAAAGAAAGGGAGTCATGGTATTTATTGAAGAACAAGGGATTTGACCTTGAAGGAGTGAAATATCAGGAATATTTTTGTTAGCTCTGTTTTGAACATTTAGAATATGTTACGTGTTATCAAATTATTTTGATGATGGAGGGGCTGGTTTCCCTCATCATCCTGCCCCTGGATGTACAAAGCCACACATTCATTTCTATATAGTCATGAAGTTATGATCATACTTTTCCAAGAATTGTGATTATTATTCACCATCACTGAAAGAAACACTTAAGGAAAGTGGTCAAGATGGGGATGAGTGACAGCCAAGTCTGATGGGCACTATTTCTGCAGTGCTTTAACTAATACTGAATTACTGCCTTTCCCCAAGTCTACAGTCCACTGGGGAGATTATATTTATCATATTTATCAATACTATATATATAGAGGCTTCCCTGGTGGCATCACTTTGCCGACAAAGGTCCATATAATCAAACCTACGGTTTTTCTAGTAATCACGTACAGATGTGAGAGCTGGACCATAAAGAAGGCTAGTGCTGAACAATTGATGCTTTCTAATTGTGGTGCTGGAAAGACAGAGTCTGTTGGACTGCCAAGAGATCAAATCAGTCAATTCTAAAACAAATCAACCCTAAGTATTAATTGGAAGGACTGTTGCTGAAGCTGAAGCTCCAATATTTTCACCACCTGATACAAAAAGCCGACTCATTGGAAAAGAACTTTATGCTGGGAAATATTGAAGGTGGGAGAAGTGGGCAACAGAGGATGAGATGGTTGTATGGCTTCACCAATTCAATGGACATGAACTTGGCAAACTCCAGGAGACCGTGAAAGACAGGGAAACCTGGTGTGCTGCTGTCCATGGGGTTGCAAAGTGTTGGACATGACTTAGCAACTGAACAACAACAACTGGTGGCTCAGTGTAAATAATCCTCCTCTCAATGCAAGGGACACAAGTTCAATCCCTGGGTTGGAAAGATCCCCTGGAGAAGCAAATGGCAAACCACTCTAGTATTCTTGCCTGAGAAATTCCACAGACAGAGGAGCCTAGCAAGCTACAGTCCATGGGGTCACAAAAGAGTCAGACATGACTTAGTTTCTAAGCAGCAACTATATATATAATATATATATATATGGTAGATGTAGGAAGGGTGAAATCATGTTTAGAATCAAACTTCAGACCCACCAGCGATGCTCAGAGGGTGCAAACAAAAACCTTGTAAGCACCAAGACTTAGGGAAAGGTGCAGTGACCCCCACAAGAGACTAAGCCAGACCTGACTTTGAGTGTTTGAGTGTCTCCTGTGAGGCACAAGTCATCAGTGGCTTGCCATGGGGACAGGGGCTCTGGTTGCAGCAGACCTGGGAGGCGGCGGGTGGCATAAGTCCTCTTGGAGGAGATCGCCATTAGCATCACCATAGAGCTGCCAAGCAGACGACTCACTAACTGGAGAATAGGTCTCTCACACTGTTGCAAAAGTTCTAGGGCCCACAACAGATTTCCCAACCTGGAGATCTGACAAGAGGACTGAGAACCTCCAGGGAATTTGACTTTGAAGGCCAGTGGGATTTGATTGCAGAACTTTCACAGGACTGGGGAAACAAACTCTTGGAGAGCACAAATAAAGCCTTGTGCATACCAGGACCCAGGAGAAAGGAGCAGTGACCCTACAAGAGACTGAGCCAGACTTGCCTGTGAGTGTCCAAGAGTCTCCAGCAGAGGTGTGGGTCAACAGTCCGCTGCTGTGAGGTCAGGGGCACTGACTACAATAGACCTGGGAACCACAGCATGCTAGCCTAAGTTCTTTTGAAGGAGGTGACCATTACCCCTCCCATAGTTTGGCCTTAGGCCAAATGACAGGTAGGGAACACAGCCCCACCCATCAGAAAAAATTGGATTAAAGATTTACTGAGTAAGGCTTGTAAATGATTTACTGAGCCTTGGACTCCAAGGAGATCAAACCAGTCAATCCTAAAGGAAATCAGTTCTGAATATTCATTGGAAGGACTGATGCTGAAACTGAAGCTCCAATACTTTGATCACCTGATGCAAAGAACTGACTCAGTGAAAAATACCCTGCTGCTGGGAAAGACTGAAGGCAGGAGGAGAAGGGGACAACAGAGGATTAGGTGGTTGGATGGCATGCAACTCAATGGACATGAGTTTGAGCAAGCTCAGGGAGTTGGTGATAGACAGGGAAGGCTGGCGTGCTGCAGTCCATGGAGTCTTAAGGAGTCAGATATGACTGGGCAACTGAACTGAAGTGATCATGGCCCCAGCCACCAGAGCAAGACCCAGTTTTCCCCACAGTCAGCCCCTCCATCAGGAAGCTTCCACAAGCCTCTTATTCTCACCCATCAGAGGGCAGACAGAATGAAAACCACAAACACAGACAATTAACCAAACTGATCACATTGGATCACAGCCTTGTCTAACTCAGTGAAACTATGAGCCATGCTGTGTAGGGCCATCCAAGACAGATGGGTCATGGAAAGTTCTGTCAAAACGTGGTCCACTGGAGAAGGGGATGGAAAACCACTTCAGCATTCTTGTCTTGAGAACCTCATGAACAGTATGAAAAGACAAAAAGATACGACACTGAAAGATGAACTCCCCAGGTCAGTAGGCACTCCCTGGGTGCATAATATGCTACTGGAGAAGAGTGGACCAAAAGCTCAAGAGGGAATGAATAGGCTGAGCCAAAGTGGAAATAATGCCCAGTTGCAGATGTCTGGTGGTGAAAGTTAAGTCTGATGCTGTAAAGAACAATATTGCATAGGAACCTGGAACGTTAGATCCACGAATCAAGGCAAATTGGAAGTGGTCAAACAGGCAATGGCAAGAGTGAACATCGACATTTTAGGAATCAGTGAACTAAAATGGACTGGAATGGGCAAATTTAATTCAGATGACCATTATATCTACTACTGTGGGCAAGAATCCTTAGAAGAAATGGAGTAGCCTTCATAGTTAACAAAAGTCCAAAATCTAGTACTTAGATGCAATCTCAAAAATGATGGCATGATCTCTGTTCATTTCCAAGGCAAACCATTTAGTATCACAGTAATCCAAGTCTATGCCCCAACCATTAATGCTGAAGAAGCTGAAGTTGAGTGGTTCTATGAGGACCTACAAGACCTTCTAGAACTAACACCAAAAAATGATGTCCTTTTCATCACAGGGGACTGGAATGCAAAAGTAGGAAGTCAAGAGATACCTGAAGTAGCAGGCAAGTTTGGCCTTGGAATACAAAATGAAGCAGGGCAAAAACTACAGAGTTTTGCCAAGAGAACACACTGGTCATAGCAAACACCCTCTTCCAACAACACAAGAGAAGACTCTACACATGGACATCACCAGACAGTCAATACCAAAATCAGATTGTTTATTTTCTTTACAACCGAAGATGTAGAAACTCTATACAGCCAGAAAAAACAAGACCAGGAGCTAACTGTGGCTCAGATAATGAACTCCTTATTGCAAAATTCAGATTTAAATTGAAGAAAGTAGGGAAAACCACTAGACCATTCAGGTAGGACTTAAATCAAATCCCTTATGATTATACAGTGGAAGTGACAAATAGATTCAAGGGATTAGATCTGATAGACAGTGCCTGAAGAACTATGAACAGAGGAGGTTCGTAACACTGTACAGGAGGCGGTGATCAAAACCATCCCCAAGAAAAAGAAATGCAAAAAGGCAAAATGGTGTCTGAGGAGGCCTTACAAATAGTTCAGAAAAGAAGAAAAATGAAAGGCAAAAGAGAAAAGGAAAGATATATCCATCTGAATGCGTTTGAATGCAGAGTTCCAAAGAGTAGCAGGAGAGAAAAGAAAGCCTTCCTCAGTGATCAGTGCAAAGAAATAGAGGAAAACAATAGAACAGGAAAGACTAGAGATCTCTTCAAGAAAATTAGAGATAGCAAGGGAACATTTCATGCAAAGATGAGCACAATAAAGGAGAGAAATAGTATGGACCTAACAGAAGCAGAAGATATTAAAAAGAGGTGACAAGAATATATAGAAGACCTATACAAAAAAGATCTTCACAACCCAGGGAATCATGAAGATGTGATCACTCACACTCACCTAGAGCCGGACATCCTGGAATGTGAAGTCAGATGGGCCTTAGGAAGCATCACTACGAACAAAGCTAGTGGAAGTGATGGAATTCCAGTTGAGCTATTTCAAATCCTTAAAGATGATGCTGTTAAAGTACTGCACTAAATATGTCAGAAAATTTGGATAACTCAGTAGTGGCCACAGGACTGGAAAAGGTCAGTTTTCATTCCAATCCCAAAGAAGGGCAATGCCAAAGAATGTTCAAACTACCACGCAATTGCACTCATCTCACAAGCTAGCAAAGTAATACTCAAAATTCTCCAAACGAGGCTTAAAGAGTACATGAACCAAGAACTTCCAGATGTTCAAGCTGGATTTAGAAAATGCAGGGGAACCAGAGATCAAATTGCCAACATCTGTTAGATCATAGAAAAAGCAAGAGAATTCCAGAAAGAACATCTGCTTTATTGACTATACTAAAGCCTTTGACTGTATGGATCAAAACAAACTTAAAAATTCTTAAAGAGATGGGAATACCAGACCACCTTACCTGCCTCCTGAGAAACCTGTATGCAAGTTAAGAAGTAGCAGTTAGAATAAGACATGAAACGATGGATTGGTTCCAAATTATGAAGGAGTACATCAAGGCTGCATATTGTCACCCTGATTATTTAACTTCTATGCAAAGTATATCATGTGAAATGCCAGGCTGGATGAAGCACAAGCTGGAATCAAGATTGCCAGGAGAAATATTAATAACCCCAGATGTGCAAATGACACCACCCTTATGGCAGAAAGTGAAGAGGAATGAAAGAACCTCTTGATAATGGTGAAAGAAGAGAGTGAAAAAGCTGACTTAAATCTCAGCATTCAAAAAATGAAGATCATGGCATCTGGTGCCATCACTTCACGGCAAATAGATGGGGAAACAATGGAAACAGTGACAGACTTTATATTGGGGGTCTCCAAAATCACTGCAGATGATGATTGCAGCCATGAAATTAAAAGATGCTTGCTCCTTGGAAGAAAAGCTATGACCAACCTAGACAGCATATTAAAAAGCAGAGACATTACTTTGCCAACAAACGTCTAGTCAAACCTATGGTTTTTCCAGTGGTCATGTCTGGATGTGAGACCTGGACCATAAAGAAAGTGAAAGTGAAGTCGCTCAGTCATGTCCGACTCTTTGGAACCCGTGGACTGTAGCCCACCAAGCTCCTCCATTCGTGGGATTCTCCAGGCAAGAATACTGGAGTGGGTTGCCATTTCCTTCTCCAGGGGATCTTTCCAACCCAGGGATCGAACCCAGGTCTCCCACATTGCAGGCAGACGCTTTAACCTCTGCGCCACCAGGGAAGCCCTTAAGTATAAGAATACAGTCTCTCAGAAAACCTCCTGTAGAGACACAGAACTTCAGATCCAAGTATTAACATCAAAGATTTCAAGGGAGGAAAGGAAGCCAGGTTGAAAGAAGGGGGAGGAAGCGGGAGAGGCGGGTGAAAGGGGTAGCCTTACAGACGTCTCCTGCCACCTACAGATACCCAGGCATTATGGGACCATAAAGAAGGGAGCACCAAAGAATTGATGCTTTTGAACTGTGGTGTTGAAGAAGACTCTTGAGAGTCCCTTGGACTGCAAGGAAATCAAACCAGTCAATCCTAAAGGAAACCAGTCCATCCTAAAGGAAATCAACACTGAACATATTCATTTGAAGGACTGATGCTGAAGCTGAAGCTCCAATACTCTGGCCACCTGATGAGAAGAGCTGACTCCTTAGAAAAGACCCTGATGCTGGGAAAGATTGCAGGCAGGAGGAGAAGGGGACGATAGAGGATGAGATGGTTGGATGGCAACACCAGCTCAAAGGACATGAGTTTGAGAAAGCTCAGAGAAATGGTGAAGGACAGGGAAGCCTGGCGTGCTGCAATCCATGCAAAGAGGCAGACACAACTGAATGGCAGTGTGTGTGTGTGTGTGTATGTGTGTGTGTATGTACATATATATATAAATTAATTAATTAATCTCATACCAGTAAAGACACTTTTTCTCTTTTCAAAGTGTGAGTTGATGGCACTGTAAGACATAGTGAGGTTTTCTTTTTTATGGCCAGTTTGCAAGACGACTGCATAAGGAATAAGAAAGATCAGTCTTGAGGCATACATAAAATCTCCAAATGAGAAATATACTGTTCTTTCTCCCTCCTTCAAATATTGCTGTAGTAATTGGAACCTTCCACTCAAGTCCTTTTGCCCCAAGTCCAAGGGAAATAGCACCACAATTCACATTGCTTTTTCAAAGTTACAAATACATAGAACTAACTTGCAGCTACAGTTCAAACAGCTGACTGCATTTTAAATTTCAGCTGACATAGGGTTGAAATCCATCTCTTTGGCATAGTCACCATTTCCCTGCAGAGCTGAAGTTGGCAGCCTGAGGTTTTTCTTTAGTGGATTCACAAAGGACCTCTTTCTCCCCCTACCTCAGTTTCTTGTCTTGAGATTTCTTGCCCAAAGTGCAGAATGGTTTTCTTACTGTACTCTAAAGAATAATCTCACACAAAATGACTGACATCAAGTTCTGTGCCAGGGTGTGGTCGTGGGATTAGGAATTTTCAGGTCCAGTTTTGTAGGATTTTGAAAGCTTCTTAGCACAGCAGGAAATTGGGCTTGTTAATTACTCAGATAAATGCCAGCTGACCTGTGAAACGAAGGATTAAGTTGTCATTAAGATTTGCTCCAACTGGCTTTACGAAAAGGTGGAGAGTTACAGTTTTCCTGAGGGATGGAGAGGTGCATTCCGATTTGTTCTGTAAAGACAGATGGACTTCCCATGTCACTGCAGGGTCTCTTAAGTGATGCCTGAAGAATAAGAATAGAGTGTTCAATAAATGTATGTCGTGGAGTATGGAGTTTCCTGATGCATTCTCGTCAGTTCAAACTTAATACTGAATCAAAACAGCAGTTACTGAGGAGGGAAATTCAGAATAAAAGCAGTAGGAGGAAAAAGCCTAAGATGTTTTCTGGAGAGAAGGTGCATGCTAAGTCATTTCAGTCATCTGTGACTCTGTGCGACGCTATGGACTGTAGCCCGCCAGCTGTCCATGAGATTCTCCAGGCAAGAATACTCGAGTGTTTTGCCATTTCCTTCTCTAGGGATCTCCCCAACCCAGGGATCAAACCTGCATCTCTCACATCTCCTGAACTGGCAGCACGTTCTTTACCACTAGCGCACCTGGGGAGAGGAGAATACAACAAATTTTAAGACTTTTTTTGTTGTTGAAAGCTTAAAAGCTTTCAATGTTCTCACTGTTATTGGGATCAGGCAGTTCTGAGCACCAGGCAGTTCTAGCATATTTCAGTAGATCTAGTAGGAAGGGAGACTCAGCACTTAGTTGTTCAAACTTTAGCTAGGAAGCAACTGTGTATTAATCATTTTGACACATGAGCATATTTCACAGTACTGTGTTAAACTGTTTTGTGTTCATGTCAGCTTTGGAATATAAATATTCAGAGGACACCAATTATATCCATTTGAACTCAATTGCTAGTGTTTAGCATAGATTCTACAAGGATGCTTAAACAATATTATTGGATTTTGCTGACTTTAAAAAGGTCAGCAAGCTCAACTAAACAGAAAAACACAACCTCTCACCCACTTAAATGAATGCTAGCCAAGAGTACCTCTTAGATTTGTCATATGAGTTAATAATAGAAAAATTGCTCTCCCAAACTAAGCCATCAAATCAAATCCCCTTGTTGGTCACCTCTTTTGTAACTAAAACAAACGTGTGACTTAGCTGGATGAACCATCACTCAAGAGGGAACACTAAAGCACAGACATTAACCATGATAACTTCTCAGAGGCACTAAATAGAGTAGAAATATATTTATAAGACTGAGCAGTGGCTCGAAGATATGTTAGATTTTCATCGAGGACTATCAGGAGCAAGGGGAATTGAAGCAGTGTCAAAAGGCAAATAAGAGGGAGCCTGCCGTCCACAAGCAATGAGGCCAGGGTGAACCTAAGGAAAACAAGAATCACCCAGTGCCCGTGTTCCAGGTCTCAGAGGGCAGGAAGAACATGGATCAGTCTGCTTGAGCAAAGAAACCATACCTTAGGCAAAGCAAACAGGAAATTAGGTAAGAGACAAGGGGAAGCAAGAGGTTCTTGACTCAAAGAAAGAAGGAGAGGGAGAAGAGGAAGGAAGTTGTAGGGTGACCGCATGTCAACAGGAAGAGGTTAATGCTATTGAAAGCTAAGTCACTTAGCTAAGTCACTTCAGCTGTGTCCAACTCTAGCCCTCCAGACTCCTCTGTCCATGGGATTCTCCAGACAACAATACTGGAATGGGTTGCCATTTCCTTCCGTAGGGGATTTTCCCCACCCAGGGATCGAACCCATGTCTCTTAGATCTCTTGCATTGGCTGGCAGGTTCTTTACCACTAATGCCACCTGGGAATTACAATTCCTGAGAGTAGGACGTACTGGTGCCACACAGGGCCACATGGAGAAGCACCAGATTGGGTCAGGAGGCAGAAAGGACTTAGAGGAAAGCACAGGCTCCACTCTTTTTCTGTGGGAAAGATTGGGTTGGACAAGGTAAAACAGTTGAGGATTGGCTAGTGTGAATCATTCCTGTAAGCTTTGGGGCAGAGGGACTGGCCATAGTTTCCTGGTCGCTGGCCTTGTGTTGATTGATTCAGGGCAGGGGAAATGCCGGTTTGATGTGTGAGAGGTAGAGAAGAAGGTGATTGGGAGTATAGCCTCAGGACTGGTTGGTTAGTTTAAAATGTGATTTTTGTGAACCGACTTAAGCTGGATCACTAGAGAGACATAAACTATTAATACTTTGGCTATAATTTGACCCTGTGATTAGTGGATGCAAATAAACAAACAGAATCTGAGAAAACCCGGATCTTGGGAGTCATCCATCTGTATGTACTCATAGTGCCTAGTTCACCACTGTACATGTAGTATTTGTTATTGTTGTTCAGTTGCTAAGTTGTGTCTGACTCTTTGAGACCCCATGGACTGCAGCACACCAGGCCCCTCTGTCCTTCACCATCTCCAAGATCATGTCCATTGAATCACTGATGCCATCCGACCAAGATCAATAAATATTGACTGGCTGGATGAATGGATAAGATTTTTGGTAGTTGAGAAGCTTTGAATGAGAAGGGTGTCGCTTCCCTATTATCCCTAAACTATGCCCCGCCTACAGCAGGATTTGCAAGCTGCAAGGATTGTATCCAGAGCTGCTCAGGGATGAAATGGCCTGGGTGAGAGAAATGCTGAGAGCTTTTTGGGCTTGGTGATTTTTGCTAGAAGATACCACCATGCTCATTTTATTCTTGATTTATTTTTTATGCTTCACCACAAGCTGGCCAGATATAAAAAATGTTTCCTTATTTAATAAGAATCCAGGACTACACATGGGACTCTTTAGTGTGTCTTCCAGTAAAGGTAGAAATGCTGTAGGCTCTCATCTGGCTCACAGTCAAGTCCAAAGTTCATAAAGTGGCCACGACCAGTCATATAAAACCCCACCTCACTATCTCTCCACCTTCCTCTCTCTGCACTCTCCCTCCATCATTCTGCTCGGTCACTTAGGCCTCCTCTCAGCTCCTGGACCTTTGCATTTCCCCTTCCCATGCCTGAAATGCCCCCAGGTATCCATGTAGCTTTCTTTATCATCTCCTTCAGCTTTCTAATCAAATGTCACCTTATTACAGAGCCTTTGAGATATATATTATTTATATATATATGGCACTACCATGTATCAAACCGCAAACCATTCCCCATATGTATGCTGCTGCTGCTGCTGCTAAGTCACATCAGTCGTGTCCAACTCTGTGCGACCCCATAGACGGCAGCCCACCAGGCTCCCCCGTCCCTGGGATTCTCCAGGCAAGAACACTGGAGTGGGTTGCCATTTCCTTCTCCAACGCATGAAAGTGAAAAGTGAAAGTGAAGTCGCTCAGTCGTCTCAGACTCTTAGCGACCCCATGGACTGCAGCCTACCAGGCTCCTCCATCCATGGGATTTTCCAGGCAAGAGTACTGGAATGGGTTGCCATTGCCCTCTCCCATATGTACAGATACACTTAATTTTTTATCCTTTATATTGTTTCATTTTATTCATAGTACTCATCACCATTTGGTATATTATGTACTTTTTGTGTGTACACATGTATACACCATACCTAGTAGAATAGAAATTCTATGAGACCAAGAACTTTGGCAATCCCCAAACCTAGGAGAGTGTTTTCCTGGTGGCTCAGTGGCAAAGAATCCACCTGCCAATGCAGGAGACTTGAGTTCAGTCTCTGGGTCTAGAAGATCCCCTGGAGGAGGAAATGACAACCCTCTCCAGTATTCTTGCCTGGGAAATCCCATGGACAGAGGAATCTGGTGGGCTACAGTCCATGGGGTCACAAAAGAGTCAGACACAACTGAAGCAACCAAACAACAACAACAAAACCTAGAAGAGGGTCTGGCATATGATACATATCTGTTGAGTGAATGAATGATCTTAAGAGCACACATTTCCTCTTGTTCTCTCTTTTTTTTTTCTCAGTTTCATGCCCAGAATTCCCACTGGATAAGAGTAAGTGGCTACTGAATGACACGCAGCTTGTTCTGCAAGAAAATCACTGCCTCCCACCCTCCACACTTAACTTTCTCCTCCTATTGGCCCTTATCTGGATAAAAGGCACCATCATCCAGAATGCAGTCACCCATGGTTCCCCTTTTCTCCTTACCCACTTCTCAGCATATCAGCAAGTCCTGGAGGGTCAACCTCCCAGACACATATCACTGTCCCCTGAGTGTGTGATATTTATCACCATGGTCCTCTTTCACTCAGTCTCCTAATCTTCTCTTCTCTTCAACTCTTGACCCACCTCCACTTCCCACCTGGTTTGTACACAGCAACCAGAGAGGGCTTTTAAAATCTGCCTAAGATCATACATACAAACACAGGAATACTACTCCATCATAAGAAGGAACAAAACTGGGTCATTTGTGGTGATGTGGATGGACCTTGAGTCTGTCATACAGAATACAGTAAGTTAGAAAGAGAAAAACAAATATCATATATTAACACATTTTAAAAAATGGTACAGATGAACCTATTTGCAGGGCAGGAATAGAGACGCGGATGTAGAGAACGGACGTGTGGTCACAGAGGAGGAGAAGGGGAGGTGGAACGGATTGGGAGAATAGCACTGAGGTATACACACTACGGTGTATAAAACAGATAGCTAGCAGGAAGCTGCTGTGTAGCGCAGCAAGCTCCGCGGGATGCGCTGTGACAACCTAGAGGGGTGGGATGAGGCTGGGGTAGGAGGGAGGCTCAAGAGAGAGGGGATGTATGTGTCTACATAGCTGATTCACTTTGTTGTACAGCAGAAACTAACACAATATTGTAAAGCAATTTTAATTCATTAAAAGAGAAGATAAAATAAGTCTACCTAAGATCTTGTAACGACCTTAAAAGCCCTTGAGCGTGTATGTAAACTTCCTATTTAGGCCCCAGAATTATGTGTGATCCAGCACTGTTCCCCTTTATACTCATCCTTTGCCACTCCCCCTTGCTCCTTGATCCTGGCCTGAAACTTTCCTGCTTGCTTCTTCCTGCTCCTTTGTGTAGAGCTGGTTCCTGAAGACCATAGTTTATGTCTCAGCCCTAATGACACCTTCTTAGAGGGGCCTCCACAGACTAGTCGGTCTGCAGCAGAACTCCTCACACTATTTCCTACCACACCACCCAGATAAATACCGTATAACTGGCAATGATTTTATTTAGTTGTCTGCGGAACAATCTTTCAAACGGACCCCGAGAAGTACCTCTGTCGGTACTGATAACAAAATATATCAGGCCACAGAACTTGCACTTTTTTCCCTCTCCTGTTTTCCCTTTCCATTTTCACATCTACATCCAGTGATGAATGTTCCCTCACTCTCTTCCTCCAATTGTCCCCTAATTGTCTAATCAAATCCTGCCCTTTTGAAAGTAGCCTGGTGTCAGTAGTATTTGTTAGCATGAGTGGACAAACTCCAGTTTGTTGCCAGTCTCAGTCTAGAGCCCTTTGTTGAGAATTCTCAGATGTACTTATATCAGATTGAATGGGATACTCTGCTTTGTGTCCATCAATGGTTAGGGAAAGAGCAGTGATGGAGTATGTTGTTGTTGTTGTTCATTTGCTAATTTGTGTCCAACTCTTTGTGACCCCACACCAGGCTTTCCTGTCCTTCACTATCTCCCAGAGTTTGCTTACATTCATGTCCAGTGAAGTGGTGATACCATCCAATCATCCTATCCTCTGCTGCCCGCTTCTCCTCCTGTCCTTAATCTTTCCCAGCAGCAGGGTCTTTTTCAATGTGTCAGCTCTTCACATCAGGTGGCCAAAGTATTGGAGCTTCAGCTTCAGCATCAGTCCTTCCAGTGATGGGGTTTGTGGCCGTATATTTATCAGACGTGGCAGAGTGAATATATTTGACTTGATTGTTCCTTATCCTCAAGATTATTTACAATTTCAACCTTATTTATTTATTTAAGATCCTGAAAATTTTCAGGATCTTAGTTCCCCTACCAGGGAATGAACCTGAGCCCTTATCAGTGAAAGTGAGGACTCCTAACCACTGGGCCATCAGGGAATTCCCACCATCTTCTTTCTAATCTGGTATAAAAGGTTTTGTCTTCTGGAAAAAAATTTTAAAAGCCACCAACAAAAGAGAAAGATATTTCATAGATTCAGCAGCTTCTGCAATCCTATCACTAGTTTTTGAAGGATCTTCAAGTGCTTTTGAACACAGATCTGACTTAATTATCACACACACAGATCTGACTTAATTATCACACAAACCCTCAGTAATTTATTATCATGTTTTCATGGAAGAAAATTAAGCTTTTAAATATTGATCCTTTCCTCCCACGCAGCTGCGAATAGGAGAGCTGGAATTTCACCTCTGCAATTTTCAGAGCCCAGAATCTCTCACTACAGCAGTAAATAAGTTCCTCATTTGTCTTTGCTTAAAGAGAGTTCCTTGGACAGCAAGGAAATCAAACTAGTCAATTCTAAAGGAAATCAACCCTGAATATTCATTGGAAGGACTGATGCTGAAGCTGAAGCTCCAATACTTTGGCCACCTGATGCGAAGAGCCAGCTGATTGGAAAAGATTGAGGGCAGGAGGAGAAGGGGGCGGCAGAGGAGGAGATGGTTGGATGGCATCACCGACTCAATGGACATGAGTTTGAGCAAACTTTGGGGATAGTGAAGGACAGGGAAGCCTGGCATGCTACAGTCCTTGGAGTTGCACACTGTTGCAGCTGTTGTTCATGGAAGAGTCAGACACACCTTAGCAACTGAACAACAACAAAAGCAGTCTGGGGATGAGGGGAGAGTAAAGGGATAATTATATAGACGCAGAAAAGAAGATCCCTGCCCAAGAGTCATTACCTGGGGAAGCAGGAGGTACACTCATAACCCAAGACTCATGAAATTTTCAATCCACACACAGACGAGAGAAGGTGAACCTATTGGAACTTACTAGCAATTATTGTTTAAATGATGGAAAACATGTATCAATAATTAGATCTGGAAGTAATTAACCAAGGAAGACTTTCTGGAGGGAATAATTTCATATCAGGATTTTGAAAGGCGTTGATACAATGGGGGGAGGGATTCTGAGAACAGGAAAATGAGACTTGCACTCATCAGTTTGTTAGTTCTAGCTTTCCAGATGACTGAATGTGCGAAGCTATATGAAGGCATCACCTTTTATTTCTTTGGACAATTCTGTTATGTTTTATTTAAATAGCTGAAACTCTAGGGGGCCTCCCAAAGATATTTTTAAAAATTGGTCATTACTTTGAAACTGTCTAATAGATGAATTATAAAAGCCAGCTGTCAGAAAACACCCTCATTGAAAACTAAGAGAGATTTCATGACTTTATCACAGAAGAACGATGCATAATACGGCTGTGATCTCTTTTCATTGTCTTTTTGGCTTTACCCCAGTGGAAAGAAAAGGCAGATTAAGGAACTGAGAGCAGAAAAGAATAAATGCAGCTGTTGTTCATGAGCAATCTGTGTGAAAATGCCTTCTTTTTCTGTCTCACAGGTGTGTCTCTAGCTACAGTCTGGGGAGGCCGGAGGGTTGGTTGAGGAGGTGGTGCAGCAGAGTGACCCTTCCAGTTTCTAAAATCTAGATTCTATTCACTAGATGATTATCATCAACCAGTGGTCCTCCAGGAAGTACAAAGAGTTCTGAGGGTGATGGGGCAGAAGATGACCTCTGACCTATCCTTGATGCTGTCAAGCCTGCAATGCTCCTTTTTCCCAAGCTGAATACACACCGAACTCCATGTGCGCAAAAATAGCTTCATATTGGAAAGTTTAGGAAAATGTTCAAGCCAAATAGAATTCAGGGTACAGTGAATAGCTGTCCTCCAAGCCATTCATCTGAGAAATACCCTGAGAATCATCCATAGCAAACACACTATGTGATTTTCGTAAGTATGTGTCTCCAGCTGAACAGTCAGAATACCCCATCTTCCTGGATGGAGTAAGATAAGCATGTAACCTCACCAGGGTCCTGTTTGGAAATTGACATGGACTGAACATTATGCTAGGGAGAGAAAATTCTTTCTTTTCTCTTTGTGTATATAGATGGTATCAGCCAGGGACAACTCGTGATCATCCTAACTGTCACCTGACAAAAATTTGCTTGGGCCCAACAGAACTAGCTGGGCTTCCAAGGTGGCTCAGCGGTAAAGAATCTGCCTGCCAATGCAGGACACTCAGGTTCAGTCCCTGGGTTGAGAAGATCCGCTGGAGAAGGGACTGGCAACCCACTCCAGTATTCTTTCCTGGGAAATCTCATGGACAAACGAGCTGGCAGTCTGCAATCCACGGGGTCACAAAAGAGTCAGACATGACTGAGCAATTAAAACAACAGAACTAGATGCCTGTAGAACTAAGAGGTGGTGAAAACCATAGTCCTCATGTTGTAATTTGAAGCCCTGGGTCCAACTGGACCTGAACTTAGATCAGCTTTTGGATTTCTTGGTTATAGAAGTGTAGTATACCAATTTATATTGGGTTCTCTGGTAGCTCAGCTGGTAAAGAATCCACCTGCAATGCAGGAGACCTTGATTTAATTCCTGGGTCAGGAAGATCTCCTGGAGAAGGGATAGGCTACCTGCTCCAGTGTTCATGGGCTTCCCTAGTAGCTCAGACAGTAAAGAATCCACCTGCAATTTGGGAGACCTGGGTTCCATCCCTGGGTTGGGAAGTTTCCCTGGAGGAGGGCATGGCAACCCACTCCAATATTCTTGCCTGGAGAATTCCCATGGACAGAAAAACCTGGCAGGCTCCAGTCCATGGGGTCACAAAGAATTGGACATGACTGAGCAACTAAGCACATAACAATTTGCAATAAGATATATTTGATTTTCATTTCCTTTTCTAGCACTGAGCTCCTAAAATCTTTGGAAGTTCCTAAATGATAGGAGAGATTAAGGTGTATTTTGTCATTTATAACAAGCTCCTTTCAACTGTGCCTAAGTTTATGTTAATGAGATGATTTTGGAAAGCCTCTAAGGGTAGGGGTTCAATGCCAAGGGAACCAACTCCTTGATTAGATGGTTGGAACTTTTAGCCCCAATCCCTGCCCACCCCCCCCCCCACCTCTGGGAAGGGGAGAGTGGATAGAGAGTGAATTAATCACCAACAACTAATGATTTAATCAGTTAATCTTATGTAACGACAATAACCTCAGATATGCAGATGATACCACCCTTATGGCAGAAAGTGAAGAGGAACTAAACAGCCTCTTGAGGAAAGTGAAAGAGGAGAGTGAAAAAGTTGGCCTAAAGCATAACATTCAGAAAACTTAAGATCATGGCATCTGATCCCATCACTTCATGGGAAATAGATGGGGAAACAGTGGAACAGTGGCTAACTTTGTTTGGGGGGCTCCAAAATCACTGCAGATGGTGACTGCAGCCATGAAATTAAAAGACACTTACTCCTCAGAAGGAAAGTTATGACCAACATAGATAGTATATTAAAAAGCAGAGACTTTACTTTGACAACAAAGGTCCGTCTAGTCAGGGCTATGGTTTTTCCAGTGGTCATGTACGGATGTGAGAGTTGGACTGTGAAGAAAGCTGAGCACCAAAGAATTGATGCTTTTGAACTGTGGTGTTGGAGAAGACTCTTGAGAGTCCCTTGGACTGCAAGGAGATCCAACCAGTCCATCCTAAAGGAGATCAGTCCTGGGTGTTCTTTGGAAGGACTGATACTAAAGCTGAAACTCCAGTACTTTGGCCACCTCATGCGAAGAGTTGACTCACTGGAAAAGACTCTGATGCTGGGAGGGATTGGGGGCAGGAGGAGAAGGGGATGACAGAGGATGAGATGGCTGGATGGCATCACTGACTCGATGGACATGAGTTTGAGTGAACTCCGGGAGTTGGTGATGGACAGGGAGGCCTGGTGTCCTGTGATTCATGGGGTCACAAAGAGTCAGACACGACTGAGCGACTGAACTGAACTGAACTGAACTGAATGAAGCTCCCATAAAACCCCAAAAGAATGGGGTTTGGGGAGCTTCTGGGTTGAGGAAGCACTCGTCTATATGCCCGGAGGGTGATGTACCCAAACTCCCTGGGCACAAAGCTCCTGTGCTCAGTCCCGTTCCAAACGTTCCTATAGATATCTCTTCATCTGGCTGTTTATTTGTACCCTTTAACATCCTTTGTAATCAACTGGTAATCTAGCAAGCAAACTGTTTTTCTGAGTACAGAACTCAGAAGTGACATTTTCTTATCAGTATTCACCTGTCTTGGGATCCAGGAATTCCAAAAGAAATGAAAACTTATATCCACTAAAAAAAACTGTGTAAGAATGTTAACTAATAGCCAGACCTTGGAAACAATGCAAATGTCCATCAACAGGAGACCAGATAGACAAATTGCCCCTTTGACACTTTTCTCCTCTCCCTTCCCTGTTCAATCCCCCTTTTCTCCTGGAATCCACTACCTTCCCAAGAAAAGTATTAATAGTTAAATTTCAACTCCTCCAAGCCTTTTTCTTGTGTATAGTAAATTCCACATCCTCAGTCTTTGCGGTTCTGGATGGTTTTACTGGTACCCTCAGCAGGACTGCTCTGTAGCAAGGAGGGCAGGTTCTGGACTTAGGGTTCCCTGGCTTCCCCGGCTTACCCAGGAAAGGAGGCAGCTTAGCATCCATCAGACCTGAGGGTGAGGAATGAGAGCAGGACAGTAATATTCCACACTGGGCTGCGGGTGCCTTCCTCAGGGGGCACCTGTAACCAAACACACATCAAGAATTCCAGAACTGATGCAGGATAAAAAACCTTTATCCGGTCTACCAAAGAAATGCATATTCCCCTATTAGCATAAATCTGACACTGTGGGAGTGATAATCCTGGCCTTGTTTTACTAAGAAAGCCTTTATCCCTTTACTATCCTGTGTTACATCTTAATTTAATGTACCAAAATCCCAGAATAAGCAGACATTAAACAGCTCTGGGCCCAGACCACTCTTTCCAGATCACAAGTTCTGTTTCTCAGGAGGGTAGAGCTGAGAGGCTGGACTGGGGGCGGAAAGTCAGTTTCTCTACCATAGTGGCAAAAAGATTATCTAAAAGCTCCTTCAGGAGTGTGAGGAATAAAATATTCAAGAAAACTGGCTTAAAATCACAGATGCTTAAAAATCAGAGCTTGGGGAGTTCTGCAGTGGCCTATTAGTTAGAATACTGGGCTTTCACTGATGCCTCCTGGGTTCAGTCCCCGGTTAGAGAACTGAGATAGCACAGACTTTGTGGCATGGCCAAAAAAATCAAAAATTGAACCAACCATACATAAGTTCAGGAAGGTTTTTGACGTCAAGAAAAATTTCAGGGTAAAGTTAAAAAGTTCTTTTCTATTTAAATGTGGAGGGAAAACCTAAAGTAGTTTGAGAAAAGACTGAGAATAATTAAAAGGCAAAGAGAAGGAGATCAAATTATACTTAGTATTTGTACTTAAATCCTATTTATGTATTAATTAACACCACAGAGTTCTGAGCTATGTGCCAGGTAGTGTTCTAAGCACTTTAAAAACAGTCACTCATTTAACCTTCAAAACAACCTGATGAGAGCATTTACTTTATGGTTGGCACGTCATTATTTTAACATTTTACTAATGGTAGTAATTATGATTGATAGTATTTTCGAGTGCTTACTGTACTCATACCTTATATTATTTCATTTTGCCTTTACCACAATCATAAGAACTAGGTACAATTTTTAAGACTATTTTATAGATGAGAAAAAAAGAAAGAGGTTAAGTAACATTCCAAAAGGTACATAGCTAATAGATAGAAGATTTGAATATCTAACTTTAAAGCTTGTGTTCTAAATTACTGTACTATGCCTATTAATACTCAATTACTCTTAATATTCTCCTGTTTTTATATGATCTTAGTTTCATAGGCTCACATACTTGAGTTTAAAAAGCAAGCATATTTAATGCTGCTGCTGCTAAGTCGCTTCAGTTGTGTCCAGCTCTGTGCGACGGCAGCCCACCAGGTTCCCCCATCCCTGGGATTCTCCAGGCAAGAACACTGGAGTGGGTTGCCGTTTCCTTCTCCAATGCATGAAAGTGAAAAGTGAAAGTGAAGTCGCTCAGTCGTGTCCCACTCTTAGCCACCCCATGGACTGCAGCCTTCCAGGCACCTCCATCCATGGGATTTTCCAGGCAAGAGTACTGGAGTGGGGTGCCATTGCCTTCTCCAGATGTTTAACGCTAGCACATATTTAACAACATTATTACCAAGTATTACCACCCATCTGAATGCCTGTGTGCTCAGTCGCTTCATCATGGCTGACTCTTTGCAACCCTTTGATCTGTAGCCAGCCCAGCTCCTCTGTCCATGGGACTTTTTAGGCAAGAATACTGGAGAGGGTTGCCATTTCCTCCTCCAGAGGATCTTCCTGACCCAGGGATCGAACCTGTATCTCCTGCATTGCAGGTGGATTCTATACCACTGAGCCTTCAGTGAAGCCTGTATCTAAAGGCAACTTATTCAAACTGGAGGCAATTTGAATGAAGAACTTTCCAAAGTTCTCTTTGCAACACTCAAAACTCATAAGGTTAGAGGATAAGATAGTAGTCAGTATATAAACTTGCCTTGGGGACAGTTACTCTGATCTTCATTTCCATGCCGTTAGTTTAACAGCTCTTCATTAAAAATCAGGTTGATTGAACATTAAACATGTTCTGAGATAATACATGCAATTCTATATTTTAAGTCAGTCAGATCAGTTCAGTTCAGTCGCTCACATGAATCACGGCACACCAGGCCTCCCTGTCCATCACCAACTCCCGGAGTTCACTCAAACTCATGTCCATCGAGTCAGTGATGCCATCCAGCCATCTCATCCTCTGTCGTCCCCTTCTCCTCCTGCCCCCAATCCCTCCCAGCATCAGAGTCTTTTCCAGTGAGTCAACTCTTCGCATGAGGTGGCCGAAGTACTGGAGTTTCAGCTTTAGTATCAGTCCTTCCAAAGAACACCCAGGACTGATCTCCTTTAGGATGGACTGGTTGGATCTCCTTGCAGTCCAAGGGACTCTCAAGAGTCTTCTCCAACACCACAGTTCAAAACCACCAATTCTTTGGTGCTCAGCTTTCTTCACAGTCCAACTCTCACATCCGTACACGACCACTGGAAAAACCATAGCCTTGACTAGACGAACCTTTGTTGTCAAAGTAAAGTCTCTGCTTTTTAATATACTATCTATGTTGGTCATAACTTTCCTTCTGAGGAGTAAGTGTCTTTTAATTTCATGGCTGCAGTCACCATCTGCAGTGATTTTGGAGCCCCCCAAAACAAAGTTAGCCACTGTTCCACTGTTTCCCCATCTATTTCCCATGAAGTGATGGGACCAGATGCCATGATCTTAGTTTTCTGAATGTTGAGTTTTAAGCCAACTTTTTCACTCTCCTCTTTCACTTTCATCAAGAGGCTTTTTAGCTCCTCTTCACTTTCTGCCATAAGGGTGGTGTCATCTGCATATCTGAAGTTATTGATATTTCTCCTGGCAGTCTTGATTCCAGCTTGTGCTTCTTCCAGCCCAGCATTTCTCATGAGTTACTCTGCATGTAAGTTAAATAAGTAGGGTGATAGTATACAGTCTTGACGTACTCCTTTTCCTATTTGGAACCAGTCTGTTCCATGTCCAGTTCTAACTGTTGCTTCCTGACCTGCATACAGGTTTCTCAAGAGGCAGGCCAGGTGGTCTGGCATTCCCATCTTTTCAGAATTTTCCACAGTTTATTGTGATCCACATAGTCAAAGGCTTTGGCATAGTCAATAAAACAGAAATAGATGTTTTTCTGGAACTCTCTTGCTTTTTGCATGATCCAGCAGATGTTGGCAATTTGATCTCTGGTTCCTCTGCCTTTTCTAAAACCAGCTTGAACATCTGGAATTTCAAGGTTCCCGTTTTGCTGAAGCCTGGCTTGGAAAATTTTGAGCATTACTTTACTAGCATGTGAGATGAGTGCAATTGTGTGGTAGTTTGAGCATTCTTTGGCATTGCCTTTCTTAGGGATTGGAATGAAAACTGACCTTTTCCAGTTTTGTGGCCACTGCTGAGTTTTCCAAATTTGCTGGCATATTGAGTGCAGCACTTTCACAGCATCATCTTTCAGGATTTGAAACAGCTCAACTGGAATTCCATCACCTCCACTAGCTTTGTTCGTAGTGATGCTTTCTAAGGCCCACTTGACATCACATTCCAGGATGTCTGGCTCTAGGTGAGTGATCACACCATCGTGATTATCTTGGTCGTGAAGATCTTTTTTGAACAGTTCTGTGTATTCTTGCCACCTCTTCTTAATATCTTCTGCTTCTGTTAGGTCCATACCATTTCTGTCCTTTACCGAGCCCATGTGTGCATGAAATATTCCCTGGTATCTCTAACTTTCTTGAAGAAATCTCTAGTCTTCCCCATTCTGTGTTTTCCTCTATTTCTTTGCAATGATTGCTGAGGAAGGCTTTCTTATCTCTTCTTGCTATTCTTTGGAACTCTGCATTTAGATGCTTATAGCTTTCCTTTTCTTGTTTGCTTTTCACTTCTCTTCTTTTCACAGCTATTTGTAAGGCCTCCCCAGACAGCCATTTTGCTTTTTTTGCATTTCTTTTCCATGGGGATGGTCTTGATCCCTGACTCCTGTACAATGTCGTGAACCCCAGTCCATAGTTCATCAGACACTCTATCAGATCTAGGCCCTTAAATCTATTTCTCACTTCCACTATATAATCATAAGGGATTTGATTTAGGTCATACCTGAATGTTCTAGTGGTTTTCCCTCCTTTTTTCAATTTAAGTCTGAATTTGGCAATAAGGAGTTCATGATCTGAGCCATAGTCAGCTCCTGGTCTTGTTTTTGCTGATTGTATAGAGCTTCTCCATCTTTGGCTGCAAAGAATATAATCAATCTGATTTTGGTGTTGACTGTCTGATGATGTCCATGTGTAGAGTCTTCTCTTGTGTTGTTGGAAGAGGGTGTTTGCTATGACCAGTGTGTTCTCTTGGCACTGGTTCTTGGTTCTCTATTAGTCTTTGCCCTGCTTCATTCCGCATTCCAAGGCCAAATTTGCCTGTTACTCCAGGTGTTTCTTGAATTCCTACTTTTGCATTCCAGTCCCCTATAATGGAAAGGACATCTTTTCTGGATGTTAGTTCTAAAAGGTCTTGTAGGTCTTCCTAGAACTGTTCAACTTCAGCTTCTTCAGCATTGCTGGTTGCATAGACTTGGATTACTGTAATATTGAATGGTTTGCCTTGGAAACGAACAGAGATCATTCTGTTGTTTTTGAGATTGCATCCAAGTACTGCATTTTGGACTCTTTTGTTGACCATGATGGCTACTCCATTTCTTCTAAGGGAATCTTGCCCACAGTAGTAGATATAATGGTCATCTGAGTTAAATTCACCCATTCCAGTCCATCTTAGTTCAATGATTCCTAGAATGTTGACGTTCACTCTTGCCATCTCCTATTTGACCACTTCCAATTTGCCTTGATTCATGGACCTGACATTCCAGGTTGCCATGCAATATTGCTCTTTACAGCATTGGACCTTGCTTCTATCACAACTGGGTATTGTTTTTGCTTTGGCTCCATCCCTTCATTCTTTCTGGGGTTATTTCTCCCCTGATCTCCAGTAGCATATTGGGCACCTACTGACCTGGGGAGTTCCTCTTTCAGTATCCTATCATTTTGCCTTTTCATGCTGTTCATGGCGTTCTCAAGGCAAGAATACTGAGGTGGTTTGCCATTCCCTTCTCCAGTGGACCACATTCTGTCAGACCTCTCCACCATGACCCTCCTGTCTTGGGTGGCCCCACAGGGCATGGCTTAGTTTCATTGAGTTAGACAAGGCTGTGGTCCTAGTGTGATTAGATTGACTAGTTTTCTGTGATTATGGTTTCAGTGTGTCAAAGTATGGAACATTCGCAAGGAATACAGAATTCTGGGCTAATAATTGTGGGGAAACCCTCTCATCCCTTAGGCTTGTATGGAAGAGAGCTGCCTGACAGGACCTGGCACAAGGCTAATCCACAGCAACTTGGAAGGCAGGAGATTGAAAGAATAAGTACGTTTGTTACTGAAAGAGTGGGTTCCGGCTGCTTGATGCTCAAAAGGCAATAAGCAGGCCGGGTTGGTGGAAAGAAAGGTTTGGTTTATTTCAGATGCTGGCAACTGGAGGGGAAGCTAAATGTCTGTCCAAAGGTCAGCTCCCCCCACAGACAATCGGTAGGCAACAACTTTTATAGATGGGTGGCAGGGTCGGGGTTGGGGGGCGCTGTATGCAGAAACAGTACAGTCAGCTCTGACAGGCATCTTGACATTGGTCATGGGAGGTCTGACCAGCATCATCTTGGTTGTTTTAGGTACAGTTAATCTTCAGTTCCAGGGTTGGTTTTTTTTCCATTTCTTTGAGCTCATTTCTCAGAATTGTGGCAACTGACATCACAGCAATAGTCTGGTCATCATCTGGTTAACTTTTTCACCTGCTGGCGGTTTCCGTATCTATAAGACAGGTCACAGGATGTGGCTCAGAATATCATCTATGGGATAGATAGGAACTAAAGGTCCTTGACTACGCTTAATGGCAATGTTATTACTATTTGGTCTCCTTTGACTGTTTTCCGTTGTTCCTGCATCTTCTCTGATTTCTCATATCTTCTCTGATTTCTCACATCTTCTCTGATTTCTCACTGCTCTGATTAAACGTATTCTTTAGCTAAATTTTTTCCACAAACGAAAGGCAGGCTGAGGACACGGCACAGGACCGGGACCGCAGAGCCCTGCTCCATTTCATACTGATCACCTCTCTCTGTTTACACGGTGATCTACTGCCAGTGCTTCTGATTGGCCAAAGACAATTGAGAGCCAGGGGGCGAGGGATTCTGTTGATGTGGACCATATTGCCAGCCTCTGGAGCACAGAGCAGGCTGAGTAGGAACGGAGACCATGCTAGAGGTCAATGGACCATACCCAGGAAATAGAAATGGGCCAAATCAGTGCTTGTGCTTTGATAAAACTGACTTTCTGAGCGTGCCAAATTAAGAACCAGCTCCTAGATCTAGAGAATCTCCATCGAGTATGGATCCCTGTACCAACCTAAATAATTGGTCAGTCTGACTACTGTAATCCTCTCTTAATCCCTGTCTCCATCACTTAAATTCAAAAAGACCTCTGACCCAAGTTAAACCAGCCCCTGGCTTTGGTCCCCTTTATGCACTTTCTAACCAGCTGGCACAACAAAATGCCACTTGCTGAAGGTCCCTCCAATGAGGGCCAATGCCAGCTCAGTATTTACACTTTGTTCTGACCTCTGGGGTGGCCCCGTTTGTTGTTCTTGCCAAAGGCTTCCTCGGGAAATTTCACAATCCCGTCTGCTCAACAGATATCTGCCCTGAGGTAAGTTTGGAAAAGTTACAGACTTAAGCAACAGTCAGAAAACCTGGCTTCTGTTCCCAGACTTGTACAAAGTACAACTCTTCTGCTGTACAGGCAACCAGAAGAGATGCTGGAGGTGGTGTGTTTATTCAAGCTGTCGGATGAGGGCAAGTGTCAACATGTTAGCCCAGTTCAGCTTCCTTTCTTGATCCTTACTTAGAAACCACTCAAGGCAAGTATTACACATGAATCGTCCGTCCTTTTTTCCTTTAATGATACTTGATCTCATACGGCTCATCCTCACCAGGATGTCTCACTGTCATGTTTGGCTCAGGCTTGCTTTCTGGATAGTGCTCGAGGCACTGGTTCTTCCTCTCAGCTCTGGTCTCTATAAATATGTGCGGTGGACTCTGGCTGGAACAACATAGGTTTGAATAGCATGGGTTCACTTAAAGGCAGCTTTTGCTCAATAGCAAATATCAATGCCATTGGCTGAGTCAGCAGATGTGAAACATGGGCTACAGAGGACTTGTGCTATGGAGAGCTGACTATGAGTTATAGGAGGATTTTCAGTCCCTCAGTGGGTGGGTCCCCTGAACCTCAGTGTCATCCAAAGGTCAACTGTACTTGTCCTGGGTCTCATTTCCCACACTGAGTTGAAGAAAATGGAAAGAATAAAGAGAAATGAACCAGCTATCTGTTGCTAAATGAGTGATGTTGTTCTCAATATGCGCTCTGCCCCTTACTAACTTAGATATTGTAGCTTTAAAACTTCTCACTCTCCAACTCAGTGGCCTGAGACATTTTAGGTTTCAATTCTGAGGTTTGAGGTTAGGCTCTTGAGTAAGAAAGACCCAGAATTCTGGGTATTCACAGCACTATTTTTGAGAGCAAAGATTTCCCCATAATACGGTCATGTGTGCTCAAGAGAAGGAAGAGGAAAATATGGAGAAATGAGTTCCTAGTAGGTGCTGAATGTGTTTGATGTAGTTTTTGCTTATTTAGACGAAGTGACCAAGGTGGGATGACTATTGCAGAGTACCAGCATAACACTGCAATGGTTTTCTGCTCCTGGTTCCCATGCCTACTAGCTTAGTTCCTGCATTTCCCTTGGCTAGACCGTAGTTTCATAGTACAATTGACTCTATCGTCTACATAAGGTCTCATTCCACCTTAATGAGAATAAATCCATTTCTCCATCTCTTTAATGAATATTTGCTTCTTGTCTTACCTTGTCCCCTCATCAGTCTTCTTTTATATGACTCCAAACTACCCTGCTATAGAAATCTGACAAAACTCAGATGAATAGAACAGATAAAGAATATTTAAAGTTCTTACTGTAGCAGTTTCTGCATCCTCCTGCTTCTACTGAAATTATAATTTACACTTATCTACTAATCATGCAATAAGAGTAGAGATTCAGATTACATACAAAAAAGGGCTCCCTGGCTGGAGATGTGAGAGATGCTGGAACAGGTTATTGGGGAATGCCGCAGACTCCTCTTCCCGGATAACCTAAAAATAATGGGAAAAGGATTATCTGTTTGGGCTGCTTAAGGTACCTGAAACAAGAGACAGGGCAAAATGATTTTGGCAGTTCTTTTCCTAGGAAACAGAAGAGCCTGGTGATTGACAGTATGGAGTCTAGAGTCAAACAGACTCAGAAATGAGACCCAGTTCTATCACTTCCTAGCTGTGAAGTCTTGGGCACACTACTTAATCTCTCCACAGAGAGTTATAATGAGGATTAAATAAGATTCATGGATTCAAAGTGTTTAGCATAGAATCTGGCACCAGAGAAAGTACTCCATAAATATTGGCGTATTGCAATACTCCAACATTTGGAGTATCTGCATTTAGTCTTGAGTTGTATTAATCCTTTTCTCTCAAACCCCCACACCCAGGGCCCTCATGCAGACCCATTCTCCTGCCACCACCAAGTTCAGTGCTTTCATATCAGACCCCAAAGCCTCAAGTATCCAACTCCACATGAGTCTGACAGTATCAGCCTGCTCTTATCAGTCAGTGGAGACCATAGTTTCCAATCTAAATTTAGGTGCTGTACTTCCCATAGAAAAGTGTCCCCAGATTCTATTTTTTTCATTTGTCTTCCTCATGTGGAACCTCATGAAGATGCTACTGCTGGTGACTTGACTGTTTTTCTTCTTTCGAGTCTAGAACCAATTGTTCAAAGAGCTAAAATTTTTGAGCTAGAAGAAACCTTGGCATCATTTAACCTGAGGTAAAGGCAACATTACAGATAAACCTAGAATAAGCACAGAACTCAAACTATGGGGAGTGAGTGGTGTTTACTGGGAAGTCTTGCTGGTGTGGTGATTTCTGCATGAAATCTTCAAGGAGAGGCAGAAGTTGATGAGAAATGGGGGTGGGGAGGATGTTTAACAAAGGAAATGTGCAAACACCACACCTTCTAAGATAGGAACACAGAATGGTGTCAGGAGGGGAGTAAAGATAAGGCCAGATAAGGGGAGACTTCCAGAAAATTAAAAAAAAAAAAATTTAAAACACCTTGAAATTTTTAGCAACATAAATTTCCTTATCTATGTTGAATATTTGAAAAGAGAAGATGAACACAGGTACGGCTTTTTACAAAATATATGATTAGAATGGTATCATGTATACCAAGGTTTTGAAAATCTGAGTTTACTTTTTATTAAATGACTTAGTCTCAACCATCCACAATACCTCCAACAACATGTAGTTTAGCCTGAATACTTCAAGTGCCAAGGAGCAAAATACTGGGAGATGCAACTCATTTCCTCCTTTTATTTATTTAAATTCATTTTAAATTAAAATATAATTACATGCAGTAAGGTGCACAGACCTCAAGTGTACAATTTGATGAGTTTTGACAAATATACCTGTGTATCCAATGGCTTAATAAAAATACAGAAGATTGCTATCACACAGAAAATTTCCCCATGATTCTTTCTGGTTAACCACCCTCCTTCCACCCTCCCAGAAGTAACCACAATCATCTCTTTCTTTTTTAAACCTTTTATTTATTTATTATTTTTTGGCCATGCTGCACAGCATGCAGAATTTTAGTTCCCCAACCACGGATCGAACCTGGGCCCCTGCAGTGGAAGTGTGGAGCCTTAAATACTGGACCGCCAGAGATGTCTGTTATGCCCAAATTGCGAAATCTCCCAATGACCACCAGGGAGCCAATATCCGATGCAAAAACAAGAGAGTTTTTATTACCAAGCTCGAGCTGGGGCTCCCACCAATACCGACACAGCAGCTATAGGGAGGAGCCCTGAGCTCTGGGTTACATTGCTTATATAGGGTATTCTCGCTCGAAAAATTCGAAAAACAGGAGTCTCCGGGTCTGATTGGTCACCTTCTGGTGAAGGGTTAGGTATTGAGTTCTGATTGGTTCTTGTTTCCTGGGCTGGCCACGGGTGCTGATTGGTTCCCATTTCCCGGGCTTGATTCGAATTTCCCGGGCTGGCCAAGGGTTCTGATTGGTTCGCAGGTGGTGGGGTGAGGTCAGGGGATTTCCAAAGGCTCTTTTCCCGGAACCTTACAAAATGGAGTAGCTTAGATTCTTCAATGTCCAATAACCACAATTCTGATTTCCCTTTGCACAGATCAGTTTTGCCCGTTTCTGGGCATTATTACATAAATGAGTCATTCAGTGTATGTACTCTTTCATGTCTGTTTTTTTTTTTTCCCATAATGTAATATTTTTTATATTCATCTATGTTGCTATTACTGTATGTATTAATAACTTATTCCTTTTTATTTATGGACAACATCCCACTGTACCACCAAAGATGGACGGGTCATGGTGGAGAGTTCTGACAAAATGTGGCTCACTGGAGAAGGGAATGGCAAACCACTTCAGTATTCTTGCCTTGAGAACCCCATGAACAGTATGAAAAGACAAAAAGATAAGACACTGAAAGATGAACTCCCCAGGTCTGTAGGTGCCCAATATGCTACTGCAGATCAGTGGAGAAATAACTCCAGAAAGAATGAAGAGATAGAACCAAAGCAAAAACAACATCCAGTTGTGGATGTAACTGGTGATGGAAGTAAAGTCTATGCTATAAAGTGTAGTATTGTATAGGAACCTGGAATGTTAGGTCCACGAATCAAGGCAAATTGGAAGTGGTCAAACAGGAGATGGCAAGAGTGAACATTGACATTTTAGGAATCAGCCAACTAAAATGAACTAGAATGGGTGAATTTAACTCAGATGATCATTATATCTACTACTGTGGGCAAGAATCTCTTAGAAGAAATGGAGTGGCCATCACAGTCAACAAACAAGTCCAAAATGCAGTACTTGGATGCAATCTCAAAAATGACAGAATGAGGGACTTCCCTGGTGGTCCAGTGGCTAAGACTCTGAGCTCCCAGTGCAGGGGGCCCGGGTTCGATCCCTGGTCAGGGAGCTAGATCCCACATGCTACAACTAAGACCCAGAGCAGCCAAATAAATAAATAAAATTAAAAAAAAAAAAAATGACAGAATGATCTCTGTTTGTTTCCAAGGCAAACCATTCAATATCACCGTAATCCAAGTCTATGCCCCAACCAGTAATACTGAAGAAGCTGAAGCTGGATGGTTCTATGAAGACCTACAAGACCTTCTAGAACTAATACCAAAAAAAGATGTCCTTTTCATTATAGGGGACTGGAATGCAAGGGTAGGAAGTAAGAGATACCCGGAATAACAGGCAAATAACAGGCAAATTTGACCTTGGAGTACAAAATAAAGTAGGTCAAAGGCTAACAGAGCTTTGCCAAGAGAATGCACTGATCATATCAAACACCCTTTTCCAACAACACAGAGCATCGAAGAATTGATGCTTTTGAAATGTGGTGTTGGAGAAGTCCAAGAGAGTCTCTTGGACTGCAAGGATATTCAACCAACATATCTTGAAGGAAATCAGTCCTAAATATTCATTGGAAGGACTGATGCTGCAGCTGAAACGCCAATATTTTGGCCACCTGGTGCGAAGAGCTGACTCATTTGAAAAGACTCCGATGCTGGGAAAGGTTGAAAGCAGGAAGAGAAGGGAATGACAGAGGATGAAATGGTTGGATGGCATCATCGACTTGATGGACATGAGTTTGAGAAAGTTCCGGGAGTTGGTGATGGACAGGGAGGCCTAGTGCGCTGTAGTCCATGGGGTCACAAAGAGTCGGACACAACTGAGCAACTGAGCTGTACTGAACTGAACTGATCCCACTGTACAAATATATCTCAGTTTGTCTATTCACTCTCCTGTTGATGAACTTACATTGTTTCCAAGGTCTGGCTATCAGAAATAAAGCCACAATTAACATTCTTATACAGTTTTTAGTAAACATATGATTTAATTTCTTTTGAAATTCCTGGATCACAAGAGAGTTGAATATTTATAAGAAAATGCCAGTTTTTCAAAGCAGCTGTACCATTTTATCTTTTCACCATCAATGTACAAGAGATCCAGTTGCTCCATAGCCTCTCTAATATTTGGTATTGTTACAATTTTAAAAATTTAACCCTTTCAGTGGGTTTGTGGTAGTATCCTTCTGTGGTTTTAATTTGCATTTCCCTATTGATCAAGGATACTGAGCGTCTTTTTTATGTGCTTATTGGCTACACACATATTCTCTTTTGTGAAACATGTCCATGTTCTTTGCCCATTAAAAAATATTCTTTGTCTTTTTATTGTATACTTTTAGGAGATCTTGCATATTCTATTTATGAGTCCTTTGTCAGAAACACATATTTCTCCCAGTCTGGGGACTGCCTGTTGATTTTATTAACAATGCTTTTTGATAATTAGACATTTTAATTTTATTAAAGTACATTGAATCTATTTTTTGTTTTCTTTATGGACCCACCACAGGGCAAATGGAATCTTAGCTCCCTGATCAGGGATCAGATTGCACCCCTGCATTGGAAGCTCAGTCTTAATCACTGGACCCCCCCAGGGAAGTCGTAATTTTTTTCTGTTCTTGTTATATTTTTATGTGGCCTAGGAAACCTTTTTCCACCTCAGTCTTTGCATATATATTCTCCCATATTTTCTTCTAGAAGGTTTATAGGTTAGTTTTTACATTTAGGTTTATGATCCATCTCAAATGAATTTGCATATGGTGTGAAATGGAGATTGAGGATCATTGCTGCTGCTGCTGCTAAGTCACTTCAGTTGTGTCCGACTCTGTGCGACCCCATAGATGGCAGCCCACCAGGCTCCCCATCCCTGGGATTCTCCATGCAAGAACACTGGAGTGGATTGCCATTTCCTTCTCCAATGCATGAAAGTGAAAAGTGAAAATGAAGTTGCTCAGTCGTGTCCGACTCTTAGCGACCCCATGGATTGCAGGCTACCAGGCTCCTCCACCCATGGGATATTCCAGGCAAGAGTAGTGGAGTGGGGTGCCATTGCCTTCTCCGTGAGGATTGTTGCTGCTGCTGCTAAGTCATTCAATCCTGTCTGACTCTTAGCGACCCCATGGACTGTAGCCTAACCTACTGATGTGGGTTGCCATTGCCTTCTCTGAGGATCACTGAGCTTATATAAATATCAAATTATTCAAGTACCACTTAAAAATGATTTTTCCTCTAATGAATTGCCTTTTTCAGAAATCACTGGACTCTGTGTATGATTCTGTTTCTAGATTCTATTTTTTCCCATCTGTCTGTTCATCTATCTATGCCAATACCATACTTTCTTAATTACTATAGCTTTATAGCAAGTGTCAAATCATGTATTATAAGCCCTTTGAATTTGTTCTTTTATAAAATTGCTTTGATTACTCTAGGTCCTTTACATTTCTATATAAAATCTATTATTAGCTCACCAATACATTTCATTTTTTTAATGACTCTGTCGTTAGAAAGTTAGTCACTCAGTCGTGTCTGATTCTTTGCTACTCCATGCTCTATAGCCTGCAAGGCTCCTCTCTCCATGGGATTCTCCAGGCAAGAACAGTGGAGTGGGTAGCCCTTCCCTTCTCCAGGGAATCTTCCTGACCCAGGAATCAAACCAGGGTCTCCTGCATTGCAGGTGGAGTCTTTACTGTCTGAGCCACCAGAATTCTTTATTTGAACTTATCTTTCCTGGCTCTCCTGTAATGGTCTCGTTCTGCTCTATAAAGTAATGTGAGAATTACCATTTCCTCTTCCACAAAGAAGGCAGCATGACTGCGGGGACAGAGCTTCTCCTTTGGAGCCAGGCACCCAGGGGTTTGAAGCTTGACTCTGGTTACATGTCTTCTGCAAGTAACTCAAAATCTCTGCTCTTCAGTGCCTTTGTCAATGAAATGAAAATAATTTCCATGATACAGGATTACTTTGAGTATTTGAAAGAGTAACATGTAAAGTACTGAGCCCAGTTCAGGTCTTGGCACATAATAAAAGAACTTAAAGGTAGTGATTATTATTAAAAATGTTTAGAGATGATGACTGAGATGTTCCCCCTTCCAAATATCCTCTATTTTAGGTTTAGTTCAGTTCAGCTCAGCCGCTCATTCGTGTCCAACTCTTTGCGACCCCATGAACCACAGCACGCCAGGCCTCCCTGTCCATCACCAACTCCCGGAGTTCACCCAAATTCATGTCAGTTGAGTCGGTGATGCCATCCAGCCATCTCATCCTCTGTCATCCCCTTCTCCTCCTGCCCCCAATCCCTCCCAGGATCAGAGTCTTTTCCAATGAGTCAACTCTTCAAATGAGGTGGCCAAAGTACTGGAGCTTCAGCTTCAGCATCATTCCCTCCAAAGAAATCCCAGGACTGATTTCTTTCAGAATGGACTGATTGGATCTCCTTGCAGTCCAAGGGACTCTCAAGAGTCTTCTCCAGCACCACAGTTCAAAAGCATCAATTCTTCGGCGCTCAGCTTGCTTCACAGTCCAACTCTCACATCCATACATGACCACTGGAAAAACCATAGCCTTGACTAGACGGACCTTAGTTGGTGAAGTAATGTCTCTGCTTTTGAATATGCTATCTAGGTTGGTCATAACTTTTCTTCCAAGGAGTAAGCATCTTTTCATTTCTTGGCTGCAATCACCATCTGCAGTGATTTTGGAGCCCCCCCAAAATAAAATCTGACACTGTTTCCACTGTTTCCGCATCTATTTCCCATGAAGTGATGGGACCAGATGCCATGATCTTCGTTTTCTGAATGTTGAGCTTTAAGCCAACTTTTTCACTCTCCTCTTTCACTTTCATCAAGAGGCTGTTTAGTTCCTCTTCACTTTCTGCCATAAGGGTAGTGTCATCTGCATATCTGAGTTTATTGATATTTCTCCCAGCAATCTTGATTCCAGCTTGTGCTTCTTCCAGCCTAGCGTTTCTCATGATGTACTCTGCATATAAGTTAAATAGGCAGGGTGACAATATACAGCCTTGACGTACTCCTTTTCCTATTTGGAACCAGTCTGTTGTTCCATGTCCAGTTCTAACTGTTGCTTCCTGACCTGCATATAGGTTTCTCAAGAGGCAGGTCAGATGGTCTGGTATTCCCCTCTCTTTCAGAATTTTCCACAGTTTATTGTGATCCACACAGTCAAAGGCTTTGGCATAGTCAATAAAGCAGAAGTAGATGTTTTTCTGGAACTCTCTTGCTTTTTCGATGATCCAGTGGATGTTGGCAATTTGATCTCTGGTTCCTCTGCCTTTTCTAAAACCAGCTTGAACATCTGGAAGTTCATGGTTCTTGTATTAGTCTTGCCTAATCATTAGTTCTTTTTGATGGATAATGATAGCTGCCCAATTGGAGCAGGTACAGATTATCTACTCCTTGTTACTGGCTGAATTGTGTCCACCCACACATTGTATGTTGAAATCTAACCCTCAGTTCTTTGGAAGATAGCCATATTTGAAGATATTATCTTTAAAGAGGTGATTAGGTGAATTGTGGCCTTTAGTGAAGTGAAAGTTGCTCACTTGTGTCTGACTCTTTGTGACCCCTTAGACTATACAGTCCATGGAATTCTCCAGGCCAGAATACTGGAGTGGGTAGCCTTTCCCTTCTCCAGGGGATTTTCCAAGCCCAGGGATAGAACCCAGGTCTCCCACATTGCAGGTGGATTTTTTACCAGCTGAGCCACAAGGGAAGCCCAGTTGAGGCCTCTAGGTTAAGCCCTAATCTTATCTGATTGGTGTCCTCATAGGAAGAGGAAGAGACTCCAGATGTGTACACAGGGATGACCATAGGAGGACCCAGCAAGAGGACAGTCATCTGGAAGCCAATGAGAGAGGCCTCAGAAGAAACCTGCCCTGCTGACACCTTGAGCTTGGGCTTCCAGTCTCCAGAACTGTGAGAAACTACAGTTCTGTTGTTACAGCCACTTTGTCTGTAGTATTTTGTTATGGCAGCCTTAGCAGACAAACACACTCCCTGTAACCTCACTGCCAGATTTTAATCACAGCAAATCTCATGGCAGGTTCTGCTGTACACACAGGCATTTATCACACATCAACAAGGAAAAGGACATATCCCGTGTCATCTCTCTTATGTATTCTCATCACACCTTATTTGAATGTGCTTAATTAGACATTGGTAACAGACAACCAGAATCCTCAGACCACGCACACAGAGCATGAACAATATTCTGCCAGCTCCGAGGCTGCAGGACTTGTTATATTCTTGCACCTGCTCACAAAATCACTGGGTGTGTCTATGAAATCTTTTTGATGAGCCGTATGTCATAAATACTTCTGAATTCACTACCCAATGTCCGTTTGAATACTCATTAAGCTCATTAACAAGCCAGTAGTGAAAATCAATTTTTAACATTTGTTATGCTGATTAGCAAAAAAAGAATCACTTGCATTGACTGAGACTTAGAATAACCAAAACATTTGTAATAGCTATCTCTAGAGTGTGGACTTTCTGATGAGAACCTAGTTGACTATTCCAAAGGCCTGAATTCCTAATGAGGGCAAATGACTGTCCTAGGGCATTGCCCAAACAACATTGACTATATCACTGTCCAGGCTGTGCTGTGCTTAGTATCTCAATCATGTCTGACTCCTTGAGACCCCGTGGACTGTAGCCCACCAGGCTCCTCTGTCCATGGAATTCTCCAGACAAGAATATTGGAGTGGGTTGCCATGCCCTCCAGGGGATCTTCCCAACCCAGGGATCGAACCCAGGTCTCCTGCATTGTAGGTGGATTCTTTACCATCTGAGCCACCAGAGAAGCCTGTTTGGAGACTCCTAAGTAAATGGCTGCTCCTGCTGCTGCTGCTAAGTCGCTCAGTCATGTCCGACTCTTAGCTACCCCATGGATTGCAGCCTACCAGGCTCCTCTGTCCATGGGATTTTCCAGGCAAGAGTACTGGAGTGGGGTGCCTTTGCCTTCTCTGAAGTAAATGGCAGACATGAGCAATTCTCACTGAAAGAGAATCTATGATATGATTCTAAAGGAAAAACATTCTCCTCGTGTGTGTTACTTTACACTCCACACTCAGCTACAACACTCCTTCACTTTAAAAAATAATAATTAATTTTACTTTAACTGAACTGGGTCTTCATTGTCGCACTCAGGCTTCCTCTAGTTTCAGGGTACAGGGGCTACTCTTTGCTGCAGTGTGCAGGCTTCTCATTGCGGTGGCTTCTCTTGTTGCCGAGCACGGGCTCTAGGGTGTGTGTAGCACACAAACTCAGTTGCCCCATGGCATGTGGGATCCTAATTCCTGGGCCAGGAGTTGAACCCATATCTCCAGAATTGCAAGAGGGATTGTTAACCACTGGTCTATCAGGGAAGTCCCAGCCTTCACTTCTGATGTCAGATATGTGAGTTTTCCGAACACTGAGCAGTTCTGTGACACTAGCTGAGTGTCCTACAACTTAACTCAGTCCTGACACTATCTACCTGGAGATCGCATCAGAACCCCTGGTTCATTGTTCAGACTGCCATCCTCCACTTCAGAAGGGAAGGGAAGGAAGGGCAAGTATCTCAGTTGTGTCTGACTCTTTGCGACCCCATGGACTTTATAGTCCATGAAATTCTCCAGGCCAGAATACTGGAGTGGGTAGCCTTTCCCTTCTCCAGGGGATCTTCCCAACCCAGGGATCGAACCCAGGTCTCCCACATTACAGGCGGATGCGGATCCCAAATCCAAGTTGTTACCCGTGCTTCTGACCAACTGGCTACAGGTTGGAGGTTCCCATCATCTCCTCCTGAAGTTTGATTAATTTTGCTCCGTAAATTAATCAAATTGATTAATTGGCTTATAGAACTCAGGAGAACATTTTACTTACTAGATCACCAGCTTACTACAAAAGGATAAAACTCAGGAACCGTCAGGTGGAAGAGATGCTTAGGGCAATGCTTGGGGAGAGGGCACAGAGTCCCGTGTCCTCTCTGGGAACACCCATATCTCCACGAATGCCCCAACTTAGAAGTTGCCCGAATCCCATCCTTCTGGGTTTTTCCTGGAGGCTTCATTGCATAGGCATGGTTGATTAAATCATTGGCTGTCCAGTTGATTTAACCTTGAGCCCCTCTCCCCTCCCCAGACGTCAGGAGTGGGGAGGTCGATTGATAGTTCCAGCCCTTTAATCTTGGTTGGTTCCCTTGGCAACCAGCTCCCATCCTTAGGGGACTTTCCAAAAGTCACCTTATTAACATAAACTCTGGTGTGGTTGAAGCGGTCTTCAGGAATAACAAAAGACAACTTTCTTTCTTAAGCCTATCACTTAGAAACAAGAGTTTAGAAACTCAGTGTTAGAAATGGGATGAAGACAAAATTATGTGTTTCTTATTATCAACCACAATAGTTTATGTCTGTCTCTTGTTCTGTTGCTGTTGGAAGCTTTTGTTTATTTGTCTCTAGTTGACTTTTAACTACTTTAACATAAACAGAGTCAAGTATGAGTGTATAAATTAATTTTAATCCCTGCCTGGGGCATACCGTTAACATTTAAAGGGTCCTAGTCAGGAATCCAAGGTTCCCAGATGGGTCAGCAATAAAAAAAAATCCGCCTGCAATGCAGGCGACACAGGAGACTCAGGTTCCATCCCTGGGTTGGGATGATCCCCTGGAGGAGGAAAAGGCAACACACTCTAATATTCTTGCCTGGAGAATCTCGTGGACAGAGGAGCTTGGCAGGCTATAATCCATACAACTGAGCACAATCATGCATATTGATGAAGCCAGGATTGACACTCTAAGTGGGGTCTGCATTTGAAGCACCTTATTCCGGAATCCAAGCTGCTGAGGTGGCTCCCTCCGCCCAGGTCTTGCAACATCATGATCTCAATCTGAATCCAATGATACAGGAATTAGCATAAGGAATACCAGGAATTATTTTTCACAGGTGAAATTGATGCTGCCTAAGAAACACGGTTGTCTGGGATGGGCTTGAGTGAACAAGCTGTGAGAACCTGGCAAACAGCGGGCCAATTCCTGCTTCAGAGCTGTGTCACCAGGCGCCATGCGTCTCGTCTCTTGTCCCTGTGCTTAATAAGAAACTCTGTTACTGGGTTTGACCAGGAGTTTAGTTGACCCTTGGCCCCAGAACAGTGAGACATCTTCCTAGGGCCCATGTTTTCCTGCAAGGGGTAGGGGTGAGAGGAGGACCTAACCTGAGTGTCCAGGAACAGGCTGTGGGAATGCTTTGAACCCATTTGTTAAGAAATGCTTGTGTGTGTGACTGAACCAGACCTGGGTCTTGTTTATGTAGCCACTTGTCACTGGGTAGGTGGGACACAGACAAACCCGAATAAAACCACGACATTGGCAGGATGGCAAACTGATTTAGCCACAATCTCTCATTTGAGTATTCCATAATAACCATAGGTAACATTTAGTGAACAAATTTTATGTCCCATGCAATGTTGACATGTACAATCTCACTTAATTCTTTACACTTGCAGAAGTAGCCAGTTCATTTACAGATGAAGACAGGGTCTGAGAAGGTGTCTGAGATGATCCAGCAGGTCAGGGGAAAACCAGGGGAATAAACCCAGGTGAGCTGGCTCCCTGATGTCCAAACTCGGGCCTCTGCTCTCTCCACGCTGTTCCCAGGTCAACCTCCTGAGAAATGGGATGTGAAAACACAGGAAACCGGCCCCATTCAGCTGAGGTGCATATCAAAGGGATGATTTCAGTGAGCCCATATTCTTGCATCTTCCCATACCTAGAAAAGTGCTAAATTCCTTAACTTGATATGTCTGGTTTTATTTCTTTTCTTTTCTTTTTTCTTTTTTTAATTTATTTGGCTGTGTTGGGCCTTTGTTGCAGCCTTTGAACTCTTAGTTGTGGCATGTGGGATCTAGTTCCCTGACCAGGGATCCAACCCAGGCCCCTGGCTTTGGGAGTACAGAGTCTTAGCCACTGGACCACCAGGGAAGTCCCTCTCGTTTTCTTTAATAACAATAATCTTTTGGAGTTCAGGCTACCTGCCCTTTGTTGCAAAGCTTCTATATAACCTGCCTCCCCTTACCTGCCTTTAGGCAGCAGTTCTCTCATGATCATTTGAGATCCTGGATCCCAGGGTGGAAGTCCTAAAAATTCCCCCGAATAATACGTAACTCTCAACTTTTAGGTTGTGAATATTTTTTAAGTCCTGTTCCATTTATGTGATAAAATGATCTTGGCAAGATTAGATCATGAGGAGGAAGAGGGGTAGAGGGCCAGCTCTGATTTTAGTGAGCAGAAAAAACGGGGACACAGTGGGTGCCCCTCTGCTGTGAGGCGCATGAGGCAGATGGAGCAGGAACCGCACACCGTGCTTGGCAGTGGGTGAAGCATTCCATGGCGTCATTATCACAGAAGAGCAGCCTTTTAGAGTTAAGAATAGTCTTAATTTGCACTTCGTTGAGTTTTTCATCTACACAATGTTAGAATGCAAAGAAAATTCATACACAAAATCCACTGCTAATTTGGCATAGAAATTCTTGTTGAAATAACCACTGAAAGTGAAGGACTTTTCACTTATCCCTCAGCTTAGGTGGTGGGACGAACTCTGGCAGTGGGTCAAACCCTAGATGAGAACTCTTACGCAAGTATATGTTCCTCGGTTCTTTGTCTCGTCACAACAAAGATATGGAGTGACAGACATTAAAGCCCCCTCGGTGCGTCACAGCTCTCAGGTCTGGATAGACGGTGTTATAGCTCTCAGGTCTCGAATGGACCATGTTATAGCTCTTAGACAAATCAGTGTTACAGCTCAGTGTTACAGCTCTATTTTATTTAGAAGATAGCAGGAAAATCCATCTTCGAGGTGTGAGGGCACGTCGATCCAAAAACAGGAGAAGAGCGCCCCAGCGCATGGGAGAGAGAGAGAGAGCTAGCTTTGGCTCCTCTATTTATATGTTTATCTCTCCCTGGGCCTGTCCTATGTAAATTGGGCCAGCCAGGAGTGTTGTTTGTTTTACCTGAGGTCCTCACTCCGGTCCTCGGACCTTCTTTTGTTCTATTTTCGCGGGCTTTTCCCTTCCTTGTCTTTTAGCCACCGCCATTTTGGACTCCTTTTCCCTATTCTGCCTACCTAACAAGGTCCGTCTAGTCAAGGCTATGGTTTTTCCTGTGGTCATGTGTGGATGTGAGAGTTGGACTGTGAAGAAGGCTGAGCACTGAAGAATTGATGCTTTTGAACTGTGGTGTTGGAGAAGACTCTTGAGAGTCCCTTGGACTGCAAGGAGATCTAACTAGTCCATTCTGAAAGAAATCAGTCCTGGGATTTCTTTGGAAGTAATGATGCTAAAGCTGAAGCTCCAGTACTTTGGCCACCTCATGCGAAGAGTTAACTCATTGGAAAAGACTCTGATCCTGGGAGGGATTGGGGGCAGGAGGAGAAGGGGACGACAGCGGGTGAGATGGCTGGATGGCATCACTGACTCAATGGACATGAGTCTGAGTGAACTCCAGGAGTTGGTGATGGACAGGGAGGCCTGCGATTCATGGGGTCACAAAGAGTCGGACACGACTGAGTGACTGAACTGAACTGAACAAGAACATAACAATATTTGCCTCCCTGTAGATCTTTTGGTGGAGAAGGCAATGGCACCCCACTCCAGTACTCTTGCCTGGAAAATCCCATGGATGGAGGAGCCTGGTGGGCCGCATGGGGTCGCTAAGAGTCGGACACGACTGAGCAACTTCACCTTCACTTTTCACTTTCATGCATTGGAGAAGGAAATGGCAACCCACTCCAGTGTTCTTGCCTGGAGAATCCCAGGGACGGGGGACCCTGGTGGGCTGCCATCCATGGGGTCGCTCGGAGTCGGACACGACTGAAGCGACTTAGCAGCACCAGCAGAAGATCTTTTGGTAGGCTCCAAGCTCTAATCACCGTTTCAGTCATTTATTTGGTGTGGAGGATTTAATAGAATTTGTTTAAGGACTCTGAGAAAATGTATTCCTTTATTCGGGGCCTCATTAAAAGCACTTGCAGCTTTGAGTCCAGTGGGAATAATCAGTTTAGCACATACTAACTTGGCTGATGACACCACACAAATTTTCCAGTGTGATGGATTTTGAGATGGCAGACAGCGAGAGAGGTATGATCCTGGTGACCCATGAAAGATCCCATGTGTGATAAACAGGTGCCTCCCAGAAGCAGGAGGTAAACAAAGCAGTGATTGTGGAGTGTAGATTATGGTCCTGATGAAACAGTCGCCCTGGTTGCACAGCATCTGTAACTCTCCTGGACCACAGTCCTTATGTTGCAGGAAGGGGAAATCCCTTCCAGGGCCACAAACTGGAAATGAAACACTCAGAAATGAATTATCCAAGGAGACAAATGTGCTGACAAAGCAAGAGATTTTACTGGGAAAGGGCACTCGGGTGGAGAGCAGTAGGGTAAGGGAACCCAGGAGAACTGCTCTGCCACGTGGCTCGCAGTCTCAGGTTTTATGGTGATGGGATTAGTTTCTGGGTTGTCATTAGTCAATCATTCTGACTCAGAGTCCTTCCTGGTGGTGCACACCTTGTTCAGCCAAGATGGATGCCAGCGAGAAAGATTCTGGGAGGTGGCTGGACATGTGGTGTCTCCTTTAGACCTTTCCCGAGCTCTTCTGGTTGGTGGTGGCTTATTAGTTCCGTGTTCCTTACCAGGACCTCCTGTTGTAAAATAACTCATGCAAATGGTTACGATGGTGTCTGGCCAGGATGGGCAGTTTCAGTCAGTGTGCTTCCCTGAACTTACACAATTAGATGAGGCTCTCTTGGTTTCTCATGCCCTTTGCCTTCCCATCCTCTGGCAGCTGGCACCACCCCACCTTCCCTTGCTACCACCCTCTTACCTTGTAGCTTTTCCTCATTCCCTCAGACATATACCTTCCTATTCCTCCTGAACACAGCAATTTCAGCCTTCTCCCCATCCACATCCCACCCCCAGACACACACTAGAGACTATGGTTCCAAAGGTCTGGTTCTCTAAAAAATTTTCCCGGGCTCACTCTCCCCAAACCCACTGATCATTTTTGTTTTCAAAACAGAGCTATTTCTGTTATTAAATGATAAACTGGGGCATGTAATATATGCAAAAGTTGATTCAATTAGGCAGCACCAAACTGGAAATGGTTAGAAGAACTTGGTGGAAGGAACCAGAAAAGACATATAGAGAAGGTAAGGAAGCAAAGGAAGGAAATTAATTTATTTGCTGTAGCTTAGTCAGTTTTCATTCCAATCCCAAAGAAAGGCAATGCCAAAGAATGCTCAAATGACCGCACAATTGCACTCATCTCACACACTTGTAAAGTAATGCTCAAAATTCTCCATGCCAGGCTTCAGCAATACGAGAACCCTGAATTTCGAGATGTTCAAGCTGGTTTTAGAAAAGGCAGAGGAACTGAGGAACTAGAGATCAAATTGCCAACATCCACTGGATCACGGAAAAATCAAGAGAGCTCCAGAAAAACATCTATTTCTGCTTTATTGACTATGCCAAAGCCTTTGAGTATGTGGATCACAATAAACTGTGGAAAATTCTGAAAGAGAGGGGAATACCAGACCACCTGACTTGCCTCTTGAGAAACCTATATGCAGGTCAGGAAGCAACAGTTAGAACTGGACATGGAACAACAGACTGGTTCCAAATAGGAAAAGGAGTACGTCAAGGCTGTATATTGTCACCCTGCTTATTTGACTTCTATGCAGAGTACATCATGAGAAACGCTGGGCTGAAGAAGTACAAGCTGGAATCAAGAATGCTGGCAGAAATATCAATAACCTCAGATATGCAGATGACACCACCCTTATGGCAGAAAGTGAAGAGGAACTAAACAGCCTCTTGATGAAAGTGAAAGAGGAGAGTGAAAAAGTTGGCTTAAAACTCAACATTCAGAAAACGAAGATCATGGTATCTGGTCCCATCACTTCATGGGAAATAGATGGGGAAACAGTGTCAGACTTTATTTTTTGGGGCTGCAAAATCACTGCAGATGGTGACTGCAGCCATGAAATTAAAAGACGCTTACTTCTTGAAAGGAAAGTTATGACCAACCTAGATAGTATATTGAAAAGCAGAGACATTACTTTGCCAACAAAGGTCCGTCTAGTCAAGGCTATGGTTTTTCCAGTTTTCATGTATGGATGTAAGAGTTGGACTGTGAAGAAAGCTGAGCACCAAAGAATTGATGTGTTTGAACTGTGGTGTTGGAGAAGACTCTTGAGAGTCCCTTGGACTGCAAGGAGATCCAACCAGTCCATTCTGAAGGAGATCAGCCCTGGGATTTCTTTGGAAGGACTGATGCTAAAGCTGAAACTCCAGTACTTTGGCCACCTCATGTGAAGAGTTGACTCATTGGAAAAGACCCTGATGCTGGGACGGATTGGGAGCAGGAGGAGAAGGGGACGACAGAGGATGAGATGGCTGGATGGCATCACTGACTCGATGGACATGAGTTTGGGTGAACTCCGGGAGTGGGTGATGGACAGGGAGGCCTGGCGTGCTGCGGTTCATGGGGTAACAGAGAGTCGGACACGACTGAGCGACTGAACTGAACGGAATGTTTAGTTGGTTGTTTGTGGTTCGCTGTCCTTAGGTTTCCTTTTTTTAACTTCAAGGCATGTGTTGTTTAGTGGCTAAGTTGTGTCTGACTCTTTTGTGACTCCATGGACTATAGCCCACCAGGTCTATTTCCCGGGCAGGAATACTGCAGTGGGTTGCCATTTCCTACTCCACACCTGGAGTAGGACCTTCCTGACCCAGGGATCAAACCCATGTCTCTTGCATTAACAGTGGATTCTTTACCACTGAGCCAGAAACAACAACAAAGGTTTCTGTTTCTTAACTTCAAGGCGTGTATAGACTGATTTTAGTTTGCTTACAAGGTCACAAAGCATTAGAGCCACTTGAGCCATATAGCTTCCTTGTTTAATTAATTTAATGCTGTTTCCACATATTGCTGCTATTTGTGTTTGTCTTTCCTTGAGGGTAGTGGCTGGATTTTTTAGACACTCTTTATCCCCATCCTCAGGCAGTAGGTAATGACAAGGTCAAACATATAACTGTGTCAAGGGAAGGACTCACTTCTCATCTCCCGCTGAGGGAACCCTCAAGCTATCTTTCCAGCATTGTTTGATGTAAACATTAGGATGGAAACTTTCAGTCTCCCAAGAGCAGTCATTCAAACTTAGAACCAACTGTCAAGTTGTGAGTAGCAGGGGTGAGGGTTCACCACCCCATTCCCACTCCCACCCCAGCTGTTCATTTCAATTCAGCAGGATAGACTCTAAGCGCAAGCTTAGAGGATAGATCTAAAGACATTATTATCATTTAGAAAAGGAGGTTTAGTACCAAGATAGCTGCTGTAATGAAAGGCAGAACATTGTCAACATCTCAGGTGTGTGCTAAGTCGCTTCAGCCAGGTCGGACTCTGTGAGACCCTATGGCTTGTAGGAGGAGTTAAAGTTAAGGAGGAGCCTACCAGACTCCTCTGTCCACGGCATTCACCAGGCAAGAATACTGGAGTGGGTTGCCATTTCCTGACTTCAGGGGATATTCCCGACCCAGGGTTTGAAGCTGTGTCTCTTACATCTCCTGCATTGTCAGGCAGGCAGGTTCTTTACCACTAGAACCACCTGGGAAGGCATAAATCCAAGATAGCAGGGCTTTGGATGATTGGGGAGCGATCTGGGCAGAATCAAGAAATGACTTAGTAAAAGAGTTAACAATAGTGTGGTGTTTATCTCAGTTCCACTGATGCAGGAAAACCTAAGGAGGGTTTCTGGGTCTCTGTTACAGTGCGAAAGTGAAACAAGTGTTAGTTCTTCAGTCGTACCTGACTCTTTTTGTCCCCATGGACTGTAGCCCGCCAGTCTCCTCTGTCTGTGCAATTCTCCAAACAAGAAGATTGGAGTGAGTTGCCATTCCCTTCTCCAGGGGATCTTCCTGATCCAGGGGTCAAACTCAAGTCTCCCGCATTGCAGGCAGATTCTTTACCATCTGAGCCACCAGGTGGGTCTCAAAGCCAGTCAACCTGCCTATTTTCCTTGTCTGGATGGCCCCAAGACCACTTCAGACCATCTGTTGCACTAAAGCATCACAGACTTAAACTGACTCCTGGCAGGGCAGTGCCCCCTGGCTCTCTAGCACCTAAAGCTGTGCTAGCCCTGTTACTGTATTGCAAATGCTCCAAGGAAAGGCTACCGGAGCCTTTGATATGTAATTACTTAGGGGTTTCCAGCGAATCTCCAGCTTTACTTCCTCCCATTCACTCCCAATCCAGGAGGTTGAGTCTTATTCTATATTCCCGGGGAGGAATATAATTTCCCATTGTCTTCCAACTGGAGTATTTGTCCTGGCATCTACATAACAATCAGGACCTTTCCAGGTTTTCCTTTCACACTCTTTGTGAGAAAGGTCTAAATGCTTTCCTCTTACAGAAGCTCAAGAAGTTGAGTTTCTGAGCGATAGAGGCCAAAAGACCAGGGTAAGCAGTGGAATTGGAAGCTTTTAAAACCTGCCCCCTCCTTCACCAGGTTTTGAATCCAAAGTCCTCTTTTGAAAATTTGAAATCAAATCTCATTCCATTTATATTCTAGAAAATCGGGGAAAACAGAGTTTGACTCATGAGCTCTGTAATATTACTGTCTACTTGAGCACCAGGCCTCAGCGAGGCACCCTGGAAAGGGGAGGGGCAGGACAGTACTGGTTTACTGAGGGTTCACGCAGGGCTGAGTTGTGCAAGAGGTGGGGACTTGGGCAACTATCTCCTCCTTTCTGTCCTGGCTCTCACTGCCCTGCTCCACCCAGGACTTGAAACACCAGCTCTTCTCTCTTCCTAAGGGAGGTATCAGATGCGGTAGAAAAAGTCAGAGAACCTCAGTTTGAATTGAAACCTTATAAACCATGTGACTCTGGGCAAGTCCTTCCTTAATCCCCCAAATCTATAAAATGTCTGCTTTTTCCCCCATTTAAAGGGTTGCTTTGAGAGGAAATCTGTTAGACAATGCCGTTGTAATGCAAATAGAAATCACTGCTGTGTGAAAGTAAGTTACAACTATTTTCAGAACCTCCTCTTTGAATTTAATGTATTCAAGAGTGACAGTCTGAGTCATACAGCAAATTCCCATTGACCATCTATTTTACATATGGTAATGTAAGTTTCCATGTTACTCTCTCCATATATCCCACCTCAAACTGGGACTCTGTAACAGCCTAGAGGGGTGAGTTGCAGAGGGAGGTGGGAGGGAGGTTCAAGAGGGAGGGGATATTTGTATACCTATGGCTGATTCATGTTGATGTTTGGCAGAAACCAACACAATTCCGTAAAGCAATTATCCTTCAATTAGAAAATAAATGAATTAAAAAAAATAAAACCACAGTGACAGTCTTTAAGTTACTTGTTCTATGTTCTGGGTGCATCTGTATTTTAAACCTCATCAGTTATCCTACACTGTGGCTTAACTAGAGGCATTTTTGGCAACAGCAGGAAAAAGTTATTTCTTTGGGGTCGGAGGGTGTTTCTACCTCACCCTGACTGGTGAGGTAAATGGTAGTTACTTGACCAAAATGATATAGAAGTGGGAATAAAGTTCACCACTCTGGGCACTGGATGGGAGTGGGGGTGGGTTCCTTTTGTGCTTCAGCAACTCAGAAGACTGGTTCTGACTCAGGTCAGGCAACTTTGAGAGAAAGAAGTGGTGGAGGGCAGGTAGTGGTCAAGTTCTGATATTCAATTGTTGTAGCCACACGTTCTGGGAAACAAACTCACTCAGAAGGACAATGCAGATAGTGAGTGCAGTTTCTTACACCAGCTGGCCCAAGGCAGAGTCTCCTCTTAGCCAAGGACCCCGACCAGTTTTTGTGAAAACCTTATATACCCTAAGTGTACCTGCCCAAACCCACCTCCCCCAATTCCCTGAAACTAGTCTGAATTCATGATTCATTTGCCTTAACCCTAGGTAGTTAACATGGACAATTATCAATAGGCCTGTGGCCATACCCCAATAAACATAATAGAATGTATGATTCTATTTAGTTACACGGATAATTAGGGTATCCTTTTCTGTGAAGGAGAGCTTAGGTACAAGCTCCTGGGCTCTTCCTTCCGGGGCCTGGTTTTCCAGTTGGTATGTTGTTTCTATAGATACTGGGCATATAGCTCAAAGTCCACAGTTCAGCCCAAGATGGAGTCCTGCTTTCAAGATAGAGTCTGTTCTGTCTGTTTCCTCCTTCACAATCACATCTGCTCCTTACCACTCTCTAACCCTCACCACGAGACATATAGGGTGTCTTCTCGAACTCTTTTCATACATACAGACATTCTATAAATGTCACTGAGTACCCACTCTATGCAAGAATCATATAAGCACTGGAAGCACAGACATTGAGAAAGATGAACCTGGTTTTGCTTATAGTTTTGCTATGTTATATTGTTGTTTAGTTGCTAGGTCATGTGATCCCCACAGACTTTAGCCCACCAGGCTCCTTTGTCTGTGTGCTGATGGGATTTCCTGGGCAAGAATACTGGCGTGGGTTGTCATTTCCTACTGCAGGGGCTCTTCTCGACCCAGAGATCGAATTCACATCTCCTGTGTCCCCTACGTTGGCAGGCAAATTCTTTTTTTTTTTTTTTAATTTATTTAGTTATTTTAATTTGAGGATAATTACTTTGCAATATTGTGATGGTTTTTGCCATACATCAACATGAATCAGCCATGCGTGCACATGTGGCCCCCCATCCTGAACCCCCTCCCACCTCCCTCCCCACCCCATCCTTCTGGGTTGTCCCAGAGCACTGGCTTTGAGTGCCGTGCTTTATGCATCCAACTTGCACTGGTCATCTGTTTTACATATGGTAATATACATGTTTCAGTGCTATTCTCCCATATCATCCTACCCTCACCTCCCACAGAGTCTAAAAGTCTGTTCTTTACACCTGTGTCTCTTTTGCTGCCTTGTGTATATGATCATTGTTACCATCTTCCTAAATTCCATATATCGGTTCAGTTCAGTCACTCAGTTGTGTCCGGCTCTTTCTGACCCCATGAACGTTAATAAATTGTATTGGTGTTTCTCTTTCTGACTTACTTCACTCTGCATAATAGGCTCCAGTTTCATCCACTTCATTAGAACTGACTCAAATGTGTTCTTTTTTATAGCTAACTAGCATTTCATTGTGTATATGTACCGCAACTTCCTTATCCAGTTGTCTGCTGATGGACATCTAGGTTGCTTCCATTTTCCAGCTATTGTAAACAGTAAGCAGGCAGATTCTTTACCACCTAGCCATCTACAGAAAGTCTGACTACATGTTGGATCTATTCCTTTTACTTTAACCTTTGCTTCCTGTTGCGTCTGTTCACTGAAAGGATACTGTCTGTACATAATGGCCTGCCATAGGGAACCCAGCCCCTCTTCTTGAAGGTTAAAGTGCCTTTGTTCAGGGAGATATCCTGATGCTGTCCACCTATGAATGGCTACAAGAAAAAAGAACTGTACATATCCTTGCCTTGAGGCCGGCCATTTCAGATGTTTGTAAAATTAATGGCTTTTTTTTATATCCTCACCTCCTCTACCTCTGTGTTCTGTAAAAGATACTGGTATCCAGGCCCAAATAGCCAAGATAGTTATTTTGAGACACTAGTCTGCCATCTTCTTGGTGGACTTGGTAACAGTTTGAGAGGAAAATGAGGTTAAATAAGTAATGTGACCAGAGGGAAAGTACCAAAGATTGCAAGAGACTTAGGGCCTCTATCTAAGCAACGTGGCGTAACCCAGGCTAGTCCGGAGGCCTCTTAGAACCTGGAGGAGGCACAGAAGTTGGCTGGGCCAGGGGCTGGGCAGGGAGGGGGGGTGAGATGCCAGATACCAGCCTTAGGGAAGGCCAGGAGGGGAGAGAGAGAGAACAGAAAAAAGTCCAGTTCGGCTTTGGGAGTTTTTCTTCCTTCTTTGTGGCTGTCCTTGTTGCTGTATTAACAGTGACTCCATCTGGATAAGATGCGGGGCTCTGGTGACCTCTGGGTGATCTTTCTTTAGCCCTGTCATCAGCTCTATTTTAGGATGGCCTGGGTGGGGCAGAAGGACAGAGGAGTGCAGTTTAAAGGCTGACCCTGGAGCTTCCCTGGTGGTAAAGAATCCACCTGCCGATACAGGGGACACAGGTTCGATCCCTGATCTGGGAAGGGGAAGATCCCACATGTTGTGGGGCAACTAAGCCTGAGCGCTACAACTATTGAGCTTGAGTGTCTAGCACCCGTTATCTGCAACAAGAGAAGCCACAGCAACGAGAAGCCCATGCACTGCAAATAAAGAGTGACCTCCACTTGCCACAAATAGAGAAAGACCATGGAGCAACAAAGACCCGTGGAATGCAGTCCATGGAATTCTCCAGGCCAGAGTACTGGAGTGGGTAGCCTTTCCCTCCTCCAGGGGATCTTCCCAGCTCGGGGATCAATCCCAGGTCTCCTGCATTGCAGACAAATTCTTTACCAGTTGAGCTATCAGAGAAGCCCAATAAAGACCCAACCCAGCCCAAAGCAAATAAATAATAAAAAATAAAGTCTGACCCCAGGCTCAAGACCTTTTTATACACAGTAACGAGTCTACTATAAAATTCCCATGAATCTTGGTTTTCCTCCTGATGTGGAGCAGCATCGAGACAAAGGCCATGCAAGTTGGGGTGGAGGGGGATGGGGATCCTCCATTCTCTCCATCTATCTTCCCACCCCAATACGGATGGTGTTTTGGAGGCATGGAGGAAGTGGAGGTTTGTTTACAATCCAGATCCGGTTTTGAAGCTAGGAGGAACATCCTGCTCAATTGCAAAAGCCAGCCGTGGCCCTCGGCTGCACCCATCTTGTGCCCAGGTTGAGGTCCTGAAGGGGTGGGGAATGGTCAGGGCTGTGAGGTCTCTTTTCATTTCACATACGAAGACATCAATGCCCAGAGAGACCAGATGATCAAGAACAAAAATCACACAGTAACTTACTTGCAAAGCAGAACTAGAATGCATGTCTCTAATGCTACCTGTGTACAGTACTTCTATCTGGGATCTTCATAATTTGCATGATAATGTTAGTTCACTTACATTATCTCCTGTGATGCTATCAGCATATCTGTGTGGATAGGCAGGAATTAAGATCTTTATTTTGCAGATGAGAAAACTGACATTTGGTTGGAGAGGTAGTGTGGTTACGAGGCCCACACAGTCTCAGGGTTTGCTGATTATCCACCTTAGAACAGTGTGGAAGGTACATAATGATTACAGAGGAGGGCTTTCAAGGAGCAAATTATCCATGTTTGATCATTCCTGCCAGTTCTCCAGCATCCATGCTGCAAATCAAAATCAAAATCAGCAAGTAGCTGGCCCTGCCCTACCAATCCTTCCCTGCAAATTGCCATTTGCACCTCAAGCCAACAGTTTTCATTGGAAAAGCAGCTTTCCATCTTCAAGTCCACACTTAAGAGACACGTGTTTTCTGCTGGGACTCTGACACTCGCTCTTATTGAGAAGGTTCTCATTAAATATATATTGAAATAAACAACAACTGAAACTCCTGCAGGGTGTTCTGACTCTAGCTCTGTTCCTCTCACTTTCGCTTGAGGGTTAAATAGGTGTTGATGTGTCTTTGCTCCTGGTCTGGGGAGGCCACAGAGTGGTCCATGCCTGGTCAGGTGATTCTGACCAGACAGTGCTGGTCCAGATGAGAAGTTGCAGCTGGCCGTGGATCTGCGGCTTTCCCAGAGGATCGGTGATTTGTTTGGTGGGGGAGAACTAAGTGGTTTTATGATTATGGTGAGACGGATAGAAAGACTGGGGGAGAAAGGAAGGGGTGAGAGCAACCTGGGAACTAAAGAATTTGACTCAGGTCCCCAGAGAGTCTGGCATAGGGTATGAGAAGGGGGTAGAAGACTGGATTTAGGGAGGCAAGGAAAGGCTGTCCCTCTTTGGGTGGGTTGTCCCCAGGGGTGACGCTAGGTAGAGGAAGAGGGTGAGCAAAGCTAACTGGAGAGTCCAAATGGGCAAACCGTGGAAACAGTGTCAGACTTTATTATTTGGGGCTCCAAAATCACTGCAGATGGTGACTGCAGCCATGAAATTAAAGACGCTTGCTCCTTGGAAGGAAGGTTATGACCAACCTAGATAGCATTTTCAAAAGCAGAAACATTACTTTGCAAACTAAGGTCCGTCTAGTCAAGGCTATGGTTTTTCCAGTGGTCATGTATGGATGTGAAAGTTGGACTGTGAAGAAGGCTGAGCGCCGAAGAACTGATGCTTTTGAACTGTGGTGCTGGAGAAGACTCTTGAGAGTCCCTTGGACTGCAAGGAGATCCAACCAGTCCATCCTAAAGGAGATCAGTCCTGGGTGTTCATTGGAGGGACTGATGCGTAAGCAGAACTCTAATACTTGGCCACCTCATGCGAAGAGTTGACTCATTGGAAAAGACTGATGCTGGGAAGGATTGGGGGCAGGAGAAGAAGGGGACGACAGAGGATGAGATGGCTGCATGGCATCACCGACTCGATGCACGTGAGTTTGAGTGAACTCTGGGAGCTGGGGATGGACAGGGTGGCCTGGTGTGCTACAATTCATGGGGTCACAAAGAATCGGACACCACTGAGAGACTGAACTGAACTGAGGACCAGGAGCACTTAGCAGTCACTGAAATGACCATCCTCTCCTCCCTCTCAGCTTCTCAAGGGCTTGCATGAAACTCTAGAAGTCTCTCCTTCAGCCCTGCTTCCTCTGTCTTATCAAGAACCAGGGTCTGAGTCCAGAGCACAGCGAAACATAAAATGAAACAGAGGATAGGCCTTGGCAGCTCCCACAAACCTGCAGACAAATATTGACCTTGGGTTTGTCTCCGCCCGTACCGTTTATCTCCTTGTGCTTTGAACAAGGTCTTGGATCCTCCAGCTGCATGTAGAGTTAATTTAAAATGTGTCCTCCCCACTCTCTGGTGTCTACCCCTCTTGCCCCCAGTGGCAAGGCTTTACCCACCCTGGGAGGAGGACTTGCAACAGCGTTGGCTGTGGGCTGCAGGGGCTGGAGTGTGTGCACAGGTCTGAGGGTTTAGGTAAGATGGTTCGGTGCTCCGCCACCCAGGCGGGGGTCACAAGGAAGCCACTGTGCTGGGGCCGTGTGTCCCGCGCAGGTCTTCTGTGTGCAAGGAACCACTGTGTAACTAACTGGGTGGACTGTTCAGGTGTGGCGAGTCTTGTCTGACTATCCTTGTTTTTAAGGCCTCTGTGCCAGGAGTATATTTACTATGTTCCAGGCAGGGGCAGTTTAGTTCGAGCAACGGTAGTTTGGTGCCCAGAGTAATTGAAACTGTGAGTTGCACCACGGGGGCGGGCTCATCTGGACTCGAACGTGCCCGCCGCGTTCTCCGCGCTAATTTCCTCGGACTCCCCTCGCTCCCTCGGAGGTGGGGACGCGACAGGGGGCGGACGAGGTGGTCGTGTGGCAGGACCCAGGTCTGTGCAATCGGGAAAGGAAACTGGCCGAGGTTGAGGGCGACCTCGACACGACCCGAGAGAGAAGGCGAGAACTCCAGGGAGGACCGGCGAGCCCTAGTTGCCGCAGGGCGCACGGGCGACAAGGAGCGCCCGCCCGGGGCCCGGGCCGCGTGCCCGCTGCCTTGACTTCCCCATCGCCGCGCGGGGGAGGGGCCGCGGCGGAGAAAGTGCGCGAAGGGGCCGCGGCAGCGAGCGTCCCACGTGACGGCGCCGCGCCGAGCCGAGCGGGACCCGGCGGCGGCGGCGGGCGCAGCGGGGCGGCCTGGAGCCCCGGGAGCGGCGCGCGCGGCCCCGGCCCGGCCGGCGTCCCGGCCTCGCGCTGCACATTCTCTCCTGGCGGCGGCGCCACCTGCGGTCGCGTTCGCCCGAACATGGCGACACGGAGCAGCAGGAGGGAGTCGCGACTCCCCTTCCTCTTCGTCCTGATCGCGCTGCTGCCCCCCGGGGCTGTCGGCCAGATCTGGCCGCAGACGCTGCCCGGCGGCCGCGCGCCTGGGCCCCAGGACAGGGGCTTCCTCGTGGTGCGGGGCGACCCGTTCGAACTGCGGCTGGGGGCGCGCGGGGCGCCCCGGGGGGCGGACGAGAAGCCGCTCCGGAGGAGACGGAGCGCTGCCCTGCAGCAGGAGCCCATCCAGGTGTACGGACAGGTGAGCGGTCGGCCCCCGCCTTCCCTCTGGCTTTTTCTTCTCCCTGCGCCGCCGCACCCCCGCATCCATCCTTAGCTGTCGCCTCCCAGGTGCAGGCACCGCTGGGGACTTCCCGGCTGGCGTTTGTTTTTCTCCCCTCCGCACACAGGAGTACAACCGTCAGCACTTGAATCGCCTTGATCTTTCCTTCTTCCTGCCAATTTTAGCAAACGGATTCCAGGGCACTCGTGGGGTGCACTGTTTTCCCCAGGCTGTGTGCTCTCCGGTGGAGTTTCTGGCAGGTATCGGAAGGGTGCAGCTTCATTTTACGTGTAGATAGAAAACGGGCTTGCTTTCTTGTATCATCAGTTAGCAGCGGAGGCGAGCACTCTGCAGTTGCTGTACGTTTACCCAGAACAGTCAGAGGAGGGGGTTTCCGCACTTACCGTTTTAAACCACAATTAAGGTGGGCAAACCTGAAATCTTGACTCTGGGCATATAGTCACACAAGAGGTGTGTGTGTTTAAGGGCTGAATTCTTATTTTGGTGGTGATGGGCGGGGGGTGAGGTTCTATCCATCCTACCCCTTTCAAAACACTGATTTAATGTTGGAATATTTCTCATGACACTTGGGGATTTGAAAAACTGCAGGAGTTTGGTAGGTGTTATTATTCAGTAGATGATTTATTTCTATCCAGGCAATGGCCTTATTAGATCATGAGGAACATGAATTTCACTTTTATGGCTGGACTTACTGCTGGCAATTGCAAACCGAGTTTGTGGGCTAGAATCCGTGTCGGCAAAATTAATTTGTCCGTGTTATTGCCTCATGAGACTCACAGTCCTGTGGTTGAGATTGACATTAACAAAGCTGGCAGGTCGGTGGGGGAAAAGACGTGGAAACAGTGGAGGTGGTCAATTACTTGATTTCTCCAGTCAAAATGTTCCCTTCAAAGTAGAAATTAAACGATTGGTCGGAATTCTGCATCTCTTTGCTGATTTTCCTTTAGCCATTTCATCAGGAAATATGCAGAGTTTAATGTTCAACGTTTGGAGCCGGAAGAACATTATAAACCATCTCTCCCTATTGTGTCATTTTGATGATGAAGGCACCAGAGCCGGGAAAGGTGAAGTGACTAGCCCAAGGTCATGTGGGGCAAGGTTGCTGGCTCTTTAGTTTTTGTCCGCATTGTCTCAGTGATCTTTGAGAGATTAAATAGTCGCCCACTCTTTATGCAGTGCTTCTTAATAACTTCTTTCTAAAGAAAAATGTATTGGTAAGAAAGGGGCTTGGGATGGAGGTTGGAGGATGGGAGCATTTGACTTCCATTCACCACCAGCCCTAAGGCAAGAGCATGTGCCAGTGGGCATATAATGGCTGGTTGGCATGGGCTGATGGAACTTGCCTGTGTGGGTTCCCCGAGGGTCCAGATCCTTGTTGCCCTCTCCACTCCCTTCTGAAACTTCTTTTTTGTATTAGTGAAAGAAGTCAGCAGGGTCCTTGCTCTCCACAGGGACACCAGCATCCTGTTGGAGGATGGGGGAAGGCGAGAGAGAGGCTCCCGGGTTCACTGAGTCTTCCCATCAGCCCAGCTCTCTTGTGGACTTGAGTCACCTTTCTGGGGGCTGGGAATGGGGAGCAACGGAAGACGATCCCTTCTGGATCTCAGGTCCCCCCAAAATATAGATTGGGCTGCCGGAAGAACTTCCTGGTGGCAAAAATATGCACGCAGGTGCCATTTGTAAAAGCTTCTGGGGATGTGGGACAAGTTAAACTGTGTTCTCCTTAGGAGTGACTAAAAAACCTTCGGCTTTCATATTTCTGAGTCAGCCAGATTGAATTTGTTTCCTTGGAAGGATGAAGAACTAGCTGTGGAACTCTTAATGAGGAATTCCTATCAAGGGTCTTCTCTGAGGCTGCCTCCCTGTGCGTTTGTTCTTGGTTGTCCTGAGGTTAATAAAAGTGGGATTAACTTGAATCTGTAAGGGTCTGAGTTAGATTGAAGGAAGGACTTCCTGGGTTTTCTGCTACAAGCACTGTCTGGTACAGACCTTTCAGACCCCAGGCACAGGAGTCGGGCTGAAGGGGTTTGGCCTGTCCGTCTTGGAGCTCTGAAGCGCCTTGGGACTCTTTGGAAGGATCTTTCTAGTAAAGATGACCATTTGCCTCTTTTTTCCCCTGGGACAGACCTGGTTTAGAAGTTGTCCTTGTTGGATATGAAATGTGCTGTGTTCACTCTCAAAAGGGTCAGGATGCAGACTATAAATTAGATCCTTGATGGCTCAGATGGTAAAGAATCTGCCTGCAGTGCGGGAGACCGGGGTTCGATCCCTGGGTTGGGAAGATCCCCTGGAGAGGGAAATGGCTACCTACCACTCCAATATTAATGCCTGGAGAATTCCAGGGACAGAGGAGCCTGGCCGGCTACAGTCCATGGGGTCACAAAGAGTCAGACACGACTGAGCAACTAACACATTCTGCTTCTAGCCTTAAGCCAGTTCTCACTAAAGAGAGAGTATAAATACTCCCCCCAACCCCCACACTAAGTTTTTCTGTAGCGTCAGTTGAATTCAGTTCTATTCTATGTAGGGATGGAGTGCAAATGAAGGGGCAGGGGAAGTTTTCATCACTGCTTTCAGAAAATTTAGAATCTAAGGAGCAGATAAAGCAGATGCAAATAAATGTACAGGCATGGAAATGTACCAGACAGGGACGAGGAAATAGGGACGTGATAAACCGGCCACAACTCTCCAGTGGGGTGTGAGTGGGTTGTTTGACGTGGAAGGTGTGGCAGATGAAGTGATAAAGGGTCAGTGGGCTCAGACACTCTGCAGCTTCTCATCCTCTGACCTTTGAGTGCATTTGAGAGGATGCCAGGCACCACAGATCAGGGCTGGAAGCAGAAGCTGCCTGATGGAAAAAGACCCCCGGGGTGATGTTCAGGCTGCCAGCTTCAGGGAGGGGAGCCAGAGGGCTTTTGCATCTGAGAAAGAGCCCTGTGTTGGAGTCAGTGTCATTCTTTTCCTTTGGCACTGCTAACCTTTGGAGTAAACTAGGTTTAGTTGCTGTGCCAGATCCGAGAAGGGGGATTCCAACATTCTTGCCGCACTGGATTCCTTCCTGATTTCATGTCAGCTCCATGCCTCTGTGCCACCTACTTTTTCCTCTGCCTCCAATATTCTTCCCCTGTTTCTCTGTTTGCCTGCAAAACCTCTAATCCATTTTTCAGCATCCACGGAATGTCTCTTAGTATTCCCAAGCTCTGGTGGGAAGAGTTCTTTTGAGCTTGGTTATAGCACCGACTGTCTTGTGTTCTAATTGCTTGTGTGACTGTTTCATCTCCCAGTTTGCTCCTTGAGGGCATGGATCAAGCCTCTCCTCTGTGTCCCTGGCACTTGGGAGGCCCTTAATGAATATTTGTGGACCAGCTGCCCACCTGGAAGGTGAAAAAAGGCCTGGAGGGTAGGAAGCACATCCAAGTTATAGAAAAGGTATTTATAAGGAGGACTGTGGTGAGCCTACAAATGGAGAGTAGAAATGAGTTGGCTCAGAATGTGGGTTAGGGAGCCCTGATTTTCCTGTGCTTTTCTGGGGGTTTATTTTGAACGAAGAGCTGCAATTCTGTTGTGCAGAATGCTCCCTTTTAGGGCTATCATGGTAATGCTAATTGTATTGTTTTGGGGGAAAAAGCCTTTGGAATGAAGCGCAAAGCCTAACAGGATTTACAGGTTTATTTTCCTCCCAATGAGCTCTCTCTTGATAATTCCTGCTTTTTAGAGGCCAGGGAGTATTCAGTGTCCTGATTTGAGACTGAAAATAAAGTGTCTGTTACAGTACAAGGACCCAAGACAAAGAGCCTCCTTTGGGGGATGGAAGACTGTGTAGCTTTAGATCTCTTTGAGGTAGATTCTTGTATGATACACTTGCTTGGGGAAGAATTGGCTGGTTGATTCTGAAGTTAGGACATTTGACCTGTATGCTTCCAAAAGATGAGAAGGCAAAGCCTTTGTGGTGTCGGGTTGGCTTCTACATAGCTGAAGAGTTCCTTAGCATGTTGGGTTGGCTTGATAAAGGGTGTGACCATGAAAGACTTCCTGGTCTTGCTTGGCATCTCGTCTTGGGCACAGTTCTTGGTTCCGTCTCTGGCCGCTGTTTAACAGCTTGCCTGTCTAGGGGCAAGCCTCAATGGAGGCTTCAAGAGGTGGAATGAATGGGAGGAAAAGGGACAGGGAAGAGGAGTGAGGAGATGGAGAATGAAGGGGGTGAAATGACAAGCCATCCAGTCTGTTTATTTAGCCTTCAGTAGGTAACGCGTGTTTGCAAAACAGTATTTGTTCAGAAGAGTATATAGTGAGAAGTACAATTCCTTCCCTCCTGTGTCCCCATTCACCTGGTGTCCCTTCCCAGTGGACACCCATGGTCATCAGTATTTTGTGTGTCCTTCCAAAAACGTTCTATGTATATATAACATACGGACATGAAACTTGAAAGGCTTTCTTTCATCCGTAGCCCCTAATATCATCAGTAATGACATTAGCTCCAAAGTATATTTATGGCAATAGGAGGGGAGTTACCTGAAGTGTCCTAGTATAAAATGGATTGTACTTTTACTCCAGGCCAGGGTAGAAAATACTATTCCACTTGGTGGGTTCCTGTGGGCTGAGGCCAGGAGAGCAGCATTCTGTAGCCTTGTCATTTGGAAAGGTGCTGGAGGGCAGTTCCCTGGAGATGTAGAGCTCACGTGTGTGAGAGTATCAGAATACAGAGATCATGGATCTTGGCTTTAACTCATTTTCTTTTGGAGAATGTCTTCTTTAAATTCTGTAAAGTGGAGTTAAAATAGTATGCTTAATAAATTCCTTTGAGACCTGGGATCCGGGGAGGCAGATTCTAACAGCAACGAGCATCCCCAAGCAAAAGATGGATGTTGTAGGAACATTTCATTTGTCATATTTTGGATTTTCTTCCTTAAGAGATGACTGCCATTGTAGTGTCATTGTTTAATCCCAGGGCCAGGGATCCATGGAGCCGAGCGTCATACTGTCAGCTGTAATGGACAGACACAGGAGCTTGCAAATAATCTGGAGAGCGGGTAACCCCCAAAATAGCTTATTTGCTTTTGCTATTTGTTTATTTAGTCTTTTAAAGCAGCAGTTTACCTTCCTAATTAAAGTTTGCTTAGGTGCATATTAAAATGAGCTTGTATTCTTTGAGCAGTTGATATGCAAATAGCTGGCATACATGTGTTAGGGAAAGCCAGTTTGGAGTTTAGAAATTTTGACAATAATTCAGATGCTGATAATTTGAGAGTTGACTGCAGAGAAATATATTAAAGCTGAGGTATTATAATAACCTTTCCTCCATCTTTTTTTTAGGTTTGGGTATGATGGAAAGGAAAGGAGAACTCACTGCATTTTGGTTTGAATATTCAGGGATCAGTATTTCAGCAGAAATGGTCTGGGCTGCAGGGCTGAGCCATCCTTTTTGTCGAGTACAGAACCTTCCTGTGCATTTTCAGGCCAGAATCCGTCGGCACATGGTGTATTCAGTCCAACCACGTAGATGCAAAAATCAATTTCCCTCAGTTTAAAATGAGTCGCAGTTAATTTCGCCCTAATTTATTACTTTATTGACCTGTGGACCTCGGGCCTTTGAAGAAGTGGCATGGGCAGCCTTCTAGCATTGAAGTGGCTGATGGTGCTATGAATCAGAGAAAGCAGGTGGGCTGCTGATCATGATCGAGATTTGGGTTTCATCCCATGTTACTGTGAAACCCTGTTTTTTAAAATTATAATATGAGGCATGCATTGAGCATTTTGGGGTGGGTTCCATAAAAATAGGACCTCATAAATGACTTAACTCTTGCAGCCAGGACCCCAACAAGGAGTAAAAAATAATTATAAAATTCTGTTGTCTACTGGGTAACTGTCAGTCATAATGGTAACATCCATGGCCATGTCACTGCTACCAGCCAGGAGCCGGAAGACTTTATCTTCTTGGCCTCATGTCAGGTCTCTTTGATGGATCTTCCTGCCATGATGGAAATATTCTGTATCTGAGCTGGTCAGGGTGTCCATGAGCCATCTGTGGGGGTTGAGCGCTTGAAATGTGGTTAGGATGACTGAAGAATTGAAGTTGTTTTCCTTTCATTGAATTTTAATCAAGTTAAATTTAAGTTTGAATGGCTGCATGTGGCCCATGGATGGCATAGCTTTCCCTGGGTGGTGTGTGGCCCCCTTTCCCACTGCGGTCGCTGCCTCACCCAGGGAGCAGCTGTAGGCACCACTAGGCTGGTCTTTGTTTCCACCACGAGCAGGGGTTGAGGGCTGCTGTCTGAACTTGAGGTTTTGGTGGCTGCTGGCTGCCAGGGAGAGTGTCAGGAGACCCTGGCCTTTCTTTCCGCGGTAGGGGTGCAGCAGCCAGCTGTGGTGGAGGGTACCCTGGGTGTCCCGTTCACCTTAGCGGCAGCCTGTGCACAGATGCTTCCTCCCACGGCAGACCTGTGTGTCTTCGCTTTTGCTGTGGCTTTGCCCACACAGCAGCCCACATGGCCCCGGCTGGTATGCAGACCCTACCCATCTGTTGAGCCAAGAAAGCAGTAATGATGCCTGAACTGGGGGCCACCTCCTCACCTCTGCCCTCTGCTTCCCAGACTCGCCTTGTTTTGCCCCAATGCGGTCAGGTCTGTCTTCATCCCCGCAGCCCTGCAGGCCAGCACAAAGACAAACATCGGGCGTGCTGTCTCCATCACGGCCTGGGTGGGAACTCCCCCACCCCCGTCTCTGCCCTTTAACCCTGCCTGTCGCTGCCGCTGCCTCCACTCAACTCAGCAGATCGGGACCCTTCACTATGATTTATCTCCAGTTCCCTGAATTAGATTAAAAACACTGCTACGAATTCTCAGAAAGGCAGGCTGATGTGATTGCATCCCACATCGGAGCGGTAGACAAGGGCAATAAAAAGATGTGCTTATATCATCCGTGTTTTGTGCCTTGTAGGGGCCACCATGTGATTTACTGTTCCTTTCCTTTTTTTAAGTGAGAAAGGTAAGCAACATTGCTTCTTTTATTTAGAAAAGAGGCTAGTCTGTTGAGCAGAAACCCTCTGCCCCCAAAGCACTGGATCAAAGCAGGGAAGGCGGATGGGGTGCTTCTGAAATGAAATAAGTGAGGGTTTGAGCCTGTGAGTGGGGTGAATGGAGATTGTAATGTGTCAGTTGGGACTGAGGTGAGAGCCAGCCTACTTTGATGGGCTGGGGAGCCGAATAGTGTCAGGGTGAAGTTTCTCACTCGCAGGAATCCTCTGTGCCCAGAAGAAATGGGGAGAAGCTGGGATGATGTGTTCGAGTTTGGAGGGGTGGGGGTTAAAAACAATGCTGGGAGTAAGGCCAGTTTAGGGACCCTCTCCGGAGAACCTCATGTGGGTGCCTCCGAGAGGAGCCACACATGGGGGAAGGGCCCAGATAGTAAAGGACCCTGTTTCTCTGTTAGCCCAGAGGACACAGGCAAGACACTTCCATGTGGGTCTACCCCAGGGGCCTGGGAACAAGACCTGCCCCAGAGTCCCCCCAGAAGACCCTGCTGATGGCAGAGGGTGGGGACAGCAGCAGACAGAGACGGGTGAGGGGATGTGAGGCTGGGGGAGGGTGGAAGAGACTTGAAATGTTTTAAACCTGTGCTCAATTAATCGAGTAACATGAGACTGTGTACCTATGACTTACCTCATCTGTATATATTTAGTTCCCCGAAGTTCTCTCAACTGAGGAGTTCTTTTAAAAAAAATCCTGTAGTTAACCATGCTCACGGTTTGCTGGATTTGGCAGGGCGAGCTGTTGCTGGAGGTGATGCCGGGGTTCCTGCAGAGACGAGGCCTCCTCCGTCCTTGAGAGGGAAGAATTCAGCAGTGGATGTGGAGAGCTGGGTGGAGGAGAAAGGGCTGTCATCACAGGGCTGGGTATTTAAGCTGGGGCTGGGGAGTTGCCCCGGGGGCTTCTGCTTGCCCTCCTGGTACCAGAGGCATCTCACGTGAATGAGAGGTCAGCCTTGCTGTGGGGTTTAAGCCACAGGTAAGGTGAGGTCATGGAGAAGGCAATGGGCAACCCACTCCAGTACTCTTGCCTGGAAAATCCCACGGGTGGAGGAGCCTGGTAGGCCGCAGTCCATGGGGTCGCGAAGAATCAGACACAACTGAGCGACTTCCCTTTCATTTTTCACTTTCATGCATTGGAGAAGGAAATGGCAACCCACTCCAGTGTCCTTGCCTGGAGAATCCCAGGGACGGGGGATCCTGGTGGGCTGCCGTCTATGGGGTCGCACAGAGGTGGACACGACTGAAGCGACTTAGCAGCAGCAGCAGCAGCAGCAGGGTGAGGTCGGGCTTTCCTGGTGATTCAGTGGTAAAGAATCCACCTGCAATGCAGGAACCGCAGGAGGCTCAAGTTCAATCCCTGGGTTGGGAAGACCCCCTGGAGGAGGGCACGGCAACCCCCTCTAGTATCCTTGCCTGGAGAATCCCATGGACAGAGGAGACTGGCGGGCTGCAGTCAATGGGAGCGCAAAGAGTTGGTCACAACTGAAGTGACTTAGCACTCACACAAGGTGAGGTCTTGAGGCATTTGTTCTGGCATGTAATGTAAATGCTTTACTCTTGAGGCGAGGAAAGTGCTAGAAATCAGTGTCGTGTCTGCGTTGGTTCCTTGGAGCTTTGGGAACTGAAGCTTGGGTTTCCCCGGGTTGCGGATCTCAGGTGTGGAGTGAGGGGAAGGCTGCTTGAATGCAGGGCTTGGCCATGACTGGCTTCTGAGCTTGACGCAGACATGCAGTGTCTCATCAGGGTAGGTATGTCATTGCTTCCCGTTCTTAGGCCTCAGTGTTCCAAACCTGGTCATGCGCACAGTAGTTTTTTAAAAATGTTATTTGTTTGTTTTTATTTTTGGCTGCGCTGAGTCTTTGCTGCTGTGAGAGGGCTTTCAGTAGTTGTGGCAAGCGGGGCTACTCTCTAGCTGTGGTGCGCGGGCTTCTCATTGCAGTGGCTTCTCATTGCAGAGCACAGACTCTAGGGTGCTCGGGCTCAGTAGCTGTGGCCCACGGGCTTAGCTGCTTGTGGCATGTGCGATCTTCCCAGATCAGGAATCAAATCCACATCCTCTGCAATGTCACATTAGTTTCCTATGTGTTACCATTTTGTGAAGAATGGTTTATTTTGGTATAAAGACCATACCAGTAACAAGAGAACGTATTTCAGCGTTTTGAAGTTTATGAAATATATTCATGGATATCATCTCATTTGAGTCTTAACAGCTGTCCTGTAAAATTAGTAAGGCAAGCCTTATTATTATTTTAGCAATATGAAAAGAAGGGAGGACTGGTAGCAGGGTTGTTGTTAAAAACTAAATCTTACTGAAAGGCATTAAGAAAAACAGCACATATTTTAATTTTGTCATAAGTTTGTCTTTCCACTTTTTGACATCCCTAAGAAATGCAGTTTGCCAAAGAATACCTTTTGCCCTGCAGAGCTTCTCCAATTCATGTCTACACAGTGAGTTTTCCCTCCTTTGGTAAAAAAGCAAAAGTATCCCCAGGCACCTGCTGTGGATGGGCTGGTGGGCAGATGGATGTCCTTGCCTTTATGGCGGTCGTAGAGACCCTGAATTGTGTGGTTGTTGCTGTTATGGGGGTGGTGGTTTAAGTACAACCGTCCACTGGCTCTGTGGTGTCACGCATCTTACAGCCTCATTATTCTGCTCATTTCACAGATGAGTATCTTGAGGCTCCAAAAAGCAAAGGGACATCCCAAGAGCTGTACAGCTGGTCAACTGTAGAGACCAAGATTCAAACCCAAGTCTCTGATTTGTCTCAACTTTACGGTCTTTGCCTTTTGTAAATATTCCAGTGAAGGCCTTGCTTTCAGCCAGGGGTCCAGTGGCTGCGATCTCTTTGGTTCCCCTTTAAAAGCCAAGAGGTCTCGTATAATTCCACCCTCTCCTTGGCTCTTCTGGCTCCATGAATTTTCTTTTAACTTTTCAAACTTGTCAAGTTGCGGGTCCCCCCGAGTCCTTGGCTTTCGCCCTGATCGTCCTCTTAGTTCTGCAGTCTCTCTGCTCTGTTCTCCACCCTCTTTGCCAGGACTCCTTCCTCTTCATCCTTTTGGTGCCCACTGGGGGTCCTGTCTTCAGTGCAGCCCTGCACTTGGTTATGCCCTCCCCGCATTTAACAACAGTAAGCATTATTCATGAAATTAACTCTTTAATGTTCGTTTCTCCTAATGATTTGAGAGCCACAAGGCAAGACCTAGAAGTCTGATGTTTTCTTAACGCCTCTTGTGGCATCTGATATGGAGCAAGTGCTCAATAAATATTTACTGAATGAATGAGGTGAGGGGCTATTTATTGTGAAGCCGTAGAGCTGAAGAGGAGAGTCAAGGAGAGGGGATACTCTGGAACCATCCTACGGAGGTGAAGCCTAATTTAAGGCTGGTTCTAGTTCTGGGCTTCCCTGGTGGCTAAGATGGTGAAGAATCCACCTGCAGTGCAGGAGACACAAGTTCGATTCCTGGGTCTGGAAGATCCTCTGGAGAAAGGAATGGCAACCCACTCCAGTGTTCTTGCCTGGAGAATCCCATGGACAGAGGAGCCTGGCAGGCTACAGGGGGTCGCAGAGAGTCAGACACGACTGACTTGCTGTGCTCTGCGCCCCCCCGAGTTTTAAGGCAGATGGATGGAAGCCCCAGCTCTAAATCTTTGGGTTTAACCCCATCTGCATGGTGTCGAAGATGGTTTAGATGTTCCTGAGGTTTCTTCTGGCTTGAATATTTTCTTTTCTTTTTTTTTTTTTTTTTTGTCTTACTTGCCAACTGGTGAATTAAGGGGCGATTATTTTCATGACAAAGAGATTTTTCACAGGTTCTTTTTTTTTTTTTTTAACAGGGAGCCCTCCCAGAACAGCAGAGCTGGCTATTTGCTAAATGACAAAGTGGGCTTCCCCAGGAGGGAGTGGCAGGTAGAGGTCAACAGCGGGTGGATTCTGCTTGCCAAAGATCTATCAGAAATAAAGTCTCTCTGAACTGATACTGTAAGTCAGGAGGCGGCATATAAGTAATCTAAAGGCTGCTCATGACTCTAGTTAAAGAGATTATAGAGAAATGCTAAGTTTTTAGTTCGAGGTCCTTCTCCCTTTGTGTCCTGGTCTGTGAAATGGGCAGCCCGCGCTGATCAGTGAAGTAGTTAATGAGTTCTCTGGCTGAAGCGTCACTGAGAAAAGTCAGATGAGTGAGTGGAGAGGCCAGGATAGGGCTTCTCTGCAGGGAGCAATTAAACTAGATTTCAGCTCTCCTTCTGAGGTGGAGAGTCCAGGGAGGAAAATGAGCTTACTAAATATAGTGGGGACACAGTCTCGAAAGGGGACACGGAGGGCCGATTTGCATAAGCAGCATTTAGGTCGTACAAACGGACGGTGGGAGGAACCTTGTTATTCTTGGACCTCGGGTGTCTGTCTGGTTTCCTCAGGCCTGTCCTGCAGTTCCGAGGATTTAGCAGCCGCCTCTGTCCTCAGAGTTGAAGGACAGGATATTTGCTTTATACTTCACTGTAGAATTTTTTAAATGCTTCTCTGTATTTCACTGCTAGTGAGGCAGAGGAATGAGCCAGACTGCCTTATTTGTCCTCCTCGTCCTGTGCTCTGGGAAGAAGCTGTGTAGGAGTGGTGAGGACGACTGGCCGTGGGTGTCTGGGACGTCCTGATCTTCGCGTTTGACCGATTTGAGAGATGTAATGGCAGAAGAAATGAATGAAGGCGGCGTCAGACCCATTCCATTAAGGGGCCCCGTTTTTTTGAGTAAGACTCAATGACCGTACAGATCTTGGTGGGTTTATTGTAAATTTCTTACTACTCATCAGACTTGTCACTCTGATTTCCTCCAGAAGTGTTCTGGGGACTGACAGGTGAGAAGTGACTAAGGAACCTCAAAAGATACTTAGTCCCTCTGGGGCCTTGGGGAATATAAGTGGGCCCTGCCTTCACACAACAAGCAGTTTATGCAGTTTATTCGTCCTCTTTATATTTATAATAAGCCAGAGCCTGGGGCTTGGGCGGCCCCAGCTTCTTCCCCCTCTTTGAATAATGAGGCAAAACACATAACCTCTTTGGAGCATCTGGGTCTGCCCGGAGACTGAGATGATGTGTGAGTTTGGAAGTGGATGCTAGTCCTGAGCCTCTGGCCCTTTCTCCAGCTAGAGACAAGGGAGCAGGGAGCAGGCCTGCAAGGATGTTGTGGCTTTGCAGAGGCCGCTGACAGCATTTTGAAGGATTGCCTTGGCCAGAGACCCACTTCTCAGCCTGCCTCCTCTATGACTCACTTGAGCTGCATATTTCAGTAGCATGAAGGCTTGACATGAGAAGAAAGGAGTATTTCTTATGAGTGGGAGCTCTTAGGTATTGAATCAGCACTTGAGAAGTGTGATGTTCTTTGCAGGTCAGAGGCTTTTGAAAAAATGGAGATGAAATTCACGTAACATGAGAGTCACCATTTTAAAGGGAATGATTCAATTTGGTGGCATTTTGTACATTCCCAGTGCTGTGCAGCCACAACCTCTCTCTGGTTCCAAAACATTTTCATCCAGAATAAAACCTCTTCCCTGTTAAACAGCTACTACCTGTTCCCTGCTCCCCCTACTCCCTAGCAGCCACCAGGCTGTCTCTATAGATTTACCTGTTCTGGATGTTTTATATAAATGGGATCATGTAATATGTGACCTTTTGTGTTTGGCTTCCTTCAGTTAACATATTGTTTCTGAGGTTCGTCCACGTTGGGGATTATATCAGTAGATCATACAGTTTTAACAACTATGCAAGATTCCCAAGATGGCGCAGTGATAAAGAACTCACTTGCCAGTGCAGGAGATGTAGATGTGGGTTTGATCCCCGGGTTGGGAAGATCCCTTGGAGGAGGGCATGGCAACCCACCCCAGTATTCTTGCCTGGAGAATCCCATGGACAGAGGAGCCTGGCGAGCTACAGCCCATAGGGTCACAAAGAGTCAAACATGAGTGAGTGAGCACGCATGCAAGATACCCAAAGACAAACCTGCAGAAAAACAGTGCTCCTTCTAACCACTGTCATCTAAGCCCCAGTGTCTGCCAGAGGAAGGGGAATGAACTAGATGCATCGTTCCCGGAATAAGCTGCATTAGAGACAGCAGGGGTTATGTCTTTAAAAAATACGGATTCCTGGACTCCGCTCAGAGGGTTCTGCATCAGTAGATCAGGGGTTTCTCTGGGGTTGTTGATTTTAGCTCGCTGGGTGTGGGACCCCGAACCAGGAGACCTCTCGGGGGCCATCTTGACTCTTAACGACCTGCCTGTGATCTTAGCAGAGGCCTGAACCCCACGCACCATACTCTTTGTTGTTCATGAGGCAGTTCCTCTGTGCCCAGACTTCTATGGCTTCTGATTTCCCTGTTTGCCTTCTGAGGGGAGGCGCAGGGCTCCCTCCCCGTTGCTTTTTACGGCCCCAATTAATTGCGGCTCATTTATCAAGCGCCAGCTACACCCTGTGAGCTAGAGATGGGAGAGGGAAGGTTGTTCACGCCCCGGGGTGGTAGTTACAACTGACTGCACATCAAGGTTACGTTCTGGAAAAGCCACCCTCCCACTCGCCCTCACTCCCTCCTAGACCAGCGTCCCCTCGGGCCCCTGTGTGCCCAACCCTTCTCCATGTGGTCTGTGGGACCCAGTGAGCAAGGCTGAGAGGAGTGAGCGGGATGTAGGGAAGCCTGCAGCTGCACCCAGAGGGTTGGGCATGGGGGAATCTCAGGGGCTGAGGCCAGGAGGAAGTCCCTGGGGATAGAAAAGGACCTCAGCAAGCTAGCAACCAGCCACACAGTGGGGGATCCAGCCTGGACACCTATGGGTGCTATGATCACAGGGGAAGGAGAAGGGGCAACTCTGGACCTCTGGTTGCCTGGTCACTTTCCATGGACAGCTTGCTTTGACCTCTTCCCTTTCTGGGGAGGGGCCGGGAGAACGAACGCCAAGGGGAAATGGAGAGGAGGAAAGCGAGACCAGAGAGTACCATGATGTCTTTGCCTTAATAAACGTGCCAGCCTGCCTGGTGGTGGACTCCCGCAGCTGACTCTGCTCTTTGCTGGGGGGGTATGCACGTGGGGTGCGGTGGGGGTCAGCTTCAGCCAGGCCGGAGAGTTACTCCTCTGACCAGGAGGTGCCTATGTTGACGTCTAGCCGAGGGAAGGCATTGGGCTGCTCGTGTGAGTTGCCTGGTGGCCCTTGGACAAGCTGTTCCTTGCCTGAGATTTTTTTTCTCTACACTGTGCTGCCCTTTTATAGTCTGCCGTTAGGAATGAAAGGGACATTTAATAAAATCTTTTCTTTTTTTTTTTAAAGGTGTTTCAGCAAGCTCGCCTTCTTGGTTTCCTTTGTTAGAAAGTCCTTGGATGTTCGGGTGCCTCCTTTGTGTTGCTCTTACCCCTTCACCTCTCCTAGGATTGGTTCAGGGGCCCCATAAATCTCTTGTCCCCCGAGTAGAAAGACTTGTGCAAGTTGTGCTCAGACCTCGAGCCTGCTCTGATCACCGTAGGCTTTGTAACCTGTTCCGAGCGTTATTTGATTAGGAACCTGCCTGAGGGGCTGTTGGGAGGATGCCCCCAGTGCAGCATTGCTGGGCTTTCTTATGCCAGACCCTGGATGAACTTAGTGATTTTTTTCAGGCTCCAAATCATTGATCGTATTGACGTTTGCATAAATCACCTATTTATTCCTCTCTGGTTCTAAGGGTGAGGACGTTTTGGAGGGAGAAGGCCTTGAGCCCAGACTCCCAGGGCTCCTGCGCTGGTGGGCCTTTTCTGATCTGTAGATGTTTACAGATTCTTCCCAGAGGTGAGGGCTGGCAGGAGAGAGGGGGAGAGGGTGGGCTGGGAGAAGGCCTCTGTGGCTGATGGTGATTCCCTTAGCTGCTTTCCTCCTTGCATACCCTGAGCTAAGTAATTTACTTATTTCTTTTTTTTTCTTTGCACATCTCTGCCGATGTTTGCCTGGACTTACCTCTCTGGAAATGAGAAGGAGTGTTTTGGAATGACGTATTTTCCTTAAAAGAAAAAAATCTTTTCCTTTAAAGAGGCCTCATTTCACCTATTTTCCAAGAGCCCGGATCCTGGATCAAATTAGATGCAGGTGTTTAAGACCTGAAGCAGGGTGGTGAAGGATTAGCTCCTTTGTTGTTCTGTCAGCCAAGTTGGTGACACAGGTGTTTCCCTTCTCCCTTGGGACTCCTGAGAGCATCTTGAGGAGTGGGTGGGGAGGGGGGAGGAGGAAGGTAAAGGAGAAGGCCGCTGTGGGTGGTGGGGGAGGGGAGCGGAGGGTGTTCTGCTTAGACCCTTGATGGGAAGGCAGCTTGGAGGGCCCATCAGTCCAGGAGGTGGAGAGGGGGGTGGGAAGTGTGCAGGTGGACTGTGCAGAGACCCCTGGGGGTCCAGAAGGTTGGTCTCCTGCATGGGCCTGAGACAAGCCGCGGTTGAAGGGGCTGGTGGAATAGGCTTCTCCCAGGCATTGCTCCTGCTCCGGATTTTGGGGACTTTGTCAAAAACATTCACACCAGCTCTCAGAATTTTTCTGAGTATGGTCATCAGTTGGCTGTTCCTACCCGAAAGGGGTGAAATGGTGTGCCGGCATGCCAGCCCTTGAACTATCCATCAGTGACGGGTGAAATGGGAAAAAATAAGAGGAATGGAGTTAGCTTTCCATAAAGCAAAGCCTCTCGTAAAAAAAAAAAAAAAACTGTTCTTGGTTCTGAGAGTCTGTCTGTCCTCAGTTTTCAGTGTTAAAACGTCCTTGCTTTGAACTATGACAGTGATTCTAGATGGTAGCTGTGTTGCTTGGGTGAGGGGTGGCCACATAACAGGTGAGTCCCAGGAGCTCAGTGGGGTGAATGCATTTCGTGATTAGGAGAAGTTCAAGATGAGCAGAGGAACTTCTCCTTGGGGATTCGGGCTCCTTCTGTCCTATGGCCCCATTCTTCTCTGGGACTCTGGGGTCCTAAATGCATTCTGCTAATAGGGAGTGAAAACGGGGCCATGTGGGCGCCATGCCCCATCGTAAGCCCTGGGCAACAGTCTGCTGTGTCCTCAGGAGATCCAGAGACCAGCCAGCCATGCCCTTGGCACAGTGGCTGTTTTGTTTTGTCCTTACCTGGCCAAATAGAGGTGGCTATCCAGCCCTCTACTGGCCTGCCTAGTTCATCTGCATTTTACAGGTTTATAAGATCCAGAAGCCTCGAAACTACTATTTGCAGTAAGCCAAAGGTCATTTCTGTGGAGTCCTGGAAAATATTTCCTTACTTGGAATACTTCATAACTGACTGAATAAAGCTGATGTTTTTCCTTTCTTCTTCCTTATTACAAGCTAAGCATAAGCAACATCACCTGTAGGCCAGAGAGAACCAGTCTGGATGGGGGTTGGCAAGCATGTGGTCTTTCTGGCTTGTGCCCCCTTTTTGAATGAGGAAGGTGCTTCAGTGTTTTGGTTTCAAATCTGACAAGTGCATGTCCCACGTGTGGAGTAAGGATAAGAGGAACCAGACGTTGATTTCACAAAGGACAGAAATAACCCAAGTAATTAGTTATGCCAATGAGAGCCTGAGAAGGTGATATTTTTTTTTTTTTTGCAATTTGGCTAATACCAAATAGCAGAGGACTAGTGTTTCTTCTTTGGGAAGTGAATCTGGCAGAGTCAGCAGAGGGGGAGACACAGGCCATCCTGGCGCCATGCTCCAGGTGTAAGCATCATAGGCATTTCTGAGTTACAGTTATGGAGAGAGTCTTGCTTTATTATTATTATTGTTTTTTCCTTTTCTTTATTGGGCATGCTGTGTGGCTTGCAGGATCTTAGGTCCCTGACCAGGGATTGAATCTGTACCCCTTGCTGTGGAAGCATGGAGTCTGAACCATTGTTTTTTTTATTTGTTCAGTCACTAGGTCATGTCCAACTCTTTGTGACCCTGTGGACTGCAGCACGCCAGGCTTCCCTGTCCTCTGCCATCTCCTGCAGTTTGCTCAGACTCATGTCCTTAGGGTCGGTGATGCCATCCAACCAACTCGTCCTCTGTCATCCCCTTCTCTTCCTGCCTGCCATCTTTCCCAGCATCAGGGTCTTTTCCAGTGAGTTGGCTCTTTGCGTCAGGTGGCCAAAGTATTGAAGCGTCAACTTCAGCATCGGTCCTTCCAATGAATACTCAGGGTTGATTTCCTTTAGGACTGACTGGACCACCAGGGAAGTCCTGAGAGTCTTAGAATGGTGATGGCCGTCACTCATCCTGGGTCCTAATTCCTGTGCTGGTTTGATCTCTTTCAGGTTAGTCTCAATGATTCCCACAATCAGATGGTGGTCCACTGGGCCGGCGAGAAGAGCAACGTCATTGTGGCCTTGGCCCGGGACAGCCTGGCGCTGGCGAAGCCCAAGAGCAGTGACGTGAGTATTGTTGCTCTGGCGGTCCCTCTAAGGTGCCAGGGCGCCTGTTTCTCCTCCACTGGGGTTATTATCATGCCAGGCAAAATATCGAGTAATTGAGGAATTGGGAAAATCATATATAACCCTTATTTGCTGAACACAGGGTGCTGCACTCAGGGTTGCAGTGAGACCCATGTGATGTGTGCTGACTTTTGTGCAGTGGTAGGGTGTGCTAGGGGGCTTCCCACGTGGCTCAGCAGTAAGAGTCTGCCTGCCCATGCAGGAGACCTGGGTTTGATCCCTTGGTGGGGAAGATCTCCTGGAGAAGGAGATGCAACCACTTGAGTATTCTTGCCTAGAGAATCTCACGCACAGAGGAGCCTGGGGGCTACAGTCCATGGGGTCACAAAGAGTCAAATACGACTTAGCAACTAAACAACAACAACAGCAAGGGTGTGATCTGGATCATGCATCTGCTCAGCAGAATGCCAGAAGTGTGTTCCTGGGCAAAGCTGCCCACCGGCAACCGAGCCCAGTGGAATCGAATTGGTCTTTCCTTGTGCTGATTTCTGCTAACTTGTTACAGTTGGGCGAGTCCTTCAACCTGAATTGCTCATCCTCTTAATTTCCACAGTTGGCTCTTTACGATGTTTAATCGTCTAGATGCTTTGAAGACTTTAGGCCAAGGATCACACACTCAAAGACCTGTGATAGGGGCCTCGTAGTAAGGGTCAGGGGTGAAGCTGCCCCCAGGCTTACACTACCCATTACCTCTGAGAGAAAGAAGGATCTCTCCCATTATTCTTAAAGTCTACAGCCTTCTGGGATGTTATTTTGTTCTCCCACTTTTTAGAGAGATGCAGGTTCAAGAAACAGTCTCCTGTATTGATTTGAACGTGGTGCGTGGTGATGGATGCTTGCTTCTTGGTCTCAGTTTATGAGAGACTCTGGAAAGTGGGAGGGACTTTGAACTTCTGGGCTATTATTATCAGCTCTCAGCCTGGTTGCCATGCGGCTGGATCTGATTTTTCGAGAGAAATTCAGAGGTGAGGTTGTTTTTTTTTTTTTTTCAGAGGTGGGGATTTTTACGACAAACTGCTGAGTCTTACAAGTTGGCAGCTGATGGATAGTTTTTATAAACCCTGTGTGGGCCAAGTAAAACATATATGAGGACCAGAGTGAACCCTTGGGTCCCCAGTCTGTAGCCCCTGCTCCAGACACCCCTGCCCCCCACACCACTTGTGGTGAAGAGAAACAGGGCCTGCCTCAGGTCAGGGTCTGACGTGGTCACAGGGTGAGGCTGTGGACAGAAAAGCCCACTGTGGAGCTTGGTCACTCTGTACTCGGGCCAGAGAAAAACTCCTGAAGAGTTTGCTAGCCCTGCCCCATCAGCCCAGTGGACACGTTTGTAATTCTGGGGCCTGGATTTGGTCTCTGAGGGGCCCCTTGCTCTGTGTCCACCATCTGGGTTTGATGTGCTCCAGGGTCAGGGACCAGAGGGGCCCCAGGGACTGTTTCCTAGTGGGTAAAATAGGGGCAGCCACAGATGGAGAGGGCAGACGAAGCCCTGGCCATAATGATGTGTAACTTGGCTCAGGGTGGGTGCCCAACAGTGGTAGTGGGAAACCACTGCAGCTGACAGCTGGTCTGGGTGCAGTGATGTGGGGCAGGGCTGAGCTTGTTTGGGGCTGTGAGGTTGGCCCAGTTATAGATTCGAGCAGGGTTGGCAAGCACAGACGGCAGTGTATCGATGACAGCTGGCCCGAGAGAGTTTTAGCCTGCTGTGTTCAGCACTGTCACCGTCTAGCGGCATCTCTTTTAAGCACAGGTGGCAGCTCTCTGCCCTACTGTGTTGAGAAATCCTCCTTAGGGTATTTATTTTAAGAATTCTTTGTCCAGATGGTATTTCTGTTAAGATAGGTAAAGACCTATCTTTCCACTGTTTTGCTGGACAAACAGGAACCCAGAGACATTCAGTGATTTGCATGGGGTCCCTTGGCATGTGTGTGGGAGGGTTGGGGCTACGACCTAATCATGTACTCAGTGTGTGAGAATGTCATATAGCCAGGGTGACCAGCATTGGCTTTAGCACTGAAAGACCTACATCCTGGGACCCTCCTCAGTCATGGATGAACCAGGAAGAATGGTCACCCTACATACATTGACAGTCTATCCAAACCTAATGGAGAAGGAAGTGTCAACCCACTCAGTGTCCTTGCCTGGGAAATCCCATGGACAGAGGGAGCCTCAAGGGCTACAGTCCATGGATGGAGTTGCAAAAGAGTTGGACATGACTTAGTATCAACAACATCCAAACTTATTTCTCCTTCTGCCTAAGTATTTGGGTGATCTTACTAAGGACTGATTGAACTTTTGAAACAAGAACCTATTCTGGAATGAAGTATATGCTAAGATTAAGTGGGAAGGAAACTTCATGCTTGGAGATAGTAAATCAGGATGGCAGAGATCTCTCTCATCAGTATATCAGCTGCCTTAAAGAACTGGCAGATGAAACTGAGATGGTCTGATGTGAAAAGTTAATTCAAAAATAAATTCTGACTCAGAGGCAGGAGTAGGTGGTGCCAGAGTAGTAACAATCTAAATTTTCTCTGAAGACTGGAAGCATGGTTTCCAGGGCCCCATCAGCATCCAGAAGGTAAAGGACGTATACAGATCAGGAGCTGTGCGCGTGTTGGAGAATGGCCAACTCATACATATTCAGCGTATAAAAAAGGGATGACCTGGAAGTTGGAATCCCAGAAGATTTGCTTTTAAGCAGGAAAAAAACAAAATAATATCCTGGTGAACTTGTGGCCAGTGATTCCGTGAAGCACGCTCCTACAGGACCCTTCTTTTTCTGTGTTAAGTCTGGAGATGAAAGAAAACCGTTAAGTGTTGTTTTTCTTGATTGTCCCTGCCTCTCATTTCTGCATTCTTCTGACCTATTTTATCAAATACCCACCAGTTGCCACATAATTTGACCAAAGAAGTTTCCAGAGATATTGTCCACTAGAAGATTGGAATCACCCAGTGCAGGCATCAGGAATGGTGGGGATCACTGCCCTTGTACCCAGAGTTGTTGGCGTTGCAGTTGCTGCCTCTGGGGACTGGCTGGGGAGCAGGGCCTTCACTTGCCAGCGCAGAACTTGGTAGCCTATGGGAGCTGGTGTCTAGCTGAGCCCCAGCTCTGAGAACTGAGCCTGTGGGTTTGAATCCTGGCTCTACCATTCACCAGCTGTCTGACCTTCAGCCAAACCCTTCACTTCCCCTTGGTTTTCTCATCCATCAATGAGAAATCTTGTGATTTCGTCCTTGTGACATCTTGCCCCCCAAAGGGTGGTATGCTGATCGGCAGCATGGGGATTTTCTGGAGGGTGGTTGGAAATGCAGAATCTCAATTCTCACCCTGGGACTTCCTGAATCTGAGGTTTGCATTTTGACCTGTGTCCCTGTGGGGTGATTTGTAGGCATGTTTGAGAAGCACTGGTGTCAAGTACTTAGAACGGCACCAGACATGGAGATGTTTTCTGGATGTTTTAACCCTTCTTTCCCTCCTCTTCCCTTTTCCACTCTTCTCTTCCCCCTCCTCCTCCTTCTTATTATATAGTTTTGATGTACAGGAGAAATAATTTAAAAACGTTCACCTCAAAGGACCATCTTTATAGGTAAGACTCATTTAACTAGCAACTTTTGGCAGTTTAGAAACTAGTTATGGAATTGAGAGATACAATACTATATATAAAATAAAAAAGCCACAAAGGTATATTGTCCAGCACATGGAAATGTAACCATTATTTTGTACTAACTTTACATGGAATATAATCTATAAAAATATGGAATCACTATGTTGTCCACCTGAAACTAATATAATACTGTAGATCAACTATACTTCAATTGGAAAAGAAAAAAACCCCTCCTCGCTTTAATTCTTAGGGAATTGTGTCCTCTCAAGGCCAGAGAGGATGAATTAGGGCAGAAACCTATGTCTGGATGCAAAACAAACTGCAGAAGCACAAGGTGAGTGAGCCTCGGCAGTTTGCCCTACAACACCTGGAGCTCACTGTGGGCAGTGAGCCAGGCAGCAGCCTAGGGCTGCCACGAGGAAAAGACCCCCCGACCCAGAATGTACCAACGGGGGTGCAGTGTGGATGCTATGAGGCCATCAACCTGCTTGGTCTTCAAAAGAATTGAGCGTGCTTCATGGAATCACTGGCCACAACTGGCAGAGGTCCTTTCAGGGTCCTTCTCCTGGGAGGAAGGCAGATAGCTGTGCATGGCCCCGAGCTTGCATTTGCCCTATTGATTCATTGATCAAATAGGAATGAGAATTGTGAGGATAGGATCAAAATACCATGCTAGAATTGTTTAGCCTGGAGAAAGGAAGGTTGATGAGCAATTTGAGAGCTGCAGGCATAGCAAGGACCCTCACGTTCCCAGTCGTAACTTCTGTTTAGTATAAGCCCAAAGCGATAGGGTTTGCTTACAGACAAGAATGTTAAGGAGGGGCTTTTTGGTCGGAGGGTGGTTGCCCCTTTACCGCCAGTGAGAGGTGTGTTGGGGAATCCACGGAAAGCCTTGTGTTTCATTCAAGGTGGTTTCTCCCTCCATCCAGCGTTCCTTCCACTGCCTGGGCTGTAGCTTTGGTGCTTTTCTTCCTGTTGAGCAGAGAGACAGAGGAGGATGTTCACCCAGAAGGCTGACTCGTGAGCCTGGAAAGTCAGCGGGGCTTGGGCTCGGAGGAACCTGTCCTGGTTTTGTCACTTTCAAGCAGCTTGACTTGGCCTCGTGGTTCCTTTCTTGGAGTCTTAGATTCTGTTTTCTCTTATATAAGGAAGTAGTTGTTCTCTCGGTCACTTAAGGATCCATTCATCTCACTCTTGTTCATTTATGGAGCACGTGTGTTTACTCATGCTGTGGTTTATAATGACACTTATTTATTCCAGAAATCTTCCCTGCGCACCGGCTCTGTTCCAGGTCCATGGAGGGCAAGAAAGAGACTCATTCAACAGGGTTTTTAAAGATGCAGAGAGATGATGTATACAAAAGAGTATGCCTGTGTGCATGCTCAGTGGCTTCAGGCGCGTCTGACTCTTTGCAACTGCATGAACTGTAGACTGTCAGGCTCCTGTGTGCATGGGATTCTCCAGGAATAATATTGGAGTGGGCTGCCGTGCCCTCCTCCAGGCAGTCTTCTTGACCCAGGGATCAAATCCACATCCCCTTTGTCTTTTGCACTGCAGGTGGATTCTTTACCCACTGAGCCACCTAGGAAGCTCATACAAAAGAGTATTGTTACTGAAAAATGCTGCCCTGATATGAACTTATTATTACACTGGTGTCTCTGAGAAGGTGACTCGGAGTGGATTTTCCATTTAGGGGATGCTGGGGCTGAGCTCCCTTTTGGAGAAGTGGCCTGAGCTCCCTTTTGGAGAAGCCGTCAGTTTGCTCCATGTGACTTTGAGTGTTGGAAGAGAGCCTTCTTTCTGTTCTCGGCCTGGAGGGTGGAAGTGAGAAAGCACTACTTTCTTCCAACCTCTCAGGTGATCTGTGAGCTCTCAAGCTGCTGACTTTCAGAAGCTGTTTTTGCGGCAGCCCCTTACTGTGTGTTTAGTAGCTGGGATCATGTGCTGTATTTAAGTGTGTGTGTTTGTAACAGGGATTCTTCGGATACTGGCAGAGACTCTTTCTGTGCTCTTCCAACCTCGACATCTGATGAATATTAATGACCCACGTGTGTGCTCAATTTTCTTTGCACAAACCTCGTGTCGTTCATTGTTTATGGGGGTCATTGTTCGCAAGCAGTGACGTGTTCACATCCTCGTGGTGTGAAGGGCTGTTTCTTTGTATGCCTGGTGTCTAGCACAGGACCTGGCTCCTGTGAAGCCCTCGGAATGTGTTGCTGCTGAAGTCAATGGGATTCATCCCGAGTTCCCATTCCTTCCTGGGCCTCACCTGTCCTTTATCTTTAATGCTTTCCCCAGTTCTAAGTCAGTGTTGTTAGTATTATCTTCATCTGTCAGGCTCCTTTTTAACCCACTGATTATGTTAATTTCACAGTGAATCGGGTAGGGAAGTCTAGGGTCCAAATATCTGACAGCTTCCATTTCTTTCATCCGTTTCTGGAGGTGGGACGGCCATCAGGTTTCTGGCTTTAGAGGCTGGCAACCCGGGTCAGGAGGCTGCACTGCTGCTTACTTTGTTATTTTGGCAAGTGACTCATCAGCCCCTGTTGCCCTGTCTGTAAGATGGTTTTAATAATTGTGGTTGCTGTGTAGGGTGGGAGCGAGAGCTCTCTGAGCTCATCATGTGAAGAGGGTGGCACACGAGTTACCCTTCTGTTTCATACCTGTGGTTACCGGGGAGTCGGAAATGTGGAAGCAGCAGAGAAATAAATACCATTGGCACCTGCACAGACCTGGCTGCTATTCCCCTAAACTCAGAATCAGTCCCCTGCGTTACAGGGTCAGAAGACATGGGTGCTGGAGCAGGGTTCTGGGACCCTGTGTGCAGCCTCCATGCATGTTTAGTCACTTAGTACTGCCCTCTTTATTTATTTATATCTCTGGGGCTACTCTGTGAAAACCTAAGAGGGTTTTTTTTTTTTTTTTTTTTTACTCTTCTGGAATGCTGTAAGGACAGAACTTCCCAGCAGAGGGATGAGAATTAGATTACCTTTTGGGGACATTTCAACAGATGGCAGAACAAATTCTCGATCCCTTCCCCTCAGTCAACCACATTCTCCGGTCTGGGCCTCTGGATGTAATTTGTTAAAACACTCAGCCTGGCCGTGGTGAGGAGCTTATCATGGTTTCTGTCCACACGTCTCCCCTCCAGGGAGTCACTGTGGCCTCAGAAAAGAGGCCACCGGCTCGGGGACAGACGCAGAGGTCGACTGCTTCTCTGTGGGTTGTCTTCACGTCTGTGATTTCATGGTATGGGGGACCCATCAGGACCCGCATGCAGGATGCTGGGGGGTGTATTCGCAAGCGGAGATGGAGCCGCCCTTCTGCCGCATCTCTCACTGATCCTTTTCTTCCTTCTTGCCTCCTCCTCCAGGTGTACGTGTCCTACGACTACGGAAGGTCATTCAAGAGAATCTCAGAGAAGCTGAACTTCGGTGAGGGGAACAGCAGCGAAGCTGTGATCGCCCAGTTCTACCACAGCCCTGCGGACAACAAGCGTGTAAGGAGGTCACCCCCTGTGACTGTGTAGGGCTGGCTGGCTAGAGGTGGCTGGGAGACGGGACTCTTGGGGCATCTTTGCAGCGTGGCTGCCATCTGAGGGCTGTTTTTCTGCTCACCTGGGAGTCGACAGAAAGTCACTCTCAGGGCGGGACTGTGCATAATCAAGCAGGCTGGGTTCCTGGCCAGGCAGGATTTCTAGACAAACAAAGGCAGGTTAAAGCATAGAAAACCTGCCAGCTGCCAAACAAATTGCCTGACTCATAGGTGGCAAAAACCCGGATCCTCCGGGACTTGCACTGAGGTCTCATCTAGGTCTTCCAGGGCGGCTGCCAAAGTCTTGGTTTTATGGGCATCACTAGTGTGTGCACACACGTGTGTTTGTGTATGTGCACTGCCTTCCCTCCTACCTATACTGGGTCTAGAAAGGAAAGCCAGGGCAGCTGGTACTGCTGGCGCTCCTGATTTGTTTTCCCAGCTGGCTGGCCCAGGCTGTGGTCCTACAGTGGCAGCAGGGCAGTTTGGTTTGGAGGAAGCCTTGACTTGAGATTGCTTTGGGCCCCAGGAAGGAAGGGGTGTGTGTGTGCAGGAGTCAGGCAGCCTTCTGGCTAGGTAGCTTTAGCTCGCAGACTTGTCTGTGGTCGCTTTCTTCCTCACTCTAGTGATCCCCCACTCATTCCCAGGATATGGTGGATGGCTGCTTCAAAGGATGCTGAAAAACTAGCCCCTTAGCAGCAAAAGTGCAGGAGTGGGTAGCTGCTGCTTTTTGCTCATCCATGAAGGAAGGAGAGAGAAATCCACAGGGTCCTCTGACCAGGTCCCCTGCCCCCTCCCCTACACCCCCCACCACCTCCCCGCCAGCGCTGGCTTCTCAGGTTGCCTGTGATCTGTGAGCAGGGACTGTATTCAAAATATTTAGCCACTGGAAGGGCACTGACCAATCAGAACAGACTGGATCTGAAGGGAGCTGGGTCCTGAAGGCTACCCTGCTGAGCCAGGCATTAACCTTTCAGTTGCTGGATTGTGGGCAGGTCCTGGGGAAGGGGCAAGGCCACTGGGACTTTAGACAGGGCCCCTCATGGGTTTAAATGGGCTGTTTACTAACAGAAGCAATTGTGTTCTTATTTAATTTCTTTTTTAAATTGAATTTTAGTTGATTTACAGTGTTTGTTGTGCCAGTCTCAACTGTACAGCAAGAAGCAATTGTATTTTTATTTTAATTATTTTATTTAAAAAATTGAAGTATAGTTGATTTACAGTGTTGTGTTAATCTCTGCTGTATAGCAGGAAGCAATTTTTTTTAAAAGATTTTTTTGATATGGCTCATTTTTAAAGTCTTTGTTGAATTTGGTTGTAACATTGCTTCTGTTTTCTGTTTTGGTTTCTTGGCGATGGGGCATGTGGGATCTTAACTCCCTGACCAGGGATCAAACCCACAACTCCTGCCCTGGAAGTATGGAGTCTTAACCACTGGACCTCCAAGAAAGTCATAGCAGTTTTTTTTTTTTAAACAACTTGAATAGTTATTACTGGTACCCTCTAGTTGATATCAGCCTTGCCTGCTGATCCTTGCATTGCAGGCAGATTCTTTACCATCTTAGCCACCCAGGGAAGCCCCCTGCATGATGATCTCAAAGTTGAGGGGCAGTTAGGACAGATGCCCCTCTAACCTGATGCCAGGGTGGCAGAGCATCCTGGAGCAGAGCACTGAAAGGTGTTGAAGGGAGGTGGCTCCCTGTGCCCTGCCCCCGCTGCATTGGGGCCAGACAGGCCAGGGCTTGCGGATTCCCAGTACCTTGAGTGATTGAGGAGCCCTGCCCCAGGGTCCAGCTCCCTTCCCTGGCTGCGTCTCCTGTGGATCCATCTGTGTGCCCCCCGCCTCACAAGAATCATACAACCCTTGGGATAATTTCTTTGAGAGATTGTGTGTATCTAGTAGTTATTACTATTATTATTATTATTATACATTGTCCCAAAGTTGTTTTTGTTTAGTCACTAAGTCGTGTCTCTTTGTGATCCCATGGACTGTAGCCCACCAGGCTCCTCGGTCCATGGGATTTCCCAGGCAAGAGTACTGGGGCGGGTTGCCATTTCCTTCTCCAGGGGATCTTCCTGGACCAGGAATTGAACCTGTGTCTCCTGTACTGGCAGGCGGATTCTTTACCACTGAACCACCAGGGAAGTGTTGGTGTGTATTAGTTGCTCAGTCGTGTTTGACTCCTTGTGACCCCATGGACTGTAGCCCACCAGGCTCCTCTGTCCATGGAACTCTCCAGGCAAGAAGACTGGAGTGGGTTGCCATTTCCTTCTAGAGGGGATTTTCCTGACCCAGGGATCGAACCCAGGTCTCCCACATTGTAGGCAGACTCTTTACCATCTGAGCCACCAGGGAAGCTGTGTCCCAAGATTAACTCTTGCTGCAGTCGTGGCCTTGAAGCTGCCTGATTGTCCCCATAGAGTCTCTGTTTTCAGCCCCATCTCGTGCCCTCGTCACCTCAGCTGCAGGGCACAGCTATCTGTGAGCAGGCTTGTCTCCCTTCCTGCTTGTCTCAGGTTGTGGTGAGCAACCTGCCAAGTCCGCCCATCGGAAGAGTCAGAACACAGGAAAGATTGTGGGCTTGCGGGGTGGGGTGTCGGGGTTAGTGCAGGAAGAGGATCTGGGGCCTTTGGAGCAGAAGGAGCAGGGCAGGGCGCAGGGCCTTGGGGCGAGACGGCAGGAGAACCGGGGGATGGTTGCAGTAAAGGACCTCCAGGGGCTGCGGGTGAGGTGCGAGCAGTGGGCCTGCGACCTCAGAGCTGTCCCCTGAAGGGCAGGGCTGCTCAGACTTCTGGGGCTGAGCCAGGGATGGTTTGGAGTTGGTGCAGAGGGCTGCCTCCTTGGAGGACTTGTTGGCGGTTGGACCTGTGGCCCCTAGCAGGCTCAGTGAGGTTAGGTACGGGGCTCCTGATTGCCCAGAGGAGGCTGTTACCCCTCCTCAGACCTCTCAGGGAGGAAGTGACTCTAACTGTGCTGATGACTTCATTTACTTTTGCCTTTGTGCCTTGGAAGGCAGATCGCCCCCTCCAGACCTGCCCCTTCCTGAGAAACATCACCCAGGTCTAAGTGCTTTGCCCCGCCGACTCCAACCCCTGAAAGGTGCTAGGTCTTGGCAAGTCACCTGTTCACAAATGTTTTCACTGTGGCTGCCACGGAGGGCAATTGAAACTGGTTAAAATGACTGTTAACAGCTGCTAGGAAAGGTCAAGATGTCACGAAAGGGAACACGAAAGTCTGGTGGGGGTGTGTGGCCTGCGGAAGGGGGAAGATGGTGTTGCTTTAGGCAAATGGAGCGGCTGTGGGGTCATGTGAGGGTTTGGGTCTATTTTCAAACCGGCCCGCCATCCCACTTCCTTCTTCGTGGTCCCATGTGCTGACGCCTGGACCAGCGTGTGGCTCTGACCACCTGGCAGTTCCACCAGCTTCTTGAGGAACCCGAGACCAGTCAGCAGTGTCCAGACGTGTCCGGGCTCTTTTAAGGTTACTGGATGTGCAGTCGGGTTTCTCAGCCTCCACTGATGCGAGAGCTGGTCCTGTCTTTATCCAGAGGGTGGTCCTGGGGGAGAGTGTGAACCATGCTGTCTCTTTCCCTTGGTTCCCACCTCCTGGGGGTATGTCCCTTCACTGCCTCCTCTGACTGTGCTCTTGGTTTCTCCACTCAGAACCAGAGAGAGTCACTTATGCTGACACAGAGATGAATTCTGTACTGTCTTTTGTTTTCTTTCTGAGGTCTTTGTATTTTAGGAGGAAATGTAGCTTTAAGCTAAAGGATGAAGCACCTCTGGAACATTAAGTGATTGCAGACAGACTAGGAGGTGAGAATGCTCCTGAAGTTGCCCAGCTCAGGAAGCACTTACCTAGTAGGTTAGCTCTGCTGGCCAATCCATGGGGTCACCTGAGCAGACCTGAAAGCCAGGCAGTCCCAGGACTGAAAGCAGAGTGGGACGTTCTGTGCACACATGATAAGATTACTTCATAGTAGGAGGCACACGTGCCTAAGGGCAGAATGGATGCTGCTGTTCACTAGAGCTAGGGATTGAGTGAGGTGGGACCAGAGACGTGAAGGCTTTGCGGGTGCTCGGGATTAGGCCTGGAGCCTCAGAGATGGGCACAATTTCTGTAGCTGGAGCAGGGCTGGTGGGAGCTCTTGGGGAGGAAAAGGGCTTGGGCAGAGGCTTCAGGATGCCAAATGTGGTTTCCCTGCAGGTGGGGAGGGGAGAGTTTGCACTGAATGGCTTCGTGATGTCATTGGGGCCCCATCTGAAGAGGGAGCAGCTTGCCTTCTGCCTGGAGGACGGAGGGAGCCATGGAGTGGTCTGAGGTGGGGAGTTACTGTGAATACTATCTCTTAGGAACGTGTGTCTGCCGACAGCTGCAGGGTGGTCTGGACGGGCCAGAGTAGAGAAGGGTCAGCAAGGGTGCCCATGACTAGCCTAGGCATGAAGTTGCCTAGTCATCTGACCAAACCGAGGATCACCCTCTTAAGTGTCTCACTCCCTGCTGGTCCTGGAAGCCAGGAGGATGAATAAAACCCAGTGCTGACCCCCAGTTTCCTCGGAGTGTCTAGTAGGGCTGCAGGCCACACTAGGAGCCCTGGGAAGAGAAAGGAAGGCACTCATGGTGAAAAACATTTTAGAGGAAAACATAAGAGGGTGGGCAACGGATTGAGAGGGAGGGCCAGAGGAAGGCAGTGGGAAAGAAGCCTCGTGTGCTTGCTGGGACTGCGCAAGGTGTCATGTGGGCAGGACGTGGGATGTGTGGAGGGCGAGGTGGGTTTTGGGGGAAGGCGGCAAAGAATTTGGTGTTGGACAGAGTGGAGTATTTGGCACATCCGGATGGAGGTGCTGAGAAGGTACAAGAAGGACCTGAAATAGACTCTTCCGGGAGATGTCAGGGTGGAGGTGGGGATTTGAGGGTCTTGGAAAGCATGCTTTTGGAGGCAGTGGCGGAAGCTTTGTGGGAGGATGAACCAAGGTCGTAGCCGAGGATGGAGGGAGTCAAGGAGGTCACCCAAGGGCAAGGGGCTGAAGAAGACAGAGGAGCTGGCGAGAGAGAAGCAGAGACAGATGGGCAGGGGTAGGGTGTGGAGCGTTGATGAGACAGTATCCAGAAGGCAAGAGGGTTTCCAGGGCAGCCTGAGGAAGAGATTAAGAGAGGAGGCACATCACTGCTCCTAGCAGTCCAGGCTGAGACCTATGGGTTCAATTTGGGAAGTCTGCCTTTTAAAAAAGTTTATTTATTTTTACTTGAAGGATAATTGCTTTACAGTATTGTATTGGTTTCTACCATGCATCAACATGAATTAACCATGGGTATATGTATATGTCCAGGCTTCCCCAGTGGTTCAGCGGTAAAGAAGCCGCCTGCAATGCAGAAGCCGCAGGTTTGATCCCTGGGTTGGGAAGATCCCCTGGAGGAGGGCACAGCAACCCACTCCAGTGTTCTTGCCTGGAGAATCCCATGGACAGAGGAGCCTGGCAGGCTACAGTTGCGGAGAGTCGGAAACGACTGAAGCGACTTCGCACACACACGAATACATATGTCCCCTCTCTCTTGAACCTCTCCCACCTCCCTCCCCATCCCACCCCTGTAGGTTGGTACAGAGCCTTGGTTTGAGCTCCCTGAGTCCTGCAGCAAATTCCCATTGGCTGTCTGTTTTACATATGGTAGCGTAAGAGAATCCCAGGGATGGGGGAGCCTGGTGGGCTGCCGTCTATGGGGCCACACAGAGTCGGACACGACTGAAGCGACTTAGCAGCAGCAGCAGCGTACCTGTTTCCATGCTGTTCTCTCCATTCATCTGACCTTCTTCTTCCGCCCCCACCTGTGTCCAGAAGTCTGTTCTCTATGTCTGTGTCTCCACTGCTGCCCTGACCATAGGTCTACTGGTACCATCTTTCTAGATTCCATATATACGAGTTAGTATACGATGTTTGTTTTTCTCTTTCTGAGGTCCTTCACTCTGCATAACAGGCTCTAGGTTGTTGGAAGGAGAGTGGTGAGGATTGATGAACCAGCCGGACACTGATGTGTGTGCTGCTGCCTCCTAGTCATCTTGGGGGGCTGACCGCTCTCAGCATCCGTGTCCTCCTTAGTAAGAGAGGAAATAATACTCTCATGGCCTGGAGGTGCTGTGGGCACTCTGAGGGTGAAAGGAGGCAAGGTGTGCGAACGTTCAGCCTACTTCCTGGTACAGACCCAGTGCCCTTGACAAACTGGAGCTGTTAGGAACATCGTGACCAGGCGTGTGACTTCCAAGTCTTCAGATGTGAAACTGCAAGCAGCCTTCTGATGGGTGCTTCTGGAGAAAACTTTTGAAACTGAGAGAACACTCCCTCCCCCAGTAACCAAGACGGTTTCAGAGCAGGAAGATGGGCTATGTCATTTCTAGCAGTGGGGGACACTTTTATACCCCAAATTATGATGGTCTTTTTAGGGTCATCAGTGTTTTTTATCACTGTGCTTTTGGTGTGGATAGTTTCTGCTCTCACAGCGTTTATTATCCTTTAGAGTGAGATTTAATTAGGCTTCTCCAGAGTCTGGAGTTTGACATTAGATGCTGTGGAGGAAACAACACATAAAACAGATGCCCGGGGAGTTTTCAGTCTGGATGTGGGGAGCAAGTGGGAGGGAACAGGAGCAGGAACCTGTGGCAGCCACGTGCAGACAAGCGCGGCGTGTTCCTGCAGGCTGGGGCTCTGAGTGCTGAACGGGTTCTGAGCTGAAGCGGGGTCTGGAGCAGGTGAGCTCCATTAGGGAACGAGTCCTTGGCCTAATTCCCGTGCATCGTTGATTTCTGGGACGTCCCTGGCTGGCTGGCTGGTGGTGGTGGTGGTGCTGGGTCCCTCGGCTCTAGGTTTGGTTCACAGTCGGCCTTGGAGCCACGCTGTGCTTCTGAGAGCGGGGCTGCCCTCCAGCCGCGTGTGTGTGCGCACGCACGCACACGCAGGCCCAGCCACCTTCCGGGGCAGCCAGCCTCATTCCCTGACGTTCCCCTCGGGCCCTCAAGACTGTCGTCATGCCAGTGCTGTGTTTCCCCTCCTCTTTGGTTCTCCAAGTCAAACTGCCCTGGCTGCGGCATGTTCCTTCCCTGTGGGAGTCTTGCCTGCACTATGAGGCCTAAATCTTCCCTGGAGTTATGTCCTGTTCCCCAAACCTCAGCTCATCTGTGGCCTGTGCTGTCTCAGGACTCTCTCCTGGGTTTCTCAGTTACTGTCATTTCCCCTTGAACTGGAGCTGGCTGTGGGCATAGCTCTCTCCCACATCAGGCTGGAAGGTGCTTAAGAGGAAGCGTCATCTTTCTCTGGGGTACCTCCGGCATCTGGTCCGTGGGGAATATTCAGGGCACATTTCTTCAGTGGAATTGCTTTGGTCCTTTCCCCTAGAGAACTCTTTTAGGCTGGCAGTCCCTCTCCAGCCAGACTTGTTCAGAGTTACTCACCCACGCGGCAGCAAAATAAGCTGAGCCCCTGCTTGCCCACTGGTCCCCAGGGTGAGTCTGCCAGCCCGAGTGCAGCTGAGTCCTCAGAGCTGCCCTGTCACCTGGCCCTGGGGCCCGACGGGGAAGCTCAGCTTCGTGGGTGGGCGTGATGTCGGGTATCCTCCCGGAAAGGCCTGTCAGAGTATGCACGGATGGTGAGCAGGCCAGTCCACACATAGCCAGTCTGGAGAGCAACCCTCTGACTATGACTGGTTACCCCCCTGAAGAGTGAGAAAGGCCAAGTCAGTGGAAAGAAAGGATGGAAAGGCTTGATTAGCTTCATTACCTGGATAAACAGGAGCACCGTCTGGGTTCACTTTGGCCGGTTCACACCCTTCCTTTGCCAAGCCTTGTGTGGTGCACACCAGAGTCTCTTCCCACTGGCAGCAGATGGCAAGAAAGCCACATTCAAGGGCACCACCCCGGCCCTTACTTGCATGGGGACTCAAACTGAGTTGAGGGGGCATCAGGGGTCTGGCCAGGCCTGCTCTGAGCCCCTCTCCTTTCCTTGCAGTACATTTTCACAGATGCTTACGCTCAGTACCTCTGGACCACGTTCGACTTCTGCAACACCATCCAAGGCTTCTCCATCCCATTCCGGGCAGCCGACCTCCTCCTGCACAGCAAAGCCTCCAACCTTCTCCTGGGCTTTGACAGGTCTCACCCCAACAAGCAGGTAAGAGAGCTTAGGGAACGTGGTCAGGTGGTGCTTCCAGACGTTTCTGTTCTGCCCGGGTGGTTCGCCTGTCCTTTGGGTGACCTGTGCAGCTATCATTTCACTTCCCACGGCTACAGAAAAATATATCCCCCTGGCGCTCTTGGTCTGCATCCCATCCAGGGAGTGACACCCTCCAGTGGCCCTGTTAGTTGTACATCAGGCCCTTCTCACTGCTCAGGCGCGTCTCTTAGTCCTGGAGTAGATTGGGGCTCTGGAATTGGATCAGAGAGCTAGGTAGAGAAGGCTGATGGCAGTTCTGCCTTTCCCATCCTCGGCCTTCAGCATACTGCCCATGCCTGTCATTTAGTTGATGTTGTTGTTTAGTTGATAAATTTTTCTGATTCTTTTCCAACCCTGTGGACTATACCCCACCAGGGTTCTTTGTCCAGACAATAATACTGGAGTGGGTTGCCATTTCGTCCTCCAGCAGTTCTTCCTGGATCCGGGATCAAACCCACGTCTCCTGCATTGCAGGCAGAGTCTTTACCACTGAGCTGCCAGGGGAACACTTATTTGATGTTACCATTAACTTAAATATTCTCCCTGTGTGTGTGGGCACACACATATGCATGTAATATAAATGTGTGCATTTTCCTCCTTTAAGCAAGTTTGAAGGAAAGGTGAGAGATGAGAAGAGAGCCCAGGTAAGTTTCTGTCTCAAGGTTGAAACTTGCCATGTCAAGAGTATTGATCTGGCATAATTCTGTGAAACCTGTTGGTCCTGTGGGATTGGGTTCCCAGTGAGTTTCAAATGGTTGTGCTCAGAGGAACCTTGGAACGATTCTTTTTGTTTACAGGTTTTAACCAAAACATGACCTGTTTAATCTTCACTTGCCGTAGGAAGTAACCCAAGCTTGGGCTGGGTTGGTTTACCGGTATAGGTGGACGATTGTTCTTTTCGGCCTCCTGTTTCTCACTACCTGGTCCCCAGGACCACAGGAACCCTCAGTTTTTGTCTTTGGAAGTCGAGGGGCTTTTGCAGAGATCGGCAAGTCAGTTTCTCCTGGCCACACCCTCTGTATTCAGGTGGTTCCCTTTGGTGCTCTGATTCTGCACTGAGCCAAAGTCCTTTCCATTCAGCTCTCATCGCTGTGGCCTGCATGGGTTTTTAAAGACACAGTTTCTCAGATGAGAAGTACTGGGTTTTATCTTTTTGCTTTAACCAGCACTTGAGGATCTTAAGTAACATATAGGATTGGCCAAAAAGTTCATTCAGGTTTTTCTGTAAGCTGGCACCAAAAACCCAAATGAACTTTTTGGCCAAGCCAGTATAATTTCTGATAATCTGTAAAAGGAAGAGATGCCACGTTTGTTTTTCCTTCCTTCTGATACGAAGGCATTGAGACATTAGTGACTATGGAGAAGAGCACAGAGGTGATCTGTCCTGTCCTCCCAGCCCTTGCTGGCATGTGGGTAACCGAGCTGGCAGAGGTGATCTTGCCTGTCTTCACAGGTGGCATATTGTGAAGGGTGGAGTTTCCATGGTGTGTGCTGGCCAGGCCATTCAGGCATCGTATGTTGTGCCTCTTGCATCCTGACTACTTGTCGCTTTGGTCTTTGCAGCTATGGAAGTCAGACGACTTTGGCCAGACTTGGATCATGATTCAGGAACATGTGAAGTCTGTTTCTTGGTAAGTCATGCCATCTAAGCAATTAGAATTATATAGTTTCTTTGCTTCAGCTTCTCGCTCCTCCATGCGGGGTGAATCTGCCCTTCTCCAAAAAAGGTGAAGCGTCTGGTTCAGGCAAGTGTAATAGGCTCACCATGGGGGTGAGGAAGGAAGGTAACTTGTGGGAGGAGTGACAGAGCCTTTGCATTTTCCAGTCCATCAGGGAATCCAGGGGACTCTTGAAGCTCTTGCATGTATTATAATTTCTAAAATACCTTCATTTTTAGAGCATCATATCAGAAGTCGGGGTTTTTCTCTAAAACTCATTTGTTCATTCATAACGTTTTTTGAATGTCTGCTGAATACAAAGCATGCTAGATGCTTTAGGGAGTAAGAAGCTGAATAATTGATAGATATAATTATTAAGGAGATTGCAGTTTAGGAGAAAAGGAAAGACATTTTGTGCATATAACACACATCATGAAAGAAACACAAAGTCCCACAGACACAGCACAAGAAGCCAGAGGTGGGTCATCGTCCTTCCAGATGGACCATAGACAGCTCCACAGAGGAGGTTACTGTTGATCCAGGATGTGCACACCAGGTAGGGCATGGCTGTGCAGGACAGGAATTCCAGATGGGATCAGAATGGCTCATAGCAGAGATGAGGCACTGTGGTACTTGGGCAGAGAACTCTGAATTTTATCCTTGGACAGTGTATTGGGCAAACAGAAAAGGATGTTGGTATCAGAATCTGCAGGGCTTGATAAAGGAATTTGGATTGAATTCTGAAAGCATGGGGAGCCTTTGTCAATTTTTGAGAAGGAAAGTGAAATTAACATGACTACCCTTTAAGAAGCACAGTTTTTTCTGGTTTTAGTCACTTCTAATCTTTTACTATTACCAAGATGGTGTATATAATCTTTTTTTTTTAAGGTTTTTTTTGTGTGTTTGTTTTGTTGTTTTTTGATTTTTTTTGGCCGTGCTATGCAGCCTGCGGGATCATAGCTCCCTGACTAGGAATTGAACCTGCCCCCTTGGCAGTGAAAGCATGGAGTCTTAACCAGTAGATCACCCTATATAGGGAGCTCCCTGTAGTCTTGAGTTTGTGCATATACAGTCGAATGTGTAGAATAGATTCCCAGGAGTGGACTTGGAGGATCTGTGAGGAAAGTCAAGCCTTTCACACCTGGTAAACTTGTTACATCTTGATCTTCGCTGCCCCTAATCAGCTCCACTCGTATGGTCTTCTCCATTTCCCCTTTTCACTTTCTAGGTGCTCAGGTCAAAAACTAAGTCGTCCCAGATTCTATGTTGTTTCCTGCTTCACGTTTAGTCCATCAGGAAAGCCTGTTGGCTCTGCCTTCAGTATATATGCAAGATCCGCTCCCCAGCTACTGCTTTACTCCAAACCACTGCTGTCACTCACTAGTCATCCAGCTGGCCTTTCTGCTGCTTCTTTTGTCCTTCTAACATTCTCAGAGCATGGCCACATTGATCCTGTTAGAAACAGGTCAGATCAGGGGACTTCCCTGATGGTCCAGTGGTTAAGGATTCATCTTGCAACATAGGGGAAGTGGGTTCCATTCCTGGTTGGGAAACTAAGATCCCACATGCTGTGGGACAACTAAGCCTGCACACTCTGGAGCCTGCATGCTGCAACTAGAGAGTCCATGTGCTGCAAAAAAGATTCTACATGATGCATCCTGGATCCTGCACGCTGCAACTAAGACCTGATGCAGTCAAATAAATACATACATACATATTAAAAAAGAACCAGGTCAGATCATGTTCTTCTGCTTCGAACCCTTCTACGTGTATCGTTTCTCAGATGAAATGCCAGCTCCAGTCCTACCATGGGGTTTCTGCACTTGCCGTTTCCTCTGCCTGGAAAGCTTTTACTGAAGACACACTTGCTCCTCTACCTCATTCAGGTCTTCTCAAATGACTAACCTTCTAGATGGGGGTCTTTCCTAAGGATCGTATTAAAATTGCAACTGTTCCCCTCTCATTCCCAATCTGTCGTAGCCTGATCTGTTCTTTCCTTGCATAGTACTCATCACATCTTAATACACTCTTATTATGCTTGTTATTCGTCTTTCTTCAATAGAATAAAAAGTTCCAACAGGGCATGGACTTTTGTCAGTTTTGCACTGATATATCCCAAGTGAATGGATCATTGAGATTGTAACTTTGCCAAATTTCCTATAGAAAGTGTCAAAATTTTCACTCATTCTCGACAACATAGAATTGTGCCTTTTTCCGCAGTCTTTTAGCGTGTCAGTTTAATTTTAATATGCATTTTTCTTTCTTTTTAAAATTTTTTTGTCTTTTGGCCACACCATGTGGCATGTGGAATCTAGATCCACTATCAGAATTGAACCCACATATCCTACATTGGAAACATGGAATCCTAACCACTGGACTGCCAGGCAAGTCCCTGCATTTTTCTTTTTATGTGTGAGTTTGAACATCTTTTAACTAAGTAAGGGTCGCTTTTGCTTCTTTTTTTGGGACATGTCTGTTCATGTCCTTAGCCCCTTTTCTTTTGGATTGTTCATCTCTTTATTATTGATTTCTAGGAGCTCTTTATATATTTGAGATTGGTCATTTGTGATATGAGATAGGTTTTATGGATGTGTTCATTTGTATTTCCCAGTTTGTCCTTTGTCTTTTACATGTAGTTTTATCCTCTTTAAATGTTGTCACCCATGAGATATGGATCCTGTCTGCATCTTTTTGTTGTCACTTTGAAGAGGAATGTCAGTGAGTTCTTATTTCTTCCTTAGTAATTAAGGACAATAAAGAAGGATAGAGCAGAGAGGGTCCTTAGAGCTGAGTATCTTCAGTGGACTTCCTTGTTACAGAAGGCAGCTATTTCTGACTTTTTCATTATTTTCCTTGGGCAGTGGTTGTAGAATCAGTGAAATTATAACCACAATCTCATCCAAGTACAGCCTTTATCCAAGGAATACCATTAAAACTTTTTTTTTGCTTTCTTTGAACTTTAAAGGGACAAATTGCTCTATTTTCAGTTTAGAGAATCATATATTAAGAGGGCAAACCAGCAGGATTATTAAACAGAAAAACTTCACATCTGGGAATTTGTGTTGTACCCTGCCTCTGTGCAGACATGCAGATAGTTATCTTAGGGGAAAGGGCTGGCCTGGCTTATTGTAGATAATTACATGTCTGGAGTCAGGAAATTTCAGGCTGTTTGGGGGGATTTTCGCTTAGGACTCGCCGTAATAGGTGATCGAGTAAGCTAACCTCTCAGAGAATAACGGCACCCTTTGTTTCACAATGCTTGGCAGCCTGGGAGCAGCAGCAGTGAGGAAAAACCAGTGATTCATGTTATCCAGAGCTGGAGATTGGCAAGACAGGACAGAGGTTGAGCCACGGGGGCGGGTTCCCGAGATGGCCCCGTGCAGCATCCCAGAAGGGCTATGAGGCGGGGGAGGCCAGGCAAGGACCAATGACTGTGCTCAGACACAGAGCAAGGCTTGGAATTTCCAAATGAGGGGAAAGAGAACAGTAAGTCCAGGTCAGTGAGCCTGGAAAGTGGGAGGCCAGTGATTTCCAAGGACAAGAATTTGTAGGGGGAGCAGCTCTCCGAAATGGGAGGTTCAGATGTGGAATACGAAAGAGAATTGGTATGAAAGTCACAGCTCTTTCCATCTCTAGCTGTTGGCTGCTGCTCTTGGTTATGAAAGTATAGTAGCATGAGCTCCACCTCAAGATATCTGAATAAAGGTCCCTTCCTCTCTGCTTTTTTAAAAATATCCCGTGTGTTGTAATTTGCATATCCTCTAGGGTAGAGGAAGTACTTTAATCAGTACTTCTAATTGTGGAAAAGAGAACATGTCCCCCCCCACCCCAATCCCACTGTGCACACAGAGCATCTTTTCATGAACATGAGTTTCTCATGTTGATACAGGCTGGTTTCTCTAGTGTCCAACCAAGACTCCAAATTGTAGGGCCAAAGGGAAGTCTTACTCCCTGCCCCGCTATGGGAAAAAAGGCTGTTTGTTTTTGTTTTCTTCTCTCTTTTCCTCACTCCTTTCTTTTCTTTTCCTTCCCTTCTTGCCTTGGAACTTGCTTTTTTTTTCCCCCTCAATATGCAGAATCTTTTAGTTGCGGCATGCAAACTCTTGGTTGTGGCATGCGGGATCTAGTTCTCTGACCAGGGCTCGAACCTGGGTCCCCACCCCACACCCTCACACTGGGAGCACGGAGTCTTAGTCACTGGGCCACCAGGGAAGTCCCGGAAACTTGCTTTTGACAATGCATCTTTGAAGGAATTTCTTGTCATTGCCTTCATTATCCCGAGAGCCGTCGTGCCTACAGGACCATACAGAGGCGTTTGCAGTGGTTAACATTACTGAGTCCTTCTGCTTCTCCTTGGGGCACACTGCATCCTCGTGTGCATCTCTCTTCCAGTTGTCTTCAACTGTTTTGCCCACTTGCTGAAAGGTCCTCCTGGCTTCCATGTTTCTTGTGCATGTCAGGAAACTCGGGCAGGTTAGCTGTCCTCCCAGGCTGCCCTTGGGGGCCTTCTTTGGGGGCACACCAGTGCAGAGATTCTTCTCTGAAGTAGTTTGATATGATCACTCTACAGTTTTCATTTTGGAAGAGCTTCTGTATCATGTCCATGGATCCTTGCAGCAAAGATCAATGCAGCTAGGAACTCGGTAGGATCAAAAGAAGTGTAAGACTTGGCCTTTGAAGGAATATGTACTCTGTCTAGGAAGCTCAGACAGAAACATTACGGTGGACAGTGTAATACAGTGGGAGAGAAATGAGACTGTGCGTAAAGTGAGGAGTCTGGTCCCCAAATCCGCTTAATCTAGGTGCCTACCTTTGTTTGAAGCTCTTAAAAAAGACTTGGAATTGAGTGCTACAGAGATGCATTGTTAGTTTTGGGAGAAGGGAGAAGGGCATGAGAGCGGGCTTCCTGGAAGAAGGGGACTTGCACTTGGCCTTCGAAGATGAGAAGGATTTAGGTGTGCAGATCAGTGTCTATGCGGAGGGCACATGGGCAGAGGGGGGTGGTGTGGCGGGAGCACAGAGGGAGGGGTGAGCCCCACGTTACTGAAGATCAGCGTGTGCGAGAAAGAGTTTGTGAAGGAGCCTCGTGGGAGGTGAACCTGCGCTGATCGGATGAGCGCTGGCTGCACAGATCCGCGACAACGGCACGGGACAGACAGGAAGGGCAGCGTCTGTTAGAAGGTCGGGGGGCGGGTCACCGGTTCCTCCTGTGGTTTCCTCTAGAGCTGTTCCACTGAGGACATAGCATCCTGGGGACAAACGCTCCTTCATTCCTCTGCGGTTCACAGCTTGAGGCCAGAAGCTTGGTGACAGCCTCGTGCAAGCAGTTCGTTGCTCACTGGTTCTGAAACACTTCCTTTCACTTTTCCTTCCATTCCCTTCACTCCAGCACAGTCCAGGCTTGCCTGGAGCGAAACACAGGCTGCCTTGTGAACAACCACCCAGCAGAAGATACTGTGCACAAGTGGCAGTTTCTTCCCCTCTTTCCTGAGCCAAGGAGCCACCAAAGGGCCGGTTTGTGGCCACCACAGTGTCCCCGAGTCCTCGCTGATGGTCTGCATGGCAGGACCTCCGTGCCTCAGCGTGGAGATGATGACAGGCACTTTGTTTTTTCTTCCAGGGGAATCGATCCCTACGACAAGCCAAACACCATCTACGTGGAACGGCATGAACCCTCTGGCTATTCCACAGTTTTCCGAAGCACAGACTTCTTCCAGTCTCGGGAGAACCTGGAGGTGATCCTGGAGGAAGTGAGGGACTTCCAGCTGCGGGACAAGTACATGTTTGCCACCAAGGTGGTGGTGAGTTGAAAGCATTAAGGATTCAGCTGCTTTTGTGTTTCCTTTCTGAGGCTGGGCATTCTGGGATCGGGCTGGGAGAAGGGTTCGTACAAGCAGGGATGTGGGAGTGGGGGTTGATTGTAGGTGCTGGACATAAGACGGACTTTCCCAAGGGGCCTAGAAGGTTCTGAAAGGTCAAGGGGTGGGAACACTTACATAGCCACTCAGAGGGTCACTGGGTGCTAGGAATTTGGTCTTTTCCTGGTCTGGGCATCCTTGACAAACACACATTTCTTTGAAATCCCAATGGAAGAACACAGAAAGGAGGGATGAGGCTAAGTGGCTTTTTTCTTTAATCCTACTACTGAATTCTCTTCAACTCAGGCCGATTTCTTTGGGAGGTTTGGACACATGTTCATCTACATGGCTAATAGAATGTGTAGTTATTGGCTAGTGGGAGTTAATGCTCTAAGAAAAGTAGTAATTAAGCTTCCAGCTGTCAGTAAGTAGCTTAACTCTCAGCCTTTGGGAAAATCTTCTCCTTGATTTTATATGTTGAAGCCACATGCTGAAATGGAGGGCTTGCTCATTTAAAACCACAGTTGATTGTTTAACGGGACTTGCCTTGCAGCTGTATCAAGTTGCAACCATACTTCCCCTTGAGTAAAGGAAAAAGCCAGGCCCAGCCAAGAGTCAGTTGGGCTGCTCTAACTGGAGGGAGGTGAGCTCGTTTTCGTAATGCGTTTTGCGGCTGGTGCCTGCTTGACCTCAGGCTCTGACAGTCTCCTCTGTGCCTGGGAGGTTACTCTTTTCGCTGTTAAACCTTAAGGGCTAAAACCAGACGTCATGTTTTCCTTCAGGTTCTCGCTTATATATATGATTGGTAGCTGGCCAAGCAGAAGCAGGTCAGTCCCCTTGGTCGGTTCTAGGGTGGAGAGAGGGTCTCCCCTAAAGGGAAAGCAGGGAGTGAGGTTGAAATCGGGAGAGAAGAGGCGAGAGGCTGAAGGCCAGAGGGATTCCCCATTACACAACTTGAACAAGGTTTTTTAAAACCACTAAACTACAGCAGATTTTCTTCTGACAGGCTGCCTGCCTAGAGACACTCCCTGGATCGTTTGCTTTCTGCCTTGTCTGTCTCTTTCTCCTAAACACACATACATGTGCGCATGTACACAGAGCGGCCCAGGAACACAAGCATCCTTGAGTTGCTTGAGGCTGGGATGTGCTGGGAACGTGGAGGTGAGAGGTCAGGCCTGAGGACTGATACCTCCAGTTGTATGGTGCCTCATAGGTCTTTTTTGTTTTAGTTTCTTGGGCTTGTGCCTTCTGTGATTTTAATTTCTTAATTTTAAGGCCCAAGGACTGATTCCCAGATTTCTTTTACAGACGGAGTCGAGTGGGGCTGAGGTAGAGCGTTATCTTGGATTCCTTTATCCTTATTATTTCTAGATCTCACACCCAAGAATAAGATATATCCCATTTGGGGCTTTCTGTATTCTTCTTTCTGACCTCAAAGCCGTCTGTTTTGCAGACATAGCTGCTTTGCTGAGTGCCGATGGTGATTACTGTTTCTGGCCAGTGGTAGGGTCAGGGGCCATGTCTGTCTGAGCCGCACTGATACGGTACCCAGTATTTTGCACAATGCTTGATGTATAACATATGTACAATAGAGTTGAACGAATCTTGGCCTAATTTACAAAGATTAGGCTACTGGGCTTTTTTACTGGGAGCATGGGATGGGGTTGGGAGGCATTAACTTATTGGTTCTTTTATTATAACTCTCCCGTCTTGTGTGTGGCTTATTGATTTACATGGTATCGGTGGCAAAATTGTAGTTGTGTTGACTTCTTCCTTTAGCAGACGGATGGACCACCAGATTCCAAGGTCAGTGGTGTTAGCTGGAGGTTCCAGGTGAGACGAGCTAGGCTACCACCTGGAAGTGTTGTCTTAGGATCACCTGTGGCAGCATCAGCAAGGGCCCTGGTTAAAAATGCAGATGGCCTGGCCCCCATGCATATTCTAACACCCCCCCCCCCCCCGAGAATCCCTGGGATGCCCAAGAATCTCCAAAATTTGAGACATTCTTCCCTGAAGCCTGGTATATGCAGGAGCTTTCGGCAATAATTATATCATCAAAGGAACATTTCTCAGTGGATAGGTTGAGAGAAGAGATGCCACTGGCAGTGGATGATAAAATAGGTATTTTTCTGCTTAATGTATTCGAGTCTTAAGCCATAAGGATATATGACATCGGCCCTGGTTGGATCACTCTAGCAGTAGGCATGTTGGGGTCTGCACCTCCACCTTACTTCTTATCCGGGGTGTTCCCAGTACTGTAGGTACTGGATTTGGGGAATTCCGAACGACTTTAATGCTTGTTGTCCTTCAGTCCAGCTCTTTGTGACCCCATGGACGGCAGCACGCCAGGCTCCCCTGTCCTTCACTGTTGCCTGGAGTTTTCTTAAACTCATGTCCATTGAGTTGGTGATACCACCCAACAACCTTGTCCTCTGTCGTCCTCTTTCCTCTGTCATCCCCTTCTCCTGCCTTCAGTCTTCCCAGCATCAGGGTCTTTTCCAGTGATTTTCCAATGAGTCGACTTTAATGCTAACTGGATTCAAATCAATTTAGGAAAGCTAAGAAAATAATTGCAAAATGACAGAAAATTGCTTTGGGGTGATTAACTTTTTTGCTTTTTTCCAGCAATGTGACTGATTCCAACTGCTTGTAAGTTAGTTTTTTAGAACATGTCAGGGCAGCCAACCAGGTTCTGGACTGGGGCTGCTTTCCAAGTCTCCAGAACTCCCTGGGGTTCTGGCTCTTACTTCATGAGTGCTTTGTATCTGATGTCCATCAATTTTTTTTAATCCTTGGTTTTTGACATGAAGTTCATATACTTACTAGTCCACACCAAATGATAGGGCCTTTAATAATTTGTGCCCCCATGAACTGCAGCCAGCCATGCTTCTCCATCCATGGGATTTTCTAGGCAGGAATACTGGAGTGGGCTGCCATGTTTTCTCCAGTGGGATTTATTATTTACTTGGCTGTGCAGCATTTGAGTTGCAGCATGTGGGATCTTCCAGTTGCAGGAGGCAGAATCTTTAGCTGTGGCATGCAGACTCTTCGTTGTGGCATGTGGGATCCAGTTCTCTGACCAGGGATCAAACCTGGGCTCCTGCATTGGGAGCACGGAGACTTAGCCACTGGACCACCAGGGAAGTTCCGATGGGGCTTTTAAAGCAACAGAGAGGCACCTCTGCAAAGGGACTAACATCAGTTTGTGAACTTGGTGAGACACAGCTGGTAGGTGCTTCCTGTAGGTAACAGTAGTTGCCAAAAAGTTGGAAGGATGTGAGGCTTGGCTGCTTCACTCTCCAGCTTCACTCCCAGCCGCTCCTGAGAGGCAGGCTCAGACATTTCTTGCCCAAAGTGCAGCAGTGAGCCAGTGCCTGATGGGTGGGCTTGATGGAGTCTCCTCTCTGTTCTTACAAGTGATGGCAGCCACAGCTTGGCAGGGTGCAGACAGTGTTCTTGGGCAGCCTTGGCAAACCATGCTCTTTGGTTTTGTCAGTAAAGTTTTATTGAAACACAGGCATGCTCATTTCCTGTGTGTCATCCATTGCTGCATTCGTGTTAGAGTGGCAGAAATGAATCGTCGCATAGACGCTAGATGGCCCACAAAAGCTAAAATACTTCTGAGTGGACCTTTACAGAAAAAGTTTGCCAACTGTTGTTGTAGGGGCGGGATTCTGCTCCCCTTTCAGTTGGCGTTAGGCAGCTAGACTCCTCTGGTGCAGGAGCTTGTGCTAGATGAACCTGCAGTATATCCCCTGAGAGCTGAGGTGGCAGGCCTCCCTAAGTTGCTGTGCCCTTTACATGCCATGGTCTTATCTTTGGGATGCGTGTGTGTGTGTGTGCTCAGTTGCCTCAATCATGTCTGACTCTTGCGACCCCATGGACTGTAGCCTGCCAGGCTGCTCTGTCCATAGGATTCTCCAGGCAAGAATACTGGACTGGGTTGCCATGCCTTCCTCCAGGGGAGCTTCCCGACCCAGGGATCGAACCTGTGTCTCCTGCATTGGCAGGCAGATTCTTTACCACTGAGCCACCTGGGAAGCCCAGTCTTTGTGATACTATGGCTCATTCAGACATCTTGCATGCCACAGATTTCCTGAGAGAACTCAATTGTACTTTCACTATTCTGACCAACCAACCACTAATTTCACTATTGGAAACCAACTTCTAACCATCGTTATGCTATTTTTAAGTCCCTAATGCTGATAGAGTTAACAGAAAAACCTAGTAATTGCCTCAGAATTGTGGGCTTCTACATGAGAGGTTAACTGACCACAATTGAAGTGTGAGTTTTAGGATAACCAACCAAAATCCAAGCATTGACAAATTATTTTAATTATGACATTGCTTAAATGTATCCAAACATAGACATTTAAGCAATGTCATAAGCACCTAATGCTTGTAACTCCATATACAATAAAGTTCAAACGTGTTTACGGATTAAAAAGGAGACTATAATACCAATACATTTAAAATTGATTTTTTATAATACCAGTATTGAGATATGATTCATATCCTGTAACATTTACCCATGTAAAGTGTACAGTTCAGTGATTTTTAGTATGTTCATAAGGTCAGGTATTGCTCACCACTATCTAAATCCAGAGCATTGTCGTGACTTATGAAGGAAATCTCATCAGTTCAGTTCAGTTGCTCAGTCGTGTCCAACTCTTTGCAACCCCATGAATCGCAGCATGCCAGGCCTCCCTGTCCGTCACCAACTCCCGGAGTTCACTCAGATTCACGTCCATCGAGTCAGTGATGCCATTCAACCATTTCATCCTCTGTCGTCCACTTCTCCTCTTGCCCCCAATCCCTCCCAGCATCAGAGTCTTTTCCAATGAGTCAACTCTTCGCATGAGGTGGCCAAAGTACTGGAGTTTCAGCTTTAGCATCATTCCTTCTAAAGAACAGCCAGGTCTGATCTCCTTTAGGATGGATCTCCTGGTTGGATCTGGTTGGATCTCCTTGCAGTCCAAGGAACTCTGAAGAGTCTTCTCCAACACCACAGTTCAAAAGCATCAATTCTTCGGCGCTCAGGCTTCTTCACAGTTCAACTCTCACATCTATACATGACTACTGGAAAAATCATAGCCTTGATTAGACGGACCTTTGTTGGCAAAGTAATGTTTCTGGTTTTGAATATGCTATTTAGGTTGGTCATAACTTTGCTTCCAAGGAGTAAGTGTCTTTTAATTTCATGGCTGCAATCACTATCTGCAGTGATTTTGGAGCCCCCAAAAATAAAAAGTCTGACACTGTTTCCACTGTTTCCCCATCTATTTGCCATGAAGTGATGGGACCAGATGCCATGATCTTCGCTTTCTGAATGTTGAGCTTTAAGCCAACTTTTTCACTCTCCTCTTTCACTTTCATCAAGAGGCTCTTTAGTTCCTCTTCACTTTCTGCCATAAGGGTGGTGTTATCTGCATATCTGAGGTTATTGATATTTCTCCCGGCAATCTTGATTCCAGCTTGTGCTTCTTCCAGCCCAGCGTTTCTCTTGATGTACTCTGCATAGAAGTTAAATAAGCAGGGTGACAATATACAGCCTTGATGTACTCCTTTTCCTATTTGGAACCAGTCTGTTGTTCCATGTCCAGTTCTAACTGTTGCTTCCTGACTTGCATGTAAGTTTCTCAAGAGGCAGGTCAGGTGGTCTGGTATTCCCATCTCTTTCAGAATTTTCCACAGTTTATTGTCATACCCACTAGCAATACTTTCTACTCCTCTCTCCTTCCAGCCCCTGGCAACCAAGAATCTACTTTCTGCCTTATGAATTTGCCTATTCTCGACATTATTATTATTATTATTTGCTGCACCTTGAGGTATGTGGGATCTTAGTTCCCTGACTTGGGATTGAACCCACATCCCCTGCACTAGACTTGTTGGGTCTTAACCACTGGATCACCAGGGAAGTCCCCCTTTTAAATTCTTGATATGTTATTTCCTTTAGTTCTTTGAATGTATTTAGGATGGAGGGTTTAAATTTTAGGTCCAGCATCTGGCGTTCCTCAAGAATAGGTTGTATTGACTGTTGTGTGTGTTTGCTTTTCATTTTTTGGTGGAAAACCAGATATTTTAAGTGATATACTGTGGCAATTCTTCTTAATCGAGGTAAGTCCTTCCCAGGGCTTTTTGTTGTTGCCTCTTCTTAGTATTATTGTTGCCTTTTTTGGCTTTTGTGTTGTGAGTTTCCTGCATTAATGTTGTAAAGTCTGCACCCTTCATTGGGTGTGGCTAGTGGAGTCTTGACCATTAGTGGTCAGCTGGTGATCAGTGATTTCCTAAAGTGCTTTCAGCCAGTCGTCTGTCGCCCTTTGCTGAGGGCCTCTGAGTGTGTGTTGGGGCATGCCTTCAGTGCCTTCTCCAGCTCTGCCTTAGTCTTCACTTCTTGTTTGTGTGGAGACTCAAGATTATTAACCAGACATGAGGAATTAGGCCCTTTCCATTCTTTCCTGAGCAGAACACAGCCCTTCTTGCGTGTGACCTTGTAAATTCCTTGGAATGTTTCAGAGCTTATCAAGGCCTCTTATGGATACCTTCTCCCATTTTTCCTTTTATGCTTTTTAGTTCACCTTTTGTGAGCTCCAAGTGATAATGTTTCTCTGGCAGAGGTGGTGTTTAAAACACTTACCATGTCAGTGTTTCCCTTAAATGCCCAGGCTGTAGGTCTGTGTGTAGAGAGAGCTGAGTCAGGTTATTTAAGGAGACGACCTGAGAATGCAGCTATCAAGCGAGTCACCAGGCAGATAAAATCTGACAGTCCTCTGGCTATGGGGCATTTGGGGAGCTCCAAACCTGTTCTGTCCTCTCCTGGGCTGCTGGTTTTCATAGCGATTGTGGCTGTGATGCTGTGGGTTTCCCACGCTACTAGTACCTCAGCTAGAGTAGAAGGGTTGGGGTTAGGACAAGTTGAAACATCACCAAGTTCACTCTTCTTGCTGAGCTTCAGTCATTGTTTTGAATAAATGCTTCTTGAATTTTTGCAAGCTTTTTTTAAAATTTTCAGGATTCTGAAAAAGTTGATTTTGAGAATTTTTGTCAATGCTTTTTTGTTGTTAGCATAGATGAGTGGATTTTTAGAGTTCTTTCCTCTGTCATTCCAGAAGTGCTTTCAGTTAATATCAACTCTGCAAACTTTTTATTATTTCCACACCTACACACAAAAAATTTTTTTTGTGTGCTGATATGACCTCCCCTTGTACCTTTATTCAGTCTCAAGAGTATCTGCGTTTGCTAATCTCTTTTCAACCGTCTATGCACTGCTTATTTTTTCTTGGACTATTTTAAACTAAATCTCAGATATATCATTTTATATATCAATTATTAGGTATAGATAACATGAAGGTGAATGATATTTTGCTGAAACTTTGTTACTGCTTCGAAGAGAAAATGGCAGTAGATGTTACAGCCCAGGTGCTTCTGAAGCCAGGTGTTTGTCTGCCACGCGCCTTGGGTCCCTCATTTCTCCCACCAATTTTATCTGAAACTTTCAGTTGAATAGGTCACTGAATAGATCTTTTGGCCTTCACTTGGCAAGAATATATCATATTTAGTTCCCTTCTGCTCTCTTCTCCTGCCCCCCGCCCCCGCTTTTTTTTGGCTATTGACTTAATCTCAAGCATAAATGTAAACTCAGGCTCTGAAATTCAGATTATTCAGATTCTTCTATTTGTTTTTTACTTATCAGAAATGAAAACACCAAATGAAAAATATCTTGCTATGAATTCACAGACCCTATAATATTGCTGTAAATTAAAACATTTAACTAATTCCTAGTTGTTGGTGAAAGTATGTGTGCTGGTAGATGTATTAACTGGAATAGTCTTTCAGGAAGGCCATTTATGCTGTCTGTCAAAATGGAAAATTTGACAGAGGAATTCTAATAATGCATCTTACAGATTTTCTCCTGTAGCTGTGAAAAAGGTAATTCATACAAGTACGTTCATTAAAGAGTGCTTCTGGAAATAACCTAAATGGCCATTAATAGCTGTTAAATCAAAGATGTCTAAGATACACTGCTGATGGAAAAAGTTAAATTGTAGAACAGTAAGATACTCTGTTAGTGAAAAAAGTGTTACATAATACCATTTCTCTCATGAGTTACACAGCCATATTTCTATCATGATCCAGTTGTATGTGAAAAAGAAATTTGCATGTATCAATTTGGCAATGCGTTTGGCTACTCTTAACAGACTAGAAATAAAAGCAACTTTGCCAAAACAGAGGTTTATTTTTCTCTCTTTAGTGTTGCCTAAAGCTAGGGCTGGCATGTTGGTACCCTGGTGTTCCTGGGGACCAAGCCCTGTTTTTCTTAATTCTTTGGCTTGCCCACATGGCATTTTCCTGACCAGGAATTGAACTTGTGCCCCCTGCATTGGAAGAGCAGAGGCCTAACCACTGGACCACTGGGGAAGTCCCCAAGCCTCTATCTTGCTGTTTGACCATCCAAAGGAATAATTTGCACACTCTCCCTCATGGTCCCTGACATTTACACTAGGCTTCGAGTCTTTTGGAGTCAGGAAGAATGAGGACAGATAGAAAGGCCGCAGTAGGACCCCTCCCAGCTGATTCAATCCCTTTCAACAGCTTTCCTTGAAACCCAGCACAATAGTCTGTTCATGTCTTATTGACTGGTCCTTAGTAACATGACCACACAAGAGTTGTCCAAAAGAAAGAGAGCCTTAGGCTTTTATTTGGGTGATTGTCAGGGTTTGCTAAGGAGGAAAGGGCTGATGGATGTTGTGGTGAGTGGTATGCTGTCACTGTGTAAATATACGCATAGGTGGTGGCACAGAGCATCTTTGAAGGAATGGCCCAGAGCCAGTTACCAGCGGGCATTTATGAGAACAAACGGATCTGCATTTTACCTTATACCTGTCTGTACTGTTGGATTTTTCACGAGCATGCAGTATTTTACTTCCATAATAACAATGAGAAATTCAGCATCAACAATGGTTTATTAAGAAATACATCTTACCGTTAATAGTGTGTCATAGTTTTATTGTTAATACTTTTCTTGATGGTGGTAAAATATTACACTAACTTGTCTACGAATGCTTTAGAAGTGAACTTAACTATCCAGACTTAGGAATACTTCTCCCAGAATAAAGTGGGATGGATGTACTTAGAGGTTTTTCATGACCTTAGTACTCTTGCATTTATATCTTGCTATCTATTCTCACTTCTCAGGTCTCCCAGCAATCATCTTTAAGAACATATAACTGGTGATGGGCTTGGACTTCCCTGTTGGTCCAGTGGTTAAGACTCTGTGCTTCCAACGCAGGGGCCATGGGTTTGATCCCTGGTTGGGGAACTAAGATCTTGCATGCTGTGTGGAACAGCCAAACAAAACAAACCCAAGAAAAAAACAAACAAAAGCTAATGATAGGCTTGAGTGTCACTGAGAGAAATGGCTCCTTTCTCAGGTATAACTGCAGTAGGAAGTAGTGAAAAAACATAAAGCATAAAAAAGTGTTTCACTGATATCTCCATCATCTAGTTCCAGTTCCAGTTCAGTCGCTCAGTCGTGTCCGAGTCTTTGCAGCTCCATGAACCGCAGCACGCCAGGCCTCCCTGTCCATCACCAACTCCCGGAGTCCACCCAAACCCATGTCCATTGTGTTGGTGATTCCATCCAACCATCTCATCCTCTGTCATCCCCTTCTCCTCCTGCCCTCAATCTTTCCCAGCATCAGGGTCTTCTCAAATTCCTACTACCCTCAATCTTTCCCAGCATCAGGGTCTTCTCAAATGAGTAAGCTCTCCGCATCAGGTTGCCAAAGTATTGGAGTTTCAGCTTCAGCATCAGCCCTTCCAATGAATATTCAGGATTTATTTCCTTTAGGATGGACTGGTTGGATCTCCTTTCAGTCCAAGGGACTCTCAAGAGTCTTCTCCAGCACCACAGTTCAAAAGTATCAATTCTTCGGTTCTCAGCTTTCTTCACAGTCCAACTCTCACATCCATACATGACCACTGGAAAAACCATAGCCTTGACTAGACGGACCTTTGTTGGCAAAGTAATGTCTCTGCTTTTCAATATGCTATCTAGTTTGGTCATAACTTTCCTTCCAAGGGGTAAGTGTCTTTTAATTTCATGGCTGCAATCACCATCTGCAGTGATTTTGCAGCCCCCCAAAGTAAAGTTTGACACTTTCCACTGTTTGCCTATCTCTTTGCCATAAGTGACAGGACTGGATGCCATGATCTTTGTTTTCTGAATGTTGAGCTTTAAGCCAACTTTTTCACTCTCCTCTTTCACTTTCATCAAGAGGCTCTTTAGTTCCTCTTCACTTTCTGCCATAAGGGTGGTGTCATCTGCATATCTGAGGTTATTGATATTTCTCCCGGCAGTCTTGATTCCAGCTTGTGCTTCTTCCAGCCCAGCGTTTCTCATGATGTACTCTGCACAGAGGTTAAATAAGCAGGGTTACAATATACAGTCTTGATGTACTCCTTTTCCTATTTGGAACCAGTCTATTGTTTCATGTCCAGTTCTAACTGTTGCTTCCTGACTTGCATGTAGGTTTCTCAGGAGGCAGGTCAGGTGGTCTGGTATTCCCATCTCTTTCAGAATTTTCCACAGTTTGTGATCCACACAGTCAAAGTCTTTGGCATAGTCAATAAAGCAGAAATAGATGTTTTTCTGGAATTCTCATGTTCTTCTGATGATCCAATGGATGTTGGCAATTTGATCTTTGGTTCCTTTGCCTTTTCTAAAACCAACTTGAACATCTGAAGTTCACGGTTCATGTACTGCTGAAGCCTGGCTTGGAGAATTTTGAGCATTACTTTGCTAGTGTGTGAGATGAGTGCAATTGTGTGGTAGTTTGAGCATTCTTTGGTATTGCCTTTCTTTGGGATTGGAATGAAAAGTGACGTTTTCCAGTTGTGTGGCCACTGCTGAGTTTTCCAAATTTGCTGGCATATTGAGTGCAGCACTTTCACAGCATCATCTTTTAGGATTTCAAATAGCTCAACTGGAATTCCATCACTTCCTCTAGCTTTGTTCATGGTGATGCTTCCTCAGGCCCACTTGACTTCACATTCCAGGATGTCCGGCTCTAGATGAATGTGAGTGATCACATCTTCGTGTTTATCTGGGTCGTGAAGATCTTCTTTTGTACAGTTCTTCTGTGTATTCTTGCCACCTCTTCTGAATATCTTCTGCTTCTGTGTATTTATATATAATCATAAGGATTTATATAGGGTGGCTTAAATCATCTGACCTTAATACATAGCTATAAAACTTTATTGAGGGCTTTTGGAATTTATACATAGCAATTTTGGGAACTCTCTCACTTGGGTGATACATTTTGTGTTTTAATCAATCCATCATTTCTGTAGCCCCATACTGAGGACAGGCTATTATGCAGTTTTCAGGGTGCCATTTTGGGAAGGCAGTCTTCTGTGCTTCTCTGCCTGGATTCTTTAAAACAAACTACTTTTAACCAGTGTTCTGTGGTGGCTTGGAAAAAATGTGTGTGTGTGTGTGTGTGTGTGTGTGGTGAGTGTGTGTGTGTACATTCAACTGCTCAGGTGAATAGAAAACAACTTCACCTTTATCAGCTTGCTCTTCACAAAATTTATTAGACATCCATAAGCATGGAGTATTTAGCAATTGTCATATTACAGTCAAGAAAATGTGACATCAAAAAAAAAAAGGAAAACTTGAAATCTTCTCTACTCTGTAGGAATTAAAAATCTGTAGTAAATAGTAGCACCATAGTCGAGGGTAAGTGAAGCCAAGCTCACCGTTTCTGGCTGAGGATCCCGACATTCAGGTTGGATGATAGTCATGCCCATGAGGATGTCCACACGAGGATGGGCCTCCCTGTCTGTTCTCCTAGGCGTGCAATGATTGGCCTTCAGTTTCCGGTCACAGAGTTGTAGAACTGGAAAGAGACATTTAGAGCCTTTGCAGTGTTTCGTATGCTTTTTTGGATCACTGGCCCTTTTGAGAAACTTCTAAAATGTATATATCCTCCCAGCAAAGTGAGTGAGTGCATCCACATGGAAAATTTGCATGTATATTTATGGGGTTCCTGGATCCTTTAAACCCATACCCCAAATCCTCATTCAGATCAGCTCCTCAATTTATAGAGGGATACACTGGAATCTAGGCTTCCCTGGTGGCTCAGATGTAAAGAATCCACCTGCAGTGTGGGAGACCTGAGTTCCATCCCTGGGTTGGGAAGATCCCCTGGAGCAGGGAATGGCAACCCACTCCAATTTTCTTGCCTAGAGAATCCCCATGGACAGCGGAGCCTGGCGGGCTGCAGTACCTGGGGTCTCAAAGAGTCGGACACGAGTGAGCGACTAAACACACAGAAATTGGAACATAGAGAAATTGAGAGCTAAGTCTGAATCTAGCACTTTTAGACATATGAGCAAGCTCCTAGCTGTGATTAGTATCCTGAAACACAGTGTGACTAGCGTCACGTGCGTGGTCAGCATCCCATGGAGTACCCTGTCTCTACCAAAGAAAACATATTGTAGCAAGAGACCCTAATCAATGAGAAGGATGCAAAGACTGAAAAATAGAATCAGCGACGATTCCCTCAACTGTTGGTAAAAGCTAAAGCCCTGTGACTCGGGGGTCCTTGCGATCTAGAAATAGTAGAAGGGGGAAGAGGGTGTGTTTGGTATGCATATCAGGTGTGTGGCGGACATCACCGTCTGGTGGTTTGGGGGCTGTGTGTTCCACCCAGCTTGTCACGCCAGCCTCATCACACAGCCCTCTCCCTTTCGCTCTCTGCTTAAGCTTTGGCAGCCCCCGCCCCACTCCCCAAGCTCAGGTTCTCCCTTCACACTGTCCTTTCTCTTCATGTACTGCCCGGAGTGTCTGTATCTATTGCAGACCAGGTATCTAGGATATAGAGGTGCAGCCCAGGCTGCCCAGCGACGGCAAACGTTGCGAAATGTGCACTTGTGGTCACACTGTTTAGTGTTCTTAGTAGAATCAGAGGGATCTGACTGTCCTGTTTCCTTTTACACTTGTTCTGAGTGATTATCATATGGTACAGTTGGTGTTTTTCTCCTCCTCTTCCTTGGCAGCATCTCTTCGGCAGTCCACAACCATCCTCTGTCCAGCTCTGGGTCTCCTTTGGCCGGAAGCCCATGCGAGCAGCCCAGTTTGTCACAAGACACCCTATTAATGTGAGTGGGGTCCGCGGTGGGGGGGTGGAGTGCTGCTGTCCTCAGGCAGAGGTCAGGGGGAGGATGATGGGGGAGGATATTTGATGGAGGCTCCCTGGAGTCACTTTCTAGATCAGTCTCTATGCTTTGGGCATCTTGGTCTGTTTTTTCCCTCTTCACTTGTTGAAGTGGAGCTGAATGGGAGCCTTAATTTGCTTGAAGTGGAGAAGGATTGGCAGAGAGGTTTGGAGCCGGAGTCAATGGGCTCAGTGTGCCCGTGCTGAAGGAATGGGAGGGCAGGGACAGCAGCAGTTATTCATTAAGTACCTGCTGTGTTGCTCACAGATGGCGAGGTTCCATAAGGGGATAGGATTGGAGTCTCACCCTTTTAGAAGCAGATGGGTTGGAGAGTCCGAGAACAGAACAGAGGAAGAAACCATGTACAGTCAAAGGCCTGACTGTGCAGCATGTGTCAGGACATAGAGAACCTTAGGAAAGGTCAGTGTGAGCTGGGTCATCAGAGAAGTGACCGTGGGGAGGAGGTGGCACTTGAAGGCCTTGATGCCAGGGCCTGGTGTGACGGAGGATTAGTAGCTCAGAGGAGTGTGTGATGGAGAACGCGTTTGTTAGTTCTTTGCTTTCTCTGGGTTCTGCCTTCCTGTAGTCATCTTAGAGGAAATGAGAGGGAAGGAAATGCACATTAATTTGCATTATGCTTTGTAATAATGATAAGGAGACACCATTATTTAAAAGTGATTTCTAGGTCGTTTTTGGAGTTCAAGGCCCCTTCTTATTTTGTGCCCCATCTGCTAAGAGGTCTGCTCCAGCCACAGGACAGCCTCAGGGTCTCTAAAGAGAGTCAGCCAAGCTTCTTTCCCAAGACTGGGAGGCTCTCATGGGCTCCAAGACTGCCCTATTCCCTGGGACACTGAGAAGCCCTTGCTTGCGTGTGCGAAGGGACCTTCCACAGGGCATATGTGGTTTTTTTTAACTTGTGTCTTTTTAATTTTTTGATGCCAAAGGAATATTACATCGCAGACGCCTCCGAGGACCAGGTGTTTGTGTGTGTCAGTCACAGTAACAACCGCACCAACCTGTATATCTCGGAGGCAGACGGGCTGAAGTTCTCACTGTCCTTGGAGAACGTGCTCTATTACAGCCCAGCAGGGGCAGGCAGTGACACCTTGGTGAGGTAAGGAGACCGGTAGGCGGGGCTGCTTCCTGCTTTCTTACCCGGCACGACCTCTCGTTGGGTGGTTTTCAACATCCCCTGAACATTTGGACTCCCCTGGGGGTGGTTTCAGAAGCCCCAGTGATTACTGGTTCACCTTCCCAAACAGTACTTTTTTTAATCCGGTTTGAGGTGTGACAGGCACTTGAGGGTCTTGTTTAATTTTTAAAACAACTTTAACTGATTCGGTTTTGTCTGCACTGGGTCTCTGTTGCTGCTGGTGGGCTTTCTCCAGTTGTGGAGGGTGGGGGCTCCTCTATAGTTGCAGCGCACGGACTTCTCACTGCAGTGGCTTTCTCTTGTTTCGGAGCACTGGCTCTAGAGCCTGGGCTCAGTAGTTGTGGCTAGAGGGCTGTAGAGCACACTCTCAGTAGCTGTGGTGCACGGGCTTAATTGCCCCGAGGCATGTGGGATCGTCCCAGACCAGGGATCGAACCTGTATCTCCTACATTGGCAGGAGGATTCTTAACCACTGGACCACCATGGAGGTCCCCACATGTTTATGTGGTGCAGAGGCTGAGCACTGCTGTGCTGGGTGACCTGTAGGATGACCGTGTCAGCCACTCCTTTGGGGTTCCTTCATTCAGTTACCTGGTTTTGTGATCTCAGACCCAGTAGGAAAGAGCACTGGCAAAACGTCATCACCACCTCTGGGCCAGCTGGCATGTGTGTCTACAAGGCCCTTCCTCCACGTGACTCTGGTTAATTAACATCATTATTCTCCCCCCAGTAATTGCAAGGTATTGTTCTGTGGTATCTGTGGGAAAGCCGTTTATCAGTACGTCGCCTGCCTGGAGTGGTCCTGCTGTAACAGTGTTCTCGGGGCCATGGGGGAGTCCGGGGCTGGAAAGGGGTGGATGCCATGCCGTGTGGGTGGCACTGCGATCCTTCAGTGGCACGTTGGTTTGTGACAGACCATTCTTGTGTGTGTCTCACTGTGGTTAAGACTGCTCTCTGCTCTTGGGAAGAGCCAGCTGGCAGAACCGGCTGGTCTGCAGTGAGGTCTGGCTCCAGTGCCGTGAACCTCAAATCAGAGGGCATGTCCTGGCTGCCTGCTGTCCCTCTTCAAGTTGCTGGTTCATTCAGCAAGGATGCTGCTGTTCAGTGCCTGGTGGCTTTGCATGCACAGCCGTGCAGTATTGTGTATCCAGCAAGGAAAACTTGGAACAAGCTCCCTGACCCATGGAGCTTTGGTTCTAATTGTGGGAAGACAAAATAGAAACAAATACATGCTCTGCCGATAATGCTGAGTGCGGAGAAGAAAAATAAAGTGAGATAAGAGGACAGAGGGTTACAAGGGCATTGCTTTATATGAGCCGGTCATGGAAGGCTGTTCTAGGAGAATGATGATTGAGCAGGTGCCTGAGTTACACAGGAGAGGGAGCTGGGCACATAACCTGGGGAGGAGCCTTGCAGGTGGAGGAACTGTAGGCACAGGGGCCCTGGGGTGGGACTTGAGTGGTTTAAGAGCAATGTGGAGGCCAGGGTGGATCAACCAGCTGATGGACGGGAGAGAGCATCCCTAAGACACAGGAACCAAGAAAGCAGGGTTTAGATTGTACAGGGCCCTCAAGGGCATAGCAAGATCTTTTTTTTTTTTTTTTCCCTCTTACGCATGATGGAGGGTTTTGACCAGAAGCTGGATATCACTTTATTTAACCTGTTACATTTTTTGGACACCACTTTAAAAAATGTGAATTGCATTATGTAAAGAAATGCATAAAACATAAATGGGCAGATTTATGTAGATTATAAATAGATTATTTTCAGTGGATATTCATGTGGCTTATCTTTTAAAGAAGCCATGCTACATGCTGTATGGAAATTAGACAGCAGACTTGCAAACTGGGGGATCCAGCTGTGAGATCACTGCCGAAATCCGGGCCAGTGGAGGTTGAGGTTGGCGGGACCTGGAGCGGTAGCAGTGGAGATGATGGAAATGAGGAGGATGAGGCTTCCTGATGGCTCAGACGGTAAAAGACCCGCCTGTAATGCAGAAGCCGTGGGTTTGATCCCTGGGTTGGAAAGATTCCCCTGGAGGAGGGAATGGCTACCCCCTCTAGTATTCTTGCCTGGAGATTTCCGTGGGCAGAGGAGCCTGGAGGGCTATAGTCTGTAGCGTCGCATAGGAGAGACTATCACTTTCGTTTTGACCCATTTGCTGATGCATTTGACTGATGGATTGGACATGGGGTTTGCGAGAAGGAGGGGAAGTCAGGGACCCACCACTGCTTAGCTGAAGCAACTGGCACAGTGATGGTTTTAGACTGTCTGGGAGGGCTGGGCGAGCTCGCATCTGAGGATGCCTATTAGATACCAAGTCGAGAACTTTCTGTGTGCTCTGGTACACTTTTCCACACCCTATTTCTTCTCCTTTGGAGGTGCTGTCATCTTTTACTCTTTAACTTTGTTTCCCAGCGTAGACTCAGAGGTTGTTTATTATTCAGTGTCTTGTAACGTGTTATAAACCATCCCTTGTGTGATTCATCCTCAGGTTGTTCTGGTTTGGTCAGTCACTGCCTCCTCAGGCTGGCTCCCAGTGGCTTTCTTTTATTTTTAATGATTTATTGAAGTGAAATTCTCATAACATAAACTTATCCATTTTAAAGTAAACAACTAAGTGGCATATAGCACATTCACAGTGCTGTGCAACCACCAGCCTTACCGAATTCCCTAATATTGACATTTTTCCCAAAGAAAATCACTTAATTGTTCAGTAATTTCTTTCCCCTAAGCCCCTGGCAGTCATCAGGCTACTTTCTGTCTCTATGAATTTGCCTTTTCTGGCTATTTCATATAAATAGAATCATACTGTAACCCCTGACCTTTGTGTCTAGTTCACTTTGGGTAACGTTTTCAGATTTTATCCATGTGTAACGTACGTCATTCCTTTGTAGCAGTGAGCAATAGTCGCCTTCAGTTCAGTTCAGTTGCTCAGTTGTGTCTGACTCTTTGCAACCCCATGGACTGCAGCATGCCAGGCTTCCCTGTCCATCACTAACTCCTAGAATTATGCAAACTAAAGTCCATTGAGTCGGTGATGCCATCTAACCAGCTCATCCTCTGTTGTCCCCTTCTCCTCCCGCCTTCAATCTTTCCCAGCATCGGGATCTTTTCCAGTGAGTCAGTTCTTCACATCAGGTGGCCAAAGTATTGGAGCTTCAGCTTCAGCATCAGTCCTTCCAATGAACACGCAGGACTGATCTCCTTTAGGATGGACTGGTTGGATCTCCTTGCAGTCCAAGGGACTCTCAAGAATCTTCTCCAATGGCACAGTTCAAAAGCATCAGTTCTTCAGCGCTCAGCTTTCTTTATAGCCCAACTCTCACATCCATACGTGACCACTGGAAAACCCATAGCTTTGACTAGACAGACCTTTGTTGGCAAAGTAACGTCTCTGCTTTTAAATATGCTGTCTAGGTTGGTCAAAACTTTTCTTCCAAGGAGCAAGTGTCTTTTAATTTCATGGCTGAATCACCATCCACAGTGATTTTGGAGCCCCCCAAAATAAAGTCTGTCACTGTTTCCATTGTTTCCCCATCTATTTGCCATGAAGTGACGGGACCAGATGCCATAATCTTAGTTTTCTGAATGTTGAGTTTTAAGCCAACTTTTTCACTCTCTTCTTTCACTTTCATCAAGATTCACTTTTTGCCATTAGGGTGGTGTCATCTGCATTTCTGAGGTTATTGTTATTTGTCCTGGCAATCTTGATTCTAGCTTGTGCTTCCTCCAGCCCAGTGTTTCTCATGATGTACTCTGCATAGAAGTTAAAAAAGCAAGGTGACAATATACAGCCTTGATGTACTCCTTTTCCTGTTTGGAACCAGTCTGTTGTTCCATGTCCAGTTCTAACTGTTGCTTCCTGACCTGCATACAGGTTTCTTAGGAGGCAGGTTAGGTGGTCTGATATTCCCATCTCTTTCAGAACTTTCCACAGTTTATTGTGATCCACACAGTCAAAGGCTTTGGCATAGTCAATAAAGCAGAAATAGATGTTTTTCTGGAACTCTCTTGCTCTTTCAGTGATCCAGTGGATGTTGGCAATTTGATCTCTGGTTCCTCTGCCTTTTCTAAATCCAGCTTGAACATCTGGATAGTCGCCTGACTTGTAATTAAAATCATGAACCACTCTCTCTGGCCGCTTGCCGACTCTTTTTCACCTTTGAGAGACTCTGGCTATGGGGCCAATAAGTCACAGCTTGGCCAAAGTCCCTCAGCTTCTGCATTTGTCGGCTCTTCAGGATGGAGATGGTAGAGGGGGCCCAGAGCTGCAGAGCGTGGCTCTCTGCGGGGTGGGAACCTCCGTAATGCCAGCACGCAAATGACCCTTTATGAAGTTACGGCATTTCCCGCCCCGCTCCGCCTGAGCATCCAGTTATGAAATTGAAAATAGATTTACATCAAGATTCATAGACTGATTTCCTCTTTGACTTTCTCATTTGTTTCTTCACATTTTTATCTTGAGACTGGAGATGTGCTCTCGTAAATGACCTTTGTCATCTGCATCTCCATCTCAATGTGATGAAACGGGAGAAGTGTGAGTGAGCAGTTTATGTGGGCAGGCTGGCTTAACTTAGAAAGGAAAACCACACAAAATGAGCTATTATTTGCGCCTAGTGGGGAAGTGGGTGCCAAGGACCTGGGTCTCATTGCTTAGAGACCTGGAGGAGGAATTCTTCCCAGGGATGGCCCTGACCTTGGTGAGAGGTGCCAAGGGGAGGCACTGTCTAGATGGTGGGACAGACGTTGGGTGGATGGAAGAGGTGGCTTGCCTGTGGGGCATTTTGAGGAGGACTGCTGGGTTCTGGGCTGAAGGTGGCTGAGAGGGACCTGGTAAGCTGTCTGGCGAGAGGGAAAAGCAAGTGGTGAGAGCCAGTGAGAGAAAATGGAAGAATACGGACTCTTGTGGAGAGGTGCTTGGGTGAGTCAGGTGGTTGCAAGGTGTGAGGTGTTAGGAGAGATGACAGGATGGACCAGGACCCGGAGGAGCGTGGAGGTACAGGGGACAGGCTTCTTCTTGGACTGAAAAGATAAAATGCCAGGAGAAAGACCACGGAAAGAAACAGGGCTCCTCGAATCGAGGGAAACTCGGACCTCCCAGATAAATTGGAAGAAGCCTGTGGTGGCCCTCACAACAGTAGGATTACAACCAGGAGAGTCGTGTGAATAGAGGGCAAGGTGGGTAACAGACCTGGGCTGATTCCTAGGGAAGCAACTGAAAACCAACTAAACCGGGACTAAGGAAACCACGTGTCAGAACATGTGGTCTCAGCGCCAGTGTTTTCTGGAGGACCTTGCTCTGTCTCTCAGGCAGGGTGGCTCTGCCACTTCTGTGTACATCTCTCTGTCTGAACTGGCAAAACAGTCTTCCTGCTTCAGATTTATATGACGGATGACAGGAATGTACAGTTCTGTGTTTTTTTTTTTAATTAATAAAGCCCAGTGGCTCAGAACTCTCCAAATAAAGGACACGCTTCCAGTTTTAAAAGCCACGTGTGAACTGTGGCTACCCTTTCTTGGGGAATCTGTCCTTAGAACATGTACCATGTTAGTGCAAAACTACTGCTCAGGGAAGTTGCAGGATCTGGGCATAGCAGTTAAGGCCAGGGAGGTCTTTGTCGCTGTTCCCCTGTTAATAAGCATAACCTCTAGGTTTCCAGAGCCATCCTTGTTGGATGTACTGTGTCTTTGGGAAGGCTTCTGCTCTGTTCCCTGACAAATCCTATGAGCTTCTGCCTGATCAGGGTGTTGGCTAATTAGTTGTAAGTATCTGGACAGTGTAACCCCTTAGCTATATTTCTATAGACTGGGTTAAATTGTAAGCTCCAGGACTACACTATAATTTTTATTTCAAATTGAAGTCTAGTTGATTTACAGTGTTGTCTTAATTTCTGCTGTGTGGCAGAGTGATTCATTTATATACACACATGCACACAAACACACACGCACACGTTCTTTTCCATTATAGTTTCTCGCAGTATATTGAATATAGTTCCCTGTGCTCTACAGTTAGAGCTTTGTTGTTTATCCAGCCTATATATAAAATAGCTTGCATCTGCTAAGCCTATCCCATCCCTGTCAGCAGCCACAGGTCTGTTTTCCATGTCTGCGAGTCTGTTTTTATTTCCTAGATAGGTTTGTTTGGGTCTTGTTTTAGATTCCACATGCAAGTGGTATTTGTCGTTCTCTTTCTGACTTGCTTCGCTTACGCTCATCTCTGGGTCCGTCCGTGTTGCTGCAGATGGCTTTATTTCATTCTTTTCTGTGGCTGAGTAGCATTCCATTGTATATGCGGCACATCTTTATCCCCTCATCTGTGGATGGACATTCAGGTTGCTTCCACGTCTGGGCTATTGTGAACAGGCCAGTACTGTCATTAGTATCTGGTAAGTCCTGTTTATCCAGGCTCACTGGAGGATTTGGGGTCGATATCGTTAGTGGGGAAATAAATGTAACTCTCACATCAACTTTTCTGTGTTATATTTATCATTCTGAACCCCATGTGAGGAGTAATTGATCAGATGAGCATCTTGGCCTTCAAAGTTTAAAAAAAACAAAAACAAAAAGGCAGTTTATTCAGCCACAGGAAGGAAGGAATACAACATGGATGAACCTTGAAAACATTATAGTAAGGGAAAGTAACCAGATACAAAAGGTCATATATTATATAATTACATTTATATGAAATATCCAGAATAGGCAAGTCCAAGCTGTGTACGGATGTGAGAGTTGGACCATAAAGAAGGCTGAGTGGTGAAGAATTGATGTTTTGAGCTGTGGTACTGGAGAAAACTCTTGAGAGTCCCTTGGACTGCAGGGAGATCAAACCAGTCTATCCTAAAGGAAATTAGTCCTGAATATTCTTTGGAAGGACTGATGCTGAAGCTCCAATACTTTGGCCACCTGATGCAAAGAGCTGACTCATTGGAAAAGACCCTGATGCTGGGAAAGATTGAAGGTGGGAGGAGAAGAGGACGACAGAGGATGAGACAGCTGGATGGCATCACTGACTCAATGGACATGAGTCTGAGCAAACTCAGGAGACAGTGAAGGACAGGGAAGCCTGGCCTGCTGCAGTCCATGGTGTCACAAAGAGTTGGACTCGACTTAGCGACTGAATAGCAGCAACAAATAGAGACAGTAAACTGACCAGTGGTTGCCAGCATCTGGAGTGGGAAGGAATAGTGAGGTGTGGCTACCAGAGGGTGAAGGGTTTCCCTTTGGGATGATAGAAATGTTCTGGGACTACATAGTGATGATGGTTGCATAACATTAGGAAGATACTTAATGCCAGTGAATCTTCTTTAACATGGTTACATTTTGCGGGGACGTCCTTGGTGGTCCAGGGGTTGAGACTTCGCCTTCTAGTGCAGGGAAGGAGCAGTTTCAGTCCCTGGTTGGGGAGCTGAGATCCCACATGGCTTGCAACCAGAAAGCCAAAACATAAAACAGAAGTAATGTTGTAACAGAGTCAATCAAGACTTTAAAAATTGTCCACGTAAAAAAAAAATCTTAAAAAATGGTTAAATTTTATTATTTAAAATAAAAATGTCCCTAGCAGATAACACCGCGTATTTTCTCTTACTGCAGGTATTTTGCCAATGAACCATTTGCTGACTTCCACCGAGTGGAGGGGTTACAGGGGGTCTACATTGCCACTCTCATCAGTGGTTCCATGAATGAGGAAAACATGAGATCCGTCATCACCTTCGACAAAGGCGGGACCTGGGAGTTCCTTCAGGCCCCAGCCTTCACCGAATATGGAGAGAAAATCAATTGTGAGGTATAGATGCTATGCTCTTGTTTGGATTGTTTTAAAAACACTTGTAACTGTAGTTCTGCTCTTACTGTTCTGAAACTCTGCACCGAGTTATCTTGGGGTGCTGTAATGGACTTGCAGAGGCACCATGGGGTATTTTAAATTTTTGAAGGGTACTTGACGTATCTTGGTCACCATGTGAATTTACTCTCTTGGGTTAGTTCATAGTTTCAACATTAGCTCATGCTGTATGTCTTTGGATGACATATCTTTGTGAAGCTGGACTCTTGTTTGGCAGTTTACATGGTAAAAAGCAAGTAAGAAAATCGGTCTGGTTTAGGAAATGGTAGTAGTGGTATCTGCTTAGATTCTGAAGTTTGAGAAGCTGTGCAGTTCCTAACAGGTGTTTACATCCTATTATTAAGTAATTGTGGTTACGTAAGGATGAAATAAAAGTTTTATGTTCTTTTCAGCTTAAATATAAACACATGCAGTATTATTTCAAACTGCTGCTGCTACATGATTAGGACATGTACTTATTAGGTTGTTTGGACTTAACTGTGGTAAAAAATATTAGTATTTCTTCTGATCTGAGGCTATTATAAAAATAATTTACTGAGACACTGATTGTGTTGGGAACGTAGAAAGTTTGGGAACCCTTGCCATACGTTATTATTTCTGAGGAATGTCTTATAAAATTCTTTCCTGAATCTAATTTAGGATTCTACCATTTTCCTTACCTGTGGCTTCATCTGAAAAGCTCATGATCCTCAAATGTGTTATTTGGCCTCATTCAGGGTTCCCATTCACCCAAGCAGCCGTTTCCTTTTTCCTGGAAAGAAGTCAATGACCGTGATCCCTGGCTTTATATGATGCCCTATACTTCCATTTTCTTTCTCTTTTAGAAAAATTTATTTTTTTGGTCTGTGCTAAGTCTCAGTTATGACATGTGGGATCTAGTTCCCTGACCAGGAATCAAATGCCTGACCCCTGCATTGGCGTGCAGATGTTAAACACCGGACCACCAGGAAAGGTCCCCCGTCCTTATTTTAAGACAGATACTCATTAGAGAAATCCTTTTGTTATAAAAGTAAGTATATCTAGCAAATCATATCAGTTTTGACCTGTAAAATAAGCACAAATAGAGATACCCTATCTAGAATACTAGACGAGGCTAAGTAACATTTGACAGTCAGTTTCTGCCTGGAGAATTGGGCATGACCTGATCCTATAGCAAAAGACCTTGTTTGCAGAACTATTGAAATTTGAACCTAAGTACTGGAGGCCAGTCAGAATAACTTCAAGTCTTGCAGAGGACACCTGAAGACTTTCTGTACAAATGCAGACTACTTAAAAAAATGCCATGTGGATCTTTTGGTGTTTATATCTCAGATGTTGTACATCTGGAAGTGTATCAGTAAGACTTTCTGACTTTTGAGTCTTGGTTTGCCTTCTGACTGAGTTGCTTAAATCATATTTGAAATGCATCTCCAGTGACTTAGAAAATAAGTACCATGAAATCATTTCATTTCTCTGAGTGACGTGAGAGAAATGCTGGGTAACACTGAGAGAGGGATAGCTTTCACATCTACTTAAGTTGGCATCGACTCCTTTCTTTCAAAATTTTCATTGAATTATAGTTGATTTACAATGTTGTGTTAGTTTTGGGCGTGCAGCCAAGTGATTCAGTCATACATACATATATACATAGATATATACCTGTATATACTCTCTTAGATTCTTTTCCCTTTTTGGCATTGAGTATAGTTCTCCGTGCTATACAATAGTTCCTTGTGGGTTGATGATGGACAGGGAGGCCTGGCGTGCTGCAGTCCATGGGGTCACAAAGAGTCGGACACGACTGAGCAACTGAACTGAACTGAGATTACCTGTTTATATATAGCTCTGATTTCTAACTGCTGTTCTCTGAGAGTCTCAGAAGGAATTTTTTTTTCCTTAGCGCTTTCTCTTTTCTCCCACGAGTGGCGTTTACATGGTTCAGATGCTCATTGTCCATCTGGGGCGAGGGTGGGGACAGCCTGGCTGTGGCTCTGGTCTCCTCGGGGCCAAGTCTCCTTGCTTTGTGCCAGCTGCAGTGTGGGCACAGGAAGCCTCGGCCTTTAGAGGGAGGCAGGGGGGCATGTCACGCAATGAAAGCAGCTGAACTTGTGTTGCAGCTCTCCCAGGGCTGCTCCCTGCACCTGGCCCAGAGGCTTAGCCAGCTGCTGAGCCTCCAGCTTCGGAGGATGCCCATCCTGTCCAAGGAGTCGGCGCCTGGGCTCATCATCGCCACCGGTGAGTTGACTTTGCCTGTCGTCACTGATGGGTTTAGCTGCTGGCTTACGTGTAGCCGCATACACAGGGACCCCCACCACCTAGGGCAGCCCTGGCTGTTCGTGGTCCTGAGATGTCCTGGTTGTAGAGGACTCAGTAGTTCTGGTTGGGCCAGGTGATAAACTGACGTATTCTTGACCTTAGGAATAATTGCTCTTCTTGCATTTTAGGTTCGGTGGGAAAGAACCTGGCGAGCAAGACCAACGTATATATCTCTAGCAGTGCTGGAGCCCGGTGGCGAGAGGTCAGCTCCCTCATCCCACACCCCTGTTCTTGTTAGTGTGAGAACATGGGCCATGTCTTAATGTGTTAGGGACACACGTGGCCTGTGGGGGGGCGCCCACAGAGCCAAGTGTGGTTATGAAATTTAGAGAGATACCAGGAGCCACACACAGGGTCAGCTGCACTGATTTGTTATCACACTCCATAATGTGGGCTCGTGATTTTGCTAAAAATGTTACTTTGAATCAAAAACAGACTTAAAAAAAAAACAACTGTGAATTTGTGTAAACATTCCAAGATGACAAGTTCCACAAGGATAAAGTGGTGTCTGTTTTGTCACTTCTTTACCCCTGGGACTAACAGCGTCTAGTATGGACACCAGGTGCTCAGTAAGGGTTTGCTGAATCCATTGGCAAATTGTAATGTAGTGGTATCATGTCTGAACCTAGTTACTTGCTTTTCTTTGCATGCTATTGAAGGTTTAAGTCAAGCCCGTCCTCCCATCACTGGGTCCTTCATCTCATTCTGTGCTATGGCACATTCTGTGCTGTGGAGGGAAGCTGTGTCTGCCTTAAGTTCGTGTGACTAAATTTGGATCCTCCTAGGAATCGATTATACCAGTTTTGAAGGGCTAGTACTCTAGTCCCAGAATGCTAACTCAGCCTTGGACATTAGAGAATTTCCAAACTTGTAAAACAAAGAAGAGTTTTTTCCCTTGCCAGGGAGACAGGCATCGGGTCTTGTTCTGCGTCAGCGACGTTCTGCTGTGCGTGTGGGGAGCTGCTGGGGTAGAACCCCCCAGATCTCCTGCCAGCTGGGCGTGACCTCAGGAGGGCTGAGGGGTTGTCAGCAGAGCCAGCAGGCAGCTCCCATCCTCACGGTGCCCTTCCTGGGAATGCGACTTGTGCACTTTCATAGAGAAATACTCCGTACGTGAAGCAGTAGTCATGCCCAACATTTATTTGGGTCTTTGCAGTTTACAGAGGCCTGTCATGTACCTTATCTCATTTGGGGTAGGGTTCACCATTCCTCCAGCTGAGAGATGTAGGACCCGGACATCGTGTGTGTGTGTGTGTGTATGCATGTGTGTGTGTGTGTATGTGTGTGTGAGTGAGAGAAAGAGAGAGGGAGAAAGAGACAGAGATACAGCTCTACAGCATGGTAGAGAACATAATTCTGTATTTGGATGAAGGAGACTGTTAAGTCCAGAGCAGTCAGAAACGTGTGAACAGTTTGGAATTTGGGGGGCATCCTCGTCCCGCCCCCATGGGAATGATTAAGCAGTGGTTTTCCTCTTCCCTGGAGCCGGACATTCCTTTTGAAATTGGGTGTTCTTTCCTCTGCGGATAGGCTTGTGGTTGGTTTGTACCTTCCGATGTTGGTGTAATCTGGAATTTGAACATCTGCAAGCGATTTCCTTCTGGGGAGAAAGTGGTGTCTCGTTCCTCCTGCAGGGAAGTGGGGTCGTCCCGCTGACCTGGGAGCAGCTTTCAGTGCCTCCCGCCGGGCGCACTCCCCGCCAGCCAAGAGGTGGCCGTCCCACAGGGACCACAGTTTTGGAACTAACAGAGAACTAACGAGGGGATGAAAAGCTTGAGAGTGTCTGTGTGAGGGGGAATCTGAGTCCCCATGGCAGCCTTCTCTTAAGAGGGCAGTCTCGACTGTGTGAAGGGGGTCGATGGTGGCCTGCGATGAAGAAATGGGTTGCAGTTGACAGATGCTGCCTGGAAAACTGATGACTAGAATTCTTGTTCCCCTTCTGTTCATACTACTAATTAGGTGGGCAAATCCTCAGATTCATAGAGGTCCTTAAACAACAACAACAACAACTTTATTGAGGCATATAGAGGTACAATAAACTGCACGTATTTGAGGTATATAATTTGATCAGAATTGATCACCCTCACTACCTCTTCACCAACACACCACGATTAAGACCGCTTCATCGCCCCACCAAAGTATCTTTTTGTCTCCTTTGTGATTCATCCTTCTCTACCCTCATCCCTCCAGATTATTAACATTTTCTAGAATTCTAAATGGACTCATACACTGTGCAGTCTTTTGGCCTGGCTGCTTGCTCTCATTGTGAGGATTTTGAGGTTCTTTCATGTTGTTTCGTTTATCAGCAGTTCTTTCCTTTTTTATTGTTGATTAGTATCCCATTGTGGGGATATTCCGTAATTTCTTTATCCATTTGTCAGTTGATGGACGTTCTCGTTTCTACTGATTACAATGTAGTTGTTACAAACATTTAATTACATGTTTTTTAGGTGGACATATATATTTAATTTCTCTTGGGTAGATACTGCAGGAAGGAAAGAGTGGGCAGCCTAATTGGTATATGTCTAAGTTTTAAAGGAATTATCAAATTGTATTCCAAAGTGGATGTACCATTTCACATTTCCACCAGCAGTGTGTGAGTTCTGATTGCTTCAGATGCTTGCCAACACTTGATAAGGTCAGCATTTTAAATTTTATACATTTTAATAAGTGCATTTGATATCTCATTGTAGTTTTAATTGGCATTTCTTTGACTAATGATGTTGAACTTCATGTGCTCATTGGCCATTTAAAAATCTTTTTTGAAGTGTCTGTTCAGATATTTTACCTGTTTTAAAAAATTAGGTTGTCTTATTGAGCTGTAAGAGGTTTTTCTGAAAAAAAAAAAAAAAAATATATATATATATTCTGGATTTAAGTCTTTTTCTGTGTGTTATAAATATTTTCTCAGCCTGTGGCTTGTTTTTTTTTTTTTTTAATTTATTTATTTATTTTTAATTTTTACTTTACAATTCTGTATTGGTTTTGGCATAGATTGACATGAATCCACCACAGGTGTACATGCGTTCCCAAACATGAACCCCCCTCCCACCCCCCTCCCCACAACATCTCTCTGGGTCATCCCCGTGCGTCAGCCCCAAGCGTGTCATATCCTGCATCAGACATAGACTGGCATTTCGATTCTTACATGTTATTATACGTTTCAATGCCATTCTCTCAAATCATCACACCCTCTCCCTCTCCCTCTGAGTCCAAAAGTCCGCTATACACATCTGTGTCTTTTTTGCTGTCCTGCATACAGGGTCATCATTGCCATCTTCCTAAATTCCATATATATGTGTTAGTATACTGTATTGGTGTTTTTCTTTCTGGCTCACTTCACTCTGTATAATCGGCTCCAGTTTCATCCATCTCATCAGAACTGATTCAAATGTATTCTTTTTAATGGCTGAGTAATACTCCATTGTGTATATGTACCACAGCTTTCTTATCCATTCATCTACTGATGGACATCTAGGTTGTTTCCATGTCCTGGCTATTATAAACAGTGCTGCGATGAACATTGGGGTACATGTGTTTCTTTCAATTCTGGTTTCCTCTGTGTGTATGCCCAACAGTGGGATTGCTGGGTCATAAGGCATTTCTATTTGCAATTTTTTAAGGAATCTCCACACTGTTCTCCAGAGTGGCTGTACTAGTTTGCATTCCCACCAACAGTGTAGGAGGGTTCCCTTCTCTCCACACCCTCTCCAGCATTTATTGCTTGCAGATTTTTGGATCGCAGACATTCTGGCTGGTGTGAAGTGGTACCTCATTGTGGTTTTGATTTGCATTTCTCTAATAATGAGTGATGTTGAGCATCTTTTCATGTGTTTGTTAGCCATCCTTATGTCTTCTTTGGAGAAATGTCTATTTAGTTCTTTGGCCCATTTTTTGATTGGGTCGTTTATTTTTCTGCTGTGGCTTGTTTTTTTAAAAATTTTCTTCATGGTGTCTTTTGAAGAGTAGATGTTTTTGCTTTTGATGAAGTCTAATTTATCAGTTCTTTTCTTCAGTGTTTTATGCTCTTTGTTGTTCTGAGAGATGTTTGTCCTTTCCACGGTTGCAGAGATTGTCCCTTATTTATTCTTTTGCAGGTTTTATAGTTTTATAGTTTAGGTTTATGATCGATTTTGAGTTAATTTGTGCATCTGGTATGAGAGAAGGGTTGATATGCCTTTATCCTTATAGACATTCAGTTGGTCCAGTATCCCCTGTTGGAAAGACTTCTCTTTCCTCCATTGAAGTGCCATGGTGCCTGTTTGAAAATCAACTGGCCATATATGTGTGAGTCTATTTTAAGGCTTTCTGTTCTACTCCATTGAGCAATAACACATTTTAAAATTAAAGTATGTACATTGTTTTATTTATACATAATGCTACTGTACACTTACTAGACTGTAGTTTAGTGCAAACATAACTTTAATAAGCACTGAGAAACCAAAAGACTATGTGATTTGCTCATGGTGGTTTGTGTCTTTGTGGTGGTCTGGAACTGAACCTACAGTGTCTCCAAGGTACATCTGTGCTTTGAAGATGTACTATCTTCTGATGCGAAATCTATACTCACTGGTTATCATTTTCATGTATGTATCATGTCATTTTTCTTAAGATCCTTTGATATTGTTTTATCTTTGGTTATCGACAGTTTTATTATGATGTTTCTAGGTATAATTTTCTATGTGCTTAGTGTTTTGGGGGACACTTATCTTGAATATACAAATTTATCTCTTTCATCAAATTTGGGAGCTTTTCAGCCGTTATTTTTTTCAAATATTTTTTCTGCTTCAGTTCCTTTCTCCTGCTCCTCAGGGTCTCTAATTATTAGGCCTTTTGTCCCATGAGTCTTTGGGGCTTTTCTCTTTTAAGTCTTTTATTCTGTACTTTCTTTAGAATAGATCATTTTTACTCCTGTATATTCATGTTTAAATTCACTAATTCCTTTGTCATTTCTCTTCTGTCATTGAGCCCATCAGTGACTTTCCTATTTCAAACATTTCATTTTCCTGTTTTAGAATTCTTTCCTTTTTTTTTTGTTTTTAAAGTAGTTTCCACTTCTCTGGGAAGAATTCTTGTCTTTTGCTCATTTCAGGTGTGTTTTCCTTTACACTGTGAAACATAGTTATAACTGTTTTTATAGCATTTGGCAATTCCACCCTTTGGATTGTCTTGAGCTTGGCACCCATTGATTGTCTTTTCCCTGGAGGATTGGAGACATTTTCCTGATCTGTATGTATGTTGAGTGATTTTTGGATAGTTTCCAGGACATGAAATGAAATCTTCTGGAGGATGTGGCAGTTTCTGTTTTAGCAAGTAATGAACCTATTCAGATGCTGACTGTAAGTTCCGTCTTGCGTTCTATGGAAACCTCGGTTCAGGTTGCTGAGTCTTTTCTGTGCTGGTTTGGGTCTGTTCTACACACGTACAGCGTAGGGGTCAAGCTGAAATCTGTCTGAGTCTATACACAGAATTAGAGGCTTTACTTCCTCAAACTCCCCTCTCTGGGATTCCATCTACATTTTTCTGTAGGAAAATTGCAGGAGCTTATTTTCTTGTCTCCTTAAGCAGAAAATTTCTATAAAACTTTAGCCACCTGCCTGGGATTGCAGTATCCTAGGCTGGGGCATTCCCTCAGGGTAAAGGTGTACCAGGAAGCCTCAGTCATTTGGGTAGCTTCTCCAGGTTTTTAGTCCCCTTCACAAGCTGCCTGATTTTGTTTACTTTTCAGCATCCTCAGGTAGCTGTCTTTTTGTCCAAAGGTTTCTATTTGTAATTAGTAGGAAAGATGGGCTGCAGTGGCCTTATTCTGTCACAGTAGACCCAGAATTCCAGTTGGTTACTTGTTTGTTTTTTTTGGGGCTGTGCTGGGTCTCATTGAGGTGCACAGGCTCTAGAGTGTGCAGGCTCAGTAGTTGGGACACATGGGCTTAGTTGCCCCTCAGCATGTAGGATCTTAGTTCCCTGATCAGGGATCAAACTTGTGTCCTCTGCATTGGAAGGCAGATCCTTAACCACTGGACCACCAGAGAAGTCCCTGGTTGGTTAATTTTTAATCACAGCTTGGTGAAGGTCAGAGATTTGAGTTTGATTCCTACCTTTGCTGTTTATAGTCTGCCACTTTTAATAGAAACTCTAGTTTTTTTCATTTGAAAAAAAAAAAATTGGGGATTTCTCTGATGATCTGCTGGTTAAGAATCCACCTTCCAATGCAGGGGACTCAGGTTCAGTCCCTGGTCCGGGAAGATTCCATATGCCTTGGGGCAGCTTAAGCCTGTTCACCACAACTGTTGAGTCCACAAGCCACCCCAATGAGAAGCCCACCCACCGCAACTAGAGAGTGACCCCACCGCTCACCACAACTAGAGAAAGCCCACATGCAACAATGGAGACCCAGTGCAGCTGGGTATATATAAATGAAATTTAAAAATTGGGATGTGAGTACTTGCTCTGTTCCTGCCCGGGGCTGTGTACAGCAGGTGAGATAATGGATGTGAAGTGCTCTGGGAATGGAAACTTGTGTTCAGGTGGTGTGTGTGCCTGTGAATGTGTGTGAGGCGTGCACTGTTCCTGCCTGGCCACCTCCCTGGCAGTGGCATGAGCACTGACTGTCTCTCTCTCTCTCCAGGCTCTGCCCGGACCTCACTACTACACATGGGGGGACCATGGCGGCATCATCATGGCCATTGCCCAGGGCATGGAAACCAATGAGCTGAAGTAAGTGTCTCCATGGAGCCTTAAAAAAATGTTATTGAAATACAGTTGATTGATTTACAATGTTGTGTTTGTTTCAGGTGTACAGCAGAGTGGTCAGTTATACATATATATAGATATATAAATCTCTATATATTCTTTATCTTCTCTTCTGTTACAGGTTATTATAAAATAGTGAGTACAGTAAGGCCCCTAGATATGAACAAGTTGTACGTTCTGAGAGCAGTTTGTTCTTAAGTCCAGCAAAGTTGCCTTGGTATACCCAACTAACACAATCGTCTATATAGCACTGTATTATAACAGGTCTATAACACTTTTCCTAAAAATAATACATAAAAAGCAAACACAAAAATGAAGAAAACATTTTAAGTCTTGCAGTTTAGTATTTTGAAAAGTACAGTAGTACAGCACAACAGCTGGCATACCGGGGCTGGCATCGAGTGAACAGGCAAGAAGAGTTACCATCTGGAGGAGGGAGAGGAGGTGGGAGACGGTGGAGCTGAACGATCATCAGCAATAGGAGATGGAGGGCGAGCTGCCATTTCATTCATGCCTGATGCTGATGGCTCAGGTTCTGGTTCCTTGCTGGAACCACGTGCATTTTCACATCTTTGAAAGTTCACAACTTGAAGGTTTGTATGTAGGGGACTTACTGTATAGTTGCCTGTGCTATGCCGTAGGTCCTTGTTGTTTATTTTATGCAAAGTAGTGTGTGTATTTTAATCCCAAAGTCCTAATTTATCCCTCCTCCTGCTTTGAGAACTATAAATTTGTTTTCTGTGTCTGTAGGTCAGTTTCTGTCTTGTAAATAAGTTCATTGGTATCATTTTTAGATTCTAGGTATAAGTGATATCATATGATATTTCTCTTTCCCTCTTGGCTTACTTCAGTTCAGTCACTCAGTCGTGTCCGACTCTTTGCGATCCCATGAATCACAGCACGCCAGGCCTGCCTCTCCATCACCAACTCCCAGAGTTCACTTAAACTCATGTTCATCGAGTCGGTGATGCCATCCAGCCATCTCATCCTCTGTCATCACCTTCTCCTCCTGCGCCCAATCCCTCCCAGCGTCAGGGTCTTTTCCAATGAGTCAACTCTTCACATGAGGTGGCCAAAGTACTGGAGTTTCTGCTTTCGCGTCAGTCCCTCCAATGAACACCCAGGACTGATCTCCTTTAGAATGGACTGGTTGGATCTCCGTGCAGTCCAAGGGACTCTCAAGAGTCTTCAACACCACAGTTCAAAAGCATCAATTCTTTGGCGCTCAGCCTTCTTCACAGTCCAACTCTCACATCCGTACATGACCACTGGAAAAACCATAGCCTTGACTAGACAGACCCTTTGTTGGCAAAGTAATGTCTCTGCTTTTGAATATGCTATCTAGGTTGGTCATAACTTTCCTTCTAAGAAGTAAGAGTCTTTTAATTTCATGGCTGCAATCACCATCTGCAGTGATTTTGGAGCCCCCCAAAATAAAGTTAGCCACTGTTCCACTGTTTCCCCATCTATTTCCCATGAAGTGATGGGACCAGATGCCATGATCTTTGTTTTCTGAATGTTGAGCTTTTGGCCAACTTTTTCACCCTCCTTTTTCACTTTCATCAAGAGGCTTTTTAGTTTTTCTTCACTTTCTGCCATAAGGGTGGTGTCATCTGCATATCTGAGGTTATTGATATTTCTCCCGGCAATCTTGATTCCATCTTGTGCTTCTTCCAGCCCAGCGTTTCTCATGATGTACTCTGCATAGAAGTTAAATAAGCAGGGTGACAATATACAGCCTTGACGTACTCCTTTTCCTATTTGGAACCAGTCTGTTGTTCCATGTCCAGTTCTAACTGTTGCTTCCTGACCTGCATACAGATTTCTCAAGAGGCAGGTCAGGAGGTCTGGTATTCCCATCTCTCTCAGAATTTTCCACAGTTTATTGTGATCCACACAGTCAAAGGCTTTGGCATAGTCAATTACTTCCCTTAGTATGATTAATTTCTGGATTTTTTGATGAAGCTTTTTAACATCATACTTTTCTTCCAGAAATTTAACTCTGTGATTATAAGTGGATTATTTGTTTCACTAGGTTATTGAGCACACAATTTGTGACTAGGGAAATTATTTAAACTTTTCTTGTTTATAAAGTGGGACTGAAAATCTGCCTTTCCTATCTCAGAGAGGAACAAAAGAAATAATTTTATTGATTTGAAAAAAGTACAACTCTATATTATAAAATATAAATTAATAATGACTAAAAAATTAACTGGAGGCTCTTCAATTTGTCTTTCTTAGCTTTGTGTGTGACACAGTTATTCATAGAATGAGTAATAATAATTAATAATAGTATATGAGTAATAATTTCAGGAATGCATGTTATCTGATAACCAGGGGACTTTTACTATGATAACCTTTGGTTCTGGGTTTTTACAGCTAAACCTGCAAAGGACATTTGGGGTTAATGGCTTCATTTTAAAGATGAGAAAACAGAGGCTCAGAAAGTAAAGTACCTTGCTCAAAGTACCACTTTGTTCATAACAAGCAAGACTAGCATTCAGGTCTTTAAATTAGATTCTGTATTCTTTGCAGTACATTCCTCTGAAAAGCAAAAATGTCAAGAGTTAGTAACTTCTGCCTTCTTGAATCTTATATTATCAGAACCAGTTCTTTCATTACTTTTGTCCGAGTTGTGACAAAGGTTAATTTTGTTAACATTAGGCTGGGGCAGACTAGCTCTCACTTCTTCTTGTTATGGGGCTGAATTCATGAGACAGGTTGCTGGAGGGGGAGGAGAGGGCTTCTATAATCATCTCATTTAATGCAAGGAAAAAAGCCTTCTTTTTCTTTACTCCTTTTAGAAACAGGATCAGCAGCAAGACAGAGAGGTGGGTGGTTTGAAAAAAGAGATCTTAACAGCTGGTTTCTTTCCCTTGTGGGTCGTGGGACTTGTGCTGAGCAGACTGGCCTCGAAGAAACAGGGAGAAACAAAGTCCTGGCATTCTGCCGTTCACCCGGCTGCTCTCTGGTCCGTGCAGCGCTGGTCAGAGGCTGCCTTAGAGCCAGGAGCCAGAAGAAGCCCTCTTTGTATGCAGCATGCTGTGTCCGTGTTCAGGTTGATGTTTGTAAAGAGGAGGACAGTCAGAGGGCACGTGCTTCCCACATTCATGTCATCATGTATTTATCCATTAATTTTTTTGTAGCTTGTATTTTTTTTTTTCCTTTTGGCCATGCCATGTGGTATGCAAGATCTGAGTTTCCTGACCAGAGATCAAACCCATGCCTCCTGCATTGGGAGCATGGAGTCTTAATCACTGGATCACCAGGGAAGTCTCTGTCCATTAATTTATTTATTAATTCCCATCTCACACATTTCTCAAGCATTTATAGTGCTGGGTGACGTGTGTCTAAAGAGAAATAGGATGTTTTCCTCCACTCTCAGGGAGTCCATCCTCTAGTGCTAAGATAACATAAATACATGACATCCAGGACACTCTGGGAGGGGTATGGTAGGGGACTTCCGTGGTAGTTTGACCGCCTGGGAATACATTTCATTCTGTGTGTGGCAGTCAGACTGCAGAGACACACTTCCTGATTTTCCCTTGTTTAGCTCTCCTCCAGACTATATTTGCATTCCAAACTAGCTTTTCTGAAGCAGTTAACGTGATTCTGATCCTCTTACACCATCTGTCGGCGCATATGTGCTCAGGGAATGCAGAGTCATTGCTAGCGAGCTGCAGCAAAACATGATCAGGAAATGAGACCTGCTGCCAGAAGGTCACAGGGCCCTCTGCCGACGTTGAACAATGACTCTGGGGTCGTAGACACGTGGGAGATGGGCTCTCTAGTGTTCCTTTGTTTGCCCAGCTCATTTGGAGGTGTCTGTAGGTGTGGTTCAAATAATGCATTTGCAAATTGAAAATATGTTCAGGCCTCCTATTGATAGGTGCGTGTGTCCCAAATATCAGTCTGAGCTGGGCCAAAACCTGTGTAGTGCAGCCACCTGGCATTTGTATGTTGCGCACAGAGGTTTTTTTTTACCCCTTGCTTTTCCTGCTGCTCTGCTTTTGACCTATGTGCTATCAGCCTCATCAGAAGAGAAGCAGAAAATCCGATTGTAATTAGTTCAGATCTTTAAACCACGTGAGTGGAGGCTGCTTCTGACTCAGCTGGACTTGTGTTGCTGGTCTAGGGCTTCAGACCCCTCTAAGTCTGGTGTCCCCAGCCGAGGCCTTGGCTCCCTCCTTCGCATCTCACGGCATTTATCAGCAGCTGTCTCGCTGATTTGGCATTCAGCACATACTGCCTGCATTTGTTAGTTACCTTTTCATCATATGCTTGAATTCCTCAACTCATTAACACGGTCTTTGTAGACAAGGATTTCTATTCTACGCAGGCTAGCAGGCACTTAGTAAATGTTTGATTGTTCGATAAATAGGTCATGCACACTTAGTGTTCCAGCGCTGCTTAATTTTTTTCCTGGTTAATAAAACTGGAAGGGGTGCGGTAGCATAACAGTCTTACAAAGCCCTGGGGGTCGGGGGCAGTTCTCTGCTGTTCTATGGTTGATGGCAATCCCTGGAATGCAAATGCGCATGGCAGGGGGCCCCCAGATGTGTGCAACCTGGTGAGAATGTGACTGTCAGGAGTTCAGGTTCACGCTGGACAGAAAGTGAACATGTTTCTGTTAGGCATCAGTTTAGGTCAATTGCACAAACATTTGTTGAATATCCATGAAAAGCCAGTTATTATTCTAGGAAGAGAGGATACAGAGGTTAGCGAGGCATCCTTTGGGAGCCGGCCAGCCCCACTGTGGCTCCGAGATGTTTCTGAACCAGCTGGTGGGAGAGACTGGGGACAAGCTTTCTGACGCAAAGCTTACCCAACCTTAGGGAGTAAGGGGTAACATCTAACTCTAGTAAGAGGTTTAGTGGAACAGAGGTTGGTTGGAACCTTGCTTAATGTAAGAATTAAGTTTAGGTTGGTTTTTTTTTTTTTTTTAATTATTCATGTCTTTCTCTCCCTAATTAGCACAGCTAACTAAGAGTTTACAGTTACTTGTTTCAGCTTCTGCTGAGATTCTCCACTGAGGCTGTTTTCTTTGTTGTTGTTAATTGAAATTGAGAGTAAGAAGAGGAACAGTTTGTTTTTGCTCCTGCATGTCTGAAATGAGTAAATAAGAACTTCTTCTGGGAGTCACTTAACCCTTCATTCAGCATGCTGTCACCGTGAACCTGCTCAGGGGTTTGCAGGTCTTCTTGTGTAGAATCAGTGTTCTTCAGAGAGGGGGGATGTTGTGTTTTTACACTCTGACCAAAAACAAACCCAAACCCTAGCTTGACAGTCTGATCTAGAGGGCCACAATCAATCAGTTTTGTTTCTTCCCGGTGCTTTGCCTATCAGCATAAGGATATTATTAGTAGTTACTAATAATACTTTGGACGTTCCCCAAAGCCTCTTTTCTCATAGGAGATTTCAGATTTTGTAGGGTTTCCCTCTGTGAGTCCTGAAAAGCCACTGCAAAGACTCCGCCCAGCAGAGCAGCTGTCTTTTCTAGACCTGAGTTCTGGAAGCAGCCTCACAGTTCCAGAATGTGGGAGGTGGCAGATAACCGGTTTGTTTGGTTGTAGAACCTGATCTCATAGTAACTTTGATGGTTGAGAGTCACTCCCACTTCATTTTCACCCCCATGTGATTTCTTCAGCCCTTGAGTTATAAAGGAGGAGGTGTTCTTATCAGTCTTTAACTGTTGAGAAACTGACAAATGGGGTTAAAAATATATATATTTATATATAATGCTGTTCATTTAATTTCCTTTAACATAAAATATTAATTAATGCCCTTCTGTGTGCCAGGGGCAGAAAAGTGAGTAAGAAGTCTTATTCCTGATAAATGGTAGCTGTCATAGAAGATACTGAAAAATCAGGTCATTAAATAAGTAGGTATGTTACTGAACCAAACTTAGGTCTGCTCGCCCATCTACTGACATTGGGTTGTGGTGAAGAAAAGAGCAGCATTTATTGTAAGGCCTCAGACAAGGAGTCCAGGACAACTAGTGCTCAAAAAGCTTGAGCTCCCTGATGGGTTTCAGGAGAGCATTTTTAAAAAAAATTTTTTTATTTTGTACAGGAGTATAGCTGATTAACAATATTGTGACAGTTTCAGGTGGACAACGAAGGGACTCAGCCATATGTATTCCTTTCTCCTCCAAAGTCTTTTCCCATCCAGGCTGCCACATAACATTGAGAAGAGTTCCCTGTGCTATACAGTAGGTCCTTGTTGGTTACCCAAGTAACAGTGCGTAAAGACCAGATGAGGCTTTCCGGGTGGCATTAGTGGTTAAGAATCTGCCTGCCAGTGCAGGGGAGAAGAGATGTGGGTTTGATCCCTGGATCAGGAAATGGCAGCCCACTCTAGGATTCTTGCCTGGAGAACTGCATGGACAGAGGAGCTTGCTGGGCTATAGTCTATAGGGTTGAAAGAGTCAGACATAACTGAGAACACACACAGACACACACATAGACACACACACAGACACACACACAGACACACACACACCAGCCCTGCAAAGTTCTCTGATTGCTTGATATTGAGGTAACAGTGTGGTGTCACAGGGGTTTCACATTATCCATCCTTAGGCTCCAGTAGCTACGCTCATTGTTATCAAGTCATTAACATCTTCCATTTGGTGGTAGTTTTAGCATCTGTAAAACAGCTCAGGAAATGTGCATCAGATACTCTTATCTAGGTATTTCAGAAAGGAGCTGCAGCAGAGAACCTGGGGAGGGATTTGCCTGAGAGAGGCATCATGGGGTCTTGCTGGGTTACAGATATAAAGCAGAGGGGAGCACAGGGTCCTAGGGGAAACCACAGAAGGAGGGCCAGGCACGCTTCTGGGAGGAGAGGAGCCTTGGGCTGAGACTTCAAGGGTAAATAACATTGCTGGGGTACTGTCCCAGGGTCAGAAAGAGCTTTAGGGGAGACCAACATGAATCAGTGGAAGGTGCAAGCCTTTAGTGTTGATAGAATGTAGATCTCAGGGTGGAGGTATGAGGACTAAGGCCTGAGGTGGGTGTGTGAGAAGGGGTCAGGGCCCCCCAGGACTTTTATGTGCTTTACCAGGGAGACTGGACTTTGCTTCTGAAGTGATGGCATCCCTTCAAGGGTTTTAAATAGGAGAATGACGTGGCTTGCATAGAAAGATGGCTCTGGCAATGTTGAGGAGCAGAAATGTTTTAAATTTTTTGTTGTTTATTTATTTTTGGCCATGCTGGGTCTTTGTTGCTGCACAGGCTTTCCTCTAGTTGGGGTGAGCAGGAGCTACTTTCTAATTGCAGTGCCTGGGCTTCTCATTGCTGCGGCTTCTATCATTGAGGAGCATGGGCTCTAGAGCTCAAGGGCTCAGTAGTTGTGGCTCCTGAGCTCTAGAGCACAGGCTCAACAGTTGTGGTTCATGGGCTTAGTTGCTCCGAGGCATGTGGGATCTTCTCAGACCAGGGATTGAACCCATGTCCCCTGCATTGATAGATGGATTCTTTACCATTGAGCCACCAGGGAAACCCAGGAGCATGAATTTTCAAAGGACCAAGACTGGAGGTGAGAGATGTTGCTTAGATGGGGACCAAGCGTTTTCAGGACTAAGTCTGTAGGAGTTGCTTTTTGACCAGACAGTTTGCAGGGGCTGGGCGGGTGACAGGTCAAGATGACCACATCATCACAGAAAAGCAGAGGAAAAGGAGTCAGCCGGAAGGACCAGGGGATGAGTGCAGATTTGGACAGGGTGAACTGACGTGGCTGTGGGATGTCCACAGGGAGATACGCAGCAGGAATCTGGCAACATTACATCCTCTAGTTCCGTCTTCCTCCATCCATTGCAAGAATTGCCTGTCATCAGTGATGGATGATCACCCAGCCTTTGCTTGAATAATTCTAGTGATGGAGACTTCGCCAAATTGAAAAATAAAAAGCGTCTGTTTCACCTTGGGACAATTTGTTGTTCATGTGTTCATGCACTCTATTTATTTTTCCGTTCCCTTACGAGTGGAAGTTCTCAGGTCAGAGAGAGCCTAAATCTTCCTCACTCCTATTTCTATGCAGTGGGCTCAGCTCTGCTTCCAGGAGACGCACCCAACAGCTATTTCCTCTTTTGCTGAAAGCCTTTCAGATGCTTGAGGACCCCTCCCTGTTCTGCGGAAAGCATCTCCCATCCATGGCAGACAGCCCCAGTTCCTTCCCTCCAGTGCTGTAGGATCCTGAATCTGCACCCTCTAGGTTCTCTCTTGGGTCCCTCTCACACTATCAGGGCTTAAAGATGAGGGGGCCCAATCTGCCTCCAGCAGCCTGAGACACACATCCCATTGGCATTGATACCCACGTGATCCCAGAGACTTGATTTCTGTTAATGGAAACCTAAAGCTGTTTTTACACTTTGACAGCCTTCTCAAGCTGGTAGCTCCTACTAAATTATGTTTTTAATGGAGATATCCTTTACACACCATGAGATGCTCTTAAGTACACCATTTCACCCATTCTGAAGGTTGCATGTCAAGATGCAGAACTTTTCCATCACCCCAGAAAATATCCACATGCCCCTCCCCAGCCAATACTGTCCCCTCAGCCCACTGCCAGGAATATCCTTATGAAAAGTACACCCTTATCATTACCTTGTTCTCAGATCAAGAATTAACCCCGAGAAAAAGAAACAGGGTTCGTTTGTTGTGACTTGTGTGTGAAACCGTGTATGTTCCCAGCTCCACCTTCCTTTGCATCTAAGTTTTCTCAAATCAGCTGTTGCATAGTCCATTCTTGAAACCACTTTTTCTTCTTAAGGGAAATAAAACTATTTTTTTCTCATCTAGTTTTGAGATCTTTATCTGTTCTTGTGGTTCTTTTTAGAGATTATTAAGAGGAACTTTGCAGTCATTCCTTTAAATCTTTCAGTTCCCTCAAATGTGCTTTATTTTGTATTCATTTTCCTTTAACTTCCTTTTTTTCCCTGCCTTGTCCAGTTTGAAGATCATTCTTGTTAATAAAGATAAACCCAACATAGAAATTGACTAACCTCTTCTGCTTTTCTCTGTCATTGCTATTTATACGATTAACCATCAGATGGGTGATCCCATTCCATTCTGATTCTTTTTAGAACTTGCTGGGTAAACCAACCCATGTCCCACTGCCCACTAATCTGCTAATTATTTTGGTAATTTGAAGCATTATCTTTGGCTTATTTTGAGCTTGAGCTGTTTGGTCACTGTTCCTGCAGATTACTAGTGTGAAGAATTACAGCTAAAATTAATTAGCAGATTGCTACGGCTCTTTAAGTTTTTGCCCTTGGTTATATGACTCTGTTCTCATCTTGAATGTGTTCTTTAAAAGTCTGAGCTCATCAGGACCTTTCTGAGGAACCATAGATTTGTGTTTTGAGTTTCTACCCCTGCATCCCTTATTTAGTGTATCTTGGTTATATTATATTTTTATCATCATTGTGTATATAGTCTCATCTTTTTGAGAGTTTTGGCCATGAGATTATGTCTGTATTTTATTTGAATGTTTTGAATTCCCCCTTCCTAAGGCCCGAGGCCCTACATCCTCTTCCATGACTGTTAGGAACATAGAGATGTCTTGGTTTGTTTTCTTGCAAGGTTCTTGTCATTTTCACTTCACCAACACAAGTTCTCCTTCAGAGATCAGAATTCAGCCCAGAATAGATGATCCCTTAACTGTTGAGCTGATGATGTGACTGCCTTTTCTCCAAAATTCTAAAAAGCGCTGTTTTCTAAAGGCACAGTTTATTCTTAAGTACAAAGCTGCACTCAGCTGAGCACCTGCTTTTAGTCTCAGTAGTATCTTGTCGTCAGAGTCTGCCGGGAACTTCTCAAGAAATGGGATGATTCATTTCCTGAGGTTATCTTGGGTTTGAGGATTATTCAACAGAATTACCTACATGGTGTGCAAGTAGACGGACTTCCTCTGTGATCACAGAGCAGAGGGATAGCTCCCATCATGTTTGGCTGATAGACCGCCTCTGCGGGTTCAGGTTGCTTTAAAGATGCTGCTGAGCCTTTGCTTCCCAGGTGACACAGTGGTAAAGAATCTGCCTGCAATTCAGGAGACATAGGAGAAACAGGTTCAATTCCTGGGTTGGAAAGATCTCCTGGAGTAGGAAGTGGCGACCCACTCCAGTATTCTAGCCTAGAAAATTTCATGGACAGAGGAGTCTGGTGGACTACTGCCCCTGGGGTCAATAAGAGTCAGATGTGACTGAGCTTGAAAGCCTTTAGCTCATCACCCTGTCGCAAGAAGGAGACTAAGTTAACTTATCTCCTTATCTGCTGCAGGTTAGCTTAAACCAGAAGCACGTCAGCTGGAGGAGAACTTCCCCTCTTAGGAAGATCTGTAGAGGAGATCACTTAGTCCCCTCTGCCCTGTCCCCACCCCACCCCCACCACGACCACGGTTTAACCCCTAGCCTTCTTGTAGAAGTACCAGTTTTAGTAATCTCAAGAGGATGTGTTGAATTGAATGATGTAAAAAGACTTACATCAAATATTGAGATCCTGAGTAAAAGTAAAATCTCAAAAACTTGAGAAAAGTGAAAGAAAAGCTCTGTGTTTAAATTAGATTTCGGAGAGACCCAGTAGCTCTGTGATCCTAATTGAACCCACTCTAGTTGAGAGGTTTTTTATGGTGAGCATTTCACCAGCTTGCTGGGTGAAGAAGCCAATACCAGGCACATTTTCCTCTCCTCTTCCTCCTCCTTCTCCTCCTCCTCTATAATACAAAAGTTAATTTAAAATCAGTACATTGAATTCAGTGCTGCTTTTTTTCCCAAGAGGGCTTGCACACTTTTTCTGATGTAGTCTGCCTTTTCTCAGGACACACTTTCATCCAGCTTTTAATTTTTGAGACTATGGGAAAAGTTGTGTAAAAAAGTGCTTATGTTACCTTCACTTACACCTTGTGTAATAATCACCAGTTGTTAATGTTTTGTTTGCTTTGCTTTTGTCATCTGTTTATCCTGTCTGCCATCTTTCCATCCATCTATCCCTCCGTTTTGGGGGAAATCGTTTGAAAAATAGTTGCAGATATTGCACCCCTTCATAGCTCAGTACACATATCTTAAATAAATAAAGGTCTTCTCCTACACAGTCAGAATGCTGTTATGCCCAAGAAAATGATCATGAACTTAGGATGACTTATTTTGTTGTTCAGTCACCGAGTTGTATCTGACTCTTCGTAATCCAATGGACTGCAGCATGCCAGACTTCCCTATCCTTCACCATCTCCTGGAGTTTGCCCAAGTTCACGTACATTGAATTGGTGATGCTGTCCAATACCAATGATGATGGCATTACTATAAGTATTACTTATAGACTGTTATATTTTCTCAGTTGTCCTATCTTATTTGTACCTGTTGATTTTTTTTTTTTTTCCTAATCTAGGGTTCAGTCAGGGTTTACATTTGTCTTTAGTCTCTTTTTAATCTATAACAAGTCCTCTGCCTCTTGGGTTGTTTGGTTGGTTTTTGATAACCTTGATGTTTTGAAGATTCCAGGCCAGTTGTCACATAGAACATTCCACATTGTCAATTCATCCAGTTGCACGGACTCTTACCTAGATGAGGCGTCATCCTCAGTGCTTTGTCTGAGAGGTACATGACATCAGGTTGTCTTGTCCCACTTCGAGTGCTGCTAAATTTGCAAGAGTTGTAACTCCGTTCATCCACTATAAATTACGTTTCCTCCTTTGCAGTGAGTGAGTTGGTATCTTTAGACCGTGTGGACGCTCTGGTCCCCAACATTCTTTCACCCAGTGTTTTCGGCATCCAGAGATAATCTTGTCTGACTTGGTTGTTGCAGTAGGGTTACAGCACAGTGACTTTTCTCATTCTATCATTGTTTTTCTTAACAGTTATTAGGTAGTACTGTGATACAATAATTTCCCTTCTCTTCCCTTTTTTCTTTATCATGTACAGACCCATGCCCTGTTTTCACTCAGTGTATTATCTGTTACCATCGTTTCTCCTTTTTTTAAGTTCACATTGTCCCAGCCTGGCCAGTTGGAGCCCCGTGGAGCTGGCTCCTGTTTCCTTTTGCATCGACAGCAGCAATCTCTGAGCGTGTCCGTGCTTTCTAGCACAACCTTAAACTTCCCTGGTGTTGTCCCAGGATCAGCTGCTGCCCCAAGGAGCCCTGGTTCCTGCTACAGGTGACTGTTATCTGGAAACCAAGTTCTTGCCCCAGACTTTAACTGCAAGGATCCTCTTCTTACATCTGGGCAGGTACAGCACCAACGAAGGAGAGACCTGGAAAACGTTCGTCTTCTCGGAGAAGCCGGTGTTTGTGTATGGGCTCCTCACAGAGCCTGGCGAGAAGAGCACTGTCTTCACCATCTTCGGCTCCAACAAGGAGAACATCCACAGCTGGCTGATCCTCCAGGTCAATGCCACAAATGCCTTGGGTAAGCCCCTGCCTCCTTGGCCCTTTTCATGGCAGGACCTTTTTTCAGCAATTGGAGTGTGGTTGCTTTACTATGCTGTGTTAGTTTCTACTGTACAGCAAAGTGAATCAGCTATTCATATACATAGATCTCATTTTGGATTGACATCAGCTTAGATATTCTCAGAAGGGTCTGTAATCCGTTGAAGACAGCACACATGCAGTAAGTAAATGAGAGATTCAGAGGCAGTTACTCAGGCACTTCTTAACAGGGCCTTGCATTCTCTGTATCCTCATTTCCTGTGCAGTCATGGGCACAGGCTGGGTTTAGGTATATGTGTGCTGAACAGGTGAATGAATAAATGCTTGAAAACCATTCTTCCAAACTAGCAGTTCCAGTTTGGCACATTCAGTGGGTAAACTCTACTAATGGTGCAGGGTCTGCTCACAGCTGTCTGGGATCTCGTCTCCATCTGCTGGCCGAGGCCCAGGACCTGCCAGTAAGGGAGCAGGGAGAGTAAACCTCCGCAGCATCCTTCTTCCTTCTTGCCCCCGTGTAACCCTGCCCTCTGCTCCTTGTCTGCCTTGGCTGATGTTATTCCAGCTGCCTGGAATGCTCTGCGGGCTACCCATTCAATTTCTGCTAGTTGAAATCCTTTTCATGGATCAGGACCCGAAGCACTTGGCTGCTAATAACCCAACCAGACCTCTGCCCTCTTCTCTGTGTCCAGAACAGACGTGTACTCTTCACACCTTGGATTATAGATTTGTATCTGCCACACTTTGTGTGTCGTCTCTCATCAACTGGATCATAGGTCTTTAGGTATAAGAACCTGCTCTGTGCATCTTTATCTTCTACCAGTGGATGGCTTGATAGCCTTATCAGTAAGGGTTTAATAAATGCTTGCTGATTGGGATGGCGTTAAGTTGCCAGTAGTTCATCTGTTCAGGCAACATTTAATCTAACCAAAGACACACATATAAAAAGGATATAAACTACTAGGATAGACTGGTGTACTTTGGAATTCTTGTAGAAACAACTCTTTCTAAATTTTACGTGGATGTGGGTAGATGGAGTGACCGTCCAGGTTGTCTGACCAATTCTCCGCCTCCTTCCATGAAGGCCTGGCACCTTCCAAGCAGTGACAGTAGATTCTCTTGCTCATGGGCCACACTACAGATGCGTCCATGCCGTCTTGGGAATCTGGCAGGGAACACTCTTCCTCAGTGATGCCACCTCTCAGGAGTCCAGCCTTGACCTTACTCCCTAGAGACAAACACCTCTGGGGACCTAGTTCTAAAGGAAACTGCAGAATCTGCTCAGCTCTTTCAGAAATTTAGACTGTGAGCGCCAGGGGGGCTTGCTCCCTCCCAGCTTTCTCAGGCGGATGTCTATGTTTCTGGGGACACTAGAGGCAGGTGCCGCCTGGCCCCAGAGCCAGGCAGCAAGAGGGTCAGGACGGCTCCAGGGGCCTGCACGCCCGCTGGGTGGCAGCGAGCGGCCCAGGAAGTGGGTGGCCGGGCCCGGGGCGGGCGGGAGAGGAACCCCCATGTGGGCGTGCCCGTAATGCTGCGTTTCCTCCTCCTCAGGGGTCCCCTGCACGGAGAACGACTACAAGCTGTGGTCCCCGTCTGATGAGCGGGGCAACGAGTGTCTGCTGGGGCATAAGACTGTTTTCAAACGGAGGACGCCCCACGCCATGTGCTTTAACGGAGAAGACTTCGACCGGCCGGTGGTCGTGTCCAACTGCTCCTGCACCCGAGAGGACTATGAATGGTTGGTTGTCAGCCACGCCAGGGAACTGAGTGCTCTTCTGGCCCCTCAGCAGTGTGGGCAACAGGCTGGGGCGTTTGCCTTCCCCTGAAGAGAGGGAGCGGCTCACAGGAAACAAGTATTTATTAAGCAGCTCTTACGAGCCAGGAGCTGTGCTGGGCACTTTTTATGTTGGTTTTTCCATTTGGTTGTTTCAGCTGTGTGATGTGATGGAGGTGTGACCACCGCCTGCCCCCCTACCCCCACAGCCCCCCAAGCAAACTGCAGTAATTTATGTAGGAATAGATTACTCTGGGATTTATTTCCACGAGGGCAAGCCAAGAAAGGAACATGCTGAAAGTTCCATTGTGGATAACTTTTCCTTAGGAGCCCTATTTTCAAGGAAATGTGTTTCTTTATCTGAAACAAGGGTGTGTGTGTGTGTGTGTGTATGTGTGTGTGTGTATCTATATATATATAGATACACACACACACATATATATATATATATGGGCTTCCCAGGTGGTGCTCATGGTAAAGAATCTGCCTGCCAGTACAGGAGACACCAGAGACACGGGTTCGATCCCTGGGTCGGGAACATCCCAGGAAATGGAACCCACCCCATGGCAACCCACTCCAGTATTCTTGCCTGGAGAATCCCATGGATAGAGAGCCTGATGGACTACAGTCCATGGGGTTGCAAAGAGTCAGACATGACTGAGACAACTTCGCATGCATGCACATATATATATTTGTGTGTGTGTAAACATAAATATATTTGTTTATTCATTCATCCTTAAGTAAAATATCTAAGGCATTGCCTGAGGCTGTAGAAGAAACAGTATGTTTCTGTAGAAGAAACAGAAATAATTGTAATGGGGGTGGAAAGACGTAGGTACCTTGGAGGAGGAATGGGTGTTTTCCTGGGATTATCCATAGGAAAGAGGAGACTGTAATTTGCTGCTGTTGTTGTTCAGTAGCTCAGTCGTGTCTGCCTCTTTGTGACCCAACGGACTGCAGCATGCCAGGCTTCCCTGTCCTTCACTATCTCCCAGAGTTTGCTCAAACTCACGTCCATTGGGTTGGTGATGCCATCCAACCATCTTATCTTCTGTTGCCCCCTTCTTCTCCTGCCCTCAATCTTTCCAGCATCAGAGTCTTTTCCAGTGGGCTGGCTTTTGTATCAGGTGGCCAAAGTATTGGAGCTTCAGCTTCAGCATCAGTCCTTCCAATGAATATTCAGGGTTGATTTCCTGTAGGATTGACTGGTTTGATCTCCTTGCAGTCCAAGGGACTCTCAAGAGTCTTCTCTAGCACCACAGTTGGAAAGCATCAGAAGTTTCTTTTACATCTTTATATTCCCCAACGTTGCCAATAAGAGAGGTTTTCAAACTCTTGACCGCAGTCCCTAGTAAGCAGTGTATTTTATGGTATGCCTCTTTACCTATACATATTTGTGTATGTAGACACAGGCACACATTTATATAAACAAAAGTTTTGTGAGCTAAGGCTTGCTTTCAAGTGCGATGAGTTTTACAGTCTTCTGTTCTTTGTGGGGAGGGGAGGAAGCAGGTCCAGACCCTCCAATGTGCTTTCACAGCCTCACTAGTTTATGACCTACAGTTTGAAGAAACTGCCTATGAAGGGTAGTTGGTTATTGGAGTAATTAATGCTCTGCCTAGTCCCCCAAAAGATTGAAAGCAGCCACTCCGTAAAAATTTGCCTGATTTAACAAGTGGGACCTGTTCGATACAGTAATGAAACTCCTCCCTTCTGAGTAATTTTGTGTTGAGGGTGTGGTGTGGACTGTGGCGTGATGTACACGTGAACCACTCTGCTGTGTCCCTGTTAATACCTTCCCTATAGTAGCTGTTACACGTAATAGAGTCAATGAAACCTTATGGGTAAAGCACACCAACCTGGAAAATGCCTTTGGATTTCTAGTTGATGGTTTGGGCCAGATCTCGGGAAGTACATATTACAGCTGCCTCATTTCAGAGCTGTCAGCTCAGGCATTGGCAGTAACAGGACAGAACCAAGACGATACCTGGGACTCCTGCTTCCTACCCCAGGGCTTTACCCAGCTAGCAGGTGGGAGTGGCAGAGATGTGGTCCCCACAAGCAGGAGGTCTCATGGACTAAAGGACTAAGTGTCAAAGTACGTGAGGAGGAAGCCAGGATGATTTTAGGTCGCAAGTGGACATGGTCTTGCTGCTGCTAAGTCACTGCAGTCATGTCCGACTCTGTGCGACCCCATAGACAGCAGCCCACCAAGCTCCCCTGTCCCTGGGATTCTCCAGGCAAGAACACTGGAGTGGGTTGCCATTTCCTTCTCCAATGCATGAAAGTGAAAAGTGAAAGTGAAGTCGCTCAGTCGTCCGACCCTCAGCGACCCCATGGACTGCAGCCTTCCAGGCTCCTCCATCCATGGGATTTTCCAGGCAAGAGTACTGGAGTGGGGTGCCATTGCCTTCTCCTTAAATAACAGCAAATCCTTAGTTTAGAAAAAAAGACTATTCTTTTAAATTTCTCTTTTAATTCTCCCAATAGTGTCAAGGAGAAAGTGTCACTGGGTAAGACGCAGCAAACTTTTTACATTTGCTGATGCATTTTAACAAGAAAGAGGGCAGGCACAGAGTCTTTGGGTGGGGAACTGGATCCAGCTAAAAAATGTAGTATTATTTTGTTTTGGAAATCATGATCTGTCTCGTTTTTGTCTATTTATGGCATGGATAGTGGTTTTCCAATTAAGGCTCTGATATAAAGTTTTTTTTTGAAATGTACTGGGCGTAAAAAAATGAGTATTTGTTAAAGGGACACATTAAGTAACTTAAATATGTATATATTTAGGTGTTTATTCAGCATTGTTGGATCTTGGTTGTGACATTCGTGATCTTTGTTGCAGGACACAAGCTCTCTCTCTAGTTGGAGTGCTTAGACTCGGTAGTTGTGGCCCAAGGGCTTGGTTGCACTGTGGCATGTGGGATCCTAGTTCCCCGACCAGGGATCGAACCCACATCCCCTGCCTTGCAAGGTGGATTCTTAACCACTAGATCACCAGGAAAGTCCCTAAGTGATTTATAAAGCTGGTGTGGGGCAGTAGAATAGATGTCACAAGGGATGGGCTTAAATACCTGAACTGTGTAAACCAACAGCCTTGACAAGCCCCGATTGTCTTTTCAGTGACTTCGGCTTCAAGATGAGTGAAGATTTGTCACTGGAGGTTTGTGTTCCGGATCCGGAGTTTTCTGGGAATTCATACGTCCCTCCCGTGCCTTGTCCTGTGGGTTCTACTTACAGGAGAACCAGAGGGTAGGTCATGGTTGCCACGTTCAGGACACATCAAGTCTGCTTGGCTGGAGAGTGTAGGGGACCACCTGGGTTCCTTTCATACTCTCAATGACAGAATTCCACATTAGCATCTTTCAGGTAGCCAGCACAAAATTTAACATTGTGATGTTTGCAAACTCTTCTCCCTACCCACCCGCCATGGGGAAACAGTGCAAGTCTGTAAGCTTCTCTGAAATTCCAGTTGCTTCTTAAGTCATAAACTTCAGCCAATGCATGTCTTCAGAGTGGCATGTTGAAGAGATGTGGTTGACCCTGGAACAATACACATTTAAAATGCACACGTCCACTTATAGGTGGATTTTAATCAATAAATATAGTACCCATATTTTCATTTTACAGATCTTAATTAACTAAGTCTGGGGAAACATTTGTGGTTGATTAGCGATCACAATACATAGAATCAAAAGAACTAGGATTCTAGTCCCAATTGTCTTCAGACTGAGTTTCCTACCTTTGGGTGAATCATTTATGAATTCTTTTGATTTTGAGGGAGAGAGAGCAGTTATGCAGATTTTTAACCTGTTGGAGGGGTGTCAGTGCCTCTAACCTTCAAGTTGCTCACGGGTCAACAGTATATGTGAAACCCACCTAAGACCATACTTCAGAATGTTGGGCTGCCTAATTGCTTTACAGACAGAAGCAGTTCAGAGTGAGTCAACATCCTCCTCCGTGCTCTGTAGGAAAATGAATAGATAAGCTCTAATGTCCATGTTCCTTCATGACTGTACTTTGATGTTTCTGACTTCTTGCTTTTGTTGGGGGGTGGTGATAGCTATCGGAAGATTTCTGGGGACACCTGTAGTGGAGGAGATGTCGAAATGCGCCTGGAAGGAGAGCTGGTGCCATGCCCCTTGGCAGGTAAGAGACGTGGTTTCTTCCCTTTGTCTCATCGGAACATTGTTGAAGCATTACTGTGATCTCACCCGGCTCTTCCAGGTTAATGGAGAGAAAGAATGGAGATTACAGGTCTCTCAGAGCTCCTGTCTGCCCCAAACGGTGGTCTCTAAACGACATTTATTTATGGCCTTATGCTTTTATAGGAATGGGAGACGTTGGAGGGAAATCCCTTTTGTTCGTTGAAAGATGTTTATCTGGCATCTGTTGTATGTTAGGCGAGGAGGTGCTGAGGGACGCCCATAGGCCTTCTGTGTGCTTCTTAATCCATTTGTCATAGAAACAGACTCATGGCTTTCTGGGAAGTAGCTAAGTGGTCTGTCTTCATTTTTGTAATGATAACTGTGACTGATATTTTAATGGAATTTTACACATTTTAATTCACTTTTCCTTGTGTTATCAATTTAATCTTTATAACTACCCAATGAAGCAGATATTATTGTTAGCTCCATTGTTTTTAATATGAAGAAGCATGTTTAGAGGAGAGAGTCGAACAGTTTATTTAAGGTCTCATATCTGGTCAAGAACAGAGCAAAAGTTCAGACTCTTAAGCTGCATGCTCTTCCTTGGCCATCTGTCAAGCATCATGCCCATTCCTTGACCATTCATCCTTATGGAGGCTCGTTAGGGGAAACCTTTGGAGCAAGTGAATACGCTGTCAAGATATAGCGTGTCCCAACTATTCCAAGCTGATGTGGTAGTGATGGCTCATGTTGAGGTATTTGTAATATATTGGGAAGATCCCCTGGAGGAGGGCTTGGCAGGCCACTCGTGTATTCTTGCCTGGAGAATCCCATGGACAGAGGAACCTGGTAGGCTGCAGTTCATAGCGTTGCAAAGAGTAGATCACGACTGAAGCAACTTACACGCACGCACACATGAAATATGATACCTTAATGAAGAGCTGATCTCTTAGCACCTTTTCTTCCTTCGCTCTGTCCTAGTCTTCTTCATATAGGGCTTCTCTTCCCTCTGAGCCCTCCCTCCTGCTTGTGCCTTTTGGGAAAGGTGCATGAATAGGGCAGACTCCCTCAGCAGAGGTGGCATTCAGTGGAACGGCCATCAGCACCACATGAATCATGGGGGAACCACCTCATCCTGCGTGGGTGGGGAAGAGCAGCCCTCTCGCTTGCTCACTGCTTGCCAGCTCGCCCTGGTGTTTTTCATGCTAGCTCATTAGTCCCTTAATTTAATCTTCCATCGTTACCCAAGTAATTAACATCCCTCACCGTGGAGACTTAAAAAGAACACGGCTTCAGCAGATTACCACAAACGAGCAGATAATACTCAGATAGTCCTCTCACGAGAGCTGTTATTGATGAGGGCCTGGGTGAGCAGGGTTTGAGTGATTGCTCATAAGGGGCTGGAGCATGTACTTTGGTGATAAATATTTCTGAAGATGTCACCGAGGGACAAAACAGTTTGTTTAGAGCTGTCTAAAATGGTAGGAAAGCTATTTTCTCTTCTGATAGGAGAGGATAGAATAGGGAATAAGAAAAAAAATCTCATTTGTAATGTAGCATGTATGAGTGCTTAGTCACTTCAGTGACTCCATGGACTATAGCCTGCCAGGCTCCTCTGTCCATGGGATTCTCCAGGCAAGAATACCGGAGTGGATTGCCATGCCCTCCTCCAGGGGATCTTCCTGACCTGACCTAGAAGTCAAACCTGCGCCTCTTATGCCTCCTGCATCAGCAGGTGGGGTCTTTACGACTAGTGCCACCTGGGAAGCCTTGTAGGTTAGTGAATGAAGTGAAGTCGCTCAGCCGTGTCGTGTCCAACTCTTTGCCACCCCGTGGACTTTAGCCTACTATGCTCCTCCGTCCATGGGATTTCCCAGGCAAGAGTACTGGAATGGGTTGCCATTTCCTTCTTCAGAATATCTTCCCGACCCAGGGATCGAACCCGGGTCTCCTGCATTCTAGGCAGACGCTTTACCACCTGAGCCACCAGGGAAGGTTGTAGGGTAGGGTGGGCTACCTTCCAATTTTTTTTTTTCCCCCAAAGCTTGGAGCAAAGGCAGGAATGTACCATGAAAGGAAAAGATATTTCACAGGACTAACATGGAACCATAATATGTTTGTAAAGATGAGATAATCTGGTCATCTGGAAGGATTTTTAACAGTGAAGAAATTTTTCTTCCTTCAAGATTAGGATAATGACACATTTCTAGGCTGGGCTTATGTATGCCTGGGATTGACCAATTCTATTTCTTTTCTAACACACAACATGCTGTCTGTTTCTCTATTCCCCATCGTAAGGCAGGTGTCTCTGGACTCAAAAGGCAGTGTCGGTTAGAAGAAAAAATCCCAAAGCAACAGAATGAGGTTTCTAAATGCTGGAGAGAGGTGGGGCAAAGGGCTTGCTGCTTTGAATGCGTCTCCACACTCCATGTGGCGGTGCCACAACAAATCTGTGATTCCAGCACTGTTTAGAAACTCAGCGCTTTTCATCTGACTGCCTGGGAATTACAGTGGGATGGTTTTAAGTTTTTGAGTGTGTTATTTATATTGGAGCTTTATAAAGCAGAGGTGGCTAACATAGGCTTAAAAAATGGAATGAGAGAGAGGAAAGAAAAAAACCACCACTGTCACCGTACAGGCTTGCAGCAGAGGGGCTCAGATTTGTCACTTACAAAATATTGTCACAGTGACACCTCGGAAATGGACGGGGGTGTGTTGCTGGTTTTCATTCTCTCAGGAAACTCCAGATGTGTTCCAGGCTGGTCCCTAAGAGGAAGAGAGAGAGCGCCAAGAGCACCAGCTCTTCCTGTTCTTCGTTGTCTGACATTAAATCAGTCTCTCAAGCACTCTGAGCTTCTGTTTCTCTGTCTTGAGAGATTGGTGTCTATATTGCAAGAGACAGCCTTGGCTGTTAAAGCTTAGACTCTGGATCCAGACCACTGGAGTTTGGTTCTCGATTCTGCCACGTCGCAGTTGTGTGACCTTGCATGCGTTACTTAACCTCTGCTCTCAGCTTTCTTATGTGTAGAATCGAATTAATAGTTCTTCCATTATACAGTTGTTCTCTCTCTCTCTGTCTCTCTCAAACTCATTTAGTCGTCTCTGACTCTGCGACCCTGTAGACTGTAGCCCACTTGGCCCCTCTGTCCATGGAGTTCTCCTGGCAAGAATACTGGAATGGAGAGTCATTCTTTTCTCCAGGGGATCTTCCCAACCCAGGGATCGAACCTGGGTCTCCTGCATTGCAGGCAAATCTTTCATGTCTTAGCCACCAGGGAAGCCCATTATACAGTTGTTACTGGGATCAAACAATTCCTTATACATAGTATGTATGTTGTGTAAGTATTTAAGTAGAAGTAGAATCTTCCTGATAATTATATCGTAATACATCCTGTAGGTGGCCAGGAACATATATATTATTACTTTGAAAATAGAACAGGTTGATATGATTGCTCTGTGTCATGAACAATATTGAATGGGTGAGCAAATAGATTAGAAAACTTAGCTATAAATCTTCAGTGAAAAGTTCCCTAGTCAGTGAGATTATGGTGCCACATGGCATGGTCCGACCTGTGATGAGGAGGGATGTGCTGAGTGGTATGACTATTTTCATATGTGACAAAAACTTTTAGGTTGAGCTCTGAAGCTGGATATTGGAGCATGCCTACTATGGAGGGCAGGGCTGTGGAGGACACAGATTTGAGGGGGGGGAAAAAAGTAGCAGTAAAAAGCAGAGATTCATGAATCTCTGAGTAGCTTGGCTGAGGCAGAAATGTTACTGCTTTACTTTCCTTCTAAGTCACGATCCCTAAGTTCTCACTTGATTCACGCCTTGTGCCATCCACGCCTTGTGTGTCTGTGCAGAGGAGAATGAGTTCATCTTGTACGCCATGCGCAAGTCCATCCATCGCTACGACCTGGCCTCGGGGGCCACCGAGCAGCTGCCCCTCACTGGGCTGCGGTCAGCGGTAGCCCTGGACTTCGACTATGAGCGCAACTGCTTGTACTGGTCCGACCTGGCCTTGGACGTCATCCAGGTGCGTCTTCCCTGGGTCTGCTTGTGGGGGCCCTGCCTTGTGACTGCTGAGTCCAGGTAAACCTATTTCAGAGTGTTCTAAGGAGATGGGTATTGGAGGTTTTTAAGTTTTATCTCATCTCAGGGCCAATGGATGACACTTTCCAGTTTTCTGTTCTAGTATTTTCTTTCCTTGCCTACCTCTGTCCTTATGGGAAAAACAGAGGGAGCCCTCAAATCTGCATTCTTGCTTATAAGTGAGGTCTCCCTTTTCCTGCTGGGAAGATCTTAGGGCTCAGTATGTAGCCCTCTTCGTCCCTACTATCATAGCCACTGCCTCGTTCGTGTCCTTCTTTTCAAGCCCTGATATAGTAGCTCTTGACTTCTCTGTAGTTCACGTAATTATCCTCTTCAGCTATTCCAAGCACGGTCAAGAACCAGAAAGTAAGCTGTAAAGATTGCTGGGCAGGCCAGATAAATGGCCATACTTGTAGATCCGTGCATTTTAAAGAGAGCTCTTTGATCTTTCTTCATTGCCTATTTAATCCTTTTATAAAAGCAATTCTAACAAGTTTTATCTGGACTTCCAACCCACTAGCAATTTCACAGGGCCTGGGTATTCGAGGAGGTGGGGACAGGGAGGTGGGGGAAGGGGCTGCTGCCCGTGGCTGTCCAAGCAGTAGCCCCTCATGGTTTGGAGCCTCCGAGGGAGGAAGGACTGTAAAAAGCAGACATAGGATCTTAAAAATAACAGCAGTCTGGCTTTGTTTATTTTAAAAGCAAGCAGATTCATGCATTCATTATTGTGATACAGCGTAGCTCAGTGACCAGTGTTCACGACCATCATGCAGGAAGATATAAATGACTCAGTTCTGTTACATTATCCTGCTTCAAACAGGAAGCTGTAATCCATTTAAGCAATGCTTTTAGTGAAAATGGCTTCATGCATGTGGAACACTGCCCTTGCCAGTCAAGCCAGTTGAATAAGCAGGTTCCCTTCGATCGAACTGATTTGGCTGGAGGTTGTGTGCGCATTTCACAGTATTTCTTCTTCTGTCCCTTCAGCGCCTCTGTTTGAACGGGAGCACGGGGCAGGAGGTGATCATCAGTTCTGGCCTGGAGACAGTAGAGGCCTTGGCTTTTGAACCCCTCAGCCAGTTACTTTACTGGGTGGATTCTGGCTTCAAGAAGATTGAGGTACGTGCCTTCCGTGCTGTCTGTGATTAAGCAAGCAGGGAGGCGCTGGGCTGGGAGCCAGATCTGACACAGAGGGGGAAGCCAGTGTGTCCAGCTCCTCTGGAGATTCCCTGAGAATTGCAGAGAAAGGGGGTTCCGTGTGCAAACAGGATGCCTGCACCTGTCAAACAGAGATTTCATTAAGATACCTGAACACTTGTATTGGGGCTAGCAGCAGCATAGCGCAGTAACTGTAATGATAATGATACCGTGGCATTACTATAATGCTGTAACATCCACACTCCAGTATTACGCTTTTAGTGTAATGAAGATAATATTGTGACTGCCATCCTCATTGTGGTTGTAATGTGGTTGCCATACTCATGTGGTCGTTCTCTGTTGGAACCACTTTGCATGAATTCGCTGATTCACGTCTCACAGCTGCCCTGTAAGGTAGGTCCTCTCACCTCCTCACTCCACCTGTCTGCACCTGAGCTCTGCAGAGCCGAGAGGGGTGAGAGGTCATGGGCTCCTAGGCATGCTCAGCTCCTGCATATTCCTGCTGGGGCCCTGGGGCACCATTTCAATTCCTCTTTACACTGACTTCTGGGGAGGCATGATTTGTGTAAGGTGCAATAGAAACAGGGAGACCCAGAGAGATAGGACACATCACACAGCAAAAGCCACAAACTCGAGAGACCGACCTGGGCTCAGTCTTTATCCCTTTTTTTTAAATTTAAAAAAGTATTCATTTTTATTTATTTGGCTGCACCAGATCTTAGTTGCAGCACTCAGGATCTTCTTTCGTTGCAGCCTGCGGGATCTTTAGTTCAGGCATGTAAACTCTGAGTTACAACATGTGGGATCTAGTTCCCTGACCAGGGATCGAACCCTGGCCCCTTGCATTGGGAGTTTGGGATCTTAGCCACTGGACCAGAGGGAAGTCCCCTAGTCCTTATTCTGGTAGCTAAATGACTCAGGTGAGTATCTTATCCCCTCTAAGCTTCAGTTTCTTCATCCGTAAGGTGAAGATTCCATTGTTCAGTCAGTCATTTGGCAGGTGGTGTGTCCCAGCCCACTGGGTGCCAGGTGTGGTTTTAGATCCTGATGATACAGCAGGAGGCAAGACATGCAGGTCCCTGTGCTGAGAGATTAGGTTTTAGTGGAGGAAGCAAAATAACAAAGAAATAAGTCTGTCTGTCCTGTTGGTGCCATGTGCTGCAGTGAACATCACCCAGGGTATGTGGTTGCATGACGGAGGAGAGGAGGTGTTTTCGAGTTGACATCTGAGCTGAGCTCTGACCGAGCAGGGATCATTGGAATGTTCCCCTCATGGGACGGTTGAGAGAAAGGGTGGAAGGGTGCATAGCACTGGTCACATTCTGAGCCGGGCATCGGTGGTCTTGTCGTTACTCTTCTTCTCTCTTTTTTGAATTGAGTGTGCTCAGCGCTTTGCTAGAAGGATGCAGGTAAAGCTTGAGTGTCTATAGGCTCACAGTGTAAACCCAAATACTGTGTGTGAAATGGTGAAAGAAGAGTCAGTGATAACTGTGGATGCCCATTAATCAAGGTGGATCAGAAAGGTTAGCAGAGGAGGGGTATTTTGAAGGAAAGATAGGAATTGATTAAAAAGCAGAGGACAGGTCTTTGGGGGATACATGGCAAGAGCAGACAAGAGTGGGTATATCAGGCTTGGGGATCCCTGAGAAGACCAGTCTCCCTGAGGTTGTAGGGGCTGACGTGGAGGAGAGAGAACGTGGAGAGAAGAGAATCTGGGGACTCTGACTTGGTGAGGTAGTGACATTGAGAATTTGTTTTATGGATAAAGCAGAGACATTGGTGGCTTTGGAGCTTGGAGTGGCAGAGGCGGGTGGAGTAAATAAACGCAGTGAACACTTACTTTGTGCAGGTCATCACATCCCCAGAGCTGGGGGTGCAGATGATGCTGGCTCCTCTGTCAGACCCGGTGAGAATTGCTGCCTGAGCCAGAGGAGGGAGCCACTCAATCTGACTGGAGAGCAGGGCAGGTTTCCCAAATCAGTCTGCAGGGGAATCCAGTCACCATAGAGGACCGTGGGTGGGAACCAAGAAGGAAACTTTGCAGCGTGGGTCTTATAAGGAGCTCAGACCCCTCTCAGCCTTTACCTCTCCTTTCTTTGTCAGGTGGGGCATCCAGACGGTGACTTCCGCCTCACCATTGTCAATTCCTCTGTGCTCGATCGACCCAGGGCTCTGGTCCTCGTGCCCCAAGATGGGTGAGTGTGGTCCCAGAGAAGATCCATGTGGGTCTAGGGCTGCCACAGACAGAGTCTCTTGGAAATGCAAACTCCTGGACAAAAACTTGTTTCTGATCATTGTGGTTGAAATAGTCTAGGACCTGCAAGTCTTGGAACTGTAGCTTAGTCATCCTGGGCAGCACACTCCATCCCCGTTCTGTTAGCAAGCATCACAGTCTGTTTAGGCACCCAGATGTCTCGCAGCTGTGGGGTGTTTCCCTAACAGAAAGTAGTATTTAAAGTCTCTCTGGACATAGTCAGCCCTGCTTGAATATTGTAAGGAGCCTTTATCTTGAGTTTCACGTGTGATACAAATATTTAAACCATTCCTTCTTTTTCCTGCCCCCAGCTTGTGTTTTCTTACCAGCAGTTTGCATGCAAACTGGAAAATGGGAAATGCAGAGTTGCTTCTTATTAATTTATTGCTAACTTAAGGAAACATATCTAAAAAGGGAAATTCTGGATTAGTCTTTCTAGCGTTTGTGACTGAGAAATCAGGTTTTAAAAGAAAATTCTGAAAGTAACATATGCACTTGGTTAACAATATTAAAAGAAAGTAGAAATTTATGAAGTGAAAAATATTTGTTTCTTCTTTTCGCTTTCACATTTTCTAGGAGTAATCATGGTGAATATTTTCTTGTGTCTCATTCAGAGTTATTTTTACCTATGCACGTGTGCACACCCTTTAACACACAGAGACACATATGCACACACATGCACCAAAGAGGATCATAGGATATTTACTATTCTGCATATTTTAAAAATATTAATATGGTTGGAAGTTTTTTTAATCTGAATGCATGTAGATCTTTAGATGTTTTACTGTTCTTTTCTATGTACCATAACATAACAATTTACAGATTAATATTTTTGTGTATACATATATATATATACACACACACTTAAAAAAAAATATATATGTATGCACATCTGCCTATATATGTATATTTTTTGCTAGTGTGGACAGTGGGCTTCCCAGGTGACCCAACGGTAAAGAATCCACATGCAATTCAGGAGACCTGGGTTTGATCCCTGGGTCAGGAAGATTCCCTGGAGAAGGAAATGGCAACCTACTCTAGTATTCTTGCCTGGGAAGTCCCATGGACAGAGAAGCCTGGTGGGCTACTGTCCATGGGGTCGCAAAGAGTCTGACACAATTTAATGGCTAAACAACAACAAATGTGAACAATGCTGATGATGAACATGTTTGTACACTCTCTTTGCATAACTTGATTCTATCCATAGATAAATTCCAGTGCAAGAATTTCTGGGTCAGGTAGTTAAGGGGCTTTAAGTAGTATAATTAGAGATTACAATAACTGGCTGAATGCTTGGCACTTTGGAGTATTTGAGCGTCCATCTCCCTATTCTTTCCCCAATGGCTCAGTGGTAAACAATCGGCCTGCAGTGTTAGGAGATGCAGGTTCCACCCTGGGTGGGGAAGATTCCCTGGAGCAGGGCGTGGCAACCCACTCCAGTATTCTGGCCTGGAGAATCCCATGGACAGAGGAGCCTGGCAGGCTGTGGTCCATGGGATCTCGGAGTCGGACATGACTGAAGTGACTGAGCACGCACACTCCCCATTCTGATGGGGTGTGTGTTTTTCCCTGGTTTCGCCCAGGGTGATGTTCTGGACCGACTGGGGGGACCTGAGGCCTGGCATTTACCGGAGCAACATGGATGGTTCGGCTGCCTACCGCCTTGTATCAGAGGATGTGAAGTGGCCCAACGGCATCGCTGTGGACGAGCAGTGGATCTACTGGACAGATGCCTACCTGGACTGTATTGAGCGGATCACTTTCAGTGGCCAGCAGCGCTCCGTCATCCTGGACAACCTCCCGCACCCCTATGCTATTGCTGTCTTTAAGGTGGGACCTCCCCTGTTCTCAGCATTGGGCAACCTGTCTACATAGGCGAGGAGCAGACTGAGGCAAAGAGCCTGCTGTCTCTGGGTTTTTACTGAGATGCTTACCTAACTTGTAGAAAATCAGCTCACTTCTGAATTGGAGGCAATTTCTTTCGGCCCCTAGGGAGGGATTCCAGACCCAGCTGCCAGGGATCCAGGGTGCTCATCATTCTCGTTTCAAAAGGTTGAAGTTCAAGGTTGCATCTGATGAAAATTCCTGGCTTGCCTTTCTGTGTTGGTAGCCTCCGTTGGGCTCCGAGTTCCCGTCTGTTGTGCGGTTTGCTCTCTTCATTCCCTGATGTCTTGAGATGAGCCCCACCCTGCCTCCTGGGGGCCTTGTCACTTGTGCTTGAACTCTGCAACATACAGTAGTTCTTCAGCTTTTGAACTCAAGGGTTGAGCTTGTGGTCAGACTCGACTGCTCATCGGATAGTTCCTTTGGGGCTGTTCCTTCAGTGTGGATATTTGGTGAGGTTTGGATAAAAGCACTGATTCCTGCCTTTAACTGGCATCTTGCTCATGCCGATCATTCATCCAGGGAATGTTAGGTGTCGCTCCACAATGGAGTTCTTGTTCTTAATGCGGGTTCTGAGTGAAAGACGGGAGAGCTGACTAATGAGTGAATCTAATCTCATCTTTTTAGAATGAGATATACTGGGATGACTGGTCACAGCTCAGCATCTTCCGAGCTTCCAAATACAGCGGGTCCGACATGGCCATTCTGGCGAGCCGGCTCACGGGGCCCATGGACCTGAAGATTTTCTACCGGGGCAAGACGACTGGTAAGGCAGCCTGCCCTCCTTCATCTCTGTCACGTTGATCTCTCGAAAGGGGCTGGGTGTGGGCAATCCCTGCTGAAGCAGGATCTGGCAGCCTTTGTCTTTGTTGTCACGACAACATGCACATTATTTAATTTCTTCCTAATGACATCTTCATTTCTTTTCTAATGATACACAAACAGCTGGAAGACAGTGTGTCTTTGCCTGCCTGGAACGCTGGCGTTTGGTGGGTAATTACAGCCTCCTCCTGCCTCTGGCCCCTGACTGCTGGGCGGTGTGGCTTCTCTTGCAGCCTGAGAGGCCCAGCTTGCCCTGCATCCTCATTTGGCAGCTGGACAGGGAGCCATGCTGTGCTGGGTGCTCAGCCAGTGCTGGTTCCCGATAGGAGTCCTGTCTTCTCTGGTTGCTCAGATGACGGATCGCTCACTGAAACCTGCTCCTCTTGCATGGCAGAGTCTAGTTATAGGATGACTTATTTCTTGTCCTCACCGTGAAACTCTAAACCCCACGAAGAACGAGGTTTTGTCTTTTTTTCTCAGTAATCTTACCAGTGCCCAGCAGTCAGTTGCTGCTCACTTCGTAGTTGCTGAAAGAAGAAGGGATGGGGCAGGGGAAGCCTTGCCAGGTCCTGTAGAGAATGAGTGTCTGAAAGATGATGGGGTGAGGCTTCCAGACCTGCTGCCAGGCTCTGCCTGGTTGTCCTGGGCTCTGAGACTGTTCAGTAGGTTGCCTTCTTCCTTCTTCATTGCCCGTTCCGTTTGTTGATCTCCCAGTCACACTATTAATTATGGAGGAAAGGGATCAGGACACCCTCCCCCCCACACCCCCTGCAGAAGAATAGTCCCTTTAAGAAGAACCTTCTTTATCTCAGCAGGACTCAGTAACATCCTGGGTCTGCTGACGGCCCTTTATTGACAGACTGCTAGGTTTCCTGTTTTGAACTAGAACGTTGATGTTGTCTTGTGGTTTTTGGCTAGCCCCATGCTAAGAGAAAATTGACTCTCAGGGGAAGTAATCCGGTTGTAGATATCACTGCTGTGCTTTTGGGACTGGAGAGGGGAGCATGAGAAAGGGGAGCACACTTAGAAAACTATAAAGAATCCTAGAGATAGAAGTCTGTATTATTTTTGTGCCTTCGCAGCTGACTGTGAGGTGGGCAGGGCTGGCATTAGGATCGTGGTTTATCGATTAGGGAATGGAATCTCACATATGAATTAGCTTTCCCAAAGGCCCCTCTCTTATTTAGGAGCTGGGTTTTTTGTTCCAGTTCTGCCATAAAACGAAGAAGTCACATTCTTTCCTAAAGGAGGTGCCTGTTTTGAAATAGGAAGAAAGAGACAAAAAACAAAAAAATACAAAAGAAGTAAAAGAGATAGGGAGAGAGGACTCCTGCTTTCCAGCTCTAGTGGTTGAAATCTCAGGGCTTTTGATGGAGGACACCCACCCCTACTGATCCACCCGGCCGGCAAGCTGAGGGAACAGTCAACATTTCTCCAGTTACCTCCCCATCTGGAAGAGCAGGTCTGTGTTTTGACATGTGCTTGTGAGCACCTGTTGGCTGAGCACATGGCCTCAGCTCCTGCAACTCTGTGTTCAGATGAACCAGAGAACCCTGGTTTCCCACCCATAGGCTCGGCTAGTCACTTCATCCTAGCTGCCACGCTGTACCCCTGTGACCTGGAGGCTACTCTGGCTAAATAAGTCATCAAGGGGAAATACCGGCCTGTCTCCTGCCTCCAGGGGACCCGCTGTCCACAGATGCAAGGTCGGGGAAGCACCTCTGTCATCTCTCAGGCCTGTATGAGCTCAATCATTTGCAGTGGCCTCTGGCTGCCAGTACTGCCTGTCTGCAGTGGGTGCCTCTTGGCCTTGAACTTGTTTTCTCCATTCTGCCTGCTCTGTTGGACATTGAGAGTGTTGCAAATTTTTGACGGTATTGCCCATCCCCGGTGCCAAGGAAGCTTTATTACCTCTGTTGTCTGTTCCTGACACATCCAGGACTTTGTACAAGCCATGTGTAAGGTAATAACAGCAGTGATAAAGGACATTTACTCTAAGGGATTTTGCTGTGTCATAAGCACCACACTGATTTCCTTCGTGGGCTTGTATAATCTCAGGTTGGAGAATGAAATGGCAACCCACTTCAGTATTCTTGCCTGGGAAATCCTTTGGACAGAGGAGCCTGGCGGGCTTCAGTCCATGGGGGTCACATCAGAGTCGTCATGATTTAACAGTTTCCCCCAAGTCCATGTGTATTATTAATAGTCTCATTTTACAGATGAGAACCCGGAAATGAGGTTCAGTAACTTCTCTCCATCACACATTTAGTTAGTGGTGAGAATTTGAACCATGGCCCAGCTGACTTCAGAGCTTGAACTTCCAAGAAAGCACCAGGCTCTGTTCACCTCTCATCCTCTGTTGTTGGGTTAGCAGTGCCCCGGTGTCTGACAGTGATTTAGAAGTCTTAGGTTTTAGCGTATTCTTGTTTAGGACAATGAGAATTTTGTTCCTGTGCACTGTTGTCAATTTAGAATATTTAGTTATAAACAGGCGCTTTTTTTTTTTTTTTGGTCTTCATACCTGGTTGTTCTTACACAGGGTTCCTGGAATTAACTCTTCATAGAGAGTGTTCTTTTCTTTAAACAACTCTCTCAGCAGGGCTACTGGTGTATTCAGTTGATGCTGCAATGGGTTAAACTGTTTTGGAGTTCTTGGACTGTTCCTTCAGAGCCTGCAGTAAACACATAGTTTTCAATATCATGAGGGTGACTGCTTACCATACGGGGTGGATCTGATTTTGATATTGTCGAGTGTGTGGATGGTTAAGCCAGATAATAGCAGTGTTGGCTCCTCAGAGGGTTCTGGAGGAATTTTCCAAAGAGGAGATCTGTAAATGTCCTGGATATGCCCAGTGAAGGCCTCACAGGGCTAAACATTTGGTCTCCGAAAGGGACGTCTTTGGAGACGGAGGCTGCCAGCTGCCCAGTCTTCACACGGCCCCCCTGGCCCACACAAGACCGTGGTGCCCTAGGGCAGGGGTCTCTGGCTGTGTTCTGATGGAACTCAGCCACATCTTCCTTATGTTCTCCCAGGTTCTCTGTGACCAGTGCTCCCATTTTCTGTACTGTGGCTTTGTGTGTTTATTTTAAATATATATATATATATTTATTTCTTCATTCATTCCTGTGGCTGTCCCAGGTCTTAGCTGCAGCTCTCGGAGTCTTTAGTTGCAGCATGTGGAATCTAGTTTTCTGACCAGGGATCGAACCCGGGCCCCGTGCATTAGGAATGCAGAGTCTTAGCCACTGGCCCACTAGGGAAGACCCTGTGCCATGGCTTTGGACCTGCCTGCACGTGCCTGCCCTGCCTACTCCTTTAGGATCAGTGACTTGGTTGCACGCTTTGGGGTTTGTCCCTGGCTGTGCCTCTCAGATTACAGTTTCATTCATGCCTGTGGGGGCCAGTCTCCAGAAATACTGCCGCTCCCTTGGGGTTCTGTACTTTCAGTTTTCTTCTTTGGGTGGAAACACTTACCCTGCATGTGAAAATGTCACTGATGCTATTTCACAGAGTCCAGGTGAAAATACTCCTGTTAATGAATATTTGTTAAATATTCTATTATTGTTCAATTTTTTGGAACATCAAATGACATGGTGTCTTTTGAATACAAAGAACACATTCCAGAACCCCAGATGGGGTTGTTTTTGTTATTGGCAGCTCGGCATTCCCTCCTGCAGCCCACAGCAGGTGCATTTGAGATAGAGGGACAGGCATCTGCCCCCGGAACAGATGAGAGGGAGCTGGTTCCTGGCATTTCTGCTCCCATCAGCAGGTTATTCACTGTGATGATCCAGCCTGTCGGTTGATGGAGTCAGTTGCAGACCCCTTTGAATGTTTCATCAAACATCTCCCCCTGGTTGTGTGTATTTTATCTGCTTGGTAATGCCTTGTGCTCTTAGATCCTTAGCATCAAAGCAATACTGTTGCTGTATCATGAGGAATTTTATTTTTTACGTGTAGTTTATATCAGTTAAACACTGGGGAGATGCCGACACATTTGCAGCTTACAAATATGTCATCACTTGTCTCATTACCAATTGTCATGAATGAACCCCGTTTCCCAACCTGCAGGCTAGGATGGCATAGGCTAAACTTTGGCTGGCTGGAAACAGATTACTTAGATTTGATTCTGGTGGGGTCCTCTGTCCCTGAGAGGGCACAACTGAAGAATCTTTATCAGCTGAGTTTTACCCAAGCATTTACATTTATTTTCCCCAATTAAACATTTATTTATTTATTTATTTTTGGCTGTGCTGGGTCTTTGTTGGCCTTCCCAGGTGGCGCTAATGGGAAAGACACATGGCTGCCAGCACAAGAGATACGAGAGACACGGATTCAATCCTTGAGTTGGGAGGGTCCCTTGGAGGAGGAAATGGCAATCTACGCCAGTATTCTTCTCTGGAGAATCCCATGGACAGAGGAGCCTGGCAGGCTGTAGTCCATGGTGTCACAAAGAGTCAGACATGACGGAAGCTACTTGGCACACATGGGTTTTTGTTGTTTTCTGGGCTTTTCTCTAGTTGTGGCGAGCAGGCTTCTCATTGAGGTGGGTTCTCTTGTTGAGGAGCGCGGGCTCTAGGCATGTGGGCTGTGGTAATTGTGGCACATGGGCTTAATTGCTCCGCAGCACGTGGGATCTTCCTGGATCAGGGGTCGAGCCCTGGTGGATTCTTAACTCCTGAGCCCCCAGGGAAGCCCCTATTCAGTTTTGATTTTAAGTAGTCACAGGCAAAAAGAAAAACACACAGTTCTTAGTTTATATGACTTTCACATTGCTTGTTCATTGTATCAGATTTTCAGCTGTTGAGAAATGGTTTCCTCTGTTATAGCTCCTCTGTCTCCTTCCCAGAAGGATGCGGGGGATAGAAAACACCTCCATCACCATGCATCCACAAACGTTCTCTCTCGAGAGTGCAGTGAAGGATCGTATGGACTCTAGCTGGCATTCTTTTTGGGAAGCTGAACCACAGAAAAGATTGGAAATAGTGGACTAGATCAACATTAGCTGTTCCTTATGTGGGCCCATGGATTTATTGCCTAATGGGTATCTGGTCGGTTCCTCACTGAGCTCAGCGGCTGTGCTCTGATAGCACAAAGGAATTAAGGAGGCAGACTTGGATTTTTGTCTGGGGCCTGCAGGTGCTTGGGTGTATGTTTGTTCTAGTTAAGGGCTTTTGGGTCACAAGGCACAGAAAACCACTCAAGGTAAAAGTGCTATGGAAAGAATGAAGGGAGATGGGAAGGAGCCCAAGAGAGGAGGCACAGGTGTGTTGATGGGGACTGGGGCCGGGCCTGGCCGAGCCCCACAACCCCTGCACCCCGGTACCCGTGTCATCCTTTCTTCTCTTTCTAAGTCGGCTTCATCCTCCTGATGCTGCAGACTGATCTTACCTGCCCACCTCTGACTTGCACAGGTTTTTTGCTTTGCATCCCCTGAGACACCCCCGGGCGACGACCCTCCTCCCCGCTGCAGCTCCCTGCCTACCTTGTGGTGTCTCACCATCCTCCATCCAGATTCCCAGTGGGCTTGGTTTCGGGGCCATCCGATCCAGCTGGGGCCCCGCTCACGCTCCCCACTTCACCTTTCTCTTCCGGTAAAAGGAGTCGTCCCTGGGTCTCAGGCCTGCGTTTGGCGCCCCCTGGTGTCTGCTAACCCGGCTGCTGCTGCCTGTCTCCTCTCCAGGAAGCAATGCCTGTGCGTCCCGGCCTTGCAGCCTGCTGTGCCTGCCCAAGGCCGATGGCCGCAGGAGCTGCAGGTGTCCAGACGGTGTGTCCAGCAGTGTCCTCCCATCCGGGGACGTGATGTGCGAGTGCCCCCATGGCTACCAGCAGAAGAACCACACATGTGTCAAAGAAGGTGTGTCCCCTTCTTCCTTTTCTGCCCACTCTCCCCCTTTGATGTGTCCTTGATACACTCGCGTTTGGGGTTTTTGAAAATGCCCAAGTACACGGGCATCCTAGTTCACCTTCCAAGGCCCGTGGTCCCTCAGTCCTCATCCAGAGCAGGCCCACGCTGTTCTTTTAAAGATGAGTTGCTTTGGGGTTAAATGTCGGGGGATGCAGACCTTCCTGTGAGCACCTTTCTTTTCTTTTTCTGCCTCTTCCTCTCCTCATCCACCCCACACCAGTCATCCCCAGCTCCTCCTGCTTCTGTAAGTGTGCAGGGTACAGTTGGCCCACCCTGACTTTAGCAAAGGACTCCTGCAGAGCTCACCTCGTCTCATCCAGCAGTTCCCCTCCCTGCCCAGCCTAGAAACATCAGAACTTTCTGACCAGTTTTGCAGAGCACTTCGAGTCTTTCCTCTTAAGCCATAGCCAGATGCCTGCAGCAGCCTCACCCCACTCCTCCGTGGAATCTGAACACACAAATTCTAACATGTCATCTTGAAAACCTGTCACATCTTTCTTTCCTGTCTAGTTTTTCCTTTTACCCCTTCCCCAGTCCCCAGCCTCACATTTAGCCTCACATTTCTTTTGGGGAGGTGAGCCCCTGGAGGGGCTTTGCCACAAAGTATCCTGTTGATAAACATGGCCTGGATTCCTACCTTTCCTTATTCACAAGCTTATATTTGCTTTGTAATCACAACTTCCCCTCTCACAGCAGCCTTTGAGTCCAGGGAAGCAAAAACTGCAAAGTGGCCTTCTGGGCCCTCTTAAAAAATACAGATGGAAAAAAAGATGAGCCTTTTTGTCTAAGACACAGAGGCACTCTTTCAGGCGCTGGTCATCATCTTAAAGTTGTTTGGAAAGAAATGGGGTTAACACTGAATTGCAGGAGGAGGAGAAAAGGGCCTTTATGTATCCCTGTCAGAAAGCCTTTACTTAATCCAGACAGGAGGCTGGTCATCACGTGTTCTTAAGCCAGTTGACTAAACAGTGCACTTTTTTTTTTTTTTTTGGTCTGTGTGAGGAATTATGACTGCTCACTTTGAAGGAGTCATGGGGTAGGAAAAAATCCTCAAAAATATGTAAAGCAATCTCCGTAATCCTCCTGGTTGTTAAATTGAACACACATGAACATATATGACCATATATAAACTATAGATATAGATATACTGAATATATATAAACTATATAGGTATAGATAAACTGAATAGGTATAGATAAACTATTTAGGTATAGATAAACTATATAGGTATAGATATACTGAATATGGATGTTTGGATAATGGCTATACAGGCTTCCCTTGTGGCTCAGCTGGTAAAGAATTTGCCTGCAATGCAGGAGACCTGGGTTCAATCCCTGGGTTGGGAAGATCCCCTAGGGGAAAGGCTACCCACTCTAGTATTCTGGCCTAGAGAATACCATGGATATCCATGGGGTCCATGGATCCATGGGGTCGCAAAGAGTCGGACATGACTGAGCAACTTTCACTTCACTTCTCTTCTGTGGCTACACAGTCCCTTAAGGAATTCCCTGTGAAGTTAGTATTTTTTTTTTTTTTTTCCTTACGGCTATGGCATGTGGGATTATAGACTGGGGATTGGACCCACACCCCCTGCAAAGTATTAACCACTGGAAGTGCAAAGTGTTAGCCACTGAATGGCCAAGAAAGCCCCTGGAATTAATATTTCATAGTGTTTATATGCGGAGAAGGCAATGGCACCCCACTCCAGTACTCTTGCCTGGAAAATCCCATGGATGGAGGAGCCTGGTGGGCTGCAGGCCATGGGGTCGCTGAGGGTCGGACACGACTGAGAGACTTCACTTTCACTTTTCACTTTCATGCATTGGAGAAGGAAATGGTAACCCACTCCAGTGTTCTTGCCTGGAGAATCCCAGGGACGGGGGAGCCTGGTGGGCTGCTGTCTATGGGGTCACACAAAATTGGACACGACTGAAGTGACTTAGCAGCAGCAGCAGTTTTTATATGTCTCTACTCGCTAGAGCCGCCTGACACCATGACTCTCCTTTTTCATCATTGTAACCCCCTCTGCTGTTCCTAGAGGCCTCTCCTCCTTCAATTTTAATTAAAAGAGGAGAGAAGGAGGTCTCCTTGGATGCTGGTTTCCCTCTGGGCCCCTGTGCAAAGCATCCCGCTTCCCCTTTGCTGTCTGAGGCGTGTTATTTGAGGAAGATGAATGGAAACTCAGAATAGAAATTCTCATGGTCTAGCAGGAAGAATGATATTGGTTTTGTTTTCTCCTCTGCCTCCCTCCATGGCCAGAGGACACCTGTCTCCGCAACCAGTATCGGTGCAGCAACGGGAAGTGTATCAACAGCATCTGGTGGTGTGATTTTGACAATGACTGCGGAGACATGAGCGACGAGAGGAACTGCCGTGAGTCCCTGCTTGGCAGAGTTTTTGGGAGGATAGGCGTTTCCTGGTACAATCAGCACCTCCTGGGCAGGGCCTGGAGTCCAGGGCCCCCGTGATCAGTGATGCCCATTTAAGTGGCTAGAGAAAACATACTTCGATACCCTGTTAACATATGTGCACTTCCCAGGTGGCTCAGTGGTGAAGAGTCCGCCCGCCAATGCAGGAGACACAGATTTAGTGCTTGGGTTGGGAAGATCCTATGGAGGAGGAAGTGGCAACCCACTCCAGTATCCTTGCCTGGGAAATCCCATGGACAGAGGACCCCGGCAGGGTGCAGTCCATGGGGTTGCAAAAGAGTCAGACACAAGTGAAGGACTGAGCATGCACGTGAGCACATTAGATCAATATTATTATTTAAAAGCAAAGCCGTGTAAGTAAGCTAGGTACTCATTAGAAGAGATTTACAAATAAGCATTGCAGGGTTGAAACTGAGCTGGTTTGGGAGACAGGCAGTCTGGGCTCTGACTGTGGCCCTTTCCCAGAGATAGAGCTGGTGACCTGAGACAGGTGACTAGGTGATAGCCCTTGAATTTAAATTCAGTGTTCAACCTTTTCAGGGATGGGGAACAAGTTTCCCTTGTTACCTCCAATTAGGGGATGCCAGCTGCCTGCCAGGCTCGGAACGGTTGTTCAAGCTGAGTAGTGATGCCAGTTTTGGCCTGCGATGTTGGAGCACTGGTTTGTGTGCATTTAAGTGTCGCCTTTGGAATATGTAATTTCTAAGGTCTAACTGTTAAAGCATGTGATTCTGTTTAGCAGCGTTTAGGACAAACAAATAACTGCTTATAGGGGATACTCTGTTTACTGTAGATTTGGCCGTCTTTCCTTCAGTTAACTTTTAGTGGCTTTGACATCATCTCCTAAGGAGGTGTCAGTCAGTAACGTGCTGACTTGTTCACTCAGCAGTTGTATATTGAGGACCCTGGTGTTCCAGGCTCTGTGCTGGATTTGGAGATAAACTGGTGGTTAAAGTGGACACAAGAGTTTACAGTCGGAAGGGGGTGGTCAGAGAAGTAACCAACCAAGCACATGTGAGCCACGGGCCCTGTAATGGGGCCAGCACCATGAGCCTTAATGAGTCTTAAGAATGGCACCCAGGTCAGACCTTGGGAGGGTCTTAGGAAGAACGGGCAGAGAGGAGCCAAGCAGAGTTGCAGGGAGGAAAGTTCCAGGGAAGGCGTTCACATGGATGAAAGCCCCGAGGTTGGTGTGTGCATGGTGAGCAGTGGGGGCAAGTAGGAGGGTGAACGGGTGCATGAGACCTTTGAATTTTATGAGAACAGTTTGCAACCCTTGAAATGACAGGCTTAGATTTTGCCTTTGGAAAGCTGAGACGTGGGCAGAATGAATGAAATGGGAGAAAGGCCAGAGCAGGGAAGCCAGACACCCATCTGAAGCCTTCTCTTTTAAATATTTGCCTTTGGAAATCCATAAGCTCATTTATCATTTTGTGTTGTAAGCACAGATTAATGGCTGGGTTCTGTCTCGTACCCCCTTGCCCCTGGTGGATGTTATTTTGCCAGCTATCTGCAGAGCCTGGGCCAGTTCCCATGCTGCTCCTTCCAGAAAGCCACTTTAGAAGCAGTCAACTTGTTCAGCTCACCTGGGCCTTGCAGTCCCTTGAATTGCCTTTCTAGCATGTAGGAGGTTATTACCAAACCTTCCTTAATCATTTTTCCTTGGCTTCAGAGGCCGCCTTTCATCCCCAGGGAGAAGAGTATTAGATAAAAATCTAATTAATTTAGAGAGCGGTAGCCTCTCTGTGTTTTCTTCTTTTCTGCAAAAGGGGCATTGATCAAACCTCCTCTACTGACCAAGGTCTCAGGAAGGTGTGATACTTGTGAGGAAATAGCCAAAGCTCCTTGAAAACATTAGTTAATATTAACATTGTTAGAGCAGATGCTGGAAAGGAGTTTGTTATGGAACAGGGTGGGCAAGGAGACACGTCTTGGAATTAACACATTGCAAGAAAATTAACCAGACGTGATGAGACATAGTGGAAGCAGAGAGCTGTGGATTGAATGGCCTCATGTCCATCGGCGAGGGATTCCTCTTTGGGTCCCTGGGCTTTGGTTTCTACTGGATGCACGTGGCAGGCTCTCCTGTTGGTTCAGTGTTTTGCTAGGAAGTTTCCCTCCGTCTCCTCCCCACCAGCCCCTGAGCTCGCAGGGTTCCCTGAAGAGTTTAAGCTTCTCCTAAGGCTGGATTTTGCAGCCAGCTCTGCCCTCCTCCTGGTTTGGTGCAAATGTTAGCTGTAATTGACCCTCTCAAGACCCTGAGACTTGTCGGACTCTTTGCAACCCCATGGGCTGCAGCACCCCAGGCCTTCCTGTCCTTCACTGTCACCTGGAATTTGCTCAAACTCCTGTCCATTGAGTCAATGATGCCATCCAGCCATCTTGTCCTCTGTCGTCCCCTTTTCCTCTTATCCTCAATCTTTCCCAGCATCAGGGTCTTTTCCAGTAAATCACTGTTGGCATCAGGCGGCCAAAGTATTGGAGCTTCAGCTTCAGGATCAGTCCTTCCAATGAATATTCAGAGCTGATTCCCTTTAGGATGGACTAGTTTGATCTCCTTGCAGTCCAAGGGACTCTCAAGAGTCTTCCTAGCACCACAGTTTGAAAGCATCAGTTCTGCTCTGCTTTCTCGTGATTCCATGTGCTCGGGTCCCGACTAGTCAGATGTGGAGGTGAGGGATGCAGGGGCTGAAATGTGGAGTCTCGGAGCCAGGAGAGCGGTGCTCATCTTAGCCTTCCTGAGGGTCTCTGTCATCGAGGAGGAGGTGAGGGGCATGCTGGTCCAGGCAGGGCTACAGGAGGGGTCAGGCCATGGCTGGGCAGCGCTGTCTGGAAGTTAAGCAAGGCCCCCCACTCCCGTCAGCTGCCAGGGAAGAGAAGAGGCGTGGAGACAGAGGCAGGTGCGGGAGGGATTCTGTTGGCAGATCCTCTTTTTTCTTCGGCAGGCTCCTGCCCTGGGTGATTGTCAGGCACTGGGGGTTTTGACGTAAATCTGCAGTCTTGTCATTTTTGCATTCATCCCCTGCCTCCCACCATGAGCTCAATTATGGAGAAGAAATGGAGCCTCAAATAAGAGCTGCCAGGGACGTCTGATTGTGGGGTTGCCACCTGCTTCTCACTTCCTGCCACCGCCGCCCCTCCCCCCACTTTCTTTGCAGGATTCTGTTTTATTCCTGGGAGCAGCCTTCTTTCCTGAAGCCTTTTCTGCAGGGTTCTATGGCTTATGCCTAAACCTGGATCATTTCTATTGAGAAGAGGGAGAAATTATGTTCACGTTCTGAGCAGAAGGGCGTGAGGATGGATGGGAAGAGAAGTTGCATTTGTTTAGAGCCCATAGTATTTCATTCTAATGATGGGCGCTGGTCCCAGAGTTGTTTTCTTATTGACTTTCATAATAATGCCAGGAGGGTAGGTATTGTCTCCATTTCACAGTAGCAGGAATGGAGGCCCAGAGAGATTGGGTAGAGTGAATTGTGGGCGGTAGAATTAATCCCCATCTCTCATCTTGTTTGTCATCACAAGCACCTGCTCACATTACCTTATCTTCCTTTTCCTGCGGAGGAAACGGAGGCTCAGGGAGGTTAAGATTAATTTCTGAAGGAAGAAATAGAGCCAAGATTTGAAACCAGTCCCGCCTGACTGCAAGGCCCCTGCTCCTGCTGTAGGACTTTCCACCCTCCCTCTGTCATCTGTATGGTGAGGGGCCAGGTTTGTGGGTGAAAGTGGGCTTCCTAATGGTAGTTTTCCGGATAATGGTATATCTGCTAGTTATTTAGAAAGACACCATCACATCTGTGGGGGTGGTCCTAGGGGCTTATCTAGCGCATCACACCATCTCCCAGCTAGATGACGGCTTCTCACTTTCCCCAGCCCCGTTGACATCTGGAAGCCGTCCGTGAAAGGACAGGCCTTTATGTCCCTTGGCTGTAAATTTCAGGCTATCACGCAGTTACATTTTTCTGTATGTTGAGGTTTCAATTCTGTTGTTGAAATTGATATTACAATGAAAACCTGCTTCTTTCACTTTCCAGTGGGATGTCTGGGGGGAGCTGATTGGATCTACTGAGCCTGTTGTTTCTCTTTCGCATCTTAGCAACCACCGTCTGTGATCTGGACACCCAGTTCCGCTGCCATGAGTCTGGGACCTGTATCCCCCTCTCCTACAAGTGTGACCTTGAGGATGACTGTGGCGACAATAGCGATGAAAGTCACTGTGGTAAGGGGGCCTGACGTTCAGAAGGGGCCATGCTCTTGTTCACGGGGAGGGTTGGAAAGGGAGGGTTTCTGAACATCATTGTGGGATTTGTAATGTCAGCTGCACGGACAGCTCCATACACATGGTAGGAGTGATTCATTCATAAGGGGATAGAACTTCATTCTGCAGTGCTGCTGTGCACACGTGTGTAAGACTAGGCAAGAGTCCTAAATGAATTCAGGTGTTTACTGACGGCTCTACAGCCTTAGCCCACATTTCTGGGTGGCTGTGAGATGAGCCTCGTGTAGACCCAGAGCTATACCTTTGTGAATCCTTTTTTTTAAAAACTCATGTAATTCAGGAAACCCTCAGCAGATGGCACAAACATTATTTAAGCACCTGTTTTCTGGATGGAAATTTTTTTTAGGAAAATAGTGTGTTGGAACTGAAGCAGTGGTGGGATTCTCTACTTCAGTCCTTTGATTTCCAGGTGAAATGACGGCGGTCCACGGAGGTCAGGGGGCTTGTTCGGGGGATACTGTTAGTTTGTGTCAGAAAAGGGAATTGGAATTCTTGTTGCATACTCCTCTCCTGTCGGTTGTAGGAGGCCTGTCTTAGTTGACAGGCTCTGGTTCCAAGCCTGTAGCTGCTAATCACTGTGGGAGGTAACAGAGTGCCCCAGCCTGGAGGGGGGCCAGCCTGGGCCCAGATGCTGACCCCACTGCTATGAAGGGCCAGCAAGGCCCCGTTGGGTCCCTGTCTGTCTACAGGGGCACGTCCGGTCCAGCTGGGCCTGTGCTTCCAGATGGGGCCTGAGTTACCACGGGCAGGGGTTTGACTCACCAGGACTGAAATAAGGGGAACCCTCAGAGCAGTTTTTTTGGGGGTGGTTATATCGTTTTCCTTCATTTTTGTAAAACACAAAGTTCCAGGAAACAGTCCTTGGGGTTCACACCCTTCCCTTTATCCTTCCCTTGTCCCGTCTGCACTCAGAGGGCCCAGCTGTGTGGCCGGCTTTGCTCTCAAGGAGGAATCAGCACGTGGTCACCCATTTATCAGGTGTCCTCTCAGCCTGTCACTGGACACACATTTGACCATTAAACAGTATCTGTCCCTCAGAGTCTCTGCTTGTGGCCTATTCATGCTGGTGCATCCTGAATCCACCTTGGGGTCTCAGGTGGTCCCCTCAGATCCAGGTCCTCTCTGAGAGTCTTCAGACTGTATCCCCGTGAATATCTGCTTCCCCAGTTCACCATCAGCCTCTCTCACTGAGGCCGCCACCCTGGGACCCTAGTCGTCCTGGCTACTCCCGTTTTCCTGGACTCTGCAGTTCCACGGGAAAGTCCTGTGTTGCTGCTGTCCCCAGGGTCTACATAAGATTCTGCCAGTAGAGCCGCCTTTCCTGTCTTGGTCAGGCTGCCCGGGTTCATTTGCCTCCAGCCCCCACCCTTCCTGAGACAGCCTACCGGCCAGCATCCCTGGAGCTCTGCTCATGGACAGTCCCCAGCCTCTCCATTCAGAGAGCTCAGCACTGGCCTTAATTTTCCTGACCTGAGCACCTCACACTGATCTGCACTTTTGAGGTTCTCATCACTCCTTTTCTGAAACCACAGGCTTTGTCTCTGGAAGTCTTCTGAAATTGTGGCTTTCTGGGCAACCAGAGCGTTGCTTCCCCAACCTTCTGCCCATCAAGGGAAGCATAGAAAATATTTGTAAGGTGTACCAAGATAAATGGACAATACCTTTGTGGCCTAGAGGCCTTGAGTGTGAGGTGTCAGGATCTCCGCACACCTGTGCCCCATTCACAGTGCACTACCGTTGTCCCTGGGTATCCACAGGGCATCAGTGCCAGGACCCACCACAGGTTCCGAAATCCATGGTGCTCAAGGCCCTCCATGTCCACGGATTCTGCGTCCACAGATTCACCCAGCCATGGATCATAAACGTAGTACCCAATGCTGTTGTTTGTTGTTTAGTCACTAGATCGAATCTGACTCTTTGTGGCACCATGGACTGTACCTGCCAGGCTTCTCGGTCCATGGGATTTTCCTGGCAAGAATACTGGAGTGGGTTGCCATTTCCTACTCCAGGGCATCTTCCCAATCCAGGGACTGAACGTGAGTCTCCTGTTGGGCAGGCAGATGCTTTATCACTCAGCTACCTGGGAAGTATACGGTACATGGTTGGTTTAATCCATGGATGCACAACCTACAGGTCCAGAGGGCCAACTCTACTTGGGCACCATTCCTCATGATTTTCCATCCCTGGTTTAAGTCTTCCTCTGTGCATTCTGGATCATCAGTGATGATGGGGATATTGGGTGCATCTCTAACTACCAGGAGCCCTGACATCAGAGACAGAATTCTGAGCAAGCTTTTGCGCTCACATCCTTGCTTGTGGTCTCACCTGCAGAAATGCACCAGTGTCGGGGTGACGAATACAGCTGCAGCTCTGGCATGTGCATCCGCTCCTCCTGGGTGTGCGATGGGGACAACGACTGCAGGGACTGGTCTGATGAAGCCAACTGTACTGGTCAGTATTTCCTGGACTCCCTGAGCTACCCTTAACCTGTTCATATAGTGGGTAGCATTACCGCCCTTCAGGATCACAGAATCAGGTCTCTAAGAAATGGACCTTAGAAACTAAGAGCTGGTCTGTGATCACCTTGTGCCAAAATGTTACTAGCTCTTTGCTTCCTTCATTGAGAAAGTCTTGCTATGGAAGAATATTAACTGAGCAATGTCATGAGTGATACAGTTGTTTTACATTTTGGCTTAAGTTTATTTTCCTAGGAACAGTAGCAAAGAGTTTACAGACTGGCCCCTGGTCTGGGGACCATACCTTGAGGAGCAGGAAACTAGCTCATGTTTTGGGAATGAAGCATCAAGATGTTCCCTAAACAGTGAAAACTTAAATTGTGCTTGCACCTGTTTGGGGTAAGATTTCATTAAAGATAAAGTTGGAGACAGCAGGAGACTGAGAAGAAGGCTGAGTGGTCTGAGATTCTAATTCTTCTGCTGGTGTTAGGTTCACTCATGTTCACGCCTCTATTTTTTGTGAATGAATGAATGAACAAACAAGGGCATGTACATTATGATGGAGTCGGGGAGAGCAAGGAGTTGGGGCAGTTGTAGAGGCGGAAAAACAAATCCTACTAGCTGATGAGTAAATTTTCTCTGCACCCTCCTTTAGAAATTGTTGCTCAAGTCTACCTTAAATCCCACCAGTGATGGGGATAATGATGTTTCCTTTCACCCTTTTGTGGCAAGTGAGGGCAGATCTGGTATTTTAGGCTTCCTTTTGCCATCTATTGTTAATGGATCTTCACGCTTGTGAATTAAATCACTTTTCATTCCTTTTTTTTTTCTTAAAGATTTTTTTGTTGTTTTTTTAAAGTCTTTATGAAATCTGCTACAACACTGCTTCTGTCCCATGTTTTGGTTTTTTGGCCACATGGGATCCTAGCTCCCTGACCAGGGAACAATCCTGCACCCGCTGTATTATAAGGCAAAGTCCTAATCACTGGCCCACCAGGGAAGTGCCTCATTCCCATATCTTAATTGTCCTTACCTCAGCAGTATCCTGGCAGTTCCTACACTGTCCGGCAGCCGGGGTCTCAGAGCATGCTTCCTAATTTCTAAAAGCAAAAAAGAAAAAAGTAGATCTGCTATTATATCCTACTCTTGTGGTCTGCTTTGGTTTAGATTTGGTTTGTGAAGGACAGAAATGATCTTTTACTCCTTTATGTTCTCCCAATGCCCAGTTCAGAGAACCTTTGTTGATTGGGTAATTTGACACAACTGTAAACTCTGTTTTATTTTAGAGGTGACCTTATGGCTCAGACGGTAAAGCGTCTGCCTGCAGTGAGGGAGACCCGGGTTCAATTCCTGGGTCGTGAAGATCCCCTGGAGAAGGAAATGGCAATCCACTCCAGCACTCTTGCCTGGAAAATCCCATGGACAGAGGAGCCTGATAGGTTACAGTCTGTGGGGTTGCAAAGAGTCAGACACGACTGAGTGACTTCACTTCACTTTATGTGGCTTTAAGGAATAAATGGACCTACTCAAAGGCCAAATATATCACACTGGGTGATCTGTGATGTTACCAGATTCCTGCCCACCTCGTAAACTCCCCATCCCTGTGTCCTCTCTGGCACAGTCTTGTTGTGTGCCCCTCTGCTTCTGGAAAGACTGCAGGTATTACTTTCTCTGAAAGCCTGGCTTGCAGAAGGAGGGATAAACAAGGTCTCGGAAGGAACCGCCATCAGCCCAGAAAGCACACAAGGGCTGTGTGGAAGCTTTGGGTTTGGGTGGATCATTGATTGATAAATTAGAAGGGTGCCTCTGGGCATTTCCATTTGTAAGTTTCATGATGACTGGACATATTATTAGCACAACCACATTAGTCAAGCTTGTGTTTCAGCTGCATGAGCCGGTCTTCCACAGTGAATTAAGAACTTCATTTCTGTGGGTAGGCTTGTCACTGACCCTGGTTTTATCTCTGGTTTCCTCTGGCAGGACTGCATGGGGAAATGTAGAGTGCCTACACGGCCACTGCAGCCTTGTTCCAATGGCTGTGTTTCCAAACCTTTTTAAAAGCGATTTTCCATCTTCATCCGTAGATTAGTTGGAGGTAGTATGTGCTCTCATTGTGTGGTCGCTTCGTTTCCTGGCCTAGTAAGTTAAGTCACCTGCAGAGCCGAAGAAATGGGTCAGGGCCTGCTGACTTCCTGTGGGCTTCAGCTCTCATGCATGGTCTGTACTGGGCCTTTTCGTGGCTCTTCCGCTCCCTTGTTTTGCTTTCCATAGATTTGAGCCTTTTATTCCCCCCTGCGTTGATTTGGAACTTAAACATTTCATTTCTGTTTTTTTTAGCTGTTGCCCTAGACATCTTATGCATATTCCTAATATCTTTCCCCTCTCCTGGACCTGCCTTGATTCCAGTCTCTGCCCATAATGTCAGTGTTGACAAACTCAGTATATATTTAGTATTTTAAAACACGAGGACTTCCCTGGAGGTTGGTCCAGTGGTTGAGACTCCACCTTTCCAATGCAGGGAGCTCGGGCTCAATCCCTAGTTGGGGAACTAGAAACACAACATGCTGCATGGCATGGCCCCCATCGCCCCCCCCCAAAGTAAAACCACGAAATACTTCATAGTTTAATTTTACATGTAAAAATCCTAAGATCAGGCATCGTTATTATCGTTTAGTAACCAAACTTATTTGTAGGTGCCTACCCGCCTGTCACTTCACCTTCCTGTGTTTACTGCTGCTTTTCTGTGCTCATCCTTCAGCGTTTCGTAGCAGAGCCTATGAGTCGTAAGCTTAAAAGTTTTGTTTCTGTAACCATGTCTTTCTTTCATTCTCAACACTGAAATTGATGCATCTGGTTTTCTAGATTTGTAGTAATTTCCCCTCAGTATTTTGGTGGAATTAATCCATTCCTTTCTGGCCTCTTTTGTGCTGATTTCAATTCTCCTGCCAGATTATCTGTTCCAGTAATAACTGACGTTCTTTTCTCTCTAGTTGCCTTTAGGTTTTTTTAATATTTTGTTTGCTACTCAGTTTCACCTACCTAGGCATGAAATTATTTTTATTTATCCTGTTTGTCGTCCTTCTAAAATCTGAGGATTTGTGTTTTTCATCAGTTCTAGGAAGCTGCAGCCAACTCTCTTTTCTGCTGTGTCTATTTGTTACTTTGTCTTCTCTTGTCGTTAGCAGCAGCTATCAGCCATTTGCTGGACTTTCTCATCCTGATATTTATGCCTTTGGTTTTTAGATTTTCTGTCTCCTTATGACTCTGAGTTACTTCCTCAGATTTCTCTTCCTGTTCAACAGTCCTCTTTTCAGCTGAATCTAATCTCCTATTTCACACATCCACTGAGCTGTTTTTATTTCCATGACTATATTTTTTATATCTAGAATTTCTAACTGGTTCTTTTTCAGATTTGCCTTTTATTTTTTACTGTCCTTTATGCTTTGTGTTATTTTTTACATTATTAATCATTCAAGTTGTGTTGATACTGACATTTTTTTCCTCCTTCATTTTCTAAGAGTCCAGTGTTTTATAATGAGGCAGTGCTTTTCTTGTCACAGTAATTAACTCATCTCTTCTGCCCCGCTTTTATTGGCTAATGTTTTTGATCAGGTGTCACAGAGGGTATTGCTGAATCAGGTGTGTTCATGTCAGGGTAAGCCAGAGGATAATGGCCTTTATTAGAAACTCTGATATTCTAATTTCATGATCATTTGCCCCAGTAGCCCTTCTATTCTTAGAGTCATGATGGACCCTGCTATGCAAAGGATTCTTTTTTATCTGCCTCAAATTCTTTAGTCTATTTTAAAGTCCATCTCTTTCATCCTTACAGTTAAATATTATCAACTGAACATAGATCATTCATCAGACACTGAATGTCAGAGAGCTAGTAAGTTACTCAGAAGACAGAAAAAGAGACTATGTTAAGCATTCCAGCCCTTCCTGGCCATTTGAATGAAATTGTGCAAATTAATTAGTCTTTCTCAGCTCAACATCAGTGATAGAATCTGGAGATGTCAAACATGCCCTTCAGCGTTGTCCACTTGGAAACTCCATTAGCACTATGAAATTGTTTTCAATTGAAATCCATAGGCTGAATAATAGTATTTCAGTGTGGCAGTGGTTTAGGTGACAGTATCTTTTATGATAGCGAGTAAGGCTTTGGTGAGGAATTTTTTAAAGAGCTATCAGATTTGTAAAACCAATAAATCAGAAGTATTCCAGGCAATGGCTGTTACTGGGGCAAAGCTCATCTAACATGCAGGGACACATTTATTTTTCTTATCAGAGACAAGTATATTTTAAAAAGATATTTAATGGATCCTGACTGCCAATATTGTAAAATACTGAAACTTCCAGTAGATGTATTTGCATGTGACTGGACATAGCATTGGTCTTTGAGAAGCCAACAGACAATGGACCACTTTTTGTTGTAAAGTGGTTTGAAAAATCAGGGGCTTTGTATTTCAGACTATTGCCCAAAATAGCCTCAAATGCAGTAGCAATTCTAGAGGGCATTGGAAGCCCATTTTCCCAACTCTTGAGTCACTTATTACCAACCATCTCAGCTGAACAGGTAACTGTGGTTTGCACTCAACAACCCACTTTTGTTTCTTTTGCCTGCTCCTATCACAAGGACACCTGGTCCACTCGGTTCAACCAAGAGAGCCCATCTGTCTTGGTTATGTTATTTCATGCTGGTTGCAAACAAGGCCAGCCCTGGCTTGCATTCAGCAGTGAACAGACACAAATTGCTCTCTGCATCAGAGGAGGGAACGGAAATCCGCTGGAGAAGGCGGCCAGTAGCGTTGCTTGGGTTGCAGGCAGATATTATGCATCTGAAATAGTCTCTGACTGAAGTTTTGACATTTTCTAAATGACTTCCAGGTGGCCTCAGCCTGTGTATGCAAATGAGCCTGTTCAGTTATAACAATGACTAGTTCCCTGGCATTTTAATTTTTTTTTCCTTTAATGATTGTAGAGGATGCCATGTAGTATTAGCTGGTAGACGTCACTCTTGGCTTTCCAGAAAGTTAAGGAGTTCTACGTTTCTGGGCCTGCTTTCTTTGTGATTTTAGATGCATCTTTGGACTGGAGGTTTTCTGTTTATGAAATTGGGCAATTCATTTAGAATTATAAAATCAGGTCCTTTCACAACTTATAGGGCTCTTTAGATATCAGTGCAGATGATGACATCAAGGTCCCTTCATCGTCGGGAGCAGGTCTAGGACCCAGAGCCCCGAGCACCCTCCACCTGTTCTTGTCCAGCAGAGTCTGGAGGAGTGAGAAGATTAAGTAGCCAGGTGGACTGGAGAAAGCACAGGCTTTGGGCTTGGGCAGCCCTGGTGCTATTACTTCATTATCTTTGTTACTCTCAGTGACCGTCTGAGAGTCCTAAACCTCGTTCTCATCTATAAGTGGGGAGTAGTCCTGACCCCATAGGTTGCTGTGAAAGTGACTGAGTTTTGAACGTGCACGTCTGTGCTTGTGTGACACTGATGAACCCCGAGGCTCGAGCTGATGCCCTTCAGGAGGCTGCATTCTGCCTTTTCAGTGTCACACCTGTTAGAACGCACCTCCTTTGCAGTCGGCTGCTGAGGGTGATGGGGCTGCGGAGGTGAAGGAGGCTTTGACCATTTTTCTCTCCTGTTTCGTTGGCAGCCATCTATCACACCTGTGAGGCCTCCAACTTCCAGTGTCAGAACGGGCACTGCATCCCCCAGCGCTGGGCGTGTGATGGTGACATGGATTGCCAGGACGGCTCTGACGAGGATCCGGTCAGCTGTGGTGAGTGCAGGTGCTTTGGCCCCAACCCGCACGTCTCCCATGCCTGCTGTTTGGGAGGAGGGGCGACGGATGGACCAGGAGATGAACCAGAGTCCCCACTGTGCCTGGTGCACGCTAGTGAGCTTGCCCTTGCTGTGTGGCACTGCTGTTTGACGTGTAGGCCTGGGCTATGTGATTCTAATTATTTATTATTATTGTTTATTCATTTACTTTTGGCTGCACTGGGTCTTCGATTGCTTTTCACAGCCTTTCTCTGGTTGCGGTGAGCAGGGGCTGCTCTTTATTGTGGTGCGTGGGCGTCTCATTGCAGTGGCTTCTTTTGTTTTCTGGAGCACAGGCTTTAGGTGTGTGGGTTTCCATAGTTGCTGCCCGTGGACTCTAGTAGTTGTGGCACACACAGGCGTAGTCGTCCTGAGGAATCTTCCCGGCCCAGGGATCGGACCCGTGTCCCCTGCATTGGCAGGTGGATTCTTTATCCCTGAGCCATCAGAAAGTCCTGTAATTTTAATTCTTGTGCAAGCAGGTTGCTTCCATAAAAACAAGAAAAGAAATGGGAAACCCACTAACCCACCCGGAACACTAAATAGGGTCACATTACCAGTGTTCTGCCAGAAATTAGCCAACAGTTTCTGTGTAGATGGCATACTTTACAGCTGAGAGGTTGCTGTGATGGTCCCTTGGGAAAATGGATACCCATACTCATAAGCCAGAACTTTTTCAGTGTAGTCGATTTAAAGGATTCTGAGATAGTTAATGGAAATTAAGCATAAAATAGCTACCACACAAACATAATATATAAAATGCCTTTTCACACCAAATTAAATATATATTTTACATTGGAGTATAGCTGACTTACATTGTTGTGTTAGATTGAGGTGTACAGCAAAGTGATTCTGTTTTGTCATTGTTTAGTCACTAAGTCGTGTCCAGCTCTTTTCAACTCCATGGACTGTAGCCCATCAGGCTCCTCTGTTCATGGGATTTTCCAGGCAAGAACACTGGAATGGGCTGCCATTCTCCAGGAGTTCTTCCCAACCCAGGGATCGAATCCATGTCTCCTGCTTGGAAGGTGGATTCTTTACCACTGAGCCACCAGGGAAGCTTGATTTGGTGATACGTATACACATATGCATTCTTTTTCAGATTCTTTCTCCATACTGGTTATTCCAGAATTTGGAGTATAATTTCTTGTGCTATACAGTAGGTCCCTTTTAGTTATCTGTTTTATATACATTAGTGTGTACATGTTAATCCTACGCTTCCTTGGTGGCTCAGCAGTAAAAAACCCACCTACCAACCAGGAGATGTGGGTTCAATCCCTGGGTCACAAAGAACCCCTGGAGAAGGAATGGCAACCCATACCAGTATCCTTGCCTGGAAAATTCCATAGGTAGAGGAGCCTGACAGGCCACGTCAGTGGGTCCACAGAGTCAGACACGACTAAGTGACTGAGCACATTTATTCATTAGGAGCCTTATGCCAGAAACCAAGGGCAGAGACCAATATCCATGTCTCCTATTATTCCATACCTCACATCCCTAATTTTGGTGGACCTGCAGTCGTCGTCTGCATGCTGCTGTGTGTTCTGCTCTTTTCATGGCACAGTGTTAAAGCTGTTTCCCTATGTCTGTATTTTCCGGGGTATTAGCTGTATTAGCAGTTTCAGGGCAGATGCCCAACCTCTTTGTGTTATTGCTGTGACGTAGTTTACTTAGTCGCTCCCTGGCGGGGTAATGTCCGTTTTGCCCTGTCATGTGTCGTAAAAACTGTTCGTGTCCTTGGACATGAAGGCTTAGATTTCCCTTGAGATACTGCTTCCTGGGGGTATATCCCTCCATATGGAAGTGCTGGCTTACAGGTTCTGATCCATTTCCATGATTCTTGTTGTTTCCAGATTTTATTTCCAAGTGATTATACCAAAAGGATCTCTATTAGTAACATATTGGATGTTTCCCTAAGCCTCTCTTGATTTTTATCTTTTGACTTGAGTGGGTGATAACTTGTCTTGTACAATTTAAATTTTATACTTTTGAAAAACCTTCCTATGCTGAAGTCTGTCTCCGCATCTCGTGGCACTCGTTCACTGTTTCTGTTTTGACGTCCTTTGAACAGTGTCCTGGTGATGATAAAACTTTTTACAGGATTAAAACACATTTTCTTGCCTTATCCCTGATCCTCCTGAAGCTACTCTGCCAAGAGTTGGGTTTACAACTGACCTACTAGAAGTGATTCTTGAGCCAAATGTCTGGCAGTTGCGTTCTGTGCAGGAGAATGGATGACCTAGTACTAAGAGTTCTACACTAACTGCAAAACCTAAGATTCTTAACATTTATGTGGTAAAGGTTCTTCAAAAGGGCTTTGGTTTAGAATTCCTGAAGAAATAAAATGATGAGTGATGTAAGAGAGCTTAAAAACCCCAGGGCCTATAATATCAGGGTTCAAGTCCTCTTTTTTTCCATCCAATTGGTGTTTTCGTTTTACTTTTCATAAAAAAAATGTTTTGAGTAGATAACGCATTCACATGGTTCACAATGGAAAAGTATAAGGAGATTAAACAGTAAATGTTTTTCTCCCATCTGCCAGTTTCCCCGCTTTGCTGTGTATCCTTTCAGAATATTTTTGTGCATACATGCAAATTTAAATATATGACATGTACTTGTCCTATTTTTACACATGTAGTATGCCATGCCGGAGAAGGCAATGGCACCCCACTCCAGTACTCTTGCCTGGAAAATCCATGGACGGAGGAGCCTGGTGGGCTGCAGTCCACGGGGTTGCTAAGAGTCGGAGACGACTGAGCAACTTCACTTTGACTTTTCACTTTCATGCATTGGAGAAGGAGATGGCAACCCACTCCAGTATTCTTGCCTGGAGAATCCCAGGGATGGCGGAGCCTGGTGGGCTTCCGTCTATGGGGTCGCACAGAGTCGGACACGACTGAAGCGACTTAGCAGCAGCAGCAGCAGCATGCCATACACGGTTTTGGTACCTTGGTTTTTCAGGTAACTGTCTGTCTAGGATATGTGTTCACCGAGTGCTTCTTCAGTCTCTCTATACCAGTCTGGCGTTCCTGTGTACAGTAGCTTATTTCACAGTCCCCTGCGGATGGATACGTAGGTGGCTTTCAGTCTATTACAAACAGTGCTGCAGTGAATAAGCTTGTTCCTCGGTTATTTTTCACTCATGTGGGTAGATTACATTTCTGGGTCAGAGTGTGTGTATATCTGTAATTGTGGTAGCCCTCCATAGGGAGACACACAGATAGGTATAGATATCTACGCCGCAGTGATGTGAATGTCTGCCTGTCTCCTCATTCTGCTGCTCCTTGAACCACTTTCCAGAGAAGAAGTGTAACGGGTTCCGCTGCCCGAACGGCACCTGCATCCCATCCAGCAAACACTGTGACGGTCTGCACGACTGCTCGGATGGCTCGGACGAACAGCACTGCGGTGAGTCCTCACGTTGGGCTAAATCCTCTCCTCCCCTGGTACCTGCCTGCGTCAGGTCCTGCCCGGACCCTGAGAGGGGTGGAGGCAGAGAGGTGTGGCTTGGGTGAAGGAGAGGAAGCAGGGGGCCGTGGAGGGTGACCGTGGAATTAGGTCAGAGTCCACTATCATCACTGTTCAGCTGCAGTATGTCCTGCAAATGGACCAGTGATCTGGAATTGGACGCTTATTTCTCCTCCTTCATTGGCTTTGCTAGTTGTTGATTATCACTCAGCTAACAGTTTTAGGCACGGTGACTTTGTATGCTGTGTTTTCTTTGGACCCAGAAAAGTAGTCTGGGGTCAGTGGTGCTCATCCTTGGGAAAAGCAAGCTGGAGATCCAAGGATGAGTTAGTGTGGCAATTCAGGTGTAAAGGCCACCTTCTTCCCATGTCCTCACGTGGCCTCTTTGCCTGCATCTCTGGTGCTGCTTAGAAGGACACTACTCCTATAGATCCTTTTAACCTTATCTACCTCCCTTAACCTGGATTTCCTCTTTAAAGCGATATCAGGGAACTTCCTTGGAAGTCCAGTGGTTAAGACTCTGTGCTGCCAATGCAAGAGGCATAGGTTCAGTCCCTGGTTGGGGAACTAAGATCCCACATGGCATGTGGCACAGCCAAAAAAAAAAAAAATTAATTAAGAAAAGTACTGCTCTTTCTCCAAATCCAGTCACATTGGAGATTAGGGCTTCAACGTATAAATTGGTGGCAGGTACAGTTCAGTGGGTAACATCATAGAAGGGGTTTGCCAGGCCCCATTTTCGAGAGTCAGTGTTATGTTGATAGTGGCTAAGATCGTGGCCTGTGATGTCAGGCAGCTCTGGGTGTCAGTTTTGACTCCACCCTCATCAGTCATGTGCTCTTGGCAAAATACATCATGTTGCCGTCCCTTGTGCTTCGTTTGGGAAGCAGGACAGTAAAACCTCTCATCATGTTGTGCTGGGAGCTTAATGAGGTCCTGAAGCTCAGGGTTTGCTCAAAGCTTGTGGTTGGTGGTGGTGCCCATTACCTCCTGAATTGCACGTCCGGTCAGAGCGTGTCCTGCCGTGGCCCACAAGGTCCCCAGCTCCAGGGGCTCACGGCCCCTTCCCCTCGCTGGTCCCTTTCAGAGCCCCTGTGTACTCGCTTCATGGACTTTGTGTGTAAGAACCGCCAGCAGTGCCTCTTCCAGTCCATGGTGTGTGACGGCATCATCCAGTGCCGGGATGGCTCCGACGAGGACCCGGAGTTTGCAGGATGCTGTGAGTCGGGGGCGCTGGAGAGACTCGGGGTGGGCCACCCTGGGCACGTGCCTCCATCCAGTTTTCAGGTCTCCACTGAGGGTCCAGACTTGTGTTTTCTAAGAAAGGCTCACCTTGGTTGCTTCGGAAGCCTGCTTGTTAGTTGTTGGTGCACAGCTCAAGGGGGGGGGGATCAAGGTTGATAGCGGTTTGGCCCACATGTCACCTCCTCCCACAGCCTTTCTTGTGCCCCCGGAGTGGCCCCCTTACCTTGCCGAAGTGTCTGTACCCCACTCACCTCCACTCTGCACACTGCAGTTATTTTGTGGCCTGCCCCCCCGCCCCCCCGCCCCCCACCCCAGCTAGCCTCCTCTGTGTGTGCCCGAGAGCAGGTCCTTGTCTCGTTTACGGCTACAGCCCTATCCCCAGGACTCCCCTGCCTGCATGATAGTGGGGACTTGCATCAGTCTGCTCGGTCTCCCCAAACAGAGGACTGCAGCCTAGGGGGTTAATCACAGTTCTGGGGGCTGCAGATCAGAGGTTAAGGTGTTGGCAGGTTGGTTTCCTCTGAGGCGCCTCTCCTTGGCTTGTAGACGGCCATCCTCTCCATCCTAATGTAATGACCTCACGTTAGCTTAATTACCCCTTTAAAGATGTTATCTGTAGATGTTGTTGCAGTCTGAGTTACTGGGGACCAGGAGAGGGCGATGGCACCCCACTCCAGTACTCTTGTCTGGAAAATCCCATGGATGCAGGAGCTTGGTGGGCTGCAGTCCATGGGGTTGCAAAGAGTCGGGCACGACTGAGCGACTTGCCTTTCACTTTTCATTTTCATGCATTGGAGAGGGAAATGGCAACCCACTTCAGTGTTCTTGCTTGGAGAATCCCTGGGACAGTGAGCCTGGTGGGCTGCCGTCTATGGGGTCACACAGAGTCGGACATGACTGGAGTGACTTAGCAGCAGCAGCAGGCCTTCGACTTGCTTTCGAGGAATCCTCCAGCCGGGCCATCTCTTGGTGGAGGGCCTTTGTTATTCCCTCTTGTTTCCAAACAACAGTGCCACGTTGAGCTCTCCAGTGTGGAAGTAATCTGGACTTACGTATGTTGATTCCATCCCTAGCCCGAGACCCTGAGTTCCACAAGGTGTGTGACGAGTTCAGCTTCCAGTGTCAGAACGGAGTGTGCATCAGTTTGATCTGGAAGTGTGATGGGATGGATGACTGTGGCGATGACTCCGACGAAGCTAACTGTGGTAAGGAGACCTCAGTTCTGCCCCCGGGCATCCCAGGCTCCAGGTCACACAGTGCTGGGCTTTGCCTTCTCCCTCTTCAGCCATAATTCCTTGCAGGTCTTGAATCTGCATGTAACAAATTGTCTTAAAGTGAGAACCTACCCCCTAGCAGAGATTGGTTGGCTGGTTTAGTCACTTGAGTCATGCCCAACTCTTAGCAACCCTGTGGACTGTAGCCCACCAGCCTCCTCTGTCCGTGGGACATTCTGGACAAGAATACTGGAGTGGGTTGCCGTTTCCTTCTCTACCAGCAGAGGTTAGGGTGTATTTATTCTATTTTCCTTCTCCAGTTGGGAAGTTGACATTGTGTATAGGGAACATGGTAGAGGAGTTATGGTAAATATTTTAGAGTATGGCTAAGATCAAGTGGTGGCTCAGACGGAAAGCGTCTGTCTACAATGTGGGGGACCTGGGTTCGATCCCTGGGTCGGGAAGTTCCCTGGAGAAGGAAATGGCAACCCACTCCAGTACTCTTGCCTAGAAAATCCCATGGACGGAGGAGCCTGGACTTCCCTGATGGCTCAGAGGGTAAAGGGTCTGCCTGCAATGCAGGAGACCCGGTTTCGATCCCTGGGTCAGGAAGATCCCCTGGAGAAGGAAATGGCAACCCACTCCAGTACTATTGCCTGGAGAACCCCATGGACGGAGGAGCCTGGTAGGCTACAGTCCGTGGGGTCACAAAGAGTCAGACACAACTGAGTGACTTCACTTTTAGAGTATATTTCCTCCACCCCCTACATGTTGCAGATGTCACAGCATGATGGAATTGTTACCGCTGGGTTATCATCAACAGTTAGGTCATTCCTTCAGTAGACTATCAAAATTCATACTTGGGTATCAGGACTTCCCTGGTGGTCCAGTGGCTACGACTCTGTGCTCCCAGTGCAGGGGGTCCAGGTTCCATCCCTGGTCAGGGAACAAGGTCCCACATGCCTCAACTAAGAGTTTGCATAAGATTAGAACTATAAGATCCCATGTGCTGCAACTAAGACCTGGTGCAGACATATAAATAAGTAAAATAATAAAAGGATAAATATTAAAAAAACCATTCGGGTGTCATTTGCAAGATGTAGAAGCATAGGTCAGGGAATATGACCTCGGGTCCAGGGAGGCAAGGTTTTTTCCAGTTTGTGGATAAGCTCTTCATCTCCCTCCGGTCCGGGAAGCTGCCTCGTCCTTCTCTGGGGGGTCACGCGGGCTGCCCTGGGGCTTGGGTGAGGAGCCTGTGGGTCCTTGGAGGCCTCTGTTCATGCCGTGCAGGCCACAAACTGACCCTGCGGTTCTCCCCCAGAAAACCCCACCGAGGCCCCCACCTGCTCCCGCTACTTCCAGTTCCAGTGCGAGAACGGGCACTGCATCCCCAACAGGTGGAAATGTGACCGGGAGAACGACTGCGGGGACTGGTCTGACGAGAAGGACTGCGGAGGTGAGGGTCGGGGATGGCCCCGCCGCCCAGTCCATGTAGAACTCACCTGTCTCTTCAGCGTCTGGCTTAGGCAGTGATTTGGGGTGGGTGGGTTGGGCGGGTAACTGAGTTGTTTTCTCTTCTTCCATTGTGAAATCAACACAGTTGGCCTTTTTTCCCAGGGTTATTCTTTCCGGGGCACAGTGGGAACTTGAGAGACTGGTCCCACGAGTATGGGCTGCAGACCCACAGCTCCTTGTTAGAACAGCAGCCCCTGACCCCACCCGAGGCCTCCCTCCTGCAATGTGTCCCGCCTTGTAACAGGCACTCTGGGTGACGCCTGGGCCATGATGCATACATGTGTACGTGATGCCCGCCGAGGGGCCACCGGAGTGCGCACAGGACCATCCCTTTCCTTTTTGGTGTTCTTGTCCCTGAGCTGCTCTTGAGGTGGTTGGGGTTGAGTGAACCAGAACTGGTTTAACCTGGATAGGAATTAATTCTCCCATCTGCCCTGTGCCTTCCAAGTCCCCTTCCTTCCACCAGCCTGCACAAGGCCCTGCAAAAGCAAACACATCTGAATACTAGCCCAAGGCAAGTATAATAGGTAAGGTGAATCTGCTCCATGGAAGGGAAGGGAACAGTGTGTCCTGACACCCCTCGATAAGTGATTTTTAGATGAGCCACTGCTCAGAACAGTCCTGGCACACAGCCCCCCACCCCACTACCCCCCAGCTGTGCAGCTAAACCTGGGACATCATACTGGTCTGGGACACGTCGGGGTCTGAGCCCAAGCTTCCTGTAACATCTTGGGTTTCCTTGTTTGGTGTTTTCCTCAGATTCACATGTTCTTCCCTCCCCAACTCCCGAGCCCTCCACGTGTCTGCCCAATTACTACCGCTGCAGCGGTGGGGCCTGCGTGATGGACAGCTGGGTGTGCGACGGCTATCGAGACTGTATAGACGGCTCGGACGAGGAGGCCTGCCCCTCGCCTGGTAAGTATGGCCCCAGCGCTGACCCGGGGCACCTGCTTCAGGAGAGGACCTTTGAGGCTGCACCCTGGGTGGCCAAGGGCAGTGCCCTGCCCTTGGGGACTCTGCTCTGTGGCCAGGCTCCTTCTCACCTCAGAACAGGGAGATCCCTGGGCACTCAGAAGTCATCTTCCCTCACTGCCCTCTATATCGGGCTGACCACCGTGGCTGCTTCCTCTCCCAGGAGGTTACCATGGGGATTGTAGGGAAGGTCTCTGTATTAAACTCTCCTAAATCTTTGGTTTGCTAGTTGGCAGCCATCCTATTAAAAAAAGGGTAAGCAGTGCCATCTAGTGGCTAAACATGGCAAGGCACCTGGAGGTCTGTGCTTTCACCTTGTTGCTGGAAGCCTGGATAAACCGTGAGACCCTCGTCAAGGCGCCCCCGTAACTGCAGGCGGAACTGTGTCTTTAACAGGTTTCCATTTCAGAGTTAGTTATAATAACAGAATAGATCATCACTTGCTGCGGTTTATGTAATTCTTTTCAGCAAATTCCTGGATCCTTTAAGACTGTTTTCATCCCATCTCCTCTCTGTTTAAAATCATGAGTGGTGGGATTTCCCTGGCAGTCCACTGGTTAAGACTTCACCTTCCAATGCAGGGGGCTCAGGTTCAATCCCTAGTTGGGGAGCTAAGATCCTACATGCTTTGTGGCCAGAAACCAGACCAAAACATAAAAAACAGAAGCAGTACTGTAATAATTCCATAAAAACTTTTAAAATGGTCCACTTTTTTTTAAAAAAAGTAACTTTTTAAAAGATATATCACTGGTTTCTGCTTGTCCTCTTGTCCAGAAGATAGACCCTAACCCTTGAGTCCTGTTTTCAGGCCCTGTTTGAGCTCCGTTAGACCCTTTGTGCTTGCCATGACTTCTCACTTCCATACGCTGGGCTCCTCAGTTGCTGTGGACAGACCTGCCTCTTGTTTACTTAGATTCCTCCAGCAGAATTTTTGCCCTGTCCACCTTGATGTTGTCCCCCTCCTTGCCTTCTATGAAGCCCACTGTCCATCGGGGCAGACAGAAGTGTGGGATGCCAATATGCCATCACTCTTTCTCACATTACAGCATGTAGAACGCCTGTAGGGAATCACTTGGGTTGTTTCTAAAAAGTGTAGAATATCTTATGTATTTATATATATATATTCTATATTTATAAAAATACAGAATCGGAAGTTCTGCCTGGAGCCCAGGAGCTGCCCCTGTGAATGACAGGTTGACTGATTGTCTTGTGGGGATAGTGAGGTGGGGGAGTGGGGAGTCTCACTGCTGCTTTAGCGTCTTTCAGTGGCTCCCTTGTATAATTTTCACCCTTTTCTCTCCTGGCCAAAGGATACCATTTTCCAGTCTTTTTGCAGATTCTGTGAAGTTGGTCTTAATGGAGCTTAGCTCTCTCCCGTGACAGCCTAGGGTAGAGTCCTCTCTACTCTGAAGTATCTAGCCACTCAGCCCTGTCTGTCGGCTTCCCAGTTTCCCAGGTTCTGTTGCCTTTGTCTCCGTCAGGGGCTTCCCGGGAGAGAAGCAGGATGAGATGCTCGTGTCTTATCAACCTGCCATCTTCACCAGAGCACCAGTTTGGGTTCCCGTCGAAATTCCCAGAGCACTGACATCCCCAGCACATCGAATAGGTCGCTGTTGCTGGCCTCAATCCTAGAAAAGTGAATTTTAAAAACCTTTTCTTCTAGCCAATGTGACTGCTGCCTCCACTCCTACCCAGCTCGGGCGGTGCGACCGGTTTGAATTCGAGTGCCGCCAACCGAAGAAGTGTATCCCCAACTGGAGGCGCTGTGACGGCCACCAGGATTGCCAGGATGGCCAGGACGAGGCCAACTGCCGTGAGTGGTCGGCAGGGCCGTCTGCCCCCGGGGAGGCTCCAGGAGAGCAGGATAGCTCGTGCTTGTGCTTTGGGTCTCATATTAATAAATTCTGGCTTTATGCCTCCATTTTAGACATAGGAAAGTTAAACTTCAAAGAGGGTCGCCTTGTACACAGCAGATTGGGGCATTTACTTAGTATTTTCTTTGTGCGAAACTGTGATCTTCTCATCATACCATGTGGAAAGTTCTTGTAGGGAGGAATACTCCAAAACAACACAGAAATTAAATGGGGATTAGCGTAAAATCCTGCACTTACGTGAAGAGACTGAACAAAGTGGACCTTTGGGACATTCAGATAACAGGGCAGGTTGATCCAACACTCATCAAAATCATAGTAGGAACGTCTAAGCCAGATAAGTACGGTAAGAAGAACATTAACCATAATTAACAAAGAGGAAATGAAATAGGACCTTCCTCTTGGGTGAGATTAATTCATTAATGGGTGTTCTTTAAATAAATATCTTTTGCCTGTTTCAAATCTGTCTTGTACATAAGGAAATCGCTCGGTTAAGGGGCTTCAAATCAAGATGTGCTCTGTCTACAATTTTCCTCAATCCATTAATCGGATAACCCCATCAACAAAGGAAATGAGATTAGCATGACATGCCTCTTCTTAGAGAAGCTGGCCCCTGAAGGCTACTACATTGTTTTAAGTGCCCATTAATCATCTGTTTAAGAACCAGTTTAAGAATTTTCAGACAGCCTTATTCCCAGTTTCTAAAAACCATGTTGTCTTCCTTTGAAAATATTGAGATGTTTCCTAAAGAAACGTCAGACATCTTTCAGCTTGACTGTTCATGTGTTTTTTGATTATATTTTACCACGTTCCTAGCAAGTGGAGGGGTGGTAATTCTGTGATGGGGATCTTGGTATCTTCCATAACAATCCCCTCTGAGCATAGAGTCCTTCCCTGACTCTCCTGTATAATCCCCATCACTCTCTTCCAGTTACTCTCAGTATGTTTCTTTGTAGTTCTATCACTGTCTAAAATAACGTATTTGCTTACTTGTTTGCTCTTTCTCTTGGTAAGCTCTGTGAGGTTAGGTCCTTTGTTTCACATATCACCATATCCTTAGCGTCTTAAACAGTATCTGATTCATGATAGAACCTCCCTAAAAGTTCGATGGATAGATGGATAGATAAATGGGTGGATGAATCCCATCTTGGGCTTCTGAGGCTGTTCACTAGTGGTTCTAAAACCTTTTCTAAGGCCTTCCCTGGTGGCTCAGTGGTAAAGAATCTGCCTGTCACTGAAATGTGGTTTTCAGAAGTGGGTGCAGTGCCTCAGCCAGAAAACAGGATTATCTAGTTCTAGAGCAGAAGTTCTCAGGGCTGGCCAGTTCTGAGGAATCACTGTGGAGCTTGTAAGTCCTGCACGTGCCCAGTGCTGTTTCTGCCTCAGCAGGTTTGGAGCAAACCTCTGTGCTTCACAAGTTCCCCAGAAGACTATAAAGACCCGTTGTTAGTAGACTCTCTGCTGTTGGATCACCACCCTGGTTTAGTGGTCTGTTTGGCTTCCTTTTCGTTTGGATAGAGTCATTGTATGGAGCATCGTGTACATATTTGCATGGGGTGGGGAGCGCTGGTTGAGTTCCCTTTCCCAGAACCTGGGAACGCTTTGGTGACTGTGGACCCTCACGTGTTGCAGCCACGCACAGCACCCTGACTTGCACGGCCCTGGAGTTCCAATGCCAGGACGGTGAGGCCTGCATCATGCTCTCCGAGCGCTGCGACGGCTTCCTGGACTGCTCAGACGAGAGCGACGAGCGCGCCTGCAGCGGTGAGTGTGGCCCCCCAGGACCCCTGGCTCATCCTCCAACCCGCTGGGCGGGGCCCAGGGCAGAACCTGTTTGAGCTTTGCCTCAGTCTGAACATGCCAAGGTTCTCGCTCACTGTTGGAGCTCCAGAGGAGGCCTGTCCCACCTCTGATACGGCCTCCAGCTCACCTCGCCCCTCTCAGGGAGATGCTGGTCGAGACTGGGGTTTCCACTTTGTTTTTTGCTTTAGTCCTTGCATTGGTGGGCTTGTCTGGTGGCTCAGACTATAAAGACTCTGCCTCTGCAATGCAGGAGACCCAGGTTCGATCCCTGGGTTGGGAAGATTCCCTGGAGGAGGGCATGGCAACCCATTCCAGTATTCTTTCCTGGAGAATTCCACAGACAGAGGAGCCTGGTGGGCTACGGTCCACGGGGTCTCAAAGAGTAGGACACCACTGAGCGACTAACCCCTCACCACCTTGCGTTGAGGCATTGTTGCTCCCGCAGTGCCTCAGGCTTTGCGGTGGGGTGAACTCCATCCTTGTGTCTGAAATGCATTTAGCAATCTTTTGGGGGCTGTTATCACAGAATACCACTGACTAGGTGGCATGAAAGCAGCAGAAACTTACGTCTCACAGCTCTGGAGGCTGGAGAGTCTGACACTGAAGCCCAGCAGATTCGGTGTCTGGCGAGGGCCCACCTGTTGGTCCACAGACAGCTGTGTTCTCCGTGTTGGCCCATGGTGGAAGGAAATGCTCTGGGGTCTCTTTTATGAAAACACTAGCCTCACTCACGAGGGCTCCGTCCTTAGGACCTAGTCACCTCCCGAGGACCCGCCTCCAATACCATCACATTGGGGTTGAGGCATCAGCATGTGGATTCTGGGGCACATAAGCATCTCAGTCTCTAGAAGTCACAGATCTTGCCATGACAGTGTCCTTGGATTTGTGGTATTCTCTGTTGAGAATCAGGCTTGTCTCAGTGCAGACAAGGAGGTGAAATGCAAGGAGAAATATCACAGCTGGAAATTTAGGAGACCCTGGGGAAGGGTGGATAGGAAGGTTTGAACTCTTTTTTTTTCTCTGGGGTGTTTTAAGATGATGGTGGCCAGACCATGCAGAGCCCAGTAGGTCTGCCTGAAACCAAGGAACCTCCTGTGTCCTTTGAAATGCAGAGATTTGTAAGGTATCTCTTGCTTTTTCCCCCTTTTCTCTCTCTAGAGGAATTAAATGTATACAAAATACAGAATCTTCAGTGGACAGCAGACTTCTCTGGGGATGTAACTTTGACCTGGACACGGCCCAAGAAGATGCCCTCTGCTTCTTGTGTGTATAACATTTACTACAGGTGGGTCCCTTCTTTGCCACGGGAGAAGAAAATGATGTTTTTATTGCCACTGGGTATTCCATAAACTCTTGTGTGTGCACCGAGCAACTCTGTTGACGGGTTCAGACATCTTGGCCACCCCATGCTGCTTTGATGCGATACTGTCTTTGTTCTCTTGGCCAGGGTGGTTGGAGAGAGCATATGGAATACTCTGGAGACCCACAGCAATAAAACGAGCACAGTATTGAAAGTCTTGAAGCCAGACACCACATATCAGGTCAAAGTCCAGGTCCAGTGTCTGAGCAAGGTGCACAGTACCAACGACTTCGTGACCCTGAGGACTCCCGAAGGATGTGAGTGCCGCAGGGACAAGCCCTTCTGTGGATTTGCAGAGTTTCCCAGGATGCTCAGGGACAGGGCAACCTCACTACATGTGCCGCTTATGTGCCTAAGTTTATAGTCCTGGCTGTCACTCTCCTTATCATAGCAGATAATTTTTTTAAAAAACACAATTCTGTTTTTTGACGTGTAGTTGCTATATAGTGTTTTAGGTAGGTACACAGCAGAGTGATTGAGTTACACATGTATATTGCTCTTCTTTTTCAGATTCGTTTCTATTATAGGTTGTTACAAGATCCTGACTATAGTCCCCAGTGCCCTATAGTAGGTCCTTGTTGTTTATTGCTTTGAATATGCCCAGCTCTTTGTGACCCTATGGACTGTAGCCTGCCAGGCTCCTCTGTCCATGGGGAGGCAAGAATACTGGAGTGGGTAGCCATTTCCTTCTCCAGGGGAATCTTCCCCGATCCAGGGATTGAACATGCATCCCTTACGTCTCCTGCGTTGGCAGGCGGGTCCTTTATGACTAGGGCCACTTGGGAAGCCATTTTATATAGAACAGTGTATATCTGTTAATCCCCAAACCCTCATTTATCCCTTGATCCCTTTCCCCTTCCGTAACCATACATTTGTTTTTGACATCTTAACACGATTTTTTTTTTAATTGAAGTATAATTGACCCACAACACTGTGTTGGTTCCAAATGTATGACATAGTGATTCGATATTTGTGTAATTACAAACCGATCACCGTGCATAATGTTTTTCTCTCTTAGGAAGTTAATTTGATCTCCCCAGCCCTTCCCTCTTTTGCATTTCTTATCTAATTTCTGTCTCTGCCTTCCATCTCTAGGTATTTCCCAGTATTTAGTGCTGAGGAGATGGCATCGTTAATACATGAAGTATGTCAGAAGTATTTGGGGCATACTGTAAAGAAATTTACCAAAGCTCGAGGGTTGTAGAGTTCCCTACTTCCTCCCTTCTTCACAGTAGGTGATGTTGGGTGACTGCGCTTGTTCCCATGACCTTTGCTCCCCAGGTTTTGTGAACTTTTCATTCTCAGTTGCCATCAGAACCGTGTTTACATTTGGAGATGTTAATATGAACCCATGTTCATCTTACTGTGCATGCCTGTGCTTACACATAAAATCTTTATAGGTATATGTATCTGCACAAGTTAGTATACCGCATGCATTTCCTTGTTTCTTCAACTGGGAAGGCCCAGAAAAACTTCGATAGCGTTGAGCACACCTGTCACTCAATCAAGGTTTCTAACACCATTCTTCAGTAAAAGAATACAAGGCTCCTTGAAGAAGTCCAGGCCTGGGGAAGGAGATCTAGAAGATGGTCTTGCCAGGAAGTGAGAATGTACTTACTACGTGAAGGCCACCAGACAGAAAGACAAATATCACATGATAATGCTTATATATGGAATAGAGAAAACTGGTACAAATGAACTTATTTACAAAACGGAAATAGACACACAAACATAGAAACCAAACTTATGGTTACCTAAGGGGAACTGGAGTTGGTGATGGACAGGGAGGCCTGGTGTGCTGCAATTCATGGGGTCGCAGAGAATCGGACACGACTGAGCAACTGAACTGAACTGATAAATTAAGGGTTTAAGCAACTCTAGGAGATAGTGAAGGACAGGGAAGTCTGGCATGCTGCAGTCCATGGGGTCACAAAGAGTCTGACCTGACTTAATGACTTATGACTTATCAACTTATGAACAACGAACAATAAATTAGGAGGTTGGGATTAACAGACGCTACTGTATACAAAACAGATAAACAACAAGGACCTACTGGATAGTACAGGGAACTATACTTCGTATAATGTAATAATCTATAGAGGAAAAGAATCTAAAAAATACATGTATATGTATGTGTATATGCATATAAAAATATATATGTATATATATGTATCTGTGTGTGTGTGTGTATATACATATATATAAATGAACTTCCCAGTGTGTGTGTGTGTGTGTGTGTGTGTGTGTGTGTGTGTGTGTGTGTACATATATATAAATGAACTTCCCAGGTGGTGCTAGTGGTAAAGAACCCTCCCGCCAATATAGGAGACAGAGATGTGGCTTCGGTCCCTGGGTTGGAAAGATCCCCTGGAGGAGGGCATGGCAACCCACTCTAATCCTCTTGCATGGAGTATCCCATGGACAGCAGCTATAATCCATAGGGCCTCAAAGAGTCAGACACAACTAAAGCAATGTAGCACCCATGCACATATATGTAAATATGAGAGTTCAGGGCAGCTGCCTTTGAGAATCAAAACCTCAGCCTGGAAGCCCAGGGCCAATGCTGAGTTAACCTACCCAGGTGATTCTGTCCTGCAGCCCTTAGGAGCCCCCAGCCTATGTCAGACTCTGAACCACTGTTGGTCTGATGGGTGGACAGCAGGGAGGAAAGATGTTCCATCAGTGGGAAGACCAAGCTAACACCCCTTTCTGGTGCACAGGTCCCCTGCTGGCTCTGGATTCTTTCTCGTGTGTGTTTTAAGCTCAGGGACGTTCCTCCAGTTGACAAGGATGCAGATGGATTTTAACCCCATGTGGCTTCTTTTTCCAGTGCCAGATGCCCCTCAAAACCTCCAGCTGTCGCTCCACAGGGAAGTGGAAGGAGTGATCATGGGCCACTGGGCCCCACCCGTCCACACCCATGGCCTCATTCGGGAGTACATAGTAAGTTCCTCCCAGGAGTGGGCAGGGCGTGTGGGTGAGCGTGGGAGATGGCCGGGCCTCCTGGAGCAGAATCATGTTCTGTGCCATGCGGACTTGGTTTGGTACTGCCTTATAATCATCCATCCGCTGGGACACTTTGCAGCCCACCTTCCCCTCTTTCTTCTTGCCTTTTTGTAAGGTGTTATGATGCCCAGACCTTTGGTACCTGTTCATGGTATAGTATTTTTATTTTTATTTTTTTCTCTCTTTAGGTAGAATATAGCAGGAGTGGTTCCAAGACATGGGCCTCCCAGAGAGCTCTTAGCAACTTTACAGAAATAAGGAACCTACTGGTCAACACTCAGTATACGGTCAGAGTGAGTGTTCGCACACGTTTCAGCTGTCTGCCTGGGTGGCCTGGGATCATAGGGAGATGGTTGCACTTTCATGAGAACTCCAGGCCTTCTTTTACGAGGTGCTGACTCGTGGTCTGCTCAATACCCAGTCCCTTGCTCTGGGAGCTCATGTTTTCTTTTAGTCTCTCAAATCAAGGCCACATAGAGAACTCAAATCAACCTTCACTCAAATAACTGAGAATTGATTATTAATGCAGCTCTCCCTGCTGTTAACCCAGATATTCTGCTAGCATTCCAGTTCCAGTTTCTTTTGCACCCACCTCTTATCTTTAGCTGCAGGGAGAGACAGAGCTGTGATAAGTGGCATTTATGAAATGATCTTCTGGAGTTCTTATGAAATAGATTGTCAAAATCTTCAGTAGAAAAAAGAGTTGGTGCACAGCATGTTTGGAGACCACTGAGTGCATTCACAAGCTCCCTTACACTGAGAGTCTCATACCTGTGTATGGTTCTGCATATACATGGACATACACACGCACGCACGCACTCCCTCTCTCTCACACCCCTGCCCTTTAGCAAAACTTTGACACCTGTCAATCAACAGAAATTTCCTAATTTCAGCTTTGTCACAGTTCCCTTTCCCCAGGTTGCCTCCTGTGCTCTCTTTCCCTGTCTTATTTCCCTTGCAGGCGCCTCAGACTATCTCGCATCCCTCTGTGTGTATTTCTTCCACCCATATTGCCAAAGCCTCACCTCTTTTGCCCACTTGGGATTCTCGCTGTGTGGCATGTTGCCTTTATTTCATACTAATTCACACTCTGATTTGAAAGGTGGCTGCGGTGACCAGTCGTGGAATAGGAAATTGGAGCGATTCTAAATCCATTACCACCATAAAAGGACAAGGTAAATGATTCCAGCGTTTGCAGATTTAGAGAAGATAGAAACCCTTAGAAAAAACTGTGTGACTGGCAAATGAAGACGCATAGATCAGAATAGGTAAACTTCTCACAACAGGTAAACTTCTCTGGGTGTTTCTGCTGTGCTTTAGACATGAAGTCTTTTTGCGGGGACTGTTGATCATTCCTCCTTCTATATAGAACTGGGCATCTGTTGTAACAAAAGCATACAGGTGGATTTCTGAAGGCCGCCATGCCCAGCTCTGTTTCTCAGGGGGAGTATCCATGACATAAGGAGTCCTCCTTTCTCAGCCAAGATAAAGATGGTCTTGTCCATTTCATCTGTGGGGTGCTGTAAGAGAGTGCCATGCCTACACTCGTTACTGCCATGGGGAAGCCACCAACAACACGTAGGTGGCAGTTTCTGTTTTTCTATTGCTGCTGCTGCTGCTGCTAAGTCGCTTTAGTCATGTCCGACCCTGTGCAACCCCATAGACGGCAGCCCACCAGGCTCCTCTGTCCCTGGGATTCTCCACTGGAGTGGGTTGCCATTTCCTTCTATCACTAGAGCTGATCAAAGTCATGGACCTGGAAGGCTGTCATGCCAGCTGCTCTGCATATACCAGCTTATCTCATTGAGCTCTCAGAACAACTGTAAGGACAGATAAGGGAATGGAAAGGTTGTGTCATTTGCACATAGAGCTGGGGTTGGAACCTGATCTGCTGACTCCAGAACCTGAGCCCTGAACCCCTGCAGGGCCTGCCTTTGGGCGGGGCTTCTCACTTGGCACGTGTGCCTCACATGTGCTGCCAGTCCATCCTCGGTGTAGAGTAGGAGCCGATGAAATCACGGATGAGTGAGTGACCTGAAACAAGTGAACGGAAGGCTCTGATGCTCAGTGGGAGACGCACCAGCTCATCTTCCTGATCTTAGCCTTGCCACTTTCATTTCTGGATTGGTGGATGGGTACAAAAGCTGGAAATGCCACCAGGAATGTGATCGGGGGATTATGCTTTAACCTGAGCCTGTGAGAAATAGGCTCTGGGTCTTGAAGAGTCACGGTCTGGTTGCCTTTAAAAACATGGGGTGGTTGAGATCGGCGCAGGGGCCAAGCTGAACTTCGTGAAGCCAGCCAGTCTGTGAATCGGGGAGATTGTACATGTTGGAAAATGTGTGCTGAGTTCACACTCCTTAGAGTTGTGTTTTGTTTTCTTTTTTCTTTTTTTTTTTTAGTTATTTTTGGCTGTGCGGGGTCTTTGTTGGTGCAAGGGTTTTTCTCTGGTTGCAGCAAGCAAAGACTACTCTATAGTGCTTGGGCTTCTCATCGCAATACCTTCTTGCTGCAGAGAAAGGGCTCTAGGGTGCGTGTGTTTCAGCTGTCGCAGCTCGTGGGCTCTCGAGCACAGGCTCAGTAGCTGTGGCTCAGTTGTTCTGCAGCACGTGGGATCTTCCTGGACCAGGGATCGAACCCCTGTTCTCCTGCATTGGCAGGTAGATTGTTTACCACTGAGCCACCAAAGAAGCTCCTCCCCTAGAGTTTTGACTGTGGTATTATTTTCCTCTACGATCAGTCAGAACATACTGACCATACCTACTGAAAAGGAGGGACATTGGAAAGTCATCAGGAAAACAGGTAGCATCTTGTAGTCCTCATCACAGTTCACACCTGCATTTGAAAATCTCAGTGATTGGGTGTTGCTGCTCTCAGGAGACCTGGGTTCGACCCCTGGGTCGGGAAGATCTCCTGGAGAAGGGAATAGCAATCCACTCTAGTATTCTTGCCTGGGAAATCCCATGGATAGAGGAGCCTGGCGGGCTACAAGGCCATGGGGTTGCAAAGAGTCGGATATGACTTAGCGATTAAACAGCAACAACATTGATTTTTAGGATGAACCTCAACTCCTCATATGTGTATTGGTTAGAAGGCAACTGTGTGCAGAGTCAAAAAGCATGTGTTATGATCTGTGTGTGATCTCGGGTCCTAGTAAGGTAGGAAGATGGGATTCGAGACAGCAGGAGCATCACCCAGAATCACCACCATCATCGTGGACACAGTGGGTTAGTGGTAACAACAGCCGCCGTGTTTTGAGCACTGCAGCAAGCACCTTGCAGGTTGTTTTTATAGGAATTTATCTCTCCTAATCCTTATCAACCCTGTGAGTATTCTTACACTTATTGGGTGGCTGAGGACACTGGGACTTGGAGAGGATTGTGCTGTAACTTCCACCACTATGATTATAACCCAGGTCAGGTTAATAGCAGCACCTGAACTATTTTGCTCTGAGCTGGCTGCCTGCAACTCCTAATACCCTTTCTTCTTCTGCATGCTGTATTTTCCTCAAGCCCACTTTTATTGAACATCTAGAGAGACTCCTGTAATGTTTGAACCATCTCTTTGCCGCCAAGTCTTAGCTACTCCTTTGGGTCTTTCTTGCCTTGCTGATATAAAAGGCATATGTGCTGAGAATCTAATCCATTTGAATGTTATATTCTGATGAAGCTGACCCCATCAAGCCCTCTTAGGTTACACCTGCAGGACACTGCTGGGTTTCTGGTGGGTAGACATTCAAAATGACCAGTGTGGTGCTATTCACTTGAGCCAAGAGGAGTCTTTTTCTCTCTGCTACCCTTTCCCTGCCCCCTTAGCTCCCAGGCTGAGCTCTGGTGTTTTTTTTTTTTTTAGATTAAATCTATTAATTAGGCAGCATGGGGTCTTAATTGTGGCACACAGGATGTTTTGTTGGGGTGCACAGCTTCTCTAGTTGTAGTGTGTGGGCTTAGTTGCTCCGTGGCATGTGGAGTCTTAGTTCCCTGACCAGGATTGAACCCACATCCCCTGTATTGCAAGGCAGATTCTTAACCACTGGACCACTCAGGGAAGTCCCAAGCTCTGATCTTGATGAGGATGCCAGTATCTCATCAGGTCTTTAATCTGTCATGGGTGGGACTTTACCGGAAAGAGAGAAAGGGAACTTTGAGTATCAAGACACATTATTTTAGTGAATTTTCCCATCTCTGTGAAGTACAGATGGTATCTCTAGGTTTAGCAAGGACAGGTAACTCGCCCCAGGGCACACGGTTGCTAAGTGTCTCAACAGGAATTTGAATTCCAGGGCCCAGATTCTTTCCATTTCGTCCTGCGTACATCTACAAGTTAGGACTTAAGATTTAGCATGCTGTCAACCTTCAAAAAGGACCTGAGGCCACGGGGACTTCACTGGTGCCAGTACAGTTGCTTCACCCCCAGACTTTTCAGAACCAGGCTGAAGCTGGGCTGATTTGGGGCATTTACATAATGGATCTTTTCTGCTCGACCCAATTGCCGGGATAGCTGACCCAGCCGAGATAGTTCTGTGTTCACCAGGCAACTGTGGACCCAGCCCCAGCCTCAGCCTCAGGGCAACAGTAGTAAAAGCGTAGAGGAGTCAGAAGTGCCAAAGCAACGCCTTTTCTTTCCCAACTGAAAGATCGCTTTGTCCCTTGAGTTGAAAACTGTGAAGTCCTGCCTTCTTCACTTTTCATCACACGGTTTCTCTCTTTGAATTCCCTTTTTTGTTCTCAGTGATCCCACCACCAGACATCCGCATTGACAGCTACGGTGAAAATTTTCTAAGCTTTACCCTCTCCATGGACACGGACATCAAGGTAACGTGGACTTTCAAACCGGCAGTCAGGTGGGGCTTTACTTTGCGTGGGAACCGATAGAGCAGAGGACAGGAAGATTAAGAGAAAAGAATGACTCGTTCCAGCGAAGCTAAAATACCACACCTAGGCTGGCTCCTTCCCCCACGAAGAACAACTAGAGTCTTCCCATGTAATTATTCTCCCTCAGCCTGGTGCCTTTTTTTTTTTTTAACCATATAATTAAATGGTTCACAGCTACAGTGCAAATAAAGAGTTGGTGTTAACAGAATATGTTTGCCCTGTAATTTTCAGCTTTGTTGGATTTCCTGGTTGCTGAGCGCTAATGTAGAGATTCCCTCAGTGGAAGAGGGTCTTAGGGAAGAGTCAGAAACCTCGGACACATATCCACCTGTGTGCACCCAGAGTCCTTCCCCTTCCAGCACCTTCATGCCCTCTGCTTGGTCCATCAGGGTGGCCACCTTCCCCGTAGCTGTCTGTGTCCCCTGGTTTCTCACGCTGCCGTTCACCTTCCATAGTGTTTTCTCCTCTTTGTTTTTCCTCATATCCGTCCCAGATGGTGGGACCAAAGGCCTGCAGAGTCCTCGTGCCATTGACTGCGCTACAGTGTGGTCTCAATGCTCTTGGCTTCAGGGACCGCTGATGCCAGAAATGGCCTTGCGTAGACCTTGTCTCTCTAGTCTTTGGTCTTGAACACATTTTAATTTGGGTCATTGTCTAATATTGTTAAAGACTTTTAGGTCAAATCTTTCTGTGAGCTCAGGACTCAGAGGAGGAAGTCTTTCCTGACTCATGGATATATTTGCTTCTGTTAGACAGTGGGGGCTTCCCTGGTGGCTCAGATGGTAAAGAATCTGCCTGCAGTGTGGGAGACCTGGATTTGATTCTGGGTCAGGAAGATCCCCTGGAGAAGGGAATGGCAACCCACTGCAGTATTCTTGCCTGGAGAAGCCCACGAGATCTGACCAAGCCACCTTCATTGTGACCTCTTGGCCTTGACTGCAAGGACTACCTGAGCTAAGCACGCGTGTGTGTGCTAAGTTGCTTCAGCCGTGTCCGACTCTTTTCGATCCTATGGACGATAGCCCGCCAGGCTCCTCTGTCTGTGGGATTCTCCTGGCAAGAATACTGGGGTGGGTTGCTATGCCCTTCTCTAGGAGGTCTTCCTGACCCAGGGATCGAACCCGCATCTCCTGTAGCTCCTGCACGGCCTGTGGATACTTTACTGCTCAGCCACCGAGGACGCCCATCTGAGCTAAGATGGATCCTTAATTACTGTAATCTAATTACCTTTTCAGATTTTCTTCTTTGTTCCCTTTTAGTTGGTTCTTGTCCTTTTATTTTGCATTAATTTTTTTGTTTCCTTGAATCTATTTAACAATATTTTAAAATTGGAGTATAATTGTGTTAGTTTCTGCTGTACAGTAGCATGAATCAATTATATGTGTACATATATCCCCTCTCTTTTGAGCCTCCTTCCTTCCATCCCACCCCTCTAGGTCATCTCAGAGCACCGAGGTAATCTCTGTGCTGTACAGCAACTTCCCACTGGCTTTCTATTGTAACACATCATAGTGTGTATGTTTGTCCCATCCTCTCCTTCTGCCCCTGTATCCACAAGTTCATTCTCCTTGTCTGCGTCTCTGTTCCCATCCTGCAAATAGGTTCATCAGTAACATTTTTCTAGATTGCTTATATATATGTGTGTGTATATAGATATATATGTTAATACACAATAGAATCTATATTTTATGTTATAAATTGTTGCACATTCATTTTTAGAAGCTTGGAGGAGTATGATTGTTCAGGGCTAGCACAAATAGAACTGGTCTAAGGACCCAAAGGGCCAGCCCGTTCTTTATAATAAGGGAGATACCCAAGGAACAGCAGGGAAGTCCTGCGCTTCCTGTCTGGTGAGGTCTGTGCGTGTGCACTGCCCGTGTAACCTGGCTCTTGACTCTCGGCAGGTGAATGGCTATGTGGTGAGCCTCTTCTGGTCGTTTGACGCCCACAGACAGGAGAAGAGAACGTTGAACTTCCGAGGGACCGTCTTGTCGCAGAAAGGTAGCGTCCCGGAGCTAGTTGGTGTGTAAGCAGGAAGGAGGAAGGCTAGACTGAGGCTTTCCTGGCAGTAGAGCTTGTGTGGGGGGCCAGGAAAGGTGAGGGGTCTTCTCTGCAGCCGTTCTGAGTGGGCCCGTGTTGTCCATGGAAGATCCTGTCAGTGGCTCCTGAGCCCAGGTGAGGAATCCACTGGGTGGTTCCCCAAATCCCCCTTCTAATCTGATGGCTCTTCAGGGAAGTTGGAGGCTTAAAAAGGATGAAACGCTGGAAAGAAGTCAGATTAACCTTTTACAGATAATGTTTTCCCTCCCCAAAGAATTCTCGGGATTAATTACCTCTCTTTTTAACCCCCTGGTTCGCTCCTCTTTTGCTGATATTAACACAAGGTGGTGTAGGGCTGTGGCGTAATTGGCATTTTGTAAATATTTGTTGAACAAATGGGCCAATAGACTGAGAGAAGAAGGGGTTCCAGTTCATCTTGGATCTGTGTAAATAGTGAATCTCAAAGTCCTCACATCTGAAAATAGGCTAAAGGAAGGATTTTAATTCCTTCTAAGACAAAACCTTCAATGGCCAAGGCTGCATGTGAATGTAGAGAAGGACATGAGAGCTTCTTTTCCCTTCTAACCTGATTGCAAAGTACTTCCAATCCTAACAAGTATTCTATAATATATGTATACACATACATAGGTTGCCCAAGGAGGTTACACAAGAGTAAAGCTATCATTGGGTACTTAGCGTGTGCAAGCATTTACCCAGCAGGCACTCTGTGTGTGTTTTATTACCTAACATTTCAAAAATGATGCTGCGGGATATCCTCATTTTATGGATCAGAACATAAGGTTCAGGGATCGAGTGGTTCCCTCAGAAGGCAGCAGAGCCGGGATTGGAAGCCACATCTCTAATTCCGAAGGCTGCGATCCCATTGCCCCCACATCACACCAAGAGAAACTGGTGGAGTGGGGGACAAAAGTCCCACGAGCCACTGGCTGAGACCCACAAAGGCCTGCTTCGCGCCAGGGGCCAGGCAAAGCACTCGTTGATGAGCGTTTTCTTTTTTATTCCCTGCAACAGCCAGCCACTGTAAGTGCTATTATTCTACATCTTACCAACAAGGATGTGGACTTGGAGAGTTTGAATACTTTACTCTTGGCTTCTGCAACCAGGAAGCATAGAGTTAGGCCTTGAACCCAAGTCCTCTTGACTCCAGAGGCTGTCCTCTTAGCATATCCTTCTTTTTTTTTCTGCTTGATATTTATTTCTATGGAAATATAGTTGATTTACAATGATAACAGTGATTTACAATGTTACATTTACAATGTTTAATTCCCATTAAGCATATCCTTCTTATGGCTCACTGCTCTTTTAGTTTCTGGTGACAGTTTCCCGACTTAGAAAGGGGCATATCTTTATTACAGAAAATTTAGAAAACAAAAACATGTATAATAAAATTTTTGAATTCCTATAATTTCACTTCCTAGGGAAACCACTTTTATTAATAATTTTGAGTATCTCCTAACTTCGTACTTTTCCTCCTCATTGATTTCTTTATATATACTGTATATACTTTACTTCCTGCTTTTTTTACTGAATCTAAATCACAGAATTTTCCAGTCGCACTATGTATTCTTGGAAACAACTTCTAGTGGCTGTGTAACAGTTCATGGAATGGACATGAAGTTCACGGATGCACCTAATTTAACTGTTGCCTTGTTGTTGGGTGATCAGATGATTATACTTTTTTCTGCTGCAACAAATCCAGTGACAGACATCCTGATTGCACAACTTTTTGGATCCCTCTCTTGTACCTGGATTGAAGATTATGAAGGATTTCAAGACCCTCACAAGGCCAAATGGCTCTCCACAAGGATCGTATCAATTTATATCCACAGATGGTCAGCTTTAAAGGAATTTTTTCCATGCCCATGCACTGTGTTATTTGCAGTTTTCATTAATAAATCATGCTGAGTGAATTCAGAAAATAATAAACTTCCTACATGAGAGACTCACTTAAATGGAGAGGTTACATTGGAAAAAATAGGTGGACTTCCCTGGTGGTCCAGGGGTTAAGATTCCACACTGCTAACACAGTGGGTGAGAGTTCGATCCCTGATTGAGGGGCTAAGATCCTACATGCCGCATGGCACAGTCAAAAGATAAAAAGGAAAAAAAATGTAAAAAAATAAGGTGTACATATAAAGACATGTGCAAAAGAAGAAAATTTGTTTTTAATTTAAAAATTGAGTGTGCGTATAAAGACCACTGCTCCAACCCTTTGACCCTGTTTCCCCAGTTGGCAACCTGACAGCTCATACGCCCTACGAGATTTCTGCCTGGGCCAAGACCGACCTGGGGGACAGTCCTCTGGCATTCAAGCGTGTCACAACCAGAGGTGTCCGCCCACCCGCCCCGAGCCTCAAAGCCAAGGCCATCAATCAGACGGCAGTGGAATGCACCTGGACCGGCCCCAGGAATGTGGTAAGTCAGCCTGGATGACCTCTGCAGACTGAGGATGGACCCTCCCCTGGCACTAGGCCACCGGACACCCCCAGGGCTCCCCCCGCCACTGCCCTTTTTCCTTATCCCAAACACAAGCTAGCCTCTTGGTCAGCTCTGGATTGCCTCCAAGAGGCACCTGACATCCCTTTCTACAACCTGGCCTGGCATCTAAGAAAAAAGAACCCTGTTGTTTAAGCCGAGTATGAAGAGGGGTCACATTCCTGATCAGGCACTGCGGGGGGCCGGGGGGTCTTACCTGGGGATGGGTGAGAAGTCAGTTGCCTTGACAATGAGTATGGCACCTGAGGACCATGCCCGGGTTCCTCTCGCCCCTCCCCCACCGGGGGATCCCCCATCCACAGGGTGTCTTCTCGGCCGCCGCCCCCATAAGACATGCCTCCCTATTCATTCCAGGGTCCCCACTGCACTTGTACTTGGGTCTTTTTGTTTCTTTTATTTATTCATTTTAATGCATTTGATGCACTGGGATTAGATCCGTGCTGCTTTTTGAGTCTGGTTTTGCCTTCCCACCCTCCCCAGTGCGCACCTTCCTTTGCTTTTAGGCACATCTTCCCAGGGCTGTTTCCATCCACCTCCTGCCTCTGCCCCATGGCTCTTGCTCTGTCTTCCCTGGAAACTTTCTCCCTCCTGCTGTGCAGTCAAATCCTAGCTCTTCTACTTGGTCTCCTTCCCTTAAGAACTAAATCCTTAGAGTTGGTGCCATGCAGCCTGTTTCATCAGACGCTGCGGATCTGATTTGATATCTCCTGTCTACTCTCATCTCCCTAGCTAGTTGATAAGATCTTGAAGGGAAGGGTCATTTTCTGAGTTTTCCAAATGGGAAAGTGTGTGGGACTAAATCTGTAAGACTCCTCAGTGGCTGGTGAGGAGGAATTGGCCTCTGTCTTCTGAGGGCGCATCCAGTGTGCATTGGGGGCAGCACTGGTTCGTGGGGAAAGAAGCAAGGTTTGCCAGTAACTGTCTGCGCTCAGCCGTGAAGAAGGAAGGGGAGGTGACAGTTGTTGAGCACCTACTGTGTACCAGGCATGATGCCCATGCTCCATCCACAGTCTCCCCCTTCCTACTTTTATCAGCTCTATGGGGTAAATGTTTCTGCTCTACCAGTGAGGAGACCACGGCCCGGAGGGGTGAGGTCACTGGCCGCAGTCAAGGGTTAGTCAGCAGCAGGTCCAGCTGGAGTAACAGTCTGGGCGCTTCTGTCACTCTTGGACCTCACTCTGAGGCAGGGACGGGGATGAGATGCCCAGAGCCACCCCTGGGCTCTGTTTTACCTGGAACTGGACTCACCTCAGAGAGGGCCCTCTGTCTCTGGTTTATGTGCCCAACTCAGGCCTGCCTACCTGTCACACCCAGCCATCTGCACAGAGTAGGCGTGTCTATAGAGCACTGGTCTGCGACTTGATTTTGGTGTCTTATCACATGTGAACTTGGAGGAGGAGCCTCCTCCATGTTGAGTCTGCTTGCACTCATGGTAGCCTTCTGAGGGTCAGGGGCCCACGGAGTGCCCTGAACGAAGCTCTCAGCTTCCACCTGTCTCCAGCTCACTGTGGATGCTGGAGTCTCCCCCAGAGTTGTTGTCTCCACCACCACAGCTGTTCCTATCACTGCAAGTGTGGCCTTCTTACACCCTGGCTCCCTGGGCTCTGGGGTCCCCTTTCCTGGCTCTTGGCTGGAGCCCCCATCACGTGGTGGCCACAGGCCCATCCTCTCCAGACCTGCCTGCACCCTGGGTCCCCCTCTGCTGTCCCATCTGAACTCGCTCGTTCCCCTATTCCTGCTCCATTCCTATTTGTTTATCTGGGACATGAGAATCCCTGATGGGTTTCCTGCACCCCCAGGGCTTCTCCAGACCTGTACGGTTTTCAAGTCTCCCGTCTTGCCTGCTTATATGCTCGTGGAGAAAATGCCCTCTGTCTCTACCTTACAAAGAAATCATCCTCACACTTACCCTGTTATAAACACTCCCAGCCTTCACTTTGCTCTCTACAAGGGCCATCAGACTCCCACCTCCTGCTTTAAACTCCATGTATATCACTTAGGGTTAAGAATGGCCACATAGAACAGGAGTGGCTTTCAACAGTTTATTTCCCTCCTAATTATGAGTTGTTCAGAGTTTGGAGTTCAACCATCCGGGGCTTCTATATTAGCAACATCGTTTGATCCGTTTCCCAGGCCCTACCGACAAAGGTCTGTGTAGTCAGAGCTGTGGTTTTTCTTATATGGATGTGAGAGTTGGACCATAAAGAGGGCTGAGCACTGAAGAATTGATGCTTTCAAACTGTGGTGCCAGAGAAGACTCTTGAGAGTCCTTTGGATAGCAAGGAGATGAAACCAGTCAATCCTAAAGGAAATTAACCCTGAATATTCATTGGAAGGACTGATGCTGAAGCTCCAATACTTTGGCCACCTGATGCAAAGAGCTGACTCATTGGAAAAGATTGAGGGGAAGATTGAGGGCAAAAGAAGAAGGGGGGGTGACAGAGAATGAGATGGTTGGGTGGCATCACTGATTGAATGGACGAGTTTGAGCAAACTCCAGGAGATGGTGAAGAACAGGAAAGCCTGGCTTGCTGCAGCCCTTGGGGTTGCAAAGAGTTGAGCACAACTTAGTGACTGAATGACAACAGCCAGTGCCCTGCCACCCTGGCCTGTGGCAGGGCTTTCAGTCCAGGGGTTGGACTGGCCCACGTCACCGTGTATACTCCAGGCAGCGGGAGGGGGAAGAAGTGCTCTCCCTGCATTTCCATGAGCCCCACTGAGGTCCTGCCCAGGATGTCTGCTAACATCTTGTTGACCATCCCTGTCACCTGGCCTCTCCTGCCTGGAGGAGGGAGGTGGGATGCAGGATGCGGGCTTGTTTCCAGGTAGCAACTCACTGAGAACCAGGATTCTGCTGCGGGGGGAGGGGCGATCAGGGACCTGCTGGGCAGCCGGCAGTGTCCGCCCTCCCTCCACACACTCTCTCCACCAGCTTGCACACTCGCTACCCCCATCACAGTAGAAGAGTGTCCCCACTTCTTGGTCATTCCCTCTTTTTCCCAGCTTATCATGCAGTCTTCTAGGATAGCTTCCAGGAGTTTTGTATTTACAACTCGTTATTTATAAATCTGTTTTTCTTCTTTGCCTGGCTTTCCTCAAGAAAGCGAGCTCTGAGGACAGAGACCACGTCTTGTTTGTCTTCGTAGGTGGGAAGCCGCTGCCTGGCCCAGGGTGCCTTCTCTGTAAACGCTGATGAAATAGATGCCGAGTGAAGACTTCTTTGTGTGCTCATGTGGAGCAGTTCCCAGGGTCTTAAATCAGGGCTTTCATGAGAGTGAGGTCACTGGCCACTGAACTGGTGCCCTTTTCTGATCTCTCCTTTTACCAGGTTTACGGTATCTTCTATGCCACGTCCTTTCTTGACCTCTATCGCAACCCCAAGAGCTTGACTACTTCGCAGCACAACAGAACAGTCCTTGTCAGTGGGGACGAGCAATATTTGTTTCTGGTAAGTTTCCTAATGCCAGGAGCACAGAGGAATGTTTTATTTTTTGAGGAGGTCTTAATTGCAGGGCTCCACGCTCAGACCGAGGACCTGGGGAGCTGGAGATGCGGATTCCAGGATCCGTGTGTGTGTGCGCGTGTGCGTGGGTATGCATTCAGTGTGAGGGGGTGGGAGGAGGGAAGGAAAGGGATGAGAGGATAGTTCTTCTCCACAAGCATCAGGTTTTTACTTGAAGCACAGAATGAACGGCCACTTAACCATCTGCAGCTCCCTTGTGCAGGACTGAGAACTTGGTAATGGGTCTCAGGAATAGATGAAAGCTTGTATCAGATTCCACTTCTAGGAATTTAGCCACACTTTTACATGTGTGCCAAGGTATATGGAAAATCATGTTTGCGCTACTATTACTTGTAAAAACAAAAGATTTGAAACAAACATCTATCAGGAGAAGACTGGTTAAAAGTATTACAGCTTATCTTTGAGATGGAATACAGGGCAGTCATCCAGCACAAATACAACAAACTAAATGTACTGATTTGGAAAAATTCCCAAGCGGTATTATTAAGTAAAAGAACCAAAGAGCATAATTACGTGTGTAATGGTTTTCCATTTGTGTAAAAGAGTTAAGGACAATAAGTTATACATACACACACAGGCATAAGCACACACATGTATGTATGTATGTATCTACACACACACACCCTCCCATCCCTATGTATCTGTGCTTATATTTGCATGGAACATTTCTGGAAGGAAGCATGTAAGATCATTACTAGTACTGCCTGTGGGAAATGGATGAGAGATCTGGGGTAGGTGGGGGCTTATCCTGCATCTTTTTGTGTGCCTTGAATGTTAACTGTGTACGTGTGTCACTGTGTTGTTGGGGAAAAAATGGTTTGCTGACCACTGCGTGAGTTCGCGTGCTGTTTGTTTCAGGTCCGGGTGGTGGTGCCTTACCAGGGGCCGGCCTCTGACTATGTCGTGGTGAGGATGATCCCGGACAGCCGGCTTCCTCCCCGCCATCTTCACGTGGTCCGTATGGGCAAAACCTCTGCTGTCATCAAGTGGGAATCCCCGTACGATTCTCCGGACCAGGACCTGGTGAGCGGGCCAGGCATGCGGGCGACCTTGCTTACTCTGGACGTGGTTTGGTCTGGGGGCAGGGGAGTCCTGTAATGGGGCAGGAAACCCAGGCCTGGTGCATGGAGCTCAGCAGGAGGTTCCCCCCGCTCCATTTCTGCCTCACGAAAGACAGGATCCTCATAGGTATCTTCTCTTTGTGGTCATGTCCTGGCTGCTTTATTGGTTTGTTCCTCCTTTTCTCTGCCTTCACCAACAGTTGGCCTGCAGGTTAAATCTAGCCCACTGCCTATTTTTCTAAATAAAGTTTTATTAGAACCAAGTTATACCCATTTATTTACATGTTATCTATGGCTACTTTCATGCTACAAACAAGAGAGTTGAGTAATTGCAGTACATACCATGTAACCTTCAAGGCTAAGATATTTACCGTCTGAACCTTTATAAAAAAAGCTTGCTGGCCCTGCCCTAGGAGAGGGCTCCCTGGTGGCTCAGTGGTAAAGAATCCACTAGCCAGTGCAGAAGGCACGCATTTGATCCCTGGGTTCGGAAGATCCCCTGGAGAAGGAAATGGCAACCCACTCCAGGATTCTTGCCTGAGAAATCCATGGACAGAGGATCCTGGCATGCTGCAGTCCTTGGGGTTGCAAGAATCTGATAGACCTTGGCAACTAAACAACTGACCCTAAAAGAAGAGGCATTTATTCTAGAAACATCTCCCGCTTTCACTTTCCCAGGCTGCTTTGACCTCCATCCCCTCGCCCTCCCTGCCATCCCAGGGGTGGGTGGTTTTTGGGATCATACTGATAATTCTGTGCACAGTTCTGTGCATGAATACTTGTAAAGTTGGACCTGACCACCCCAGAGGCTTCCCAGAGTCAGATGTTGTGACCCATATTTTTGGGAGTCACAGCTACTGACATACTTCTGTCACTTGGGCCGCCGCTGAACTTCAGAGTAGAAAAGGCCAGGTTTCTGATTACCATTAAGATGTCCTTTTCTTGTCCCAGTTATATGCAATTGCAGTTAAAGATCTAATAAGAAAGAGTGAGAGGAGCTACAAGGTGAAATCCCGCAACAGTACCGTGGAATACACGCTGAACAAGTTGGAGCCTGGAGGGAAATATCACATCATTGTCCAGCTGGGGAACATGAGCAAAGACTCCAGTATCAAAATTACCACGGGTAAGCTGGCGAGAGATTAGAGGCCTTCTCACACAGCAGGGCACCCTGTTGTTGCTAGGACTTCTCAAGGTGTGGCACTTCTTTTTTTTCCTCTTTTATTTTTTTGAAGACATGGGGTTTCCATCAGGACTTGCCCAGGAAGTGCAAAGATGACCCTCCATATCCTGGCTGGGGCAGAACTGTGCAGGGGTCCCAGGCTCTGGGCTGCAGGATGGTGGCAGGGGCACCATGAGCAGGATAGTAGCTGTCATTTTCTATATTCTCTGTCCCCTGTGGTCTCCCTTCCCCTAGCTGGTTTTGACATTTTCAAGAGAGTTAGGAAATGAAACTGAATCTTTGCCCCTTAAAGCCAAATGTTGCATCTTTGCTGTGTACCTAGACTGAAGTCATAGTGGTTTCTAGGGCAATATGAGATGCAGAAATGGACAGAGACCAGGAATTGGGTAATACCTTAAAGGGTGATTTGCTGGCTCAGGTCAGGTTCAAGTTCCTAGAGCAGGTAGTAAGCCCAGTTATTTGGACAGCAGACGACATCAGGAGTGACAGTATCGGAGCCTGGCAGTGTGGGCTGTGGGCCTGGAACATACTTTGTGGTCATTCCGGAGCTCTGTCTTCGGGCTGAGCTCTCTAGGCCCTCACTGAGCTCCTCTGGAATTTGGGGCAGAAAAGCAGGCTGGAACCAGAGCAGAAGTGCAGGCAGTCTTTGAACTAGTCCAGCCTCACCCCATTCCCATTTGTTTTTTACCATCTTTTGGTCTAAGGGCTACTAAATTAGACACCATCCAAATTTCTTGGCTAAAGACATTATAACAACAAAGTAGCTGTCAGTTAAAGTGTCTAGACTGCTAGGCTCTGTACTAAGTGGATATATGTGTTTTTTTTCCCCTTAACTAATTCCTTCAGGGTTGGTGTTATTTCATCAGCCTTTGATGGACAAGCAGAGACTCACACGTATAGCCACTAACTGTCTCTTTCTTCATCTTTCATTTTCAGTTTCATTATTAGCACCTGATGCCTTAAAAATCATAACAGAAAATGACCACGTCCTTCTGTTTTGGAAAAGCCTAGCTTTGAAAGAAAAGTATTTTAATGAAAGCAGGGTAAGTTCCTCCCTCCTTTTCAATGGCTTTGGAAATCTAATTGAAATGCCATTTTGGAGATGAGCTCGTTAACAGCCTGCTGGCATAGATGGAGTCCAAAGAAAGAATAGGGCAGGGGAGTGAACGTGAGAATTAAAGGACCATTTTCGATGGGATTGCTAATTAGCCAAATGTTTATACTGCCCATTAAAGATGGGAATCTCTGCACTAAGCACTTTTCAGTCGTGAACTGGTCGTCCCCTGAAAGACAGGGAAATGGGCTGGAGTCCTCGCTGTGCTTCCTAGGGCTTGACTGGGACTCAGCACCGGCACCCAGGGCCCATCTCTCCCAGGTAGTCTGAGGGCAGAGCTATGGTATGGCTTCAGTACAGGAGAACCGAGCTGCGCTGCCAACCTGGAATCCCATCAGTTTCTTTCCAGTGAACAGGAAGTGCTTGAAGGTAGTCTGTTGACATATGAAAAACACCGTGTTTTGTTGTTAGCAGGCCAATTACTGTATTCACAGCAGGAGATAGGAGGAGGCATGTGGCACCTGGAAACAGATTTGCCCCCCAAGGGTCTTGAATGAAGCTGCTTGGCTCCATTGTGAGCAGAGCATTGTGAGCTAAATAGAGACACAATAAAAATCAACAACGGCTTTTTTGGGGTATGATGTCCACAAAGACCCCAACGGCTTTAAATCATTACAGTGTAATGTCAGAAGCAAAGAGAAATTAAATGTGAAAATTCTTCACAACTCTCACAACGGTGACACATAAATGGTTAACATACATAAGTATAAAGAAGGCTTTCAAACAAATTCAAAACAGAAATACAACCCTTGAAAAATGCAGATTTGAACTGTGCACGTCCACAGATAGCCTACAGTACAGTAAGTCCCCTACACATGAACCTTCAAATTGTGAACTTCCAAAGGTGCAAACACGGGTTCACATGTCCAGTCACGTAAGTTAGTTCACATGGCTGGGGGGTTGTCACGTGTGCATCCTCTACAAGTGGTTGTGCACTTGTGTACTTTAGTGTACTGTACAGAGTGGGCTTTGCTGGTGGCTCAGATGGTAAAGAATCTGCTTCCAATGCAAGGGACCCGGGTTCAATCCCTGGGTCAGAAAGATCCCTTGGAGAAGGGAATTGGTACCCACTCCAGTATTTTTGCCTGGAGAATTCCATGGACTGAGAAGGCTGGCGGGCTACAGTCCACGGGGTTGCAAAGAGTCAGACACGACTGAGTGACTAACACTTTCACTTTTCACTGTGTAGAGTACAGTAGTACAGCATCTTTATTTCCAGCCCAGGATGTCCAGATGTGGATGGTTTAGTCGCTAAGTTGTGTCCGACTCTGCGACCCCGTGGACTCTAGCCCACCAGGCTCCTTTGTCCATGGGATTTCCCAGGCAAGAATACTGGAGTGGTTGCCATTTCCTTCTCCAGGGGGTCTTTTCGACCCAGGGATTGAACCCAGGCTACTTGCATTGCAGGCTGATTGTTCACTGACTGAGCCACGAGGGAAGCCCTGGAATGGCCAGAAGGAAGCGTAAAAGTAGTGGTATAGAGCCAATTGTGTTAGTCGGGTACCTAGGCTAATTTTGTTGAACTTAACGAACAAATTGGACTTACAGACGCACTCTCTGAATGGAACTTGTTCGTCTGTAAGGGGCTTAATATACCAGACAGTCTGCAGATAGTTGGATCCAAAGATGCAGACCACGAATCCAGAGGAAGCACTCTAAGTCATTCTCGGATTTTTGAGGCTCAGAGCCCCAACTGCCACAGTGTTCAAGGGTCAACTTATTCTCATTTTGAATAAGGTACAGGTAACAAAGTTAAAAGTTTCAAGCAACAGTGAGCAAAAGAAAATAGTTTCAGCCCCACTAGGAATCTAAACTTGCAACAAGACACAGCACTTTCACATTACATTGACAAAAGTTTTGGGGAGGGATAGTTATTCATGCATTGGAGAAGGAAATGGCAACCTACTCCAGTGTTCTTGCCTGGAGAATCCCGGGACGGCGGAGCCTGGTGGGCTGCCATCTGCGGGGTCACACAGAGTCGGACACGACTGAAGCGACTTAGCAGCAGCAGCAGTTAATAGTAAGAGGGTCATAGCTGGAAAGAGGAGGCCCCTGGGAGAATGAATGGGTTCCACCTTCTGTAGGGTACTTACAGTAGGTATCAGAAACATTGAAAATGTGACATCCTTTGATCCAGTAATCCTTCTAGGATTTTACTCTAAGGAAACAAATGTGCGTAAAGAATTTTATTTATGACAGTAATTAAAGAGATACCCTAATGCCCACCAGAAAAGGATCAGTCCAGTAAATTTTGGGTGGCTAGCGTTTGTATCATTTTCCATTTTTTTTAATACCTTTATGTGTTTTGCAAATGTCCTATATCACATATATGTTAGATAGAAGATAATAAATGCTAGTTACTAGTTTATAAACAAGGATGTAGGAGTGGGGACTCCAAGCAGGTGGTCCAGGACACCCAATTGTCCTCAGGGTGGCAGGAGCCCAGCTTTATAAAGGTTGGGCTTGCAGTCAATATTCCATTCCTATCAGAGGGTTCTGGCCTAAGCTGGATGGGTCCTTCTTCCTGCTACCTGACTTGGAGTTCAAAGAAGGTTCAGGTCAACAGAACAAGAACCAGGAGATCATGATTATGCTGTAGGGCCCAATATGTGAGTAGAGATAGAGAGGAGAAGGGGTTTTGCGGGGACAGAAGGTGCCAGTAGCTCTGATGCTGGAAAACATGGAGACTGACCTAGAAGTCTGGAAGTCAGTCCTGGTCCCAGCCAGCATGCTGGGTTCAGGCTGTTCCAAGAGGGACTTTTCCAGCACAGGAGCCAAGGACTCGCGCTGAGCCAGTCTAAGTCGGAGGCTTATTCCATACTCCCCCAGTGAGTAGATCTGAGCTGCTGCGGTGCTGCTGGGTTCAAGGCCAGGCTGGACTGGGGCTAAGATCAGCTTGGAAGAGTAGGAAAGAAAGGAGATAGGAAGTGAGCTGGCAGCTGACAGTGGAGTTCCCACAGGCTGTTTTAAGGAGCAATGTCTCATTTTCACTTTTGCAAATTCCTCTTTTTTTTTTAAACCTCGTGGCTGAAATCCGCTGCTACCTGGATTAGTCCAATCCCATTACAGTGAACTGTTGCTTTAATTGTATGGATTCTTTGTGGCATTTAAACATTCCTGGAGATGAGTGAACCGACCAGAACTTTAAAAAATCAGTGTTTGTTAAAATGACTTTTGTTTTTCCACTTCTGCTACGTGGCCCAGAAGCAGACGTGGTAGTTATTTGAGACTTTGGGGTTGAGAAAATGCCCATTTTCTGAATCTAATCTCAGTGATAATGTACAAAGAACTGGTACGAAACTCAAAGTGCTTTAACATCTATCAGTCCCTGCAGGAAGGAGCTTATATAAAGTTGTAACCTGTAACAGAAGCTGTTGGTTTCCTTGTTTAACTTCCTGAGCAGTCCCTCCTGTGTTTGTTTTCAGGGCTACGAGATACACATGTTTGATAGTGTCATGAATATCTCAGCTTACCTTGGGAATACTACTGACAATTTCTTTAAAATTTCCAACCTGAAACTGGGTCATAATTATACTTTCACTGTCCAAGCACGATGTCTTTTCGGGAGCCAGATCTGTGGGGAGCCTGCAGTCCTGCTTTATGATGAGTTGGGGTCTGGTAAGTCACTGTTGCTACCATTTCCCGGGAAGTGTATCAAGGATGTAGCATGGTTTGATGAACATGTGTGTGCGTGCTCAGACGCTTCAGTCATGTTAGACTCTTTGCGAGCCTATGAACTATAGCCCTCCAGGCTCCTCAGTCCATGGGATTCTCCAGGCAAAAATACTGGAGTGGGTTTCCATGTCCTCCTCCAGGGGATCTTCCCGACCCAGGGATCGAACCCGCATCTCATGTCTCCTGCATTGGCAGATGGGTTCTTTACCCCTAGCACCACCTGGGAAACCCTTGATGAACATGTGTCTTTCTAAAAATGCATTTGAAATATTCTTGCAGTGCTAAAGAAAATCGTTTGTGCATCAGCTTAATCAGGCATTGACTTATTTAACAAATTCTTCCCTAGTCAGGCATGCTGTGAGGTGCTAGGGTTATAAGGTGACCATATTCTGAATGTAAGTCAGAAGAAAGGAAATATTGTGTTTAAAAAGGAGATTCTATTTGAGAAGCCGTAGCTTAATGAGTTTTGTTTTTATTTTCTGGAGGACCTTTCAGAGCCTCTAATGAGCTAATATTCCCCATGATTTTCCAAGTCAGTAGATTATCTCATCACAGTGTCAGACTTCCCAGCCTTCCCTCCATCTTTGCCATCACCCTCAGATCACATCTTGAGGTCAGTCTGGGATCTCTGTCTTCTGGATGCTGACAGACAGCAGTGTGGGGCCATGCTTATGGCAAGGGAGAGGAACCTCCCATTTACACAGAAATTCTGCTCAGGTCATAATAGCTTACCCAGGATTTCAACAAATGTTTTGCCACTGGTCTATTTAGTTACATTTACTCCCAGTCAACAACCAACCAGTGCTTAAGCTCAGAATCTTATGTTAGACCTGTTGTCTGTTCCATCACCCTTCCTGGGGTGGCTTCTAGTGGAATAACCTATCCTTGGCATCTCTCTAAAAGGGGGAGAGCTTGGGACTTTCCTAGTAACGCAGTGGATGGGAACCCGCCTGACAGTGCAGGGGACGCAGGTTCCATCCCTGGGCCAGGAAGATTCCACGTGCCGAGGAGCAACTAAGCCCCTGCACCACACACAGCTGCTGAGCCCGCCCTCTAGAGCCCGAGCAATGCACCTGCTAAAGCCTGTGTGCCTAGACCCCATGCACCGCGACACGAGAAGCACTGCAATAACAACTGCAACTGGAAAATAGCCCCTGCTCGCCACAGCTAGAGAAAGCCCATGCGCAGCAGTAAAGGCCCAGCGGGGCCAAAATAGATAAATAAATAAAAACTGTAAAAGGAAACCTGGTACATCACAACCCTTTGGAGAATTGTAGCCCGTTCGCAGTTCTATAAAGTTCCTACACGAAACAACCAACCAGACTCTTGTCTTAGTGTGTCTTAAGCAGAGCCTCCTTTTTAAGTAAAACCAAGTAGCAACCTGTGAAATAGACTTTGGGGGAAAACTGCCGTGAGGACATGTGCCAGCTGCCTTTGTAAAACCAGAATTGTCAGGTGGGAGAGTTGCTCGGGTGGACGTTTCCTTGGAGCACATCCTGCCCTGTGATGCTCACATCTCCTTGGAGGTGGGTGGGGGTGGGAACGCACTCCATCTCTGTTGCCTCCGCCATGCTGGCTTCCTCTTGACTGCTCCAGCCCAGAGCTTTCCCCCAGGTTACCACTTCACAGTTGAGATTAGGTTGGGACACGTGACAGACTGGGGAGAGTTTTGTCTAGTAAAGTCAATGGTGAAGGAAATGAAAGACATGGATATTGAATTGTTATATCAGGCTTGCAGGAAATGGCTGTTCTCTGGCTCATCTTTATGGGGACCTGTTGTGATGAATCCCTGTGTAACTACTGAACTTCCCCCATGAGGAGGAGGCCTGGCCCCATCTCCTCACCCTGCACCGGGGAGCAGCGTCAAGGCTAATGAGGGTTCTCATGGAGACCAAGGAAGTCCACTTTGCTTCCTTAGCTAAAACTGACTCACATGACTGTGTTCCTGCCGTAGGCTCAGACTTTCCCCAGGATTTCTGCCATGCAAAGTCTGCCCTTTTCAGAAAGACTGGCTGAAACCCAACAGAGTCTTGTTGCTATAACCGTATCAGTACATCATGAAGCTAGTATTTGTTGAAGACAATGGGAAGGCAATATCACTCATAGGTTATAGACACCCAAAAGGCTTTGCAGAGAGCTTTTAAAAAATGTTAAATGTATATGGAAAGAGTCCCTCTTTCTCTTTGAAGTAAAAAAATAAACCTCATAAAACTTCACGAGCTGTTAAGTCAGTATTGCAGTAAAGGAATCTCGTTTGTATCACTTAATGGAGCTTCAGGTAATTGCAGTTCAGAGTGACTTTGGTGCCAAGTAGGGGGAAATAATTGCAATCTCGTTAATTAGTGGTCTGATTTCACATCCTCTTATGTAAGGCAAGCAAGTGGTCTTAAGTAATAATGCTAATGAAATCAGTGTTGATACCCCAACAAAGGTCTCCCTTCCAAGAGATTATCTAAATAACCAACGAGGCAGTGATTAGGAGCCTGATGTAATTACCGTATTTGCACGCATGAGGCCTGTCCTCCATCAGCTCGTGGTGAGGAGTTGGGAAACATTCGGATGTCACGTGTAGGAACGTGCTGCATGGGACAGGCAATTCGGGGAGCTGCTGCAGACTCTCGGCATCGTTTGGGTGGCTCGGAAGGTGAGGGGTTGCCTGGCCCTTTCTCCTGCCCTCCCATGGGAGCCTTATGGGTTGGTGTCTTGCTTTGGCAGGTGGCGATGCGTCAGTGATCCAGGCTGCCAGATCTACCGACGTAGCTGCCGTGGTGGTCCCCATCTTGTTCTTGATCCTGCTGAGCCTGGGCGTCGGGTTCGCCATCCTATACACAAAGCATCGGAGGCTGCAGAGCAGCTTCACAGCTTTCGCCAACAGCCACTACAGTTCCAGGCTGGGCTCAGCCATCTTCTCCTCAGGGGATGACCTGGGTGAGTGGGGCAGGGTGCAAAGTTCTCCTTCCTGGGGTGGACCCCACAAGGCCAGGGGCTTGCTGAGGAATTGCCTACCGTGAGCTCATCTTCTGATGCTAGCAGAGTTCTTCATTAACTGATAATCCCACTGCTTTGGGATGAATCAGTCGGAGCCCTTTATTTTGCAATTGCTTCTAAATTAAAATACCAGTCCTCTGTTCAGTGGGGGCTTCCCTGGTGGCTCAGTGGTAGAGAATGCGTCTGCCAGTGCAGGAGATGTGGGTTTGATCCCTGGTCTGGGAAGATCCCCTGGAGAAGGAAATGGCAACCCACTCCAGTATTCTTGCCTGGGAAAGCCCATGGACAGAGGAGACTGGTGGGCTACAGCCCATGGGGTCACAAAAGAGCTGGACACAGCTGAGCAACTGAACAAAACTGTTTGATAGCACGCCCAAGACAGGGAGTTCTGTCAAAGGTGGGAGCTTGCCTTGTACACAAAGGGTGGGTGGACCCTGCCTGGGCTTTGGGTGTTCCCAAAGTGGCAGCAGATTCTCAAGAATTTCTGACCCCTCTCATCCCTCACAGATGGAGGTCTGACATTTTTGGAGATGTTTGTCTTGACTGACAAAAAGCCATGCTTTCTTCATTGGTCTTTGTCTAAATTACCCTTCCCATCATGCTGTTAATCTCTCCCGTGGCTAGCACAACCTCACTGGCTGTTCTTCTTTTACGTATTGGTGGTATATTACCTGGGGAAGAGAAGGAAATGTTCCCGTTCTTATATAAATGTATGTGTGCTCAAATTCCAAAATGCTCATGGAGGAAGTAAATTACTTAATAAATATAATTAACTCATTACTGACCAGGGGATTTTTGCAAAACTAATGCCTGTGACTGGTAATTTTTATTTTGGCCAGCCAAAGATTAATTCTGGTTATTTCTTTGTGAGTTACTACAATTACTAGGTATACCTGGCACACCTGTAAAGCCTGAAGGAGCTTTTCGGCCAGCCCGGTGTGTATGAAACATACGGTGACTTTCACCATGCTGGCATAGGGTGTGGATGACTCAAACTGGGGCACCTAAGCCACTCATTCGAATTTGGGATGGATAATAAGATCCCTCCTCTTTAAATTTACTTTCCTTTTTCGGTTAAGTTAAAGCTACCCTGAGAAGAAGGTTGGCCACCTGTTGAGGGGGAGCAGGTGACCCAAGAATGTCAGAAGCTGGGCTGGTTGCAGCACTGATTCTTGTGCCTAGCTGGCTCTGCTGCTGCCTTTTCTAGGTGGGGCTTGTGATGTAGGGGTGGGGGTCAGCGGCGGGAGGTGGGGGTCAGGCAGAAGTGCCCTAGAACTCACCAGAGACTGACTGTCTTGCCTTTAGGGGAGGACGACGAAGATGCCCCGATGATAACAGGATTTTCCGACGACGTCCCCATGGTGATAGCCTGAAAGAGCTTTCCTCACTAGAAACCAAATGTTGTAAATATTTTATTTGATAAAGATAGTTGATGGTTTATTTTAAAAGATGCACTTTGAGTTGCATATGTTATTTTTATATGGGCCAAAAACAAAACAAAAAACGAAAAAAAAAAGGAAAGAAAGGAATGAATAAACTTTGTTGTAATCAACTGTGAACTTCAAACCAGGTTGATTTTAGTAACCAAATTGCTTTGATTTGATATTAATATAGTCTTACAGGGCTGTGCTTACTGGGCATGCTTTTAAGTCTGTGAGATAATTTTGGTTCAATAAATTGGCCATTCTTTTTATTTTTCTAAGACGCAGAAATGTATTTAATAAAGACTTCAAGAGAGAGTGATGGGTAGAACCCCTCCTCTTGAAAGTAAGCTCAAATTTAAATTTTTGTTTGCAGGTAGTTTATACGAAAGTGTTTGGGTGTATGAAGGGGGGACATTTCTTTTATTTCGTTAATTTATTGGGACTCTGTGTAGGGCCAGGCTTCAGTGGTCATCTGACACCACAAAATTTATGAGCACCCCCGCCTGCAGGGTTGGACGATGAAGAACAGAAGCAGTTTTGTTGCCATTCCGGAAACAATCCATTTTTATTCGCTTGTGTGTCACACGATGGTGTTTGGCAGAAGAGCCTGTTGAGTCATTGCTCCATTTCCGCTAAACAGAGCTGTAGCTTGGGAAGCCCTGCAAGCAGCACTTCTCTTATGCTAATGGATGGACTCTCGCTGCACACACCTCTGTGCAAGACGTAGCTTTCACAGCTACAAAATGATAACGCTGCTTTATTCTACACTGGTATCATTGTCATTGCAAAAAATTACTCTGGCTGTGGGAGAGAATTCTAGATCTGTGTCATGATAGCTACACTGACAGATATAGTACCTAATTTTTCCGGTTTTTTTTTGGGGGGGGGGGTATTTTATTTTATTTTGGTTTGCTTTTACTTACCACTGAAGAATCTCAAATGGAAAGGTTTATGTTTGTGTTGAGGTGGCCACTTACTGCCCTTAAAAATCCACACTGATGTATGCAGTCACTTTGAATTGGGTCAGTGCCTTCTTGCTCTTTTTTTGTTTTGTTTTAATTCTCTTCTTTCGCCTCCCTCGCCAGTACTCCTGCCCAATTTTAAGAGAAAATGCTATGCACCCTTACAGGAGATGTGTGAATTGGAGACCATTCAGTCTAGCTCACGGTAGCAGCAGCGCTAGAATTGATGTTCTTTGTAAGATAAGCTGTGCTGTATCCTTCTGCCTTTCAATGCCTCCCCTGTATTCAAACCATGGCCTCTTGGTAGGTATGTGAGATCCAGTGGGGACTGATGCCCCCTCTTGAGACCTACTGTTGTCAGCCGCAGTGTGTAGTGTTGTTGTGATGCCTACTGTATGTACCTCACTGCAGAAGTTCTTCCCAGCTGAGAGGCAGTGAGCTCTGTGGCTATCTATTCCAAAGTCATGCTTTGGCATAGTGTCCCTCACCTGCAGGCTTTGTCAAAACCCCATCTCTTTGATGCAACACATCACCCTCTCTCAAGTCTTTGCTTTCTTTTAACCAAGAGTATCATTCTTGGCTGATAACATAGTTTTATTCTACCTGGGGAGTATTGGGGAAACAAAGAGCCAATTAAAGTGTTTTTAATTAAAAAATTTTTTTATTTGTGTATATATATGTTTTGCTTGAGGAGTATTTTCAACTGTAGATGTTAGGATGTTGCGAATGGTGATAAATGACTAGCCTTCTTCCAGCATGATTTCCTTCTCTTTCCTGTGTTATGTTTTGAAAGACTGGAATTTCTTTGGCTTTACCTTGTGTCTTGCTTTGGAGTTTCATTCAAAACTCCGAGCCCTACCACCTTCCCTTTTAAATAAGCACTTTAAGTAACTGAAAGATGAATGGTCTGGTGGGAGGCAAGTCATTTCATCGAACCACTAGAAAGTCTATTTTCTTGTTTTTCTTTCCCTGCCAAATTTGGGGGGCATTTGTGAAAGCTGATATCAAAGGCGCTGAGATTTTATGTTTAGTTCTTCCTTAGGCAAGCCTTTCTACCGAGCACACGTCTCCAGCTGGCAGCTTGAGATATTTCTGAGCGTCCGAGTCTTGCTCCCAGTGCCTGCCAATGCTTAGTGCACCGTACTGTATAGACTGGCCATCACCCCTCTCCTTGGAAAATGCCACTGGGCTGTTTGAGAACAAGCAGCCTTTTAGGGCTAGAGTATTTTATATAAACAGAAGAGCTAAGTTCCCGAAGACTAAGCTAGACAGATGCAGCTATGTGTAAATTGTATATTTTTATGAACTATTGAAGCACGCACTGTCACCTCGCTCTGCATAGCTTTGTGAGGTTTTGATGTATATATGCCGTCTGTGAGAGTCCCGAGGTGGGAGGGACAAGAGGAAATGAGAGCAGAGACTCCGTGGAGCCTTTGAAGGTGACCAGATAACTGTCTTCACTGTGACCAATTGGAGCCCCTGAAGAAGGGGCTTTCATACCTCGTTGGAGATGCCACCTCCAGAGTTCACTGTACAGGATAAAAGGCTTTATTTTCTCCCAGGATGCATTAGAATGTCAGAAGCCCACATCCACGTGGATGACAACAGGCCGCCAGTGGACCACTATGATATGGCGGGCAGGGGGACTGTACACAGATTTTCTCTGGAAGCTGGTTTTGCCCCTGGATGGATTGACTGCCCCTCGAGCCTTAGGAGATGTGGGTCTGTGTGGATGAAATAACAGAGAGGAGAGTCCTGCAGAGGAGTCCAGGGAGAAGCCATGCCTATGCAGAACCTTTTCCAGACAGGTGAGATGCTCCCATGACTGCTGGCTGCCCTGGCAAGCTGGGTGTACAGTTACGAAGCTGGGTAACTGGTTGAAACTTCTGATTTGGGGAAGAAGGTGCATCTGTGTTAGTACTGTGGGATATTTTAGGGGGACACATGTGGGACACAGCTGCATGTTCATGTGTGACCCACTAGCTAAAGCTCTGCTTCAACCGCGTATGGACATTTGGGGCAGGAAGACTGGAGAACCCTTCCTCTGAGTATTCACCCAGCGGTCACTCTCCATCTAGTGAGATCAGGTTCTCAGCACTTCCCTAAGGGCAGAAACCCCATCCTGTCAGGATAGGTGGGTCACTTTCCCACTAAGAATGTCATGGTGAATCCCTGAGATGTTTCTTTTCTTTGCAGAGTTGGTGGGGGCGGGGGGTCCCTCTGAGAAAAGACCCAGGCAAGTCAGCAAACTGGATGCCACCTCCATATTGATTTTAGGAATTGACTCTGAATAAAACTCTGTGCAGAATCTCCACTCATGTGGGGATCGTATCATGACATTGCTATTGCATTATTTTTCTTGAAGTGTGTGCTGTCTTTCAGGTACAATTTTTGTGTAATTAAAGCCAGTGCGTTAAGTTTATATAGACTACTTTCTATGCAAGTCTGCGGTAGGAGCAGATAGCAAGAGACTGTGTGTGTAGTTGGGTACACGGATGATAAGCGTGTTTTCAGAAGGGGTACCCCAGTGAACACGGTTTGAGAGAGGATGGGTTGTATGTATGTTTCTGCCCACTAATTTTTAGCAGCCATATTTTGAATTAAATCATCATAGCCAAGTAACCCGAGAATGGTATTAGTTTCCTGTGTAATAGCTCAAATGGAACAAATATGAATGCTGAAATGTAACATTGTTCTCCGACATTCCATGTCATTTCTCACTTAAAACCTCACTATGAATTGTTAGAACCTTTAGGCAAAAATCGAAAGCATTTGCAGCAAAATAAAGGCCTACTCTGCTCTTCAAGTGAAACACTGTATACTTGTTTCTCTCTAAAGTGAAATTAGATATTTATGATTTCAGTTGCCTTGATAAATTTCCGATTCACTGGTTTATGCTGAAGATTTTACTCTATTGTCACACAGTCTTAAGATCATTTTTGTCTCAATGTCAACTTTTTTCACTGAATAAAAATTTAACTGGGTCAAGAAAACACTTCTTTGAAAAATCCGCTCTCTGTGCGTCTCGAGTTGTTCTTTGGAGTGCAGTGAAGATGGTTAATGTGGTCTCCAAACACCATTTGATTTGTCATGTTTTAAAAGCATGTTTATTTCATAGATGAGAGAACACTAAGACCTGGAATAATTTTGTTATTAACAAGCTGGTTCTCAGACAGTGGATCCTTGAAGAACACGATGTCTTTGTGGTGGCTGAGGAGGGGGAGGAGACGTGATGGCTGTTTGGAAGTAAATAAAATTGTTCCACAGGGGTAAAGACTAATGTGGCTCCTTAAAGCTATAACTACCTTTCCTAGGAGACGATTTGCTAAGAGGGCAATTTTCAAATCTGAGAGAAGAGATGAGAAGCAGTACGGTGAGCTGTGTGTAGAGAACACTTTTGGAAGGCTTTTGGAGGCAACGAAGTCTGAGAAGGATGCTGCACTTGCCTCTGAGTGGTGATGAAAAGCGGGTGGACCTGCAGAGTCAGGGGAGGTAGTGTGGAACAGGTGGGGCAGGGCAGGTAATCTGGTGTAACATCTTCCGGGGTGTTGCTCTTTGTTTAAATATTGAGCCAAAAATCGATTTGAAGTTTTATCATCCTGTTTGGTAGATGAGGAAACAGAGGCTCAGAGAAGTTAGGGAATTTGCTTAACCAGAAAGTCAAATGCCAAACCCATCCTTCAATAGAACAGTAGTCCTGTTCTGTATCACTGTGCCGTCTGCCTCCTGCCACCATTCAGGGTCAGGATGAACACCCTCAATCCAGTGTCTTATGCCCTGGAAAATCCCACTGGGATATCTAGTGTAGTTCTTAGGTTTCCAGGCTTAGATAGTGGGCATATGATAGTCAATCTCTTGAGGACAAATGCACCTTCAACAAGCTCATGAGACTGTTTCATGACAAAATAATGCTCATGCATGAACTAACCTCAGGAAATCGCCTGTCTCTTAGCAGGTTAGTGTGCCCCGTGCATTCTCCCCACATCGGGAGCTCTATTGGGAGGAGCCAGTTGCAACAAGAAGGTGGTTTGGTGAGCTGGGGCGCAGAGAAAAAGTGGGAGGGGGCTGGGCATAAATAGCAGTTATCCAGTGAATACTGAGTGGACAACAATGAGTGATTGACAGTCTACTAGAGAAATAATCTACTTCATATGAACTTAATATTTGAAACCTTGATACAGGTCTGGATCCATTTCTATTTAAAAAGGTCTTGCCAACTGGGTCCTTTTCTTAAAAGATATTTTTCTTTCACGTGGACAATTTTTTTAAGTCTTCATTGAACGTGTTTCATGTTTTGGTTTTTTGACAACATTGTATGTGGGATCTTAGTTCCCCTGACGGGAAGGCAAAATCTCTTAACCGCTGTACTGACAGGGCAGTCCTGCCAGTGTGGTCTTTTTTTTTTTTTTTAATTGGAGGATGATTGCTTTATTGTTTTACAGTGTTGTGTTGGTTTCTGCCATACATCAACATGAATCAGCCATAAATATACATATATCCCCCCTTTCTTGAACCACCCCCCCCACTACCAATGGGGTCTCAGTCCTTGACGTCTCTGCTGAAGTTTCCCCCGGACTGGGCTTGGGCACCGCCTGTATCTGCCACCCTGACTTATCTTTCTGTTATGCGGCTGAGTTCACGCTTCTCTGCACTAAAACATTCTATAGTGGTGTTAACTGTGCTTTCAGACTGGGCTATGATACCTTCTTGGCTTGAGAGCTGTTATTTCTCTAAGGTGATTCTGTTATGTGTTGGTTTGAAAGTAACTCTGAAAGGATCCTGGTTTTGAGTCCTTGGGCACACAGGGTAGCTCCCAAACTCTGCCTACTTGTGTCACCTGTGAATCTCCAGTTCCAGTTAAAAGCAGAAGACTACCAAGGCTGAAGCCCTAACAGCAAAGTTGAAAAGCTTATCAGAAAATGTAGACTATCAGAAAACCTCTATTAGGAGATAAAGGAATTCAACAAAAGATTTTGGGGCTATATAGTAGAGCACTTATTGGCCCCAGAGGGACAGAGTCCTACACATCCCATAGCCCATTTGATTAAAATACTAATAGTTTCCTGCTGTTTGACACCTTCTGTTTGCCAGTTGCTGTGCTAAACTCTAAAATGTTTTTTTTTTTTAATTCTAAAGTTGATCCTGTGATTTAGATAATTTTTTTAAATTAATTTTTATTGGAGTGTAGTTGCTTTACAGTTCTTCCCAGGTGGCTTGGTGGTAAGAGAATCCACCTGCCAGTGCAGGAGATGTCAGAGACACAGGTTCGATCCCTGGTCGGGAAGATCCCCTGGAGGAGGAAATGGCAACTCATTCCAGTATTCTTGCCTGGAGAATCCTGTGGGCAGAGGAGCCTGGTGGGCTACAGTCCATGGGGTCACAGAGTCGGACACAACTAAGCATGAGCATGCGTTGTGTTAGTTTCTACTGTAACAGCAACACGAATCAGCCACGTGTATGCCTGTATCCCCTCCCTTTTGGACTTTCTTACCCCTCAGGCCACCACAGTGTGCTAAGAGATGCGGACAGTTGGTCATCAGAGAGGATGAGTGACTCATCCAAGATCTCACATGTAGTAAGTGGCAGAATCAGGTTGCAAATGTAGGTTTAGTCCATTCTTACTTGTTTTCTTACTTATCATGCTACTTTGCCCTTTGGTACCATGTTAGAGGTCTGTAATAGTAACACTGTTTAAGGAATTCAAGGGTAGAGGTAATACCTTTTTAAACGATTTCCACTGGAAAGATTGAAAATGGCATTTGGAGACAGAGATAAATTTCTTTGCAAAACCATTTATGTGGAACACAGTATTCCCTACTGATGCTAGATCAATGAGCCTTTTTTTTTTATAAAACTGGGGGAAAAAAGGTTTTTTTTAAGAATTCAGTAATCAGAAACACAGTGGATTCTTTTGCTTTGTAACAACCCAGTTAGATTTTTTATCAAAATCCTTTGCATCTTGGGAAAGGATGTTCAGTGCACGTTTTCCCCCCCACCCCCCTCTTTTTTGGGCCACTTGATGTGGTTGTGGTATCTTAGTTCCCCAGCCAGGGGTGGAGCCCGGGCTCAGGGCGGTGAATGCCAAGTCCTAACCACTGGGCCGCCAGAGGGAGCCCGTGTTCGGTGCTCATTCTGCTCACCTTTATTTCTGTACATGGTGGACACACGATTGCACCATGTTCCGTTAGGGTGCTAGTTAGACTTGCACAGGACCGTTAGTGTTAGCCTCTCAGTCATTTCCGACTCTTTGCAACCCCATGGACTGTAGCCCACCAGGCTTCTCCATCCTTGGGTTTAGGGTCCCAGCAAAAGGAGGTAGCTGTCATTCTTTTCATACAACCCTAACTGGCTGGGATGCCAGTGCACCACTAATTTTTTTAAAAAAAGATTATATGTAGGGTAATTTGAACCTGCAACAATTTACAGAAAAACAATGAAATTTAAAAGTTAATGCTTTAAAAAAATGCTAATCTTATCATTGTTATGTCGCAACTCCATTTAATGACAAATGACAAGTGGTAATGTTTGGGAATATTTGTGTGAAAACAATGACATATCATACTTAAAACTCAGTATCCACAAACTCTGAGGAAGAAAAAAAGGCTTGAATTTAAATGTAAATCAGCCTTTTAGGAAATTTGCCCTTTGGTTGTATGCTCTTACATAAAGCCTTCAAGATAATTGAAGGTCTCGTATTTAAACTTTATTTTTCAGTCTCTGTAGCAGAAGCAGAATCTATTAGTTACCCAGGAATTGGTTACACCCTAGATGGTATTGAATTACCTAGGGGTATGTGTGCACATATCTTTTATGGAATTCTTCATAGGCAGTAGGTGAGCAGTGCAAGAACATCAAGCTCTTGGCTTTGTAAACACACCTTACTTAGAACACCAGACAACTTGACGACTTCCAAGAATCGGCTCATCTTCAAGGGAGGAAATTTTATTCACATTGAAATGATTCAAGGGAATGCGTTTAAGACCCTGAACACAGAATCCCCAAAAGATAGTCCAAAAACATTTTGAGTAGTGGTAGTCCTGTGGGAATAAGTCACAATAGCAAATAAGTAATTGTTTTATGCCAGGCATTGATCTGGGGGTTTCTTGTATGTGAACCCATTAAATCCTCACAATAATTCTATAAAGAGGATACTATTATTCTCATAGATAAGACAGGACTTCCTTGGTGGCTCAGTGATAAAGAATCTGCCTGCCAGTGTAGGAGATGCAGGAAATTTTGCTTTGATCCCTGGCTCAGGAAGATCTCCTGGAGAAGGAAACGGCAACCCACCCCAGTTTTCTTGCCTGGGGAATCCCGGACAGAGGAGCCTGGCAAAAGAGTCGGACACAACTTCAAGACTAGAGCAACAACAACCATAGACAAGGAAACTGAAGCACAGAAGGATTAAGAAATTTGCCCAAGTACACAACAGTAAGAGGCAGGGCTGATTTCTGAATCTGTGCTTTGAAGTCTTTCAAACACTCCAAGTGACCCTTGGAGAGCCCGATTTGGGTGTAGACATTTAGAATGTGTTTTAACCAATTTACCATTATTTTTTGGATTATAAAAGGCCTTTATACCCACTATAGAAATTTGGGGAAAATGAAAGAAGCACCAAGAAGGAAATGAGGTTTCCTGTTAATTGCAGAGATACCTTTATCACTTTACTTTATATGAGCAGTTGTGTCTGGTTACAGTTCTGTTGTGAATATGACCAAGTTCACGTGGGAGAGTTCCCAAGGCTCTGCTACTCCTGGTCAGTCTTGATTCCAACCACAAAGGTGACTTGGCAGGTCTCAAAAACAGTGATGCCCTCTTCCCCTTTGTCCCTGTAAGCAGTTTTGACACAGACATACTCTGAGGATCAGCGGCATCAGAGGACCACCAGGCCCTCAACAGCATTTTTACGTTTCATCACAGTCAAGTGCTCTGACTCATCTTCCACACTAATGAAACTCATAGGAGGGTTTGTTTGAGTCACTTCGTCATCCATGGCTCACTAAGTTTTCCCTGTTGAGGTTTTGGTTGCTTGAAATATGGGATAAACGGCTACAGTACTTCTCATCAAAGAAAATGGGCGGCTTAAGTAGACATAAGTGAGCATGAGTCAGACACATAAGCTGAAGATGCTTTGCAAACTGGTTGTCATATTGAGTGTGTTTGGTCCCTGAGTAACCAAGAAGGCTGTGTCTAAGCTTTAAAGAGGAGAAGTGGATGGTCTAAAGCAAGGTGGTGGGATCACTTTGTGAGTTTCTGGGGGATGGCGTAGGAAGAAAAGAAGGACTTGGAGGGAGATTTGGAGGTATTTAGTGTTGGATGGGTGAACACTTTCTCCATTTCAGCTGGGATGTGTTCAGTGGCAAAATAGTTTTCCTAAATATTAAACTGCATTGCCCAGATATACAGGAGCTGGAGGGTAGAACATGTGGATTTTATGTGAATAGACGCCAAGCCCCCTGTTGGCATCTCTTGTTAATATCTGCAGGTCTCTAAGATGCAGAGAGATCAGGTGGGAAGAAGAGAGAATTCTGAGGTTTGGGGCAGTTCCTGAAGGAATCAAAGTTTAATGTTAGGTCTCAAGTTCAAGGCTGGCAAGACTTTGTGATGACCTAGAGGAGTGGGACTGTAGGAGTGGGAGGGAGGCTCAAGAGGGAAGAAATATGTGTATATATGAGGCTGATTTCACATTATTGAATTATTGATTATATATTATTGATTCACATTATTGTACAGCAGAAACTAACACAACATTGTAAAGCAAGCATACTCCAATTTGAAAAATGTTACAGAACCACACAGTGGTGTAAGGTTGCACAAAATTGTGAATGTATTAAGGGCTACACTTGAATTATACACTTAAAAAGTTAATAGAATGACAAAAAAAAAATAATAAGTATACTCAGACCACAAAAGGTAAGATAACTTTTCCATTGTTCTTAAACTAGCAAGTTGCAGACCCATGATTTAAACCTAAACAGCCTAGTCCCAGAATTTATAGTTTCATTAAAATATTAATAGCAGATTCCTGGTGATAAATTAGGGACATTTAAAATTTTCTTCTCTGTGTTTTTCTAAGTTTCCTAAAATGTCTGCAATAAACGTGTCACATTTTATAACTAGGAAAAAAAAAAAAAACACCTCCCTGGCCAGTCAAGCACCTGATTGCCGGACCCCAGAGTAACACTCATTCAAAAAGTACTATTGTGGCTTCCCTGGTGGCTCAGTGGCAAAGAATCCGCCTGCCAATTCAGGAGACAGGTTCGATCCCAGGTCTGGTAAGATCCCACATGCCACGGAGCAACTAAGCCCACGCGCTGCAACTGTTGAGCCTTTGCTGAGCCCAGCCGCCGCAGGTGCTGAAGCCAGTGCACCCAGAGCCCGTGCACCACCGCAAGAGAAGCACAGCGGCGATGAGGGGCTGGCACACCGCAGCGAAGGGGAGCCCCGCTCACCACAACCAGAAAAAGCCCACTCCGCAGCAGAGAACGAGCACAGCCAGAACTAAACAGATAAATTATATATATGAAAAGAATACACCGTTCACATTAAAAAAGACAAATACTATTGGAGCACTTCCTCTAGACTACTTCCTGCATCAACCACTGGGAGAATAATGAAGACGATGGATAGGATGCTTGCCCTCTGGAGCAACAGAGAGTAAAACCTCAAGGTTGGGAAGTCGCTCATGAGTTTGTGCAGATGGCATATGTGATTTCATAAAAGTGAAAACTGAGGCCAGCTAATTGGGAAGCTAATCCATCTTAATTCTAAAAGCCTGAGGTCACGCCTATGCTAGGGGAATCCCATGACTATACTGCGGGGCGGGGGGGGAGGTTGTGGGGGTTGCGGGGGGAGGAGGCTGCAGTTCAGCTTCTAAGAGAAAGCACACTTGAGGTAGGAGAGAGTATCATTGGTTGTGTCGTGGTTCAGTCACTAAGTCGTGTCCGACTCTTTGTGACCCCTTGGACTGCAGCATGTCAGGCCTCCCTGTCCCTCACTGTCTCCCGGAGTTTGCCCAAGTGCACATCCAGTGAATCGGTGATGCCATCCAGTTATCTCACTGGTTGTGTATCCACACTTTACGAACAATGTGATGATACCTTGTTTCCTTTGAGCTACTGCTGGATCTTAGTTCCCTGACCAGGGATCGAACCTGTGGCCCCCTGCAGTAGAAGCAAGACGTCTCAACCACTGGCCTGCCAGGAAAGTCTGTAGACTTCCTCAATGGAAGGAAGGAGGAGTGGATGAATCCTAGCCCAGTTAGATACGTGTAACTGCAGAAAGAGCAGGGCAAGGGCATGGTGGCCTGCTGCTGCAGCTCTGGCCACGTGACCACAGAGACAATTTGTCCAGTCTCCTTAATGCCCCAGTTTTCTCATCCATCAAATGCAGTGGTACCAAAGCTAATGCCACAGGGTGCGGGGAGGTTTAAAGCAACAAACACACCAGAGCTTTTAGACTGGAAGATGCTGTGGGAATTTAGCTTGGACAGGTGATCAAAGGAAGGAGGCTATGTTCAGAAGATGGTAATATTAGTCCAGGCTAGTTTCTCTTGTGACTGGTTTCTGACCACCATTTGTACCATACACTTCAGTCTTACACTGATCCGCAATTGTTCCACCCAGGAAAACTTTTTCCCCTCTATAAGGCTGAGGAGAGAACTCAATTCAGAGGATGCATGTAACTCCTGTAATAGATGGGGTCAGAAAGGGAGAGCAATGTTCAGGGGGATTTTGCATGTCAGATCCTGTGGCTGCCTGATGCTTTTCACCAGGACAGGAAAGGCAGGGAGAAAACAGGGGCTGGGAAGGTTCTTGAATTATTGTTTGGACATTTAAAAAATATATTTATTTTTTATTTATTTGGCTGCACTGGGACTTGGTTGCTGCACATGGGATCTGTAGTCATGGCATGCAAACTCTTACTTGTGGCATGTGGGATCTGGTTCCCTGACCAAGGATCGAACCCAGGGCCCCTGCACTGAGAGCGTGGAGTCTTAGCCACTGAACCACCAGGAAAGTCCCTGGACATGTTAAGTCTGAAGGGCTAATGGCACATCCAAGCAGAGACGACTAGTTGATCGCTGGCTTCTTTCATTGAGCAGACATTTATTGAGTGACTACTGTGTACTAGGTGCCTTCCAGGTGCTGGAGATACTGCAGTGAACAGAGCAAGCAAAACCCCTGTGTCTGGGTGCAGCTTGGCACCTGGATGGCACTAGTAGTAAAGAATCCGCCTGCTAATGCAGGACACACAAGAGACACGGGTTCAATCCCTAGATCGGGAAGATCCCCTGAAGGAGGGCATGGCAACCCACTCCAGTATTCTTGTCTGGAGAATCTGAGGGACAGAGGAGCCCAGCAGACTACAGTCTGTGGGGTTGCAGAGTCAGACACACTGAAATGACTTAGCACACATGCACACTGGGTGCAGCTTAGATGCAAGCAGAGGGAGATGCAAGAGGTTATTACCTGATGCAGTACTTGGTGTTAAGTGCTATGGGGGAGAAATAGAACTCAGAAGGCAGCACTGGGCATGTAGGAGTGGGGTTTACGCAGGTTTTGGAGCTCAGAGACCAAGCTGGGCTGGAGATGTTGGCTGGAGAGGTACATCTAGAATGATCAGAGTCAAAGTGGTTGATGGAGATAAAAGTGTGGGAGATGTTAGAAGTGAGATCTCAAAGTAACACCTGAAGATGATGAGTGTGGGGCAAGTGCGAGGGGCAGGTTGGAACCCTCAGGTGCCCTCCCAGGAAGGAGCAAATGCTGCAAGGGAAGCACCATGACCCACATTTTGGGGCTCTTGCTCTGTGCCTGGCAGTCCTCCATGCAGAGTTGCATGTGGTCAAGGATCTGAGGGGAACCCTCTCTGTGGAGCTGGTGACTCTGTGCTGTTCCCTCACCTGTAAATAAGGATCCTTTAGTATCTACCTCATAGGATTGCTGCAAGGACGAAATTAGATAATTAGATACATTAGGTAATGCCTGTGCAATGTCATGACCGTGAACGCTGTCTAGGAGAATGACTCTTGTCCTCCCTGCAGACCTGCGAGGCAGACCCTGATTTTAGATGAGACCAGTGCCTGGAGAATCCCAGAGACGGGGGGAGCCTGGTGGGCTGCCGTCTGTGGGGTCACACAGAGTCAGACACAACTGAAGCGACTTAGCAGCAGCAGCAGCAGTGGTGGTGGGTTAGTGTAGGATGAGCAGGGCGTTAGGGTGTGGAGGAGCCATCTTTAGGCTCCTCTGTCTGTAGTATGGAGAGACCTAGAGTGAGCTGGGCCCAACCTTGCACAGTACCCAAATGGATATTTGTAAAACAGAGTCTCCTTCAAACTGAGTCCCCCTCACATCATCTCCCCCTGCCGAGTTGATGATTAATGTCTCTACGCAAAACTCGGGTACTCTTCTTGTCCCATCCCTGTTCCCCTCAAGACTGAGGGGTATCAAAAAAGGGCAGGAACCTATGGGGCCCTCCATGTCCCGTGACTCTTGCTTGTAGAAAAAGGCTTTAGTTTCCTAGGCCTTTCCTGAGTTCCAAAGAGCAGATTTAAGCATTTACTAATTAGGGAGGTGAGGTCAAGCAGAAACGAAGGAAAATCAGTTATGCAAGAAAAGTCATGGTAATTGTTCAGCAGGGTCCTAATTCCTCCTGGAGGAATATACACAAAACCTGATGTGTATCTTTGAGTTGATTAGCAGGAACTAAGACCCCTACCCAGGTGGAAGAGAGTGATAACCTACTGATCACATGCAGAAGACTGATTGAAACCAGGAGGTTAACAATTAAAATCTCCTGAATAACACACTGTTACCTGCACCATCAACCAATCAGAAGAAAACCACGCCCCCTACGGCCCCGCCCCCAAATGTTACCTTAAAAAAAAAAAACCTTCCTTGGACGCCACTGGGGAGCTCGGGTTTTTCCGCGTGAGTTGTGGGGCTTGACTTACCCACAACCAGGCATCAGTGGATGGGTGTCACTGCATGGAAGGTGAGTGGACACAAATTTGATTTGGTTTCACTTGCTGCTCCATAATGTTTGCTGCTGCGGCTGAAAGTGCAAAGAGACAACCCAGGCCACTGGATGGGTTGCAGACGGGGAACTGGCGGATGGTGGGTGCCTGACCTGGAGGGAGAGGCTGGGGAGGGGAGGATGTCCCCGATCACCAGCACACTCCACTGGGAGGGAGGGACTCCCACTCTGCCTCTCAGCGCCTGGCAGTGACATGCAGTGGCCCTGGGGAGGGGATGCTGGCATTGATGTCAGCCCCTCCATGTCCACTCTGCAACACCCCTTGCTAAGCGCTGGGCATGTCAAGACAAAGGAGGTGCTAGGCCCTCTGCCATCCACAAGGTGAAGGGCTCAGCACTGCCTGGCGCTGTGAGAGAGGCAAGGGCGTGATGCTATGGGAACTGAAGGGGATGGAACAGCTGTAGGGTTGGGGAAGTTGGGGAAGGTGCCCGAGTGGAGTTGGCACGTGACCGAGGCTTTGCGAAGGAGTAGGAGTTTGCCCAGCTGGTGTGGGGAGACCACGTGTGTGAAGATTGTGGTCTGTGGCAGGAGGAGGTAAGTTGGGTGCTGCGGCTGCTGCGGGCGTGGGGGAGAGTTCTGGGTGAGGGGTATATGGTTGAACCCAAGTCTGTGTGCTCAAAGCAGAGCGAGGCCTAACAAATGGATAGGTTGGAGCTTGGAGCAGAGAATGGTTTATGGCGGGACGCCAAGCAAGGAGAACGGGCAACCCATGCTCAAAAGATCCAAATTCCCTGGCGGTTTTCAGGGAAGGGTTTTAAAGGCAACATTTGGGGTGAGGGCTGCAGGGAGCATGACTTTCTTCTGACCGGTTGGTGGTGAGGAAGAGGCTGCATTTCAGAAATCTCCATCATCACCCCTCTGGTCCCAGCCAGTCTGGGGTCTGAGTGCTTGTGGTCAGCAAGTAGTCACCAACCTCCACCTGGGTTCCTGCAGAACAACTCAAGACACTTGCGTTCGACGTTGGGCATATCCCTTGAGGAGGAACTAAGGACTCTGTTTTATCGCTGAATTACTGTCTCCTGGTTGCTTTTCCTTCCTTTCTGCATTCCCTCACTTTCCTAATTCGTAATTGCTTGAATCTGCTCTTTGGAACGCAGCAAAGGCTTAGGAGACGAAAGGTTTTTTTTTTATTGCAAATAAGAAACAGGTGTGTGTGTCTGTCTGTCCGTCTACGTACATATGTGTAGTGTGGAGGGGCTTTTGTACCCAAGAGGTGCTCAGTTTCAATGACATTCTATTATGTGGCAGAGCTGCTTCTGGAAAAGCTTCTGGACTCTTCTGGAACACCAGCAGTACCTTCCAAGTCGAGAGGGAAGCCAACTGGAACAACTTCTTGTTTTTCTCATAGTGCTCCAGAAAGGCAGCTCTGGGCTCAGAGGAACTTGAACTTGCACAGAGTGTTCAGGTCTTACCAGGGGACCTGACCCCCACTTTCTCCCATGTCTCATGGTCAGGGTGTTTATGAGGTTTTCAGACACGGAAATGGGGGTGAGGTGGGTTGAGTAGTGCAAATGGAGTTCACATAGACCGTGTGTTTTATGCCCCAGATGCATTCTGGAAATTTGTGTCAGTTTTCTGCAAATTCAATAGAATCTTAAAGAAATTAGAGGGAGCTGTCATTTCATGGAGTTCAAACCTGCCTCTCTTTTTATCGACTGAAGGATCCTTTTGTCATGCAAATATCTTCTATTCGTGAGCTGGTATTCTGTCTTGACTTTCTTTAAATGAGACACACCTCTACGGGGCAAACTGTGGGGCTTACAGGCAGCCTTTTCAATGGTAGGCAAATGTCCATCCCCCGCCTTTGTTGTAACCACTCGCTTTGGTGGTCTTTGTTTGGATCAGGTATAATTTTGGCCACTGGAGGGCTCTCCAGTTAGAGAATGACTGGAGAATCCCAAATGTGTTCCTGAGCTCAGACTCCAGCTCACACCCAGATTTTTGAGCCGAGCAGCACATCTTGCAAATCGGATTTAACTGGGGAGAGTAACAGTAGCATGGATGTTTCTTTTATTTAGGAATTTAAGCATAAAAGAAGCCTCTATTTAAAAGAGCAGCTTTTGGATGATAGTCTTATTTGGAGCTGGCAAGGAGGTGCTAATCTTGTGTGTGGAGAGTGATCTTGCAGAATTCAGCACAGCTTAGAAAAGTGGAGCTTTGAACAAAGGTTATTTCTCTTGTGCAAACAGAATCACACTGAGATGTATGGAGTGAAGTGGGGCCATAGAGTTTATTTTTATAACGAGGAAAAGGGAGGACTGAAAGAATAGTTTGGAAGACTGGCATCTTATACCTGGTAAAGCAGAGAATGACTACTGTTTATTTACATGCCATGTGTTTTCACCTGCAGGTTTTCTACTTTATTTTTTGAGTTTAGTTCAGAGATTTTATTTGGCTGAATGTTGCCAAAACACCCAAACTTCTGAGCTCAAAGATATCCCTGTGGCATAACAAATTCTAGATCCAGCTCCCACCCACCCCCATCCTCCACCGCCCCACCATGGATCAAAACACAGACTTGTTGCAAAACCAGGTAGAAATGAGAAGTCAAGGGAAATGTCCAGAAAGGAACTGTGGGCCAGATTGCCTCAGTTTATTTTTTTAAAAAAGAAAATTCATCAGAACTGTGCAAAGCAGATAAGTATCAAACTAGACTAAAATAAAGTCTCAAGTTCTAATCTCTGAAGGCCTGCAACAAAAAGTAAAGTTGATTGTATAAATTTGCATGCTTCTTCCATCTCCAGAGCAAGTTGGCTTTGTCTTGCAGGTAGCTTTTAGGATGAATTTGGGCCCTAACCACTGAAGAACTTAGGTCCCATGAAAACAAATATGGGCGCTGGAGATGCAGCTACTGTAAGGCAAGATCTCTGAGGACTGAGGTGGTTCTCATATTATTTGTCCATCTGTGAAATGGGAATGAACCTTTTTCTGACTTACCTCTTAGATGGTAGTGTTACTGAACCAAGCTAGGGTCCACTTACCTGCTGTACAACAAAGCCAATTTACTGACACCAGATTGTGGTGAAGGAAAGTCCTGTGTTTATTTGCAAGACGCCAAGCAAGGAGAATGGTTCATGCTCAAAAGAACTTTGCAAAAGGCAGCTCTTTTCTATATTTATTTGGAAGTGAAGTGAAAGAACAGGAAGGAATGAGCCCTAATAGAGAACCTCAGTTTCCCTTTGAGCTGGGGAGTTTCAGAAAAGATGAGCAGACAATTTATTCCAGTCTGTATTAGCAGATTTTCCTCTTCTGGGAACCTCAGAAGTAGGCAGTAGAGAGCTGAGGGTGTGTTCAGCAGATGCATGTTGAGAGAGGTAGAGGGACTTGATGAGAGCTGCCAACCTAGAACTTTCTATTTGACCAAAGTTCTCCTGTAGACTATCCCCTTATAGCCTGTGTCTTGTATGGAAGCTCCGTTCACCTAGTTGTATTTTGGAATTTTGCTTCTCCCAAAGATGGCCTGGGAGTCAAGTCTAGGACCCATTTGATTCTGATTTTGGGTGATAGGATGCAGCTTGGATGGTCCCCTAGGAGGGCTGTCCTCTGGCAAAGAGCTCCCCAGGAACTGCAGAGAAGGATTTACGGCTGGATGAATGGAGGTCAAGGCTGAGTCATGTCGACTGAAATCAGTTATTTAGGGGATTAGTCTACACAAGGAATGACGGGGAGAATCGGACTTCTCAGAATTGCCCCCAAACACTGAGAAAAAGTTAACCGAGGGTCTGGAATCCCCTCACCTCTCTGAACTCGCAGCTGTCATTGTCTTGGATGCTCACTCGACATTAAACACACATCTTCCTCTGACATATTTGTATTGTTTTAAAAACTGTATGACAGATAGTTGTGCTGAGTGAGTGAGTGCCGGGCACCTAGCAGGCAGGCAGTAAATATTTGCTGAACAGTGAAAAAATGCGGCGGCTTGGCTGTCAGTATGGCTTCTATTCAGAGCCCATCCGCAGTGCTCCAATCATACTGCGCTGGGTGAATTTCTCGTTTAAGGGTTGATCGTGCCTGGCCGGACCAGGACGGTCTCTGTAAGCATGCAGAGTACAAGCCACCATGGCAGCAAAGAGGGACGGCTGGGGGTAAATACGTTTGGGAGTTCTCCTAGAGACGAGGTGCAGTTCCTTTGTTCTGGTAGGTTTCAGCCAGAAGGAACAGCAAATTTTACTGTCTGCAAACCACCAACGAGCTTATTCGCTTCCCCCTTCACCTCTTTCCTTCCTTCCCAAACTGGGAATTCATTTGCTGCTTCTCTTTCCTCCTCTTCTGCCCCAGAGCAGTCCCCAGGGACAAAGCTCTTTGTTGTGAACACTCCGGGGCAATATGGAATTGCAAGGTCTCTAGGGCAAAATCAAGGCTGTCCGCCAAGGAGAGTGATTGCTGAGCCCGAGACCCCCGCCTCCCCCCTCCACCTGTTGATCTCCCCCTTCCGGGGGTGAGCAACAACCCGCATTGTGCTTGGCATGCATGCGCTTTGACACCAGGCTCAGCAGATGGCGCTGGTGAGCAAAGCCCTTCCCTTCTCTCCCCCGCCCCTCCCCACCACCAGAGCCTCCCTGGTCTAAAGCGAAAACAGATGTTTTCATCATTTCTGGATCTGGCATGTGACTTGCAGTTCAGCAGTGTGCCGACATAACCCAGAGTTGTGCGTTCCCTTCATCCCCCGCAAAATAAAAATTCTGACTTGAACGAGCCTTCCTCCTAAGTGAGCCACTGACATAAGGTCTGTTGAATCCAAGGGCACATGGCTCCACGGCAACTGCCTTTGTAGCCAGTCCTGGTTCTATAATTGGGAGACTGCCTCCCCCCCTCGCCCCAGCACAAAGCCAGGGCGGCAAGTCTAGCTATCTTTACACCAAGGGCTGGGGAGAGGCGCTAGTTTTTTTTTAAAATAGCCTTGGTCTGGCTGGCTGGGGACCGTGTGCGTGGGAGCCAGTGCGTCCAGAACAAAACAGGAAGGCCGGGGCGGCGCGCCCTGTTCCCCGAACCCCCGGCAGGTGGCAGCATCGGCCCGGCCTGGTCTCTGCCGCTGGCCGGCCCCAAAGCCGGGCCCTGTTACTTTCGGTGGCCTCAAAATTATTAGTTCCAGATGAGTTCTTGCAATTGTAATATTTGGTTTAACCCAATCTACCCGATTGCGTCAGCACACGTTCAAATACAGCCGTCTGAAGTCTAACCAGACATCAGAGGCATGTTTCAGGGGGTGTCAACATTCCTTACCCTTTGAAAGAATTAAAAAAAAAAAAAAAAAACCCACGCACACAAAAACCCAGAGGTTGATTTATCCCCCAAATGAAAGAAGGGTGAACCGCCTGGGGCTGAGGTGGCCGAGAGGGACAGAACAGGGGAAATTCGGGGAAGGCGTAACAATAGAACTTTGTGGGTCGAAGTCTGCAAGAATGGAACTGGATTTATTTGTTGAACTAGGAAGGGACCTCTGGGCTCTTTGAAGGTTAGAGCAAATAAGCAGAACTGGTGGGCATTTGGTTTTCTAAGAGAAGAGCCCTTCGAATCACGTAGCCGCTATTGTGAGACATAAAATGCAACTATCGGCCTGTGGATGGGCCTCTGCATACTCTTGGCCTGGCCGCTCAGGAAGGGGGCCGGCGTGGCGGCGGGGTTGGGGGGGGGGGTCTGTATTTTAACACACAGCTGTGAGGGGCACCCCAGTCACCAACTCAGGACACAGACTGGGTTGCCTGAGGACACCAGCCAAAGGGCCTGGAGGACCCAGTTAGAAAACACAGCACGGCCTGAAGGCGTCTGGCCAGGGGACCTGCCAGAGGCCTCAAGTGTCTTGTAAACAGCCCTGCTGCACTCGGTCACTGCCATACCCTGCAGACACTGTCAAGCACCCCGGATGCCGGGCACCTGCTCTGGGGGTCTCGGGTTTTATCGACAGGTCACTTGAGGCTTAGACTTACTGGGCCCGGGGGCAGAGTAGCATGTGTGGCAAGGCAGCTCAGGAATCCTGCTCTGATGACTGGACAGGAAAGGGTGTCTTGCTTCCCTTAGTGGAGATGGAATAGCCTGGTCTTAGGAGGCAACCTCTGTCGGGCAGTCCTCCTCCTCCCACCTGTACCCTACTTTTCAATCCGTGCTCAGATTCTTCAAGTACCTCTTTCAAGGGTGCAGAGAGCTTCCTGCCAGCCGACTACGGAGAGCCTGGCCATTCCCTGCAGGCCTCAGGCTCGACACGCTCCTGATCAAAAGCCAGCAATCGTCTGGCAGATGCTGCGTGTCCTGCGTGTTGGAAGCTGGTGGCTGGTGCTGGCGGCAGGCAGGCAGGCTGATCGGCCATCTTGTTAGATGTGGCTGGGACCTGGGTTCCTCCCTCCCCACTCCAGCGGCCACCTCACCGCCTGGATTAGACATGGGGAGGATGATGATGCTGTTTTTGTTGTTTAGTCTCTAAGTCATGTCTGACTCTTTGAGACCCCTTGGGCAATACAGCCCACCAGGCTCCTCTGTGCACGAGATTTCCCAGGCAAGAATACTGGAATGGGTTGCCATTTCCTTTTCCAGGGGATCTTCCTGATCCAGGGATGGAACCCATGTCTCCTGCTTTGGCACGCGGATTCTTTTACTGCTGAGCCACCAGTGGGACCTCCACAGTGCTGGCAAACACCAGCAGAATGTTTAGAAGTCCAAGCTGCCGCCTCTTTTCCTCTCAGTTTGGAAAATGCATGTGTCCCTACAGGTTGCTGGGGAGATGCTAATTGTCAGTGATAAGAGCCACACTCGGTCCTAGCAGATGCTCTGCTTGGGGAAATAATCCAGCCAGGCAGTCACGTGAGCACAGTACTTACCGTGGTCTTTGTACACCAATAATAGTTGAGAAATTACAGTATTTCTCTCCACCGCCACTCTAACTTTATTCTCTTCTGAGAATCAGCTTTTGGAGGTTCTATAATCCAGACTAGTCAGACCTGGCTGCTTAAGAATCACCTGGATGCTACCCCAGAGATGTTGAAATCAGAATGGGAAAGAGGTGGGAGACAGAAATCATAATTTAATTTTTTTTAGGTATCATAATTTTAAATCTCCTCCTCCAGATGATTGTAATTGTAATATACACTACCTGGAAGTAAAAAAAAAAAAAAAATCACCGATTCTATCCCAACTTCTTTTGTTTACAGATAAGGTTCCTAGAAGGAAACTTTAAGGGGTTCAGACAAGATCACACAAGTTCAAGTCTGGAATCTCTGTATAATACCTCTGGCTTCTCAGTGATGGTCGAAGTTCTTCCTCCAATTACTGAGACAATCACCTCCCTACTCCTGTTACTTTGTCCTGTTCAGTGAAACTCTCTAATGACCACCCACAAACCTGTGTCACTGTTGCCTCTAAGAAACTGGGAAAGAGGAAATACTTCCTGAGAAATTTTCAGTTTTTTTGGCTTGAATAAAAAGATTAGAAATGAGAATCGCCTGCACCCTGATTTCTCTCTTTTATCACTTATGTTTCCAAATGGGATTTACGCTTGCAATGGCTGTCATATGGTAACTGCTCTGCGGTGATCTGTTTTTGTGGGTAAGGCAAGAGGGCTCTCGGAGAGTTCAGTCTCATGTTCAGGGTTAAATAGGTGGCAGAGATGAAGTCAATGCAGAGCCGCCCCACATCTCCCCCCTGCTGAGACCCAGGGCTTGGCTCTTGCCAGCCTCATCTGTGGCTGTCTATGCTGCTGTTTGCTTCTCAATCTTTCCCCACTGGGGGCAACAAGCACCCTCTGAAATAACTCCATCTTGCATGCGAAGGAATAATCACTAACTCATCCTTTGAGGTAAGGTTTCAGAGAATAGGTGTGCCTTGAATACTCTGAGATCTGTGATGCTTGTAGGGTGAGTGAATGACCATAAGTCACTGAAAACAAGACAGGCAAAGATCCAGGATATCATAGTGGTAACCAGCTCAAGTAGAAAGGAAGCTGTAGGTTGCCCGTGTGATCTTGAAGGAGCCCTTGCCCTTTCTGGGCCTGAGTTCTCTCTCCTGGACATCACCTCTGAGACCTCTTCTCACTCTGACATTCCATGAGAGGCAGGGAATCCCTGCTCCCATCTTTAATCAGATGTGAGGGACCAGAGTCTCTTCTCTCCGTAAGTCAATTACTCTAGAGCCATTTCTTCAGTGGCCTAAGAACTAGTTCATGATGATTAAAATGGAAATCTGAGGATAAGCAGCCACAGGCAGACAATGACTTGGTCCCCTACCTGGTGGTTTCACAAAGGACACTTGTAAGTCGCTTCAGTAGAATTCTGTCCCTTCTTGGAGGAACTACCCAGAGATCTTGCATCACTGGGGTTCATTTGTCCACCTGGCATCATTAAACATTTATGAAGTACTTAGTATGTTAAAAAAAAATAGAGTAAGAAAAGCTTATATCCAAGAGCAACTCTTCTAGATTAAAAGAGACCAAGGAAGCATTATAATGAAGCATTATAATGAAATGTAATGTAATGTGATCTTGGATGCTAGATCCAAGAGGGAAAGCTTATAAAAAAACATTTTCAAGATAGTTAGAGAAATCTGAATGTAGACTGCATAATGGGATTATTGGTAATTTTTTAGATGTGATCATAGTATTGTGGTTTTATAGGAGAATGTTTTATGTGTCATCCTTAGAGGCAGGCTGACTTAGGAATGAGTGTTGTTTTGTTTGCAACTTGTCTTCCGATGATTCAAGGGGAAAAAATAGGCAAATGTGCAATAATGTTAGCAGTTGGTAAATCAAGGATAGAGTATATTGAATGTTCATTGACAAGTTCTTCAATTTTTTCTATAGATGAAAAAATTTCAAAATTAAAAAGACCAAAAAGAAATACTTGTGTCCACAAGGATTTTATCATTTACTTACCATTTATTCTTTTCACCAAGAGCAAAAATGACAACCCACTCCAGTATTCTTGCCTGGAAAATTCCACAGACAGAGGAACCTGGTGGACTACAGTCCATGGGGTCACAAAGAATCAAATGTGAATGAGTGACTGAGTGACTGAGCACACAAGGGTCAAAAGACGTGTGAATCACTATGTTTAATCCAAGGCAGAGTAAAATGGATAGCCAGTATAGTAATGGAGGTAGGAAGTCTTGGAAGCCCAGAGTGAAGAAAAACTCATTTCCCCTAGGGTGTTGGTGCTGGTGAGGACGGTCTTCTTTCTGTGGTAGAATTTGAGTTGGGTATAGAAAGATGGGTACAATTTCAACAGGAAAGAGGCAAGGGAGGGGATTTTAGGCTGAGGGGACAATAGAAGCAAAGTTACAGATCTGAACTTCATCCAGTATAATTGGAAGATAATAAATGTGTGAGGGATGCCCTGGAATTTAAATATTAATTGACATCAGAAGATAGGTGGCCTTGAATGCCATAGGACAAATTTCCAAATCTGACCTTCTCAAGAAAAGATAAATGAAATATATTCATCTTACATCCACAGCTGTTTGCCGTATAGGCATCAGCATGGTGGTAAGTTGCTTCAGTCATGTCCGACCCCTTGTGGTCCTAAGTACCATAGCCTGTCAGGCTCCTCTGTCCGTGGAGTTCTCGAGGCAAGAATACTGGATTGGGTTTTCATGCTCTCCTCCAGAGGAGGAGATCCCAACCCAGGGATCGAACCTGTGTCTCTTATGTCTCCTGCGTTGGCAGGTGGGTTCTTTACCATCAGCGCCGCCTCTTAGGCATCAGCATGGTTATCTAATTAATGAATTTTCTATGGCAAAACTTGTAGTGATTCTTCACAACAAGCATGTACGACTCAACTCTAAAATTTTCTCCACCCTCTGTAGATAGAATTAACTCTTTCCTATTCCTGGCAATCACTCATGCTCATCGACCATGTAGTGAGGTGCATGGAAGGCCATTCTTGACGATAGCCTGTTGCAACTACTTTCTCTAGAATTAACCCGCTTGCTCCTTATCTGTTTCCTTTTTGGATTTCCAGTCCAGAGATGCCACAATTCAGCTCCCAATCTTTGCCTCAAACTGCTTGCTACCATAGCCAGTCATTATTCTCAGCGTTCATTGGTTTCTTCAGATTAGCTTGGTTTTCTGGCTCCATGGATCGTGGCTACAGGAAAGTGGACTGGCTGCTGCCCAGCTCATGCCAGGGACCCACCTCAGCTGGATTAAACTCAGTGGGGCATCACCAGGGCAGAAGAGAAGCACATTCCTCTTATGTTCTCAGCAAATCTATGTACCTATTTTTTATATGGTATTTATCCTATTGCACTGAGATTGTTTTCTTTGTCCCTACTAGATCATGAATTCTTTAAGGGCAAGTACCACGTCTTAGTTTGAATTTCTAGGACTTAGTGTGCTGCCTGGCACTTACTAGGTCCCCAGTAAGTGCTTAATGAAAAAATTAGTGGATGAAGCAGTGTTCAAAGAGGACCATCTTTGAACTGGCATCCCTTTAGATTTCTGCACCACCAGTGCCTTATTTGAGTGTCTAATTGAGACTTGATGATTTCTGTAGGAACAACCAGCCATAAATAGGTCACAGAGAGTATGCATTATTGAAGTTCCATCTCTGGGCTTATTTGTATTAGTATGAATTTTAAGTATGGCCCCTTAGACAGTGACAATCTCCAGTTGTGTTCCTCTGGGGAGCTGCTTTTCCAATGCATGTAAAAGAGATCAACTCTCCCTTTGAAACTGCAGTGGGATTTTAAATTGTATCAACACAGAGCTTGGGAAAGGAGTTGAGTCATAAACCATAGTAATCAGACTTTGCTCTTACATGCAGCCCTTTTCACTAGCAGATCCACCACATAGACAACAAACACTAATTAAAATCAGAGGATTACTAGAGTTGTATTCCTGTTCTTTCTGTATGGGAAATGCATTGTCATCACATCTACAGAGGCATGGCCATTTCACCTCTTTGTTACACACCATAGAGTCAAAAGAACCAACTTCTGGACCTCCCTAGTGGCTCGGAGGCTGAGACTCCACACTCCCAAGGCAGAGGGCCCAGGTTCAATCCCTGGTCAGGGAACTAGATTTCATATACTGCAACTAAAGATTCTCATGTGTTTCAACTAAGCCCTGGCACAGTCAAATAAATATTAACAACAACAACAACAAAACCCCCTTCAGAACAGAGCAGTTTCCACGAAGAGCCCAGGCCAGGAACCATGGGGTCTGTTCTGATCACTAAATAACCATCCTTAGTCCCTATAACAGATGGCGGGTAATTGTGTTGGCTTGTATGTTTTGTCCTGGCAATGGTTCCTTGATTACTGTTTTCAAAATATTCTCTCTGTCCCTGATACCCATCCCCCACCCCACAGCCCCAGGCTCTATCTCTGTAGGGTAGGCGATGAGTCTCCAGTGCTTTCTAAATTCAGGACTGAGCTGACCATGTCTGTGGGATTCTTGTAGAAAATAAAAGTTTCATGCTGGATCCAATAGCAGCTTAAATCTCATGAAGAACAACATGAAGTGGCTTTGGTGACCAAGTCCATTAACTACCTGATTTGGCTTAGGGACTTTCCACCCTGAGACAGAGAAGACTTCTTATCTTTTTATCCATCTTCCTAAACTAGAAGCACAAGAGTCCTCCCCCTACAGATGACTAATTCTGTGGCCAAAGAATCCCATACCATACCCTCTTCTGAGTACTGTGCATAGAGCCATTCTGGGTCACTTCAATTCAGTGGAATTCAGTTTATTAATTGAGCATTTCTCATGAATGAGACACTGCGCCAGCTACTGTGAGAGTGGGAAATTAAATGTTAGACATTGACCCTTCTCCTCTAGGCTCTCTAGATCTGTAACACATCTCTGCCCCCACTTTGTGTAGGACTGGAGAACTGATTTCACCCTAAGATTCTATCAGATAAATTAGTAAAGAGAGGGAGATCCCAGGAAGGAGGACTATGGGTGGAATAAGAAATTATATTCAGTGGAGTATCTTAAATGAAAGGTGCTACGTAAAAGAAGAGTCTGTAAATTCATTTTTGCAAGATGCCTTTTCCCTTAGAAATATTCTGTCTAAATTCTCTGGCTTCAGAAACAGCCATTCTTCTATCTGCCGTTCAGAGGTCTGGTGATAAGAAGGCTATAAATGGTCTACTTTCATTATTTTGGGACATGTCTCTTCCTTTGGCTTGGATGCCAAGGGTCCACAGTTCATTAGAGAGTTGAAACAGTGGGCACTTGGTAAAGACCCATTCAAAGACAGACAAGCAGAATTCACTAAGTGGCTAGAGGGAAATGGTAGGTAAGCTTTGTGTATGGGAACGCCAATGCCTCTAGGTGAATGGGAGTGACAAGTTTGAAGTTAATTTTGCTCAAATTTCCCAGTCTATTTTCTTATGGGGGGCTTTTCTTGAGTTACTGTGACTCTATAAGGTTCTGTGTTCTGTGTAATAAAGAAGGGGCTCCCCACAAGCGATTTCATCCCACTATCAACCCTGCCATCCTTTAATCCACTAATTCAGGTTGTATTTATTCAGTGTCTGCTAGATGTCTGGCCTGCACTCATTGCTAGTTGTAAGCAGGCCAGCCCCATCCTCATAGACCGGTTGTATTACCTTGTGTATCAGCAAGTTCTTCAACTTTTCTGCACCTCGGTTACTATACCTGTCAGTCAGGAATGTTCATACTATTTTGTGGCATTTCAAGGAAGAGTAAGTGAAATGTTTGACAAACCCTGGTACTTGGTAGATACTCAATAACTTGAGTTCCTTCTCCCTTTATTTCTTTCAATTTGAATGTCTTCCTTGCAAAGTGTGGATAGAATAAGAGCTCTCTCAAGTTTAAATATTAAGAAAAAGCATGCAGGCCTCCCTGGTGGTCCAGTGGTTAAGAATCTGCCTGCCAGTGCAGGGGACATGTATTTGATCCCTGATCTGGGACCGTCCCCCGTGGCCTGGAGCAACTAAGATCATGAACCGCAGCTACTGAGCACATGTGCCACAACTACGGAAGCTGGAGTCCCCTAGAGCCCAAGCTCTGCAACAAGAGAAGCCACCACAACGAAGAGTAGACCCTCTTGCCACAACTACTAAGAGAGAAAACCTGTGCACAGCAACAGAGACGCAATGCACCCAAATAGAAATACATGTCAAACTGTTTTGTAAGCTCTCAATGACTGCAGTAATGATAATTTAGCATTGTCATCCTCAAAGAGCTTGCAGTCATGCTAGAAGGCCGTGACACGTATACAACGAAGCGCCTCAATGCTCCAGTGCTCTCTGTGAGGACTCCAGTGCCCAGCTACCCTCTAAGTGGTTTGGCCTAAACCATATTCCCTCTTCCAACATGGAAATGGGACAATAACGGAGGCTCCGTGGAACCTTTCAATGATTTGATATTTTGGGGGGATACCGAGATAGAAAACGGACTTGTGGACACAGTGGGGGAGGAGAGGGTGGGGTGAGCTGAGAGAGTGGCTTTGATACATGTACACTGCCATGTGTGAAATAGACAGCTAGTGGCATGAGTCCCTGGAGCACTGAGAGCCCAGCTTGGTGCTCTGTGACGACCTAGAGGGATGGGATGGGAGGTAAGGTGGAGAGAGGCTGAAGAGGGAGGGGATATATGTGTACTTAAACAGCTGATTCACGCTGTTGTATGGCAGAAGCTAACACAACATTGCAAAGCAGTTATATTCCAATTTAAAAAAATAGTGCCAAATTATCCTTCCTGCCAACTCAGCCATAAGAACGTGCTGCTTGAGAGTTCTTTCCACTGCTCTTCACCTCCCAGCTTCGACCCAACTGAGCCCCTGTAAAATCCCCTTTGTTCCAGCCACATTGGACAGCCTTGAAAGGGAAAATGTTAGTCTCTCAGTCGTGTCTGACTCTTTGCGACCCTACGGACTGTAGCCCCCCCTGCCTCCTCTGTCCAAGGGATTGCCCAGGCAAGAATAGTGGAAAGCATTGCCATTTCCTTCTCCAGGAGATCTTCCCAACGTAGGGATCCATCCCAGATCTCTTGCATTGCAGGTGAATTTTTTACCCTCTGAGCCATCAGGGAAGCCCTGGCCTGCCATAATTTTCCACAAACCCATCTTGTCCTGTTCACCCCTACATCTTGCTAATGCTGGACCCTGAAGCTGCAAGTGCAGCTTCTCCTTTCTGTCCTTGGCGTTATTGTGTTGTCAACTCACTTTCATCTTGTTTTGCCTGAATCTTTGTAAACCCCACAACAACCAGCACAGGTCCTACACATGGCATGTGTTCAATAAATATTTATTGGATGGATGCTTAATTTTCTTCTCCATGTTATATTCGAAAAGACTTCATTAAGGGATTAGCTGTATGAGGCATTGTGCCAGGTGCCCTACTGAGATAATTACATGAAGGATTCCTGTCCTTAAGTAGCTTAACATCTAAAACTGTTAAACAGATAGAAACAATCTTTTACAGCAGCCAATGACCTGGGTTCTTAACCTGGAATCGATTGATAAACCCTTTCCCCATGAAACCTTCGAAGTTATATGGAAAAAGTTGCATGCATGCATAATCTGGGAATAGTGTCCACGGCCCCAATGAGAATAAGAGCAGAAGAGGTAATGAGAAGCAGCAGATTGTGGATTTTATTCTGGATTTATTGTTGGACTCAGGAAGAAGGAAGGATAACTTTGGGGTTTTCCATTTGAGCAATTGAATTTTTCCATCTACTAAGGGAGGGATGGTTTGGTGCTGGAGGTGGGAGCAGATTTGGGGGAGGGGGAAGTCAATAGGTAAATAATAAAGTTTGCGATGTTTATTAGGCAGCCAGGCACACATGCCAGGGAGCAACTGCAAGTACAAAATAGAGCTCCAGGGGAATGTCTGGGCTGGATGTGGACGGACATTCAGGAACTGTCAGTGTGTACATGGTACTTAAAGTGACCAGGGAGGCACCCATGGGAGGAGAAGGCTAGGGAGGGAACGTTGAGACTTTCTGAAATGTAGAGATATGGAGGAAGAGGATCTAGTAAAGGAAACTGAGATGGAGAAGCCATGGTTTGAGGAGGAAAAGCAGGTGAATATGGCATTCTTGGAGCCAGAGAAGACAGTGTTCAGAGGAAATCAGGGGTCAGCCATGCCAAGTTTCTCTCCTAGAAACTCTATCATCTGAATGATATAGTTTCCTTGTCTGTCTGTCTTAATAGACTGAACTTCTTGAGTGCAGGAATCATGTCTTGTTTGTTTTAGAGTCCCTAGGGTATAGCACAAAGCCAGACACATGCTTGGTACTCACTCATCATCTAATGAATGGGGGAAAGAAATCTCAAAGATCAAGCAGCAGAATAAGAAGCCCTCTAAGCAGAGACCTCTATGGCTGAGATAGGCACTGCTTCTGACCTGAGTTTGGGGAGATGAAGGAGGGGGTATGACCTGTCTCCATACAGCAGGAGGCAGGACATTTGCAATGCTGTGTCAAAGAGCCAAAGCCTTGGTAGGACACTTAACCAGCAATGTCATTTGTGCACAGGGGCACTTGGCTGCCGAGCAACTGCTCTTCCACCTCCACCATCTGCTTGGTTAATTCCCAGCCCACTGGCTCCAGTGTCACTTACCTCTTAATTACCAGCCTTGGCTCCCACCTGGCTCAAGAGACCAGCTTTGCTTCCCTGTTACATTTTAAGCAGTGACCTGATGAGCCCATCTCTGCTGGCTGATGGGGCTCGCCTTAAGCCAGTCCTTCCCCCCTGAGATGTCCTGAACTTGCCCATGTAGGGGTTTAGAGCAGTCAGACATCCTGGTGGCCTTGGCAGCTCTAAGCTGGTTCTGTCCAATCAGGGGCAATGCCCCATAGGACAAACTGGCATTTAGAGGCTCTGAGAGCAGCTGGCTCAGGAGAAAAACCAATTAAACAGAGAGTTGAGAGATGCCTGGGATCCATGGCCTAATCTACCATGGGTGGATTTTCCAAGTCAGGATGATGGTAACTACCTGAATCCTGGATGCTCTGTATATACTTCTGACATTCTAGAAAGGAACCCAGTGTAGTTGGTTTATCTCACCCCAGATGATGTCTATTCTTAAATGATCCTGCCACTAAAGAAGTTCAGCCTTTTCTCCTATTTCAAGTGGAAGAGTTGACTTTGGGTTTATGGCATCTTGGTTTTATGGCATGACCCTAGAGTGCAAAGCTTGCCCCAGCTGAGCTGAATAAATATGCCTCTTTGTAACTAATGCTTTTTCTTTAATTCCCAAAGAGAAACCCCAAAGTTTACCCTTCTGGATTGAGTTGCTTCTATTGTATCTTAGTCTTTGCTTATGTGGGAAAAATTTCCATGTCTCTGATGATGAAGAGGACCGTGATGCCTAGATTTCTGAGTGTCATATGCTCATTGGGAGATAAAACATATAATCCAGATATATGTTGTTGTTCAGTTGCTATGTCGTATCAGACTCTTTGCAGTCTCATGGACTGTAGCATGCCAGGCTTCTCTGTCCCTCACCATCTCCTGGAGCTTGCTCAAACCTGTGTCCATTGTGTCAATGATGCCATCTAACCATCTCATCCTCTGTCAGCCTCTTCTCCTCCTGCCCTCAATCTTTCCTAGCATCAGGGTCTTTTCCAGTGAATCAGCTTTTCACATCAGGTGGCCAGTGTATTTGAGCTTCAGCTTCATCATCAGTCCTTCCAGTGAATATTCAGGGTTGATTTCCTTTAGGATTGACTAGTTTGATCCCCTTGTTGTCCAAGGGACTCTCAAGAGTCTTCTCCAACACCACAATTCAGAAGCATCAATTCTTTAGTGCTCAGCCTTCTTTATGGTCTCACATCTGTACGTGACTACTAGAAAAACCATAGCTTTGACTATATGGACCTTTGTCAGCAAAGTGATGTCTCTGCTTTTTAATATGCTGTTTAGGATATATGCTGCTGCTGCTAAGTCACTTCAGTTGTGTCCGACTCTGTGTGACCCCATAGATGGCAGCCCATCAGGCTCCCCTGTCCCTGGGATTCTCCAGGCAAGAACACTGGAGTGGGTTGCCATTTCCCTTCTCCAATGCATGAAAGTGGAAAGTGAAAGTGAAGTTGTGTCCGACCCTCAGCAACCCCATGGACTGCAGCCTTCCAGGCTCCTCCATCCATGGGATTTTCCAGGCAGGAGTACTGGAGTGGGGTGCCACTGAACAGCCCTAAAAGGTAGATTTTGACTGGTATATTTATAATGAATGTTCTAGGGAATGGGGGCTTTTGTTAAGAAACCAACAAGAAAACCCATTTTCCCATTGCATCCCTTGTATCCTAGTGGAAAGGGAAAGAGAAAGAACCCTTTTTACTCTCCCTTTTTACAGCTGGTAACTGAGGCATAAAGTGATGTTACCCTCTGGGTGGATCTGGGACTTGAACCTGGCTCTTTGTTTCTCTAAAGGCAGAGGTTCTTTGAGGGTGGAGCAATCATGTGATTCCTGATCCATCCTTCTGGGAGGGAGATGGCGGAATACTGCTCTGTTAAAGGTGCTCAGCAACATCCCTAGCAATCCAGTGTGTGTCAGAATCCTTAGAGCACACAAAGGGGGAACAAAAGGGGCAATCTTCAGAAATATTCATTAGGCTTTCATGTTTAGAGAGTGAATGTTTGTATGATAAACTGCTTAGCGAAAGTCCTAATAAAATCCTGACTAATGAGTTGTGGGTTAAAATGTGTTGAAAAGCAGTTATCTCTTTTCATCTTGACTGAAGAACTGTGGTCTCTGGAGCTGAGATGGTCACTGCATGGCTCAGCCATGCTCTCACTAAACCCCAACAGGGCATAGAGTCAGAAGTAGTTTGGGGAAATCGGTTCTTACTACCAAGCCCTGGTCTCAGATGGGGTGGATTCTCATGAGCTGGTGAACAGAAGCTGACCCTTCATTCTTCACCAGGTCTTACCGAGCACTTGTTCAGTGCTATGCTAGGTTCTTTGGCCAACAGAGAAAACCCACAAAGGGCGTGCATTCTAAGTAAAGAGTCAATTGTCTGTTATTCATTTTGTACATTATTCATTCAGCATGTGAATGTTATATACCCACTATGTGCTAAATTTCCCATATCTAGTGTTGAAACGTGGAGGTGGTATAGAATAAGTTAGGCTATGCTGAAGGGGCACAGTAGTAAAAAATTTGCTTGCAGCAGAAGATGTGGGTTTGATCCCTGGGTCAGGAAAATCCCTTGGAGAAGGGAAGGGCTACCCACTCCAGTATTCTTGCCTGGGAAATCCCATGGACCGAGGAGCCTGGTGGGCTATGGTCCATGGGGTCGCAAAGAGTCAGACACGACTGAGTGATTAAACAACCACCACATCAAATCCCACATTTCAGAGCTTTAATACAACAAAGGTTTATTTCCTGCCCAGGTAACACATCAGACAAGGCTCCACGCAGTCTTTCAGGGACCTGTATGAATGGGAGCTTGCCACCTTACAGTTGCACTTTGGGGAGACATGTGACCTAAGGGTTTCCAAGGAAGGGAAGAGAAAAATGGATGAGGCATACTGGCTTTCAACCTGCAGCCCAGAAGTGACATCTGCCACTTTTGCTTATAGTTTGTTGACTCAAACTAGTCATATGGCCTCAGAATTATGCAAGAGAAGCTGGAAAACATAGAACACCTGGGATATTTGATGAGCGCTAACAGTTTCTGCTACAGGTAGGGAGTGGATATTAAGAGACACAACTTCTTCCCTCGATTACTGTGCAAAGCTGTGATACAAAGCGGGTGATGTGATGCTAAGCCTCATCAGAGAAACACAGACCATGTGCTGAGGACATTCAGGCCTGATAGATTAGTGGGGCTGAATCCAGGACAGAACTGCGAAGAATACGGTACTGGGGCCTGGGGATTAGTAGGTTTTGATAGACTTTAAACAATGGATGCTGGTGGGAAAACCAAGTAGAATAGTGAAGAGTTTGCTAGAGGGCAGGATTTGTGAGGAGGAGAAATAATATTAATGATAATGGTAATAGGAAATACACAGGCAGTGCCAAGAATATGCCAGGTTCCATTCTAAGTGCTTCACATGTATTAAGTCTGTAATCATCTCAATAATCCTTTGTCAAAACTGAGGCTCAAGGATGTGAAGTAATCCCCCAAGGTCACACCCGAGTATGGCAAAGTTGGGTCCTCACCCAGGCAGTCTGGCTCCAAAGTGGGTAACCACCACTATCCACTGGTTGGGGGAATAGGCAAGGGCCAGATTTCAGAAGATCAAATTTGCCTGAGCATCTATTCTGAAGGCAGAGTGTTCCATGGAAGGTTTCAAAGCAGCGGCATGGCTTGATCAGATTTGCAATAAAGTCATAGGCAAGTTGTGCTACCCAGGTGGCTCAGTGGTAAAGAATCCACCAGCCAATGCAGAGGCCAAAGGAGACACAGTTTGATTCCTGGGTCAGGAAGATCCTCTGGAGAAGGAAATAGCAACCCACTCCAGTATTCACGCCTGGGAAATCCCATGGACAGAGGAGCCCAGTGGGCTACAGTCCATGGGGTTGCAAAGAGTCAGACACCACTGAGCATGCACGCACGCACACATAGACAGCTTAGGTCGTGTGTGTGAAGATCTAGGAGAAAAAAGCAGAAGGCTTTGTGGGTCCCTGAAGCTAGGTTCTGAGAGGTGGGGTGACTAGGGTGGATCAGAGAGAAATTAAGGACATTGTAGGCAGAGGACAAGCTGCCTGGGATATAGCAGGAGTGAATTTGGTTTGGAAGAGGTAGTGGGATTTGCCTGGCTCACCTGGAACCGGTCTCCTGGGGTCAGGATAGATGGGGAAGAGCATCACTTGGTGAGGGATTTTAATGTCAAGCCAAGGAGTTTGATTTGATTTAGGAGGAAGGAGAGAGACATCAACTGCTTTGAAGACAGCTGAGGAATGTGTCAGGAGGCACCTCTCTGCCCTTCACTGTCCCCGGTCTGACTCTCGTCACAGGCCCCAACACACCCGGCCTTTCAAAGCCTGGGGGCATTTTCAAAGTAAACCTGAAAGGCTGCTTGTCATTCTTTCACGAGATCTCCCCTGCCCTACAAGCCATCAAATAATTGCGTTCAGGTTGTTGTTTTCTTTCTTTTTTTATTTTTACAAGAACCATTACAAAGGTGTGCAATATCAGACACTTACACATCTGTGAATGAGACTGTAGGCTAAAACGTGCGAGTTCCCATCTCACCTAATGAACCAGAATATGGTTTTAATTTTTGAACTGTAAAAATGTTCTGCCTTTTTTGGTCATCCCTACAGAAGATTTCATATTTTAATAATTCAATGCAGCCTAATTACTTTAATTAATCACCTTCTTTTCAGATGTGTCAGTAAGCTTTGTTATTTTCTTGTTACTGTAGGTACTGTTGGGAGTTTTCAGGATTTTTTTTTTTTTTTTTAATATATGGAATAGTCCAGGTTAACTCTTTCGTAACATCTGAGATGTGTATTCTTCCCTGAGAGTCTCTGTCATTCACAAATGGTGCCTTAGGTTATAGCCATAACTCGCATCTGTTCTGTTACATTGCTCTGTGACTGGTTAACAAAACTATCTCTGGTCATTCTGTGTCTTAAAAACTGCTGTCTGGAGACAAAAGTAAAATGCTATTTAGAGCAAGTCAATATTTTTGCATCTTTCTGAGTCATGATGAATATACTGGGAATGATAATAGCTTTTATTGTACAATCAATATAATTTGCTTCCCTTGCAGGAAAGCATAATTAGCTTACAGTTCACACAGTGGCAATGAAAATGTTCTCCTTTCTGAAGTTTGTGGGTAGAGGGTCCTTTCCTGCTCAGAGTGGGGGTGTCCCCTCAAGGCTCCAGATCCAGGCAGACTGGAGGGGGGTGGTCACTAAGCAGATCTCTAAAATTTCAGGGGCCTTTGTTAGTTCTTTGCACCAAGGAATGACAATGCTTTTATTTTAGTTTTTATTGTTTATATATTTTTTTATCTTTTGGCCATACCTCCTGGCATGTAAGATCTTAGTTCCCTGACCAGGGATTAAACTTGAATCCCCTACAATAATGGAAGTACAGGGTCTTAACTGTTGGACTGCCAGGGAAGTCCCAACAATGCTTTTATATAGAGTTGCTGTTTTAGTCACCAAGTTATGTTCAATTGTTTTGCAATCCCACAGGCTATAGCCCACGAGGCTCCTCTGTCCATGGGATTTCCTAGGCAAGAACACTAGAATGGGTTGCCATTTCCTTCTCTAGGGGATCTTCTCGACCCCGGGATCGAAACCATGTCTCCTGGATTGGCATGCAGATTCTTTACCACTGAGCCACTTGGGAAGCCCTTGTGTTGTTGTTTAGTTGCTAAGTTGTGCCAGACTCTTTGTGACCCCATGGACTGTAGCCTGCCAGGCTCCTCTGTCCATGGGATTTCTCAGGTAAGAATGCTGGAGTGGGTTGCCATTTCCTTCTCCTAGGGATCTTCTTGACCCAGGGATCAAACCTGTGTCTCCTGCATTGGCAGGCAGATTCTTTACCACTGAACTACCTGGGGAGCCCTTATATAGAGGTTCAGTTCAGTTCAGTCACTCAGTCGTGTCTGACTCTTTGTGACCCCATGAACCACAGCATGCCAGGCCTCCTTGGCGTCCATCACCAGCTCCCAGAGTCCACCCAAACCCATGACCATTGAGTCAGTGATGCCATCCAACCATCTCATCTTCTGTTGTTCCCTTTTCCTCCTGCCCTCAATCCCTCCCAGGATCAGGGTCTTTTCAAATGAGTCAGCTCCTCACATCAGGTGGCCAAAGTATTGGAGTTTCAGCTTCAACATCAGTCCCTCCAATGAACACCCAGGACTGATCTCCTTTAGGATGGACTGGTTGGATCTCCTTGCAGTCCAAGGAACTCTCAAGAGTCTTCTACAACACCACAGTTCAAAAGCATCAATTCTTCGATGCTCAGCTTTCTTTATAGTCCAACTCTCACATCCATACATGACTACTGGAAAAACCATAGCTTTGACTAGACGGACCTTTGTTGACAAAGTGATGTCTCTGCTTTTGAATATGCTATCTAGGTTGGTCATAACTTTCCTTCCAAGGAGCAAGCGTCTTTTAACTTCATGGCTGCGATCATCATCTGCAGTGATTTTGGAGCCCAGAAAAATGAAGTCAGCCACTGTTTCCACTGTTTCCCCATCTATCTGCCATGAAGTGATGGGACCAGATATCATGATCTTAGTTTTCTGAATATTGAGCTTTAGGCCAACTTTTTCACTCTCCTCTTTCACTTTCATCAAGAGGCTTTTTAGTTCCTCTTCACTTTCTGCCATAAGGGTGGTGTCATCTGCATATCTGAGGTTATTGATATTTCTCCCGGCAATCTTGATTCCAGCTTGTGCTGCTTCCAGCCCAGTGTTTCTCATGATGTACTCTGCATATAAGTTAAATAAGCAGGGTGACAATATACAGCCTTGACGTACTCCTTTTCCTATGTGGAACCAGTCTGTTGTTCCATGTCCAGTTCTAACTGTTGCTTCCTGACCTGCATACAGGTTTCTCAAGAGGCAGGTCAGGTGGTCTGGTATTCCCATATCTCTCAGAATTTGCCACAGTTTATTGTGATCCACACAGTCAAAGTCTTTGGCATAGTTAATAAAGCAGAAATAATACAAAAATTGGATATGCAGAGGCTCGAAATTAGAGCCTGGCCTTGAATACAGTCTGTACTACTTAAAGGACAGAGTTCTCATATTGATTGCTTAACTGGCCCCGTATTTCTTCCTCCCTCTCTCCTCTTCCCTCTCCCCTTTTCCCCACCCCTCTTTTTATTCCATGAAAGGGAGAGCTCAGATTTTATGATTTTTATCCATTTTCCTAATAAATATAAAAGGGCCCCCAATTAATTAGTGCATTTAGATATAAGGAAGGAGGACACCATGTAACCTTCCTTGTGCTTTTCTGGAACATTCTGTCCCCCTTGGAGGCTGCCTGGCCCCCCACCCCTCAGTGAGGGCTGGCTGCCTGTAACTTCGTTCCCAAGCATATCACACTCCCTGGCACTAGTCTCTGGAGCCTCTGCTTGGTTCAGGCGGGGCAGCTTTGTAAGCAGTCTGAGGTTTTACGAGGACTGAGAACAAAGTGAGATTTGAGTGGAGACCTTGACTGAAGTACATCTCACAGGATTCCTGGTGAAAGGCTGCAAAGAGGCCTCCTGTTTGGGGCTTAAGTTTGAACGCTTTTATTTTGAAATGCTGACTGTTTGAAATCAGATTTATTCAGCCTCTACTTTGGCTTTGAACTGAAGCATATAAGCTACCTGTCACCTGAAGCATTGCAATTAGGGTCTGCACTTGGAGCTGTGTTCTCTATCAATGCTGAGGGGTGGATGGAGGCAGAGACTGGGATTTGTGTGGCTGAAAGAAAAATACCTGTTTAAAAATCTTCCTTTTTGCTTTATATTTCCTCCCATTTACTGCTCATGTCACACCCTCTTCCCCCCTAAATCTTGGGAAGTCACAGAAATCCACAAGAAGAAATCAATAATCAGATCAATTCTTGTCATGAATCCAATAAAGGCTTATGGTTGAAAACTCTCCTGGTCCTTCTGAGTCTCCTAAAATGTTCTCTGGCAATCAGAGATGTTAATTGGTTGAAACTGCCTGTGGTCTTAGGAAGTCCTCCGATTACAAGGAGAAATCCTTTTATGTTGCTGGATTCCAGCCACAGAATCTCTGAAGTTAGGAATCTGGCAAGAGGTAGAGCCCCCTCCAGGGTGTAAATAAACTGGCTAGGTCTGTAACCCAATAAGAAGTGAGTTTATTGCATGTGTGTTTCAAGTCACCCAGCGCACACCCTGTACATTTATTAAAGAAAAGGTGTGGGTTACAGCCTGAGCCCAGACAATGGAATATGGCAAGGGAGGTGGATGCTTGTCAAGTCTGGGCCGTCAATGGAGGGAAAGAAGGGGCCCTGCAGGGATCAAAGCTTTTCTCCTGCGTAGGTTTGCAAGGAACTGCCTAGAATTCAGCCGCTGAGAATGACTGGCACACAAAACTGCTTACTTTGCTAGCCGGCAGGCTGAGACTCAAAGGGCTTAAGTGGGTGAATGTTTTATAGCCCAGCTCTGGATGCCCAGTGACATTCTGTGCTGAACTATGCCTACACGTGGTTGTTACCAGACCCGCGCTGAGGCCTGGCAGCAAGTTGGGAGGTTGGGAGGTCCGCGACGCCTTAGGCGGAGAACGTGATGAGTGTCCCCCCATCCCCTTTTACTTACACGAAACTGTTTCACTTACATTGCTAAAGGTTGTTTGGGGTTCACCTAACGGTGATTAAGACCAAAGAAAGCATGCAGCCCCGCTCCACCCATGCTCCCACCTCCCGACTCCAGCTCTCGCTTGCATACTGCTCCAGACTGCTGGTGACTGTGAGCTATTAGTGAAACGCAGGACACTGTGAACAAAGCTGCCCCTTAATTGCTCATTCTGCAGCTTTAGTCCCTCAGACAACACTACCCACCTACACCTCTAAAACAGATGTAACTGCCTCCCCCCATAAATTTACAGTACCCCACTTTAACATAGCAAATAATAATAGTCCAGCCGGAGAGTCTTTTTTGTGTGTGTGTGACTCCCCGCCCCCTCCACCTCCATCCACTTTATTCCCATTGGTTCCTGTGAAGTCCCAGAGAACCAATGGGATTCCGCCCCTTCATTCATGTCCTAGCAACAAGCCCAGTTCCAATCTTTCTCTGCCAAACTAACACCTGAAAAATTACATCATGAATAATGGCAAAAGCAGCAAGGGCCAGAGAAAGGACTTTTTTTTTTTTTTTCATCTGTCTGCTGCAGAGTTCATTTAAGGTGTTTTAGTCTAGATTCTTAAAGCAACAACGTCCTAGATTTTTGCCTCTGTTTTTTTCAGCACTTGGGTTCACATTTATAAAATAGCTAATGAACAGTAACAGTATGTAGTAAAAGGCCGTTAGGTGAAGTGAGGGAGAGACATTTTGTTAACTGTGTTCTCTGAGCGTTCCTTTTAACCCTCTTCTTTCAGGGAAACCCCCAAAGTGGAGACATAGATTGTTCATATACCATATTTGGGGGGGGGGACGATTAAAATATCCCAAACCACAGAAACTGCCGACCCACTCTTCCAGACACAAAGCCTTCGTGGTGGCTTCTCTTGCTCCTGTTAACTACACCCAAGGCCCTTTATATTTCTACTTTGGAATAAAGGGCTCATTCTGTTACGGGGGTTGGAGCCAGGGAAGGAATTACCTTACGAATCTGTGAGCTGTGTGAGGTGGTTGGTTAAGGGGGCCGCAGGATGGGTGCGGTGAGCACCGGTGTGTCTGCGCACGTGCACAGTTGCAAATGCAGACAGGCAGCTGGGGAAATGCAAGAACAACGAGATCCAGATGACCGCCGAGGGGGAGGCTAGGCGGTAGGGAGTGGGCTGGGGGAGGAAAGAGGAGGGCCCAGGAGGGGAAGGCCTCTGGGCAGGCAGACTCGTTCTCTCCAAATGTGCGAGGGTTTCTAATGAAAATGTCCACCCTTCTAGGCATTTTTCAAGACCCAGACGCTGATTTGCCGCTTCCGGTTTGCCCACCCCACCCAGTCTAGCGCAGAGCCGCAGACACAAAGAGCCGCAGCGGCGCTCGGCGGGGAGAGGGAGAGGGCGGAGGTTCGCACCTGCCGGTGTCCAAGTGCACCCCTTGCGCCGCGGCCCAAGGTCCCCGCCCCTCCACCATTCCAGTGCCCTGTAAGCATCTACGTGGTGCCTGTGGCAAGAACTGGGAAGGGCCCCCGGGCCCCCAGGCCACCTCGGGCGCCTTGCCGGAGAAGCAGAAAATAGATACATTCGGTGCCTGGCTCCGATGCGGAGTTTGCAGCTCGCCTCTACCATTTCCTTGGCAGCGGAGTGGTTAGAGGGGTTGGCAGACTTTCTGCGTTGGGGCTTGTGAAACCGCATGACTATATAAGGCCGGGGAAGGAAAGAGAAGGGTGCCAACCTGAGGGAGAGAAGGAAGTGCAGCGGGCTGAGCTAGAGCTGTCCCCTTCCCACCACCCTCCCCTCGCCCCCGCCACCTCGTCCAACCCCATTCCCCTGCCCTCTACACGTTGCAGAGATAATAACTCCTCCAGCTGAAGTTCTGCTGTGAACTGTGGCATAATGACACATCCTGGAGGGGCGGGGCTGGGCGGGGCGCTGCGCTGGTGTCTGCAGGAAAGACGTTCATTCCCTGGGAGCTCCTGGACAGCTGCCTCCTGCTCTTCTGGCTTGACAGTCACCTGGCTTCGGGGCGGGCCAGGACGGAGACCCAGAGGTCCAGAGCCTCAAATATCTTGGTCTATGCCACACGTTCCGTGGTGCAGAGAATTGCCGGGGCGAGGAGGGCACAGTTCGGAGAAAGACATGGTTGGACTGGACTGGGCGGAGAAGGCAGTAGGGGAAGGAGCACTGGAATAGGAGGCTGGGGTCTCGTGTTAGTTCCGGCTCCGGCAGGAGAGCTAGAGCAGTGCTGTTTCGGCTGCTACCCATTGTGGCTGTTGCGGAGATCAAATCAGATGGTTCTTGGAAGGTGCTTAGAACCTTAGTCAGGTGAGATGTCAGTACCTTCCCACTGGCTTCTTGGGTGAGTCTGGAACCTTGAGTTAAGGGAGCTGTCCCCAGTTGCATCCTCCTTGAAAAGCTCTCTTCCCACCCTTGGCTCCTGTGGTGTAAATGGTCTGTTCTCCAACCTCTTGGGTGCTTCCTTCAATCACTGTTCTTGGTGGAATCTGCTTCCTCTGGCAGAGTCTTACCTGCTGGTTGTCCTCTGGGCTCTATCCTGAGCCCTATTCCCTGCAACCTCTGCTTTGGTGATCTCATACTCTCAAAGGCTTTGATAATTTATTCTATCCTGATAACCTAGTACAGTTAAGCCCAGCTCTCCCACACTTCAGGGAGTTCCAGTAATTGGGACTTCCCATATCAGGGTCCTCTAGGTACTTCAGATTTTTAAAACTTTAATTAGTTTATTTCATTGTGGCTGCACTGGGTCTTTGTTGCTGCGTGTAGGTTTTCTTTAGTTGTGGCGAGCAGGGGCTACTCTTTAGTTGTGGTACATGGGCTTCTCTCATTGTGGAGCACGGACTTTAGAGCATGTGGGCTCAGTAGTTTCAGCTCCTGGGCTCTCCAGTATGGGCTTAGTAGTTGTGGTGCACAGGCTTAACTGCCCTTCGGCATGTGGGATCTTCCCGGACCTGGGATCAAACTCCTGTCTCCAGCATTGGCAGGAAGATTCTTAACTGCTGGATCACCAGGGAAGTCCTTGTATGTACTTTAGATTCTGCATTTCTCCCATCTTCTCCACCCTCCTCTTGATCTGCTTCTTCACCTTTGTGTAGTCATCTCAGTGAAGAATGCTTCCACCCCTAGAAACATCCAAGGTGGAAACTTGGCTAGCATCCTGAGCAACCCTCCTTCTCCCTTATCTCCCAAGTTCAACTTGCACCAACTTGCACCTGTTGCCTCCTATTTAGCAAATACATTGACTTCTCTGCCCTTCTGTGGCCACTGACTGAGTATAAGCACTTAGTCGTCTCACCTGGATGCTTGTATCAATGCTGGACCACCGCTGTAGGTCTGGCCTGATTGGTCCTGCCCAGGACCCCTCTGAGGCTTTCTTTGTTCTCTGGATGTCCTCTGACCTGGCTCCCTGTCTTTTGTGCTTCATCTTGTTCCACTGTTTCTCTTGTTCTTAGGGCTCTTCACAAGTAATTTCCTCTAGTCGCTTTGATATGCTTCCTTCCCCCACTTAGAGACTTCCTAATGCAAAATGCACCCTTCCATTAGATAGATTCTACCCATTCATCCTCAGGCTCCCACCTGGATGGGAGCCTTGGGGAAGCCTCTTCTGCCCTCTTTAGTCTCAGCCAGGTTCCTTTCTGTATGTTCTCCCAGAGCTGTTCAGCTTCTTTCAGCTTAAAATTGAGCATTCCACTTACTTAATTAATGTCTGCCTTGGACTGAGCGTCTTCACTTTCACTTTTCACTTTCATGCATTGAAGAAGGAAATGGCAACCCACTCCACTGTTCTTACCTGGAGAATCCCAGGGACAGGGGAGCCTGGTGGGCTGCCATCTATGGGGTCGCACAGAGTTGGACACGACTGAGGCAACTTAGCAGCAGTAGCAACGTCCATAAGGCTATGGTACCATGAGAACAGAAACCTTATTTTTTTTTCCTTCACCATTATAGCCTTAAATACTTAGCATACAGTAGGTGCTTAAAGAATATTTTTTTGGACAGACAAGACACTCGCCCAACTATGTGTCACCAATCCATATGATAAACATGATTTCTTGCTATATAAGACTGCATAAGCAGGCAAGTTTGAGGACAAAGTTCAAAACTTTTAATCCAACTTATATGATCTTTTTTGATTACTTAAAATCAACATTATTGAGGTGTAAGTTACATGCATTAAAATGAATCCATTTGAAGTGGGCTGTTTTGAATTTTGACAAATGTATGGACCCATGTCAGCACCACCACCATCAAGGTCTAGAACATTTTCATTACTTAACACGTCTCTTTGCAGTCAATCTTCACCCCTCTTGGACCTAGGCAACCATAAGCCCGATTAGTACAATGTTGCTTGTTGTAGAATTTCCTATAAGTAGAATCATCCAGTGTGTACTGTTTGTATCTGGCCATTATTACTCAATGTTACATATTTGAGATTTGTTCTTGTGGCAGCATATATTAGTAGTTTAGTAGTTATTATTATTATTTTTTTGATTACTGAAGAGTAGTCCCTTATATGAATCTATCACAATTTATTCATTCATCTGTTGATGGACATTTGAATTATCTCCAATTTTGGATATTGTGGTTAAATCAGTCTCAAACATTTCTGTATAAGTCTTCATATGAACATATCTTGCATTTCTCTTGGGTAAACGCCTACGAGTGGAATTGTTAGGGCTTAAGGTAAGTGTGTGTTTAACTTTATTTGAACCTGTCAAGCAGTTTTCCAAAGAGTTGTCCTATTTTGTGCTTCCACCAGTGATGTATGAGAGTTCCAGTTCTACACACTTAGCAACACCTGTTATTGGGTGTAGTGGTGTCTCATTGCGCAATGGATTTTTATTGTGGTGATGACTCCAATGATTTTGAGCTTTTCTTCATAAGCTTACTGGCCATTCATATATCATCATTTGTGAATTGTCTGTTCAAATCTTTTGTGTCCATTTTTAAATCAGGTTGTTTGTATTCACCATATCAAACTGTAAAGAAAGAGAAATCTGTATCTACCACTATTTCCTAGTCTGTGGCTTTTCCTTTTATTTTCTTAACAGTGTCTTTCAAATAACAGAGCAGAAATTTAAAATTCTGATAGATGTAATATATATCATTTTTTATGGTGACTACATTATTTGTCCTGAGAAATTATTGCTACCCTAAGAGTGATAAGAGTTTTCTCCCATGTTTTCTTCTAAAAGTTTTGTGGTTGTAATATGTCTTTTTCTTCTGAATGCTTTAGGTTCAGATTCATTTATTATTTTTAAACTTTTTATTTTATATTGGAGTGTAGCTGATGAATTGGAGAAGGAAATGGTGACCCACTCCAGTATTCTTCCCTGGAAAATCCCATGGACAGAGGAGCCTGGGGGAGCTACAGTCCATGGGGTTGCAAAGAGTTGGACACAACTGAACACATACATGCATGCATAGCTCATCAACAATGCTGTAATATTTTCAGGTGCACAGCGAGCGACTCAGCTATACATATACATGAATCCATTCTCCCCTGAACTCCCCTCCCATCCAGGCTGCCAGATAACATCAAGAAGAGTTCCCTGTCCAACAGTAGGTCTTTGCTAGTGATACATTTTAAATATAGCAGTGTGTACACGTCCATCTCAAACTTCCTCACTCTCCCTTTCCTCCATCCTTCACCCTGGCTATCATCATTTCCTTCTCTAAGTCTGTGAGTCTGTTTCTGATTTGTAGTCACATTTGTATCATTTCTCTGATTGATTCTGAGTTCCTTTTGGTGTGTGATGTAAAAGATTTATGATTTTCTGCACAAATTCCTGTTATTCTAACACCAGTTTTTGAAAAGTCTGTTTCCTCCATTGAATTACCTTGCTAATTCAGTGCCCCAAATGTTGAAAAACCAACTGACCAAATAATGTGTGGGTCTATTTCTGGACCTTCTGTATTCTCCACTGATTTGTATGGTTATCCTTACACCAATCCTGCATTGCACTGTTTAGTGTAACTTTATAGTGAATCTGAAGCCAATATAATCTCCCAACTTTGTTCTTTATCTAAAATTATACCATATATATCAAAGACTCTTGGCATTTCCATATAAATTTTAGAATCTGCTTGTCAAATTCTATAAGAAATATATATATAAAATATAAAAAATTTTCCTTTACTTTTTATTATAGATATTAGTGGTTCAATTTAAAATGTTAACATTGAATTCTTGATATACAACTCATTTAGTCATGACACACTTATTTTTATACATCACTGAATTCATTTTGCTAATATTTTTCAAGTTTTTTGTGTCTATATTTTTGATGGATATTGGTTTGAAATTTTTCCCTGCAATTTCAGAGAAGGCAATCGTACCCCACTCCAGTACTCTTGCCTGGAAAATCCCATGGATGGAGTAGCCTGGAAGGCTGCAGTCCATGGGGTCGCTGAGGGTCAGACACGACTGAGGGACTTCACTTTCACTTTTCACTTTCCTGCATTGGAGAAGGAAATGGCAACCCACTCCAGTGTTCTTGCCTGGAGAATCCCAGGGACGGGGGAGCCTGGTGGGCTGCCATCTATGGGGTCACACAGATCGGACACGACTGAAGTGACTTAGCAGTCCTGTAAAATGAGTTGGTAAATGCTCCCTCTTTTTCTGCTTTCTGAAAAAGTTTTTGTGAGATGGTTATTATTTCTTACAGGTTTGTTAGAACTCACCAGTGAAATCATCTGAGATTGGAGTTTATTTGGGGGAATGTTTTAATTTAAATTCAATCTATTTAAATATATTTTGTGTTTACTTATACATTTACTAGTTCAGCATTCTTCATTTCTTTATGTTGATCTGAGTTCCCATCTGGTGTCATTTTTTTTTCAGTCTGAATTTCATTAACATTTTTTTTGGAATGCAGATATGCTGGTGACATTTTTTTTTTTTTTTTAGCTTTTAAAAAAAAAAAGTCTTAACACGTGTACACCCATGGTGGATTCATGTTGATGTATGGCAAAACCAATACAATATTGTAAAGTAATTAGCCTCCAATTAAAATAAATAAATTTAAATTTTAAAAAGTCTTTATTTTGCTTCTATTTTTAAGGAATATTATCAATAAATACAGAATTATTGATTGGCTTTCTTTAAATGTGTCATTCAATTGCCTTCTGGCTTACATTATTTCTGGGGAAAGTCTGCAGCCATTATTTGCCTTTGGATATGTCTTTTTCTTCTGGATGCTTTTGCAATTTTCTCATTACCTATGATTTACAGCAGTTTCACTATGATATTTCTAATATTTTCACTTTCTACTTGCTCTTTGTTGGACGTTTTGGATCTGTGGGTTTATAATTTTTATCAAGTTGGGTAAATTTTGGCTTATTTATTTAAATATTCTTTTATGCTTCCCCTTGTGGGACTCCAATTACACATATGTTAGACTGATTTATATTGTCTTCCGAGTTGATATCATAAGCAATTTTTTCAATCTTTTGTTCTCTTTCTGCTTCTTGTCTAAAAGCTCACTGGTCTTTTTTCCCCCTGCAGCATTTAATCTGCTATTAAGTAAGTACACTTAATGAATTTTTAATATCAGATATATTTTCAGCTCTGGACATTTCATTATGCTTCTTTTTTATATCTTTAATTTATCTCATTACTTTTATGTTTTCCTTTAAATCTTCAAACATGTATATTAGCCATTTTAAAGGTTTCATCTGCTACCTCCATTGTTTAATGTCTGTCACAATTTTTATTGTTATTTTTCAAAATATTACTGACTATGGGTTATTTAACAATTCTTGGTGTTGGGCAACTGGTATTGGAGATTGTGATTGCAATATTGTTCAGTTATATATTGTTTTCTTTTAAGGAATGGTCAGTCTTCTTTTGGCAGGCCATTAGGTTACTTGTGGAACAGTCTGATCCTTTCAAATAATTTTTTAAAGCGGGCTTATTTATTTTAAGATTTTTTCATGGGATAATTTAACCATAAGTAATTTATGACCATTCTCAGTATCTATTGAATGTCCCCAAGGATCAACACATTTTCTCCACGGGGGCTGGTTGGAACTTGACTATCTCCTAGCCTCATGTGAGCTCTAGAAATGTTTAGCTTTCATCTGATCAGTATTTGTTCTTTGCCTGACCCCATGCCATTTCTTCTTGAGCTTGTGAAGCTTAGTACTTAATGGAAGACTCAAGAGGATTGCTATGCAAATATCTGGATCTCTTTCCTTCTTAGATTCCTTTTCTATGGTATTCTATTCTACAAATTCTAGCTACCTCAACCTTTTGAAATGCTGATCTCTGTCTCCTCAGTTCAGCAAGACTACTGTGCTTTGCTTGGGCTGCTTCTCTCTGTACCGCGACCTTGAAAACGATTTCAGACAGAATGCCTAGCTTACCACAGGACTTGTCTAGCTTGTATCTCTTTTCTTAGGGATCACAATCAAGCACTGCCTCTTTTCTAATGTCTGGAAATGATAGTTTTCTTGCTTTTGTCTAGTTTTCTAGTTATTTGCCATCGGAGGGCGATTGATACATTTTTAACCAGGTTACATAACAGAATTCTCATTTTATATATATTCTTCTAAAGAAACGACCAAAAGTATAAAACACTACAAAAAATGAAGATACAGCACATTCATTAGTACATAATTACTCTAATAATCCTTTTCAACTAGGAAACAAGATTAGTGGACTTAGTCATAATGAACACACTAACTTAATGTTTCTCTTTATTATTTAATAATGTTTTTGAGGATTCTGCCTATATGATGTTTACTATTAAGCTGTTTCCAGAATTTTTCTTTTCAATTATGAAAATATTTGTCTACTTCTAGTCTTTTGATATAATAATATTTATAAATAGCATCAGTTTATTTATAGAATGCTTACTTTGTGCCAGACAGCATGTTAAGTATTTTATGTACATTATCTTTATTCATCACAATGCTATCAATTTCTTCTGTTATCTTTACTACGTAGACACTAGACAAAGGAATTGCGAATAAGTGATATGACACCCAAGGGACTCAACTAGAAAAAGGTGGAGCTGGAATTCAAATCAAGGTAGTTTGCTTAGAAAATGCCAGGTTAGCCACTGTAAGTTATCCTTAGCATCACCTTTCTCAGTCTTCATGATTTCTCAGAATTTGTATTATGATCAAGCTTCTTAATTCTTCTTTACTTCTAAATATCATTTGTGATACCCAAGGAATGGCAAATATGAGCAACAATATGGGGAATTTTAGTGTTTATGGAGTATGTTCTACTGATTAATTCACTCCATCTCTTTCTAGTCTTAAGGCATTGCAGGCAAGTGGAACAATATGTAAAACAACAACAGAGACACAAAACTGTGGAACTCATTAATTCAAATGCAACATGGGGATGTTTCATGGCAACTTCAGATGGATGTTGTGAAAGTAAAAAAAGAGGAAACATTTTGGATACATAAGGAACTAATCATGAGAATGTGCATTTAAAGTTCATAGATATATTTGGCAAAACAATGAGTACAACACCTGCATGGATTTAATTAGTGCTTTTCTTGTGAAGAATGGAAAGTACTTAAATATACCATAGAATATTATTGTTAGTGGTTTTAGGAGGGGAAGTCATTCACCAAACAAGACAGACAAGAAAATCGTGAGACCCAGACAAGAGCAATATGTTAGAGGCAGAGGAGACCCAGAGTAAGGACAGATCAGCCTAACTCTTCTATTTAAAGATGAGGAAGATTTGCCTGACAGATGGGAATAATAAGAGCTGGAGCAAGGGCATTCCAGGCTAATGGAACAATATGTATAACAATATAGAGGCATGAAACAGGCCACATTCTTTTTGATTTACACACACACACATATACATGTATGTATATACATACATATATATTCACAGACCATTCAAATAAGGTTAAAATCTTAATTTTATTCCCCAAAGAGTTTATAACATAGACAAATAGATCAAATTGATCAACTGTAAGTATGGAAAGAGAGTATCACTAATATATGATAGAGGTTTGAGATAACTATCAAATAATAATAATAAGTGAATATCATGCTATGTGTGTGTTCAGTCATGTCTGATTCTTTTGTGACCCCATGGATGGTAGACTGTCAGGCTCCTCTGTCCATGGAAAACACTGGAGTGAGTTGCCATTTCCTACTCCCGAGATCCTTGGGATCTTCTCAACCCAAGGATCGAATCCACATCTCCTGCATTGGTGGATTCTTTACCACTGCATCACCTGGTAAACCCTACAAGTGAATGTCCCTTGTAGGAATACAAGCACACAAGGGTGTGCTAAATGCCAAATGACTAATGCCAACGGTAAGACCAATGGGAAGACAGAGCAGAGGATCTTCATTTTGGGTAGCATGATTAGGAGAGTCCTTGAAAGAGAAGTGGGGTTGATCCAGACTTTGAAGGGTGGGTAGATTTTGGGAAGTAGATGAGAGAAGGTGTCCCAAGAGAGTGAAGAACAGTATAAGCCAAAGCAGATAGGAGAAAGGCATATTCTGAGGCAGGGAGAGATGCATATATAGAAGGGGAGACCATGAGGTAGGCATCACCAGATCATGGTGGGCCATAAAAGCTAAGTTAAGTTTTTAAGTTTGTCCTGTAGTATGTGAAGGATCCTCAAAGGGTTATGGGCAACATTCATGGTCTTCTTGTTCAGTTGTGTCTGACCCTTTGTGACCCTGTGGACTGCAGCCTGCCAGGTTTACCTGTCCTTCACTATTTGCCAGAGTTTGCTCAAACTCATGTCCATTGATTGGTGATGTCATCCATCTCCTCCTCTGTTGCCTTCTTCTCCTGCTTTCAATCTTTCCCAGCATCAGGGCCTTTTCCAGTGAGTCTTCACATCAGGTGGCCAAAGTATTAGAGCTTCAGCATCAGTCCTTCTTAAGAATATTCAGGGTTGATTTCCCTTAGGATTGGCTTGTTTGGTCTCCTTGCTTTTCAAGGGACTCTCAAGAGTCTTCTCCAGCATCACAATTTGAAAGCATCAATTTTTTGGCGCTCAGTCTTCTTTGTAGTCCAACTTTCACATCTGTGCATGACTACTGGAAAAAACCATAGTTTTGACCATATGGACCTTTGTTGGCAAAGTGATGTCTCAGCTTTTTAATATGCTGTCTAGGTTTGTCATAACTTTCCTTCCAAGGAGGAAGTGTTTTTTAATTTTGTGGCTTCAGTAAGCATCCACAGTGATTTTGGAGCCCAAGAAAATAGTCTGTCATTGTTTCCACATCTATTTGCCATGAAGTGATGGGACTGGATGCCATGATCTTAGTTTTTTGAACGCTGAATTTTAATTTAGCTTTTTCACTGTTTTCTTTCACTTTCATCAAGGGGCTCTTTAGTTCCTCTCTGCTTTCTGCCATACTGGTGGTGTCATCTGCATATCTGAGGTTATTGATATTTCTCCCGGCAATCTTGATTCCAGATTGTCCTTCAACCAGCCCGGCATTTTGCATGATGTACTCTGCATATAAGTTAAATAAGCAGGGTGACAGTATACAGCCTTGATATACTCCTTTCCCAATTTGGAACCAGTTCATTGTTCCATGTCTGGTTCTAACTGTTGCTTCTTGGCCTGCATACAGGTTTCACAGGAGGCAGGTCAGATGGTCTGGTATTCCCATCTCTTGAAGAATTTTCTACAGTTTGTTGTAATCCACACAGTCAAAGGCTTTAGTGTAGTCAAAATCTCCTGGAGAGGGAAATGGCTACCCATTCCAGTATTCCTGCCTAGAGACTTCCACGGAGAGAGGAGCCTGGTGGGCTATAGTCTGTGGTGTCACACTCATTATTTATGGACTAAGATGAGTTATAAATAATGTGACACATTAAAACAATTCTTAAAATTCTTGGGACTTCTCTAGTGGCCCATTAGGTAAGAATCTGCCTTCCAGTGCAGGGGACATGGGTCCAATCCCTGGTTGGAGAACTAAGATCCCATAAGCTAAGGGGCAGCTAAGCCTGCACACCACAACTAGAGAAAACCCCAAGTCCTGCAACGAACAGCCCAGGTGCCACGACTAAGACCAAATAGATAAACACTTAAAAATACTTCTTAATCAGTTAACATGTGTGAGGATACAGCAGTGAACAGAAGCAAAGCCTCTACTCTGACAGAGCTTAAATTCTAGTAGCAGAAGTGGGTATGCGTGCTCAGTTGTGCCCGACTCTTTGCGACTCAATGGACTGTAGCCCACCCGGCTCTTCTGTCCATAGGATTTCCAGGCAAGAATAGTGAACTGGGTTGTCATTTCATCCTCCAGAGGATATTCCCGACCCAGGGACTGAACATAGATCTCTTGTATCTCCTGCATCAGCAAGCAGATTCTTTCCCACTGGGCCTGCTGGGACACCCAACTGAAAGTAATCACATGGGGAGAGAGAAGAAGATGGCAGAGGAGTAGGTGGACATGGAGTATATCTCTCTCCACGGATGTCAGGAATACACCTTCAGACACAGAAGTGCATGCAGAACACCAGCTGAGAGTGGACAGGAGTACCTGACCAGAGGAAAAGAATATATAGACCCATGCAAAACTTGGTAGGACAAAGGAACTAGGGGGAAAAACAGAAGTGTTAATAGGACTGGACCTGTCCTCAGCAGGTGGGGGAACTGAAGTAGGGGTCCAATCCCCACATTGGGGCAGTTGTCTGAGTCAGAGGAGAGACATTTAAGGCTGAGAATGAAACAGCTGAGCTGTGGCAGCCTAGATGGAATGAGAATCACAGTCCTTGCCACAGCCATATATACCTCGGACAGGGATGCAGGTCCTCTGGAAGGTGCAGCGGCTGGGAGCTGGAATTTAGGGATTGTGGAGCAATTCCCAGGCAAGGGCTGCTGTTGAGTGCAGAGAGATGGATGGAAGGGATGTGAGGGAGGAGATTGTGGCAGGAAATGCCTGTGGAGAAAAGCCAGGCAGTCATGGAAGCAAGGTGATACTGCTGAGTCACACTTAAGGGGTGGAGCCATCACCATAGCCTCTCTCCCCTGACACACCCACCTTAGCAGCTAAACAATAGAGAGGCTGGCCTGAAAGTGAAGTGAAAGTTGCTCAGTAGTACCCAACTCTTTGCGATTCCATGGACTGTATAGTATAGAATTCCCCAGGCCAGAATACTGGAGTGGGTAGCCCTTCCCTTCTCCAGGGGATCATCCCAACCCAGGTCTCCTGCATTGCAGGCGGATTCTTTACCAGTTGAGCCACCAGGGAAGCCCTATCAAAGGCCTGATGCACTGAGCTATAGAGTAGGACCCCACTCAGGGTGCCCGTTTAAGTGCCTGACACTCCAAAATACAGAGTAGGACCCTAGCCAGGGGGGCCCCTCTATTGCCTGATGCCAAACAACAGAGAAGGACCCCAGGCAAGGAAGCCCTCTAAATGCCTGTATGGGTGGAGCTATGGAGAAAGGCTGAGGATGGCCAAAGAGGCCTTCTGATCACCAGCTACAAGAGGCTGGAAAAAAGACTCTGATAGGGCCATAACTCCTGGGGCAGAGGCAGTCTGTGTTCCTGCACACGTGGCGCCGCCAGGGTCCCCACAAGCCAAGAAGCTGCGCCACCTTCATGTTCAACTCTCACTGGGGCAGAGCTGCCACAGGGAAAAAAATCTTGTGTCTAGGTGCGCAGGGTTACTTTGGTAGTGTCCAGCTCTTTGTGACCTTGTAGATTGTGGCCTGCCAGGTTTCTCTGTCAGGGAGGGGGTTCTCCATGCAAGCATACTGGAGCGTATTGGCCAGCACTGGTTGCCAAACCCTTCTAGAGCACTATATTTCCTGCTACCCTAACCTCCAACTCCCCTGAGTACCTGTGGGGCCAAAACCCCCGTGACCCAAGCAACTGTACCACCTCCACCCCTGGCCCTCACAGGGGCAAACCCAAGTCCTCCAGGGAAGCCTCAGGAGCAAACCCCAGTGGACAACCCATGTACAGAGGTGGAAATAAAACCACAATCGAAACCCAAGGTCAGTGTGACTAAGGAAGAAGACCCAAAACCTTCCCACCAGCTGCACGAGCTGCAGATTATATCCACACAGTCAACTAGGCAGACTCTGTGTCTATGAAATATTTAAAAGGTCATTTAGAGTTCCCACAAAAGAAAACACACTAGTTCTGAAAGCTGTGGACAATGGAGGCAAGAACACAGAGGCGTAGGACTAGATTAGAATCTGAGCTGCCCCCACAGCAGGTCCAGAGATCAGCACAGCGTTAGAGGGCATCCTAGGGAGGTGAGGGGGACTGTGACTCCCAGTGAGGGAAAGGACTCTGACAGCAGTGACTCAAGAAAAACATTTATTATTCTTATGTTTTGACTTATTCTTATGTTTTGCTCTGTAGATTCTTTTGGATTTTCTTTTCTTTGCTTTCCTCCCCATCCCCACCCCATGGTAGTTGTCAATTTTATTGGCACTATGAAATCTAATTAAGCTTTTAAGTTTAAAAAAAAAAATTTTTTTTTTTCTCAGTCAGATTTTTTATTGTTATAAACCTCTGCCTCTATATTGGGCTTTTACAGTTCTGGGGAGCTTTCCTTTATTCTTTTTCTCTCTCTTTTTTTTAATTTTAATTTTTAAAACCTATTATTAGTTTCCCTACATTTATCCCTTTGTTCAGTCGCTCAGTCGTGTCCGACTCTTTGCGAGCCCATGAATCGCAGCACACCAGGCCTCCCTGTCCATCACCAACTCCAGGAGTTCACTCAGACTCACGTCCATCGAGTCAGTGATGCCATCCAGCCATCTCATCCTCTGTCGTTCGCTTCTCCTCCTACCCCCAATTCCTCCCAGCATCAGAGTCTTTTCCAATGAGTCAACTCTTCGCATGAGGTGGCCAAAGTACTGGACTTTCAGCTTCAGCATCATTCCCTCAAAAGAAATCCCAGGGCTGATCTCCTTCAGAATGGACTGGTTGGATCTCCTTGCAGTCCAAGGGATTCTCAAGAGTCTTCTCCAACACCACAGTTCAAAAGCATCAGTTCTTCGGTGCTCAGTCTTCTTCACAGTCCAACTCTCACATCCATACATGACCACTGGAAATACCATAGCCTTGACTAGACAGACCTTAGGTGGCAAAGTAATGTCTCTGCTTTTGAATATACTATCTAGGTTGGTCATAACTTTTCTTCCAAGGAGTAAGCATCTTTTAATTTCATGGCTGCAATCACCATCTGCAGTGATTTTGGAGCCCCCCAGAATAAAGTCTGACACTGTTTCTGCTGTTTCCCCATCTATTTCCCATGAAGTGATGGGACCAGATGCCATGATCTTCGTTTTCTGAATGTTGAGCTTTAGGCCAACTTTTTCACTCTCCTTTTTCATTTTCATCAAGAGGCTTTTTAGCTCCTCTTCACTTTCTGCCATAAGGGTGGTGTCATCTGCATATCTGAGGTTATTGATATTTCTCCCAGCAATCTTGATTCTATCTTGTGTTTCTTCCAGTCCAGTGTTTCTCATGATGTACTCTGCATAGAAGTCAAATAAGCAGGGTGACAATATACAGCCTTAACATACTCCTTTTCCTATGTGGAACCAGTCTGTTGTTCCATGTCCAGTTCTGACTGCTGCTTCCTGACCTGCATACAGATTTTTCAAGAGGCAGGTGAGGTGGTCTGGTATTCCCATCTCTTTCAGAATTTTCCCCAGTTTATTGTGATCCACACAGTCAAAGGCATTGGCATAGTCAATAAAGCAGAAATAGATGTTTTTTCTGGAACTCTCTTGCTTTTTCCATGATCCAGCAGATGTTGGCAATTTGATCTCTGGTTCCTCTGCCTTTTCTAAAACCAGCTTGAACATCAGGAAGTTCACAGTTCACGTATTGCTGAAGCCTGGCTTGGAGAATTTTGAGCATTACTTTATTAGCATGTGAGATGAGTGCAATTGTGTGGTAGTTTGAGCATTCTTTTGCATTGCCTTTCTTTGGGATTGGAATGAAAACTGACCTTTTCCAGTTGTGTAGCCACTGCTGAGTTTTCCAAACTTGCTGGCATATTGAGTGCAGCACTTTCACAGCATCATCTTTCAGGATTTGAAACAGCTCAACTGGAATTCCATCACATCCACTAGCTTTGTTCGTAGCGATGCTTTCCAGGCCTACTTGACTTTACATTCCAGATGTCTGGCTCTAGATTAGTGATCACACCATCATGATTATCTGGGTCGTGAAGATCTTTTTTGTACAGTTCTTCTGTGTATTCTTGCCACCTCTTCTTAATATCTTCTGCTTCTGTTAGGTCCATACCATTTCTGTCCTTTATCGAGCCCATCTTTGCATGAAATGTTCCCTTGGTATCTCTAATTTTCTTGAAGAGATCTCTAGTCTTTCCCATTCTGTTCTTTTCCTCTATTTGCATTGATGGCTGAAGAAGGCTTTCTTATCTCTTCTTGCTATTCTCTGGAACTCTGCATTCAGATGCTTATATCTTTCCTTTTCTCCTTTGCTTTTTGCCTCTCTTCTTTTCACAGGACCAACCTTAGGAGGGCAGAAACCAAAAGGAAGAAAGAATTCAACCTTGAAGCCTGGGAAAAGGAAGACCTCAAACACAATAAGCTAAAAAAATAAAAATAATGAAAAGGCAGAGAAATACTACACCAATGAAGAAACAAACTAGAAACACAGAAGTACAAATAAATGAAGAGAAAATAAGCTAACTACCTGAAAAATAATTCAGAATAATGATAGTAAAGAGGATCAAAAACCTTGAAAAGAAAATGGAGAAAATGCAAGGATCAATTTAACAAAGACCTAGAAGAATTAAAAAATGAACATGCAGAGACAACACAATTACTGAAATTAAAAATACTTGAGAAGGAATCAATAGCAGAATATCTGAAGCAGAAGAATGAATCAATGAGCTGGAAGATAAAATGGTAGAAATAACTTCTGAAGAGCAAAATAAAGTAAAAAAAAAAAAAAAGAATGAAAAGAACTGAGCATAGTCTCAGAGACCTCTGGGACAATATCAAATGCACCAACATTCGAATTATAGGGGTCCCAGAAGAAGAAGAGAAAAGAGTATGAGAAAATTTTTGAAGAGATTATAGTTGAAAATTTCCCCAACATAGAGAAGGAAATAGTCAATCAAGTCCAAGAGGCACAAGAGTCCCATAAAGGATAAACCCAAGGAGAAATATACCAAGACACATACTAATCAAACTAGCGAAGACTAAACATGAAGAAAGAATATTAAAAGCAGCCAGGGAGAAGCAACAAGTATCATTCAAGGGAAACCCCATACACTTAACAGCTGATCTTTCAGCAAAAACTCTGCAGGCCAGAAGGGAATGGCAGGATATATTTAAAGTACTGAAAGGAAAAAATCTACAACCAAGATTACTGTACCTGGCAAGTATCTCATTCAAAATTGATGGAGAAATAAAAAGCTTTTCAGACAAGCAAAAGTTAGGAGAATTCAGTACCACCAAACCAGCTTTACAACAAATGTTAAAGGGACTTATACAGTTAAGAAATACAGAGAAGGAAAAATATCTACAAAGTCAACCCCAAACAATTAAGACAATGGCAATAGGAACATATATATCAATAATTACTTTAAATGTAAATGGGTTAAATGCTCCAACCAAAAGACACGGACTGGCTTGAATGAATATACATACAAGACCCATATATAGCTGTCTGCAACAAACCCACTTTAGACCTAAAGACACATATAGACTGAAAGTGAGGGGATGGAAAAATATATTCCATGCAAATGGGAAGCAAAAGTAAGCTGGAGTAGCAATCTTCATATCAGACAAAATAGACCTTAAAATAAAGATTATAAGAGATAAGGAAGGACATTACATAATGATCATGGGATCAATCCAAGAAGAAGACATAACAATTGTGAATATCTATGCACTCAACATAGGAGCACCTCAATACATAAGACAAACACTAACAGACATAAAAGGAGAAATTGACAGTAACACAATAATAGTAGGAGACTAACACCCCACTTGTACCAATGGACAGATCATCAAAACAGAAAATTAATAAGGAAACACAACTCTTAAATAAATACATTACATGAGATGGATCTCACTGATATCTTTAGGACATTCCATCCAAATGCAGAAGAATACACCTTCTTCTCAGGTGCACATGGAACATTCTCCAGGATAGGCCACATTTTGGGTCACAAATCAAGCCTCAGTAAATTTAAGAAAATTAAAATCATATCAAGCATCTTCTCCGACCACAATGCTATGAGACTAGCTATCAACTGTAAGAAGAAAACTGTAAGAAACCCAAACACATGGAGATTAAACACATATTTCTAAATAACCAACAGGTTAATGAAGAAATCAAAAGAAATTAAAAATTTTCTAGAAACAAATGACAATGGAAACATGACAACTCAAAACCTATGGGATGCAGCAAAAGCAGTTCTAAGAGGGAAGTTTATAGTGAAACAATCCTACCTCAAGAAACAAGAGAAATATTGAATAGACAACCTAACTTTACACCTAAAACAACTGGAAAAAGAACAAAAAAACCCCAAAATTAGTAGAAGGAAAGAAATCATAAAGATCTGAGCAGAAATAAAAAGAAATGAAAGAAACTATAGTAAAGATTAATAAAACTAAAAGCTGGTTCTTTGAGAAGATAAATTGACAAATCTTTAGCCAGACTCATCAAGAAAAAAAGAATCAAATGAAGAACATTAGAAATGAAAAAGGAGAGGTTACAACAGACAATGCAGAAACAGAAGGGATTATAAGACACTATTATGAACAACAAGTGGCCATAAAATGGATAGCCTGGAAGAAGTGGACAGATTCTTAGAAAAGTTCAATCTTCCAAGACTAAGCCAGGAAGAAACATTAATTACGAGAAACCCAATTATAAGCACTGAAATTGAAGCTGTGATCAAAAATCTCCCCCCCCCAAAAAAAAAAAAAGCCCAGGACCAGATGGCTTCTTAGGAGAATTCTATCAAACATTTAGAGAAGAGCTAATGCCTATTCTTCTAAATTTTTTCAAAAAATTGCAGAGCAAGGAACACATCCAAACGCTTTCTATGAGGCCACCATCACCCTGATACCAAAACCAGACAAAGACAACACACATAAAAAGAAAACTATGGGCCAATATCACTGATGAATATAGATGCAAAATCCTCAATAAAATTTTAGCAAACAGAATTCAGCAACACATCAAAAAGCTCATACAACATGATCAAGTTGGGTTTATCCCAGGAATGCAAGGATTCTTCAATATACACAAATTAATCAATGTGATATACCATATTAACAAACTGAAAGATAAAAACCATATGATAATCTAAATAGATGTAGAAAATGCCTTTCACAAAATTCAGCACCCATTTATGATTAAGACTCTTCCAAAAAATGGACATATAAGAAAGGTACCTCAACACAGTAAAGGCCATATATGATAAGCCTACAGCAAACATCATTGTCAATGGTGAAAAACTGAAAGCATTCTCCCTAAGATCAGGAAGAAGACAAGGGTGTCCACTTTCACCATTATTATTCAACAGTTTTGAAAGTCCTAGCTATAGCCATCAGAGAAGAAAAAGAAAAAAAGGAATCCAGATCAGAAAAGAAATAAAGCTCTCACTGTTTGCAGATGACATGATTCTGTACATAGAAAATCCTAAAGATAGTATAAAAATTGCTAGAGCTAATCAGTGAATTTAGCAAAGTTGCAGGATACAAAATCAATACACAGAAATCCCTTACATTTCTGTATACTGACAATGAAAAATCAGAAAGAGAAATTAAGGAATCAATCCGATTCACCATTGCAACACAAGAATTAAACATCTAGGAATAAACTTACCTAAGAAGACAAGCTGTACACAGAAAATTTATAAGATACTGATGAAAGAAATCAAAGATGACATATACAGATGGAGGGATATTCCATGTCCCTGGGTAGGAAGAATCAATATTGTGAAAATGACTATATTACCAAATGCAATCTACAGATTCAATGCAATCCCTATCAAACTATCAATGGCATTTTTCACAGAACTAGAACAAAATTTTTAACAATTCACATGGAAACACAAAAGATCCCAAACAGCCAAAGCAGTCTTGAGAAAGAATAATGGAACAGGAGGAATCAACCTTCCTGACTTCAGATTATACTACAAAGCTACAGTCATCAAGACAGTATGGTATTGGCACAAAAACAGAAACATAGACCAGTGGAACAAGATAGCCCAGAAATAAACCCACGCACCTGTGGGTACCTTATTTTTGACAAAGGAGGCAAGAATATACACTGGGGCAAAGACAGCCTCTTCAATAAATGATGCTGGGAAGAGTTGACAGCTACATGTAAAAGAATGAAATAAGCACACTTCCTAACACCATACCCAAATATAAACTCAAAATGAAAGACCTAAATGTAAGAAACTATGAAACTCTTAGAGGAAAACAAGAACTATTGATAAGATAAATCAAAGCAAGATCCTCTATGACCCACCTCCTAGAGTAATGGAAATAAAAACAAAAATAAATAAGTGGGACCTGATTAAACTTAAAAGCTTTTGCACAGCAAAGGAAACTATAAGCAAGGTGAAAAGACAACCCACAGAATGGGAGAAAATAATAGCAAGGGAAACAACTGACAAAGGATTAATTTCCAAAATATACAAGCAGCTCATACAACTCAATGCCAGAAAAACAAACAACCCAACCCCAAAGTGGGAAAAAGACCTAAACAGATATTTCTTCAAAGAAGACGTACAGATGGCTAACAAATACATGAAAAAATGCTCAACATCGTTCATTATTCAGTTCAGTCGCTCAGTCATGTCTGACTCTTTGCGACCCCATGAATCACAGCACGCCAGGCCTCCATGTCCATCATCAACACCTGGAGTTCACTCAAACTCATGTCCATCGAGTCGGTGATGCCATCCAGCCATCTCATCCTCTGTCATCCCCTTTTCCTCCTGCCCCCAATCCCTCCCAGCATCAGAGTCTTCCAATGAGTCAACTCTTCACATGAGGTGGCCAAAGTACTGGAGTTTCAACTTTAGCGTCAGTCCTTCCAAAGAACACCCAGGACTGATCTCCTTTAGGATGGACTGGTTGGATCTCCTTGCAGTCCAAGGGACTCTCAAGAGTCTTCTCCAACACCACATTTCAAAAGCATCATTCTTCAGCGCTCAGCTTTCTTCACAGTCCAACTCTCACATCCATACATGACCACTGGATATACCATAGCCTTGACTAGACGGACCTTAGGCGGCAAAGTAATGTCTCTGCTTTTGAATATGCTGTCTAGATTGGTCATAACTTTTCTTCCAAGGAGTAAGCGTATTTTAATTTCATGGCTGCAGTCACCATTTGCAGTAATTTTGGAGCCCCCCAAAATAAAGTCTGACACTGTTTCCACTGTTTCCCCACCTATTTCCCATAAAGTGATGGGACCAGATGCCATGATCTTCGTTTTCTGAATGTTGAGCTTTAGGCCAACTTTTTCACTCTCCTTTTTCACTTTCATCAAGAGGCTTTTTAGTTCTTCACTTTCTGCCATAAGGGTGGTGTCATCTGCATATCTGAGGTTATTGATATTTCTCCCGGCAATCTTGATTCCAGCTTGTGTTTCTTCCAGCCCAGCGTTTCTCATGATGTACTCTGCATAGAAGTTAAATAAGCAGGGTGACAATATACAGCCTTAACATACTCCTTTTCCTATGTGGAACCAGTCTGTTGTTCCATGTCCAGTTCTAACTGTTGCTTCCTGACCTGCATACAGGTTTCTCAAGAGGCAGGTGAGGTGGTCTGGTATTCCCATCTCTTTCAGAATTTTCCCCAGTTTATTGTGATCCACACAGTCAAAGGCTTTGGCATAGTTAATAAAGCAGAAATAGATGTTTTTCTGGAACTCTCTTGATTTTTCCATGATCCAGTGGATGTTTGCAATTTGATCTCTGGTTCCTCTGCCTTTTCTAAAACCAGCTTGAACATCAGGAAGTTCACAGTTCACGTATTGCTGAAACCTGGCTTGGAGAATTTTGAGTATTACTTTACTAGCGTGTTAGATGAGTGCAATTGTGTGGTAGTTTGAGCATTCTTTTGCATTGCCTTTCTTTGGGATTGGAATGAAAACTGACATTTTCCAGTTCTGTGACCAATGCTGGGTGTTCCAAATTTGCTGGCATATCATCTTTCAGCATTTGAAATAGTTCCACTGGAATTCCATCACATCCACTAGCTTTGTTTGTAGTGATGATTTCTAAGGCCCACTTGATTTCACATTCCAGGATGTCTGGCTCTAGGTGAGTGTTCACACCATCGTGATTATCTGGGTAGTGAAGATCTTTTTTGTATAGTTCTTCTGTGTATTCTTGTCACCTCTTCTTAATGTCTTCTGCTTCTGTTAGTTCCATACCATTTCTGTCCTTCATTGTGCCCATCTTTGCATGAAATGTTCCCTTGGTATCTCTAATTTTCTTGAAGAGATCTCTAGTCTTTCCCATTCTGTTGTTTTCCTCTATTTCTTTGCATTGATCACTGAGGAAGCCTTTCTTATCTCTCCTTGCTATTCTTTGGAAGTCTGCATTCAGATGCTTATATCTTTCCTTTTTTCCTTTGCTTTTCACTTCTCTTCTTTTCACAGCTATTTGTAAGGCCTCCCCCAGACAGCCATTTTGCTTTTTTGCATTTCTTTTTCATGGGGATGGTTTTCCCTGTCTCCTGTACAATGTCACGAACCTCAGTCCATAGTTCATCAGGCACTCTATCAGATCTAGTCCCTTAAATCTATTTCTCACTTCCACTGTATACTCATAAGGGATTTGATTTAGGTCATACCTGAATGGTCTAGCGGTTTTCCCTACTTTCTTCCATTTAAGTCTGAATTTGGCAATAAGGAGTTCATGATCTGAGCCACAGTCAGCTCCCGGTCTTGTTTTTGCTGACTGTATAGAGCTTCTCCACCTTTGGCTGCAAAGAATATAATTAATCTGATTTCGGTGTTGACCATCTGGTGATGTCCATGTGTAGAATCTTCTCTTGTGTTGTTGGAAGAGGGTGTTTGCTATGACCAGTGCATTCTCTTGGCAAAACTCTATTAGCCTTTGCCTTCCTTCATTCTGTATTACAAGGACAAATTTGCCTGTTACTCCAGGTGTTTCTTGACTTCCTACTTTTGCATTCCAGTCCCCTATAATGAAAAGGACATCTTTTTTGGGTGTTAGTTCTAAATCATTCTGTCATTTTTGAGATTGCATCCAGTACTGCATTTCAGACTCTTTTGTTGACCATGATGACTACTCCATTTCTTCTAAGGGAGTCCTGGCTGCAGTGGTAGATATAATGGTCATCTGAGTTAAATTCACCCATTACAGTCCATTTTAGTTCTCTGATTCCTAGAATGTCGACGTTCACTCTTGCCATCTCCTGTTTGACCACTTCCAATTTGCCTTGATTCATGGACCTAACATTCCAGGTTTCTATGCAATATTGCTCTTCATAGCATCAGACCTTGCTTCTATCGCCAGTCACATCTACAACTGGGTATTGTTTTCACTTTGGCTCCATCCCTTCATTCTTTCTGGAGTTATTTCTCCCCTGATCTCCAGTAGCATATTGGGCACCTACTGACCTGGGGAGTTCCTCTTTCAGTATCCTATCATTTTGCCTTTTCATACTGTTCATGGGGTTCTCAAGGCAAGAATACTGAAGTGGTTTGCCATTCCCTTCTCCAGGGACCACATTCTGTCAGACTTCTCCACCATGACCCTCCTGTCTTGGGTGGCCCCACAGGGCATGGCTTAGTTTCATTGAGTTAGACAAGGCTGTGGTCCTAGTATGATTAGATTGACTAGTTTTCTGTGATTATGGTTTCAGTGTGTCTGCCCTCTGATGCCCTCTTGCAACACCTACCATCTTACTTGGGTTTCTCTTACCTTGGATGAGGGGTATCTCCTCACCACCACCCCTCCTAACCTTGAACGTGGAATAGCTCCACGCTCATAATATGAGCTAATAATAGCTCATTATTAGAGAAATGCAAATCAAAACCACAATGAGATATCACCTCACACCAGTCAGAATGGTAATCATCAAAAAGTCTACAAACAATAAATGCTGGAGATATTGTGGAGAAAAGAGAACACTCTTGCATTGTTGGTGGGAATGTAAACTGATACAGCCACTATGGAAGACAGTATGGAAGTTCCTTAAAATCTAGGAATAAAACCACCATATGACCCATCAATCCCACTCCTAGGCATATACCCTGAGCAAACCAAAATTGAAAAAGACACATGTATCCCATTGTTCATTGTAGCACTATCTGCAATAGCTAGAACATGGAAGCAACCTAGATGTCCATCAACAGATGAATGGATAAAGAAGTTGTGGTACATATACACAATGGAATATTACTCAAGCATATAAAGGAACACATTTGAGTCAGTTCTGATGAGGTGGATGAACCTACAACCTGTTATACAGAGTGAAGTGAGTCAGAAAGCTAAATATCATATTCTAACGCACATATACAGAATCTAGAAAAATGGTACTGAAGAATTTATTTACAGGGCAGCAATGGAGAAATGGGATCTTCCCAACCCAGGGATAGAACCCAGTTCTTGCACATTGTAGGCAGACGCTTTAACCTCTGAGCCACCAGGGAAGCTCTACTGGAGAAATAGACATAGAGAATAGACTTATGGACACGGGGAGAGGGTGAGATGGATGGAAAGAGTAACATGGGAAAGTTTCATCACCATACTCAAAATAGATAGCCAATGGGAATTTGCTGTGTGGCTCAGGAAACTCAAACAGGGGCTCTGTATCAGCCTAGAGGGGTGCGATGGGGCAGAAGATGGAAGGAAGATTCAAAAGGGAGGGGATATATGTATACCTATGGCTGATTCATGTTGAGGTTTGACAGAAAACAAAATTCTGTAAAGCAATTATCCTTCAATAAAAAGATAAAACAAAAACATGTGCATTTAACATGTCAAATGGTGGTGGGTATATGTTGGAGAAGAGAGTCCAGTAAGGAATAAAAGAATGATGGTCTGATGTGTATTATTTATATAAAGCAATCAGGGGGAACCTCTTTGACAAGTTGGCCTTTGGGGAGAGAACCCAGGGAGGGGGCAGGCCATACAGCTCTCTATGACCATGCAGGGAGTGAGAGCTGCAAATAGAATGGATTTGAGGTTGGCATCGGCATGATGTATTTGTAGATCAGCAAGGAGGTCATATATGTGGCCAGGAGATCAGAAGAGTGTAGCAGGAACTTCTCTGGAGGTTATGTGGAAGCTAGTAGGTCATGGAAAGGACCTTGAATTTTGCTCTGAGGGGAAGCCATTGGAAGGTATGTACAGAAGAGTGTTATGATTGGACTTATTTTGACGGCATCTTTCTGTCTGCTGTGGGGAAGATAAACTTTAGTGGGAGAAGCCGGGAATCTTGTTGGAAGTTATTATGCTAATGTGCAGATAGGAACACAGGATGGTGGCTTAGATTAGAATGATGGTGACAGAACTGTTAAGAATTACCTTCTGAATATTTTTTGAAAGTAGAACTGGTGATTTGGATTTTAGGTATAAGAGATGGAGAGATGTCAAGGTTATCTGTAAGATTTTTGGCTTGAGAAACTGAAATGGAGATATTTCAGGGAAAAGCAGGTGTGCATGTGTGTTAGAAGTTGTGTCTAAAATGGATATATTAAATTTGAGACTAGTAAGAAAAAATATCAAGTAAGCAGTTGTATGTGTGAATTTGTGAAGTTTTGAGACGCATTCTAACCTGCAAATGAAATTTTTGGAGTTTTTGGTGTCTAGATACCTTTTAAATCCGCCAGGCTGGATGAGATTACCAGGAGAGTGAGAAGAGAAAAAGAACCATGTGTTCTAAGATTGGGAGGTTGAGAAGATGATGAAGAACCAGAAAAGATACCTGAGCAAGAACAGACAATGAACTGGAGAGATTCAAGGGAGATCCATGGTAGAGGCCAGATGAAAAAAGTGTTTCAAGAAAGAGCAATTAATTATGTCAAATGCCAACCTTACGTAATGTGAGGACTAGAAGTTGTCACTAGATTTGACCATTTGGAGGTCCTTGGTGACAAGAACAATTCTCTTGGATGATGGTGACCAAAAAGCCTAGTAGAAGTTAATTCTAGAAAATAAAATGAGAGAAGAGTGGAGAGAACACAGATCCCAATTATCTTGAGAATGTCTGTTAGGAAAGAGAGCAGAGGAATGGGGATGATGTGGGGTCAAGGGGGTTTTTAATGGGAAGGGGATTTGCTGATAAGTTTATAGATTAAGGGGATGAGGACAGTCCATTTGAGAAGGAAATCTTAAGGAGAGAGGACAGGATTGATGAAGGCTGAGAACTGAAGGGGCTGTCCTGGGAGACAGGAGCAGGGGTAATTCACTGTGGTAAGAAGGGTACAGTCCCCTCCACCCCACGGCCATCTGAAGGTTTGCTTTTTGTGGTTTCAGCTATCTACGGTCAACTATGGTCTAGAACTCTCAAATAGAAAAATTCCAGACATAAACAGTTCATACGTTTTAAGTTGCACACCATTCTGAGTAGGATGATGACATCTTAGGCCACCCCACTCCATCCTACCTGGGATCCCTGGCTTTGACACAGTCTGTTCTTGACATCTGACCTCAATATTGTCATGACGGATGATCCAGGTTCACCGAGAGCAGATGGTCCTCCTCCTGATGTAGCCTCAGGTCAAGAGTAGCCTGACGCTGCTTCACAACACCTACCTCATTCATCTCACTTCATCTCATCATATAGGTGTGTTTCTGTGTCATCACGGAAAAGGTGAGGACAGTCCAGTAAGATATTTTGAGAGAGACCACATTCACACAACATTTATTATAGTCTATTGTTGTATATTTTCTGTATTATTGTTATTCATCTCTTACTGTACCTAACTTGTAAAATAAATTTTATCATAGGTATGTACGTATAGGAAAAAACATAGTATGTACAGGGTTTGGTAGAGTTCATGGTTTCAGGCATCCACTGTGGTCTTGGAATGTGTACCCCACAGATAATAGGGATGCTGCTGTTCCAAGCCAATAATGTGATTGTGGGTACAACTAGGTTAGTAGATTCGGTTGTGGGACTTGTAGAAGTTCTCTTTTGATTGCTGCTACCTCAGTGAAATAAGGAGCAAGGTCACCAATGGATAGAGAAGAGAGGAGGCTATTTGGAGAATTTGGAAGGAAGATGGTCAATATGTTTCTGTCTAAGTTGAATTTCATATGAGCTGATTGATCTCCCAGATGAAAACACCTAGCGGACAGTTCGAGCAGTGTGGCTACAACCTGGGTGATTATAGTCAAGGACAAAGTTGGGTGCCATGTGCAAAGATGTAGAGGTTGAAGCCCTGCTAGTAGATGACTTCTCTAATGGACAAGCACAAGGTGGGAAGCCTCCACATTGTCTGTAGATGGCTGGCAGCATAGGAGTCAAGAATCAGTAAAGGAGACAAAGTCAGGGAGATGAGTGTGATGGTCGGGTCCCTCTCCTTTTGAGCCTTCCCTCTCCCTCTCTCTCTCTCTCAGCAAGTGGGAAGGTCATTCAAAGTGATCGCAAGGCTGCCATATGCCCACCACTTTACCGTTTACCCTTTGCTGGCATTCTCACAGAAGTCCTATCTTATTCTTGTCCCGGTTTTACAAGTGAGGAACAGAAGCTCAGCAGACACAAATGAAACGGGTGAACCAGGCTGTGAGCCCCAGTCTGTCATCTCCTTTCCATGACATCAAATGTGGAAAATGTTTCATCAGACCCTAAATGATGGCATCCTGAGAGATGGCCATTTCTGACTGAGTACTCCCTGCATCCTATAACACAGTGAATTTTCACGACAGTAAAAAACCTCCTGTCTGGGTAGACTTGCATGCTCAGGTTCAATGGAGAGATAGCATCTCTGCTATCAATGTGGAGTGGTTTGAAGAATGTTGGCCCTCTTTTCTGGCCCACACTGCCTTAAACCATGGTACGTGCCCTGGTGATAAGAGTGCCAGCTAGATTGGAGCCCTACCTTTCCTCTGCAGCCATAGGTACAAACTCCAAACATTATTATCATCCCCATTTTAATAATAGGGAAATGAAGCTCAGAAAGGTTATGCAACCTGCCCAAAGTCACACAGGCACCAAGCAGCTGAATCAGAACCTTGGCTCAAGCTCCCATCTAGCTTCAAAACACATACTTTGGACCAGTAACCAACATGGCTACTCTTAACCTCCTCTGAACCACAGAGCCTCCCTGGATTTACATTAGAAAGAAGCTGCTGGACTTCCCTAATGGTACAGTGGATAAGAATCCTCCTGCCAATGCAGGGGACATGGGTTTGATCCCTAGTCTGGGTAGATCCCACATGCCATAGAGCAACTAACCCCGTGCACCACAACTACTGAGACTGCTCTCTAGAGCTGGTAAGCTACAAGACCACACACACTAGAGCCTATACTCTGTGATAAGAGAAGCCACCGCAATAAGAAGCCTGTGTACCACCACTGGAAAGCAGCCCTTGCTCTCTACACACAGAGAAAGCTCTCATGCAGCAATGAAGACCCAGCACAGCCAAACATAACAAAATTAATAATTTTTTTTTAAAGCTGCTGACTTTACTCTGTCCACCACCTGTCAAAGTAGACCTTTATTAAACCTGTCTGTTGTGCCAGGAATTATTGATAGGGTGCTGTGGGAGACAGAGAGCTGGGTAAGCAATCAGAGCTTCAGTAGTCAGGAGGCTGTTGTGCACATCAGAGCAGGTCTTGGGTAAGTTGCCAGTTTACTCAGTGTAAGAGAAGAGAGACACATGGTGCTGGTGATTTCTTGCTGTCTGAAAGCACTTGTTTGAACAGCCTGTTGAAGCTGTTCCCAGCTCCCAGATGCCTGCCGGAGTCGCAGGGGATGGACATGCAGCTGGTTGTATATCCATATATGAGCATCCAGAAGGCCTGCACCTGAGGCACAGAGACGAACAATTCTTGCGTACTGAGAGTTAATGCATTGCTACATTTTGTGTGGGTAGACACCATCCTTGGGCTTTCCTGGTAGTTCAGCTGGTAAAGAATCTGCCTGCAAAGCAGGAAACCCGGATTTGATTCCTGGGTTGAGCAGATTCCCTGGAGAAGGGATAGACCACCCACTCCAGTATTCTTGCCTGGAGAATCCAGTGGACAGAGAAGCCTGGTGGGATATAGTCCATGGGGTCGTAAATAGTTGGACACAGCTGAGTGACTAAGCTCAGCACAGAAAACGTCCTAGAAGTCCACCTGGACTCCTTTGTTGAGCAATATTACTGCTTGGGGAGGCCTCCCAGGGATTTGCAAGTGAGAGTGATGGGGACAAGGAGGTATTAAGGTAGCCTCTGGCCAAGGAAAGATGAGAAATTGCTGCTGAAACCCTCCCTGCCCTTCACTAGCAAATGGATTAACTGGGCTTGGTGTCCTGCTCTGTAATAGGGACAATTTCACTTGCTCCATCTCATCACAGAGATGTAGGGGTTCACATAGAATGCGTGAAAATGCTTTCTTTGCAAAGGGTAATATATGAAAAAAATTACATGTGATCCTAAACATGAGGCAATTAAAATCACTGGGAGAATATTTTAATTTATAATCCAAGGGAATGTTAGCTCAGGCTAACACTAAAAGAAAAATGTGGCATCTAACATGTATTTTACTGATGCCCAGGGTTTCAAAGCTCTGTGTCAGTGCTACCACACTGTATGAGATGAGAGTCACATTTGTAACTTAAGATTTTCTAGCAGCCATATTAAAAGCATGAAAAGAAAGAAATGAAATGTTTTTATTACCATATATTATTTTACCCTAATGTATATAAAACATTCTTATTTTAACATTTAATCAATCTTTAAAATTATTCATGATTTATTTTACATTCCTTTCTCATGTGCAGTGTTTCAAACTCAGCAAGTATTTCATACTTATAACACATCTCAATTTGGAAGCTGCATTTTCAAAGGTTAAAGTGAAATGTGGTCATACCAGAGAGTAAAGCAGAAAAATATTTCACCCTGTTTCAATTCCTTAGTCACACCAGCTGTCTCCAGTAATGAGTAGGCATGTTGGCTTGTGACTGCCATAATGAAGGCATAATTCTATCATCTGGCCCCTCTTTCTTCTAGGTTATGCTCCATTACATCACCAGGCACACCTGCCACCTATAATCAGGCAGGTTTCTGTATTATCGCATGAACATAGCACAATGATGGAGCCTCAGTTTGCTTGTCTGTCCAATGGAGTTACTAAGAAAGACTTCCTCCTATGCTGTCTGTATGGAATCCACCAGATTACTTAGTGAAGTACCTACAACAGTGCCCTTTGGATTGTAGGTGTCAGCAAATGTTAGTTTTCTTTCCTGTTTTATTGTTTTTGCTCCTAGGACTCTCCCCTCTCCTTTCTATCTCACAGATAGATATTACCTATTTTTCAAGGTTTTACTTAGTCCCAATTTTCCATAACATTGGCATTGGTCACCTTGGGTATTCATTTATCCCTAGAGTTTATTCCTTGCAGCCTGGCTCTTTAGTCATAACCACAGTTTGGTCACTTGTACAATATTTTGTCACATATTAGTCTTATTTTCCTAACATCTTTGTGACAGGGCAGGACCAGAGCCCTTCATATTTCCCAAGTATTTTCCACAATGCTGAGTTTACAGTTCCCAATATAAATATTACATATATTTACATTTTTTGATGAGTGCATTGATTAAGGCAACCACAGAGGGGTTCTTAGTGACCAGGGGGAGTCCCACTTGGATTTGAAAAATTGAGTATAGACAAAATACTCTGTGATTCAGTGACACAGGATAATTAAGAATTGACTGCAATTTGCCGTCACATGGAGTTCATCAGTTTCAAGTTACTTTATGTTAAGTTTTACACTAAATTAAAAATTTTCTTTAGTATAATCAAAACTGTTGGAAAATAAAGGATAGAAAAAAAATCCATCTATAATCCCATCACAGCCCTTCTTATTTTTATATATGTATTTAAAATTTTGTTGAAGTATAGTTGATATACAATGTTGTGTGTAATTTTTGCTGTATTGCAAAGATTGTGAGTTAGGATTAGTAGATGCAAATTATTCTCCATAGGATGGATAAACAAGATCCTATTGTATAGAACAGGGAGTTATGTTCAATAACCTGTAATAAATCATAATGGAAAGAATATGAAAAGAATATATATATGTCTAACACAGTCCTTATTACTCTGCTGTTTTTCCCTCCCAATTCAAGTATTTCCAGTATTGGATTATTGATACAGTTTGTTAGGCAGAAAATAAGCTGCTTTCCCCATTTTACAAATAGTGAAATGGAGGCTCAGAGATTCAAGAAAACCACTCAGTTTTATGTCAGCAATCAGGGTGAGGACACAAGAGAAGCGTGGGTGTCCTGAAAGCCTCTCCCAGCCTGATCTCGGCAGGTTATGTTAGAGCAGGCCCCTTGAGGAATCACTGTTTTGGCCTCCCATGACTGATGTGATCTAGAGCATGAGATATTGCTAAGAAGTTACATTGACTTTATTTTCATTGCATGTGTGGTTGCCTTCTAGGATATTGTCAAGGTTTCTTAGCATCAACAGAAAAGGGGGAGTTTGCAAAAACCAAATGATGATGGTGTTCAGTTGCATCTTTGAGAGGAACCTGGATTCAGTTAGATCATTGAGGCTTTGTTTGACCCTAAACAGCTTTGACAGTTTAAATTTGAGATTTTAACCCCTCCATAAGGCTGTTAAACCAGCCAGAAAATCTGGAGCATTTGAGAAATTCCACAGATAGAGGGGACACAAATGCATTGGAAGGAGCCCAGCACTGGCGCTCAAAACCCAGGTGCAAGGCGAAGCGGGGTGGGGGTGGGGAGCAGCCGTGCCTGAATCAGCAAAGGCTCCGGAGCTCTCTAAATGGGGGTGGGTAGGTGTGTGTGTGGGTGTGTGTGGGTGTGTGGGTGGGTGTGTGTGTGGGTGTGTGTGTGTACGTGTTAGTCACTCAGTTGCGTCTGACTCTTTGTGACCCATGGACTGTCGCCCGCCAGGCTCCTCTGTCCATGGGATTCTCCAGGCAAGAATACTGGAGTGGGCTGCCATGGCCTTCTCCAAGGGGTCTTCCTGACCCAGGGATTGAACCCAGGTATCCTGATTGCAGGCAGATTCTTACCATCTGAGCCTCTAGGGAAGCTAACTGATGGGGCTCCTACTTTCCAACTCTGTGCTGCTCCAGCATGCACCTGCCTCCCTGGAACTTCCCATAGGATGGATCTCAGCACCTTGGCATTTTGAGCAAGCATCAGGACAAAGTGATCACTGAGTCCCCTTAATGCCCGGCATGGAATGTGCTGACTTGTCCCTTCGGTGTCTGTTTAAGAGCCTGTGGCACAGAGAGAATATACAGAGGACTCAGAAATAGATTCAGAGGACACTGGAGGCAGAGGGCATCTTAACTTGTGTTGTAGACACATACTGGGGTTCAGAGAGGTGCTGGGACCACTCCAAACTGAGCAGGTTCATGCTATTTGAATAATCCCAAGTGCCCTGTTTCAAGACTGATGGGACTCCACTTTTGTCTGAGTTTAGTTTGTTGTTTTGTAATCATCCAGCAGGTGCGCAGGCTTCCTGTCTACCTTGAAGGCAGAGGTGGGGTAAACTGCAGCCCCAGAGACTATTTCTTACCCATTTGGCTTGCTGATGCCTCCCAAATCTATTTTCTCAGAAGATCCCAAGTTTTAGATTTTATATTAAATTTTTCATTTGCCAGTGGTTTCTCCTGTGTCCCTCTGGTCTCCTTGCCAGGAATCAAGTCCCAAGAGTTCCAGTGTGAGCACTGCAGGCCTTGCTATCCAAAGGTAGCTTGCATAGTATGACAATGAATGGTTTTCGCTACCAGAGAACTCACCGTCCCAAACAGATGTGGTCCCAGATGACCAGACATTATTTTATTTATCTTTTAAATCTTTATTTATTTGGCTGTCCTGGGTCTTAGTTGTGGCATGTGGGAACCAGTTCCCTGACCGAGGATTGAACCTGTGTCTCCTCCATTGTGAGTACGAATCTTAGCCACTGGACCACCAGGAAAGTCCCATGATCAGGCATTAAGATGGGCACTTCCTAATAACTGAGAAGTCAGAGAGGGGAACGAACCAGTTCAGGGACACCCAGCAAGTTGAGATCAAAAGAACACATCAGTACTTGCTCTCAGACAGATGACCTAGACCTCCAGGGCTTGTGGCTTGGGCTGTCTGAGCTCTCACAGACTCTCTGTGTGCCTTCCCTCTCTTACCCTCCAGAAAGCTGAGCAGAAGCATCCAGAAAGCTCGAGTTTCATGGTGGGGTGGGGGGAGGATGGAGTAAGAGCAGGCAGGGCCGGCTGCAGTAGTAATTTGTCTGGTTTACTAGGTCAGTTTCCTGTCAGAGCTCACTGTGGTTTAAAATTATTGCAGAGTTGGTTTCTCATTGACAGGGGTTTATAAGCCCCCCGTATGTCTGCTCCTGCTTCCCTCCTGGAGGGAGCACTTCTCCCTAACCTTACCAGACCTTGCTTCCATTATTGTTCAGTCACTAAGTTGTTACTGACTCTTCTGCAACCCTCCAGGCTCCCCAGTCCATGGAATTTTCCAGGCGAAAATACTGGACTGGGTTGCCGTTTCCTCCTCTCCTCCTCGAGGAGATCTTCCTGAGCCAGAGATCAGGAAGTCACAAACCCACATCCTTGTGTCTTTTGCGTTGGCAGGCAGGTTCTTTACAACTGAGCCACCAGGGAATCCTTGCTTCTATTACTTAGGGCCAGCTACTGTTTTCCTGGGTTTCCTGTGATGCCAGATCCCACATTTTGGGGTGATACTGGCTTTCCTCAGCACCTTTTCTGGTGAAACACTTCCACAACCCAATTTCCCTTTTAAATGAATTCCACTGGATTTGCATTAGCACCTATCATCTTAGTTTTCTCCCTTTGGCTACATCTGTGAGCTGTCCTATATGGTAGTCATCAGCCACATGTGGTTATTACATACTTGAAATGGGGCTAGTCCGAATTCAGCCATCTTCTAGTGATAAAACGGACAATAGATTTCCAAGACTTAGTACAAAAGAGGCGCGTTAAAATGTTTATATTGATTTCATGATGCAGTGATACTATTTTTAAAATGTTGGGTTACATCAAAAACATTAAAATTAATTTCACCTGTTTTTCTTTGTTATGTGGCTACTGGAAAATTTGTAACTTACATGTGTGCCTCATGTTCTATGTCTGGGCAGGGCTGGTATATACCAATTTATTTTCCGGGAAATGCTGATTGCTCCTGTGTTGCTATTTGAAAGACCTGGATTGGACTCTTAATTCCTGTATTCCTAGTTTATCTTCTCCTGCACTTACTTACCTATGCCTAGATTCAGATTCTTCGCCTCCTGCCAATAATACTGCCTGTGTTTCCTGTCTCTTACAAGATTTTATTGTGCAGATGGAAACACTTTGAAATGTGTGGCACTGCCGTAAGGAATTGTAATGATTATTAGGTGGTAGTGGCTGCCACCTGTACTAGTGAATCCAGGATGTCTAGAGTTATTTCTCATCCTCCACTCCATGCAAGCATAAAACGGTGAGAGCCTTTGTCTTTCTAAGGGTTAAGAAGAGGCAGTTTGAGAGAATCAGTTTCTTTTGGTTAAACAGTTCCCGAAATAGATCTGGGGAGGTAAAAAAACAAGAAGGCCGTCGAATCAAGTGAGGAGATTGAAAGCTGCTGGCATTTCACTTCTTTTGTTCTCATTCTTGGCTGTCAGAACAGAAACTGATGGGCAGTTGGTGGTGTGGACAGCCTCTGCAAAGTGGCCTGATCAGATTCCTGAGCTTGTAGGTCACTGCGCAAGATGGCGACTGGCCAGAGCCAATGCCACGCCCTCCTGACCTTGAAAGGACCCACAAGTGGACCTGAATTTGTTGCTCTGTGAGCCTCTGCTGCTATCTGTGATGTCCTGGGCATGGATCTTATCTTTATGAGAGTTGGCCAAGTTGGCGAAGGAGTAAGTAGAGGAAATAAGAAAAAACATGTGTTTGACTTTGGTGAACAACAACCACAAAGAAACTAACTAGAAACAGTAAAGAATACAAAATACTTCTCCTTTCCTGTCCTTTCCATACTGTTTAATCCTCAGATTGCAGCATCATGCTTGGCCCTTATGCTTCTCTCTGAATGAATGAATGAGTTGTTTATATCAAAATAGACGTATTCATTTGTGAAATAAAACCGTGCTGGGTATTGTGACTTATCATTTCAGTCCCCAAATATGCTGCCAGAAGATGTCAGGCATTGTTGAGAACAAAGCAGGATTCTAAAGATACTCAATATATTGACAGTAAACCAGAAAAGCTGAACTCAGCCTATATTTACCTGATATCACAGGGTTTTCTGAGGGGCAGAGGGAATTATTTCCCTTCTAACCCTACAAACATAATTTTACATAAACACAAGATGAAATTAAAATACACTTTGCTCTCCTGAGCATGGTCGTTTCTGTTTTCCTTGGCTCCTTCCTCCCCTTCACTGGTCCATTAACATCACCTTTTCCCACGTAACCCACAAGAATACCCTAATATCTTTCTTTCTTTGCTTTTCTCCACGCTCATGTAATCACATACACATAATACACATACAACATTCCTTTGTCAAGGTGTATTTTAAGTAAGTGAAATAAAATTGTATCACTTTCCTCATTCAGTGATTCTTTCAGGCAGCCCCAGCAGAGCAGCTCTTAGAACTCTAAATCATCCTTTTTAATGACTATACAGTATTCCACATGACTGTGGATAGGTCGTCGCTTCCCAACTTTCCTCTTGGCAATAGGCATTCACTCTCTTTCTAGGTTTGTCTGTTCATTTTTGACCAATACTTGCCAATCTGTCTTTTCTTTTGAGGGGTGTTTATATTAGTTAAGTTACCAGGAGTGACATTATAGCATGTATATGCACTTTGAAATTTTAAGAAATATTGGCACATTACTTTCTAAAAAGCCTGTTACAATTCTCAACTTTTTCCAACTACATAACAAAGCATTCCCCTGCCACATCTTCCCCAGAAAAGGATTTTTTTAAGAAAGAATACTTTGCCAGTAGGATAGATATAAATTGATAATTCATTAACTCTAGATTAGGAGTTGTTAACCATTTGGGGGGAGATAGACTCCTCTCTGTAGGATTACAGAGAAAACGAATTGTATTGAAATGTAGTTTTCAAATATAAAAAATATCCATAGATATTATATGTATCTCTATTCACATTTTAAATAACAAAGTTCAGTTGCAATGGCACCCCACTCCAGTACTCTTGCCTGGAAAATCCCATGGATAGAGGAGCCTGGTAGGCTGCAGTCCATGGAGTCGCCAAGAGTCGGACACGACTGAGCGACTTCACTTTCACTTTTCACTTTCATACTTTGGAGAAGGCAATGGCAACCCACTCCAGTGTTCTTGCCTGGAGAATCCCAGGGACGGGGGAGCCTGGTGGGCTGCTGTCTATGGGGTCACACAGAGTCGGACACGACTGAAGCGACTTAGCGGTAGCAGTAGCAGTTGCAAATCCAAAAACTATCATAAATTCAAAGAAGTGAGGAATACAGCTGCTATCTCAGCATTACTTGTTACAACTGTAACATGCTAGGAAAATATCTGTGATTGCTCTTGGACACAAAATCATAGGTACCACTAATATGACTGTAGCTGGTTGACTACATTTATCATTGAAACAAACACCATATGTCAGTTGGAAATAAATAAAACTAAAAATTTTGTGCCTTTTCATCTATATTCATGAATGGTTCAACATCACCCATAGATTCCTTGGGGCTCCTGTAGCCGGGTTAAGTAGCCTTGTTTTAGACTTTCCGAGAAGAAGCCCTAAAGACCATCTTATCCTACTCTTTCATCTTAAAGATGAGGAAGACATTATTCTAGAGTTTGTGCTCTGACCAAGACACAAGGTCCGATGTTTCAGCTCCATGCCTGGTACTCTTTTCCCACAAATTTTACCCTCTCCAGGGAGGCCCACCCCAGTTGCGGAAATTTCCTTAGTGGCCTCTGTTTGACTCCAAGTCTTGGTTAGACCAGGGGTTGAAAGACTATGGCTTGTGGGCCAAATCCAGCTTCTTGCCTCTTCTTTTAATAGTGTTATTGAAACACAGTTGCAGAATCTGGAAAAATGGTACAGATGAACCTATTTCCAGGGCATGCATAGAGACGCAGATGCAGCAAACGGACAAGTGGATGTCATGGGGACGGGGGCAGGGTGGGGATGGTGGGACAAATTGGGAAATTAGGAGTGACATAAATACACTAGCATGTGTAAAATCCATAGCTAGTGGGAAGCTGCTGTAGAGCACAGGGAGCTCAGTTCAGTGCTCTGTGATGACCTGGGGCAGGGAGGTGGGGACAACGGGAGAGAGGTCCAAGAGGGTGAGGACATGTGTATACTTACAGCTGATTTGGGCTTCCCTGGTGGCTCAGATGGTAAAGAATCTGCCTGCAGTGCAGGAGACCTGGGTTTGATCCCTGTCTCAGGAAGATCATCTGGAGAAGGGAATGGCTACCACTCCAGTATTCTTGCCTGGATTATTCCAAGGACATGGAGCCTGGTGGGCTTACAGTCCATGGGATTGCAAAAGAGTCGGACATGACTGAGTGACTTTCGCTTTCACAAAGTTGATTCACTTCATCATGCATCAGAAACTCCCAATATTGTAAAGTAATTATATTCCAATAAATTTTTTTTTTTAAAGAAAGGAACACCGTTGCATCCATTTGTTTCCATATTGCCTGTGGCAAGTTCCTTTTGCAGTGGCAGAGCTGAATAGTTGTAATCAACCACATGGGCCACAAGCCTACAATATTTACTATCTGGCCAACTTTAGCCAACTTCTGGCTTAGACCCACAGGGGAACCTGCAGTCTCATCTTACCTATACTTGGATGTTCCACATTGCAGCGGTGGATCTGGGAGCAGAGTGGTCCTCTGTAGGGACTTGGCATAAGCAATTCCCTTTGTCAGGAATGCCGAAGCCCCACCCTCACTCTTGTGCTTTTACTCCTTTCAAGAACCTTCCATAGATCCATCCCTTTCTCCAAGTTTGCTGGGTTTTTTTTTTTTTTTAATATTTATTTATTTATTTGTCTTCACTGGGTCTTAGTTGCAGCACATGAGATCTTTAGTAGTGGCATGTGGGATCTAGTTCCTGGACCAAGAATTGCACCCAGGCCCCCTGCACTGGAAGTCCCTCTAAGTCTGCTTTGTGTGCCCTCTTAGTGCCCTGTGTCTGCCCTGACTAGTACTAGTCAAATATTACTGTGATTGTCTTACCTGTTACCAATGTGTCTCCCAAACTAGATATAAGCTCCTTCAGGACAGGGGCCGTGTCTGTCTTATTTAATGATTAACCCTCAGTATCTGGCTCTGAAATGCTTAAAACCTATTTGTGGAATGGATGGATGAATGAATGAAATTTATTCTCAGTGGCTCTTGTTCCACTACATTTCATCCTTTGTGCCCTTATGTTCAGGGACACCCCATCCTAATCCTGCTTCCCTTTAGGTGGTCTCACTTAGTTTCTTTCTACTGAAATGTGCTTTCAGGAAATGGTTAAACTCATTCTTAAAGGACTGATAGAGATTAATTTAAGTGCCACGAGAGCAGAAAACTTGTCTATGTTATTTTCCCCATTTATCTAATGCCAGTAAATGGCATGGCAACAAAGAAGGTATTCAGTAGATATTTGCTGAATAAATTAATGTTTATGGTAGCTTAATGTTGGGTTAAACCAAAGGAATACATTTCAGATTGTGGAATTTCTGGCGTCAGAAGAGCCAAGTTGGGAATATTTTTGGAAATGGAATGTCTTCATTTGTGCTTCTGAAATGTAACTAATTCAGACTTCCTCTTCCCCTTAACTATAACTAGGAGGTTAGTCCATGGGGACAGTTTTGGCATCTTGGGTTTCAGTGTAGGTGATAGGAAATGTTGGTATACCATGAATTAGCAGAGGTATGAAAAGCCAAGGCTTCTCTGGTAACTCAGATGGTAAAGACTTACATACTTAAGAAAAGCCAGGGAAGGTGGGTTATTTTGTGAGTCTGCTATCTTTATAGCTCCCATATCTCAAAGTTCTTTAACCCCTTAATCACAGGAATTGTTTGTTTTTTCCCCCAGTGTTTGAGTGGCCTTGACAGCTAAGCTTCTGAACTCCAATTCGAGCTCTGCTCTTCCTGCCAGCTGTGATTATGAGGGTGCTCTCAGTTCCAGGTGCTGGAAGAATAGAAGCTTCCATCTCCAGGCCAGTGCCCTGTCATCCTTTCAGCTCTCACTTTCTTTCACCAATGTCTCTTGAGACTCTCTGTGCCAGGGATTTGGGCTGCTCCTGGCCATGGACGCTCCTGAGAGGTACCACCTATTACCAGCCAGTATCCTATTTTTCCCAGGCTAGGCTCCTGTCTTTCTCTAGGGCCCTGAGTCTGAACTGGTTAAAAAAAAAAAAAAGTTGGAAATCTCTCAGCAAATCCTCAATATCTTTTGCATCCTTCCAGAGTGCTGGAGAGCTGATGAAGTTCCCCCTCGGAGACTTTCTCCCAGTTAGCAGCTTAGATAGGGCCCAGAGGAGAGGGAAGGGACAGGTAGGGAGAGTGAGAGAAAGGACAGAAATCTTCTTCCACATCTTTGCTGTTTCCCTGGGGCCGAGGCTGGCAAAGACAGGCTAGATTAGCTAATAGTGACCTTCTCCCCACTATCACTGATCTCTGGTCTCTTTTCATAGGTGGAGGGGATACAAGGGATTCAGTTTAGATCTAAAGCTTTGGGTTCCTGGGGTCTCTAGTCAGAGGACACCCCTTCCCAGTCCCCTCCTTCTCAGCCTGCTTGAGAAAATACTCTATTCTTTCTTTTTTAAGATTTTTTTTGATGCAGACCATTTTTTAAAAAAGTCTTTATTGAATTTGTTACAATACTGCAGACCATTTTTTAAAAAGTATTGAATTTGTTACAATATTGCTTCTGGGTTTTTTTTCCTCTTCTTTTAAATTATGGAAGTATGATGTACAGGAGACTTGGAAAATACAGGACAAAGTTACATATATAGTTCCACTTATAGTTCTGGGGTTGTTTTTTTTTTCTTTTTTAATGGCATGTGGGATTTGAGCCCCCGACCAGTGGTGGAATCTACATCCCCTGCATTGGAAGGTAAAGTGTCAACCCCTGGACCACCAGGGAAGCCCCCTAGCTACTCTGTCCTTGACCCCCCTACAGTTCTAGTTGTGCCCCTGCCTAAGGATATGCACAATTCTCTGAGGGTATTTGTTCTTGACCTCCCGATGCCTTCTTTGTCTGGGTGGCCGGCTCACCTGGGTGGGTGTCCATGAGGTCTTCTTAGAATCTCCAGGCTCTCTAGCCGGCTTGGTAGCCCGTGTGCAGAAAGACAGTGCCTTGGTCCACGTGATGCCGGTAGCAAGTGAGAGCAGGAAAACCATGTGAGAGACCAACTTCTTGGTCCATCGGGCGGCTACAGATCCCCTCTTTTCTGGAATGTACCACCAGCCCAGGGATGAACTGTGAAAAATATTTGGCCTCAGGCAACCCTGGCACCCAGGGAATGCTCTCGATGCGTGTGTGTTTTCTCACAGAATCATAAAGCCCAGCAGCTCTTGGTGCCAGAGGCTGCGGAGACTTTCTGTGTTTTTCGACCATTCATTCGTGATTACATACCCCCCTGAACACCTGCAAGACCAATTCATAAAGCGAGCATTCATGGACTTTGGCAAGGCCTTCATGGGAACGGCAGAGCATGGGCCACGGTCATTGTATCTCCAGATAAAAACATTCTCTTACCAAGGAGGCCTCTGAAAATAGAAGCAGGCTGCAATTTCAGTTCCACACCGCGGGGTATTAAAAAGAAAAGTGTTACTTCACCTCGTCCCTTTATAAAGTCAGCAGGCTGTGGGGCTGTGGCGATCCTGGACAAATCCTCTTTCAGGACCCTTTGGGGAGCAAGAACAGGGGAGTGGTGGGCACGGCGTTGATTGTGACAGAGGACGGGCGGGCCATCGGTGTGGTACGGCATGCTCCCTTGCAAGTTACACTGATTTACAGCCGGATAACAGGAAACACGGAGCTTGGGTGGCCTTCTGTGTAATTCTGGGTGACAGATTGCTCCTGCCACTTACAAAAGCGGTGCCATAATTAATCCAAAAAGGCCAATGATCATAAATAACCACTAAAAAAATAACATCTTTATATAAAATATGGAGTCGACTTTTAATGTGATTCTCTTTCACCTTGATTTTTTTTTCTCTTTTAAATGCTTGCTATTAAATGACAAAATGGCTGCGGCTGGTACAGGAAGGCTCTGAGAATCGGTGTGGGGGTGCAGCGGCCCAGCCTATCTGAGCTGAGGGACAGAGCCAGAGGTACATTCAGAAGTACTGAGAGGGCCATTACAACAGAATAAGCTGGGACTTACCTGGGTACCTGGAAGCCCAGGCACCTGAAAAATACTTTGTCTATAGAGGCAAAATGAAGTTATTGTTGATGCATCATCAGATGAAATTGGGTTTCCTGGATGATTAGCAGGGTTTTGCTTATGTGTGTATGTGAGGGGGGTGGCTGGGGGCTGGGGAGGGCCCCAGCTTTCCACTTGGCTCTGCCTGTGTAGACAGCCTCCAGTGCTTAATTAGCCTCCTGAAGTGTCTCATTCTCAGATAACAGCTTATACGCTAGGAGAAGGGATGCTCACAGTATGTTTTATCCTCACACATATAAACACACATCGTCACAAACTCATTTAGGTTCGAAAGGACTTTTAATGGGACATCTGGCTCTCTTCCACGCCTTCTTGTCAAGGCAAAGTAAGTTCCCTTGTGAATATCCCATTGCAACCCCATGGATGGCTAGAGTCTGTGGCTACGTAGAAAATTTTTTTTGTCTCTTGTTACTGATTCAGCTAGCACAAGGAAACAAACGGAAAATGGTTGAACCTAAGAAATTGCAGTCAGAATTTCCATATATATCATTGCCCTCAAAGATGGGGGAAGCTTAAGAACTGAGCAAAGAAGAGAAACAATGGCTAGGACTCTGAACTGAGAGGACAGTGGTCATGGTGATGAGATGACTTGGAACTGTAGTAAAAATCCTGCTCTTCTTCACTTATGGGAAGCAACAGAATATAGTGACCAGAATAATGGACTCTGGAGCTAGACTCCTTGGATTTGAATGCAGCTCTGTTATATATAGAGGGGGGGACACAGGTTTGATTTCCTGCCAGGGAACTAAGATCCTACATGCTGTGCAGCATGGCCAAAAATAAATAAATAAAAAATCCAAGTTGTTAAAAGCCCTGTAACTGTTGTTAACCTTGGGTTATTGCAAGTATGAAACAAATTAACATATACAAAACACTTTAAACAGTGCCCAGTGACATCAATGTAAATTGTCACTAAGTTATGCAGATCATTGGTTATTGATAAATAATTGCATTTCCAGAATCATTCATTGCATTTCTAGAAATGATTCTTCTCCTCCATGTTTAACAATAACATTAAGTGCTTACTGTGTACCAGACAATGCGCATGCCTCAATCTTTTTAAATTTTATTATTATAGTTGATATACAGTATTTTATTAGTTTCAGGTGTACAACATATAATTCAATATTTTAGTTTTAATATTTTTACTGAAATATTTATAATGTTGTGTTAGTTTCTGCTGTATAGCAAAATGACTCTGTTATGCATATGTATACATTCTTTTTAAAATATTCTTTTCCATTATGGTTTATCATTGGATATTGAATATAGTTCTCTGTGCTATACAGTGGGACCTTGTTTATCCACTCTATGGAAAAGCTTGTATCTGCTAACCCCAACTTCCCACTCTATTCCTCCTGCAACTCCCTTCCTCTTGGCAACCACCAAATCTGTTCTCTATGTCCAGGAAGCTGTTTCTGCTTCATAAGTAGGCTCATTTGTGTCATATTTTAAGTTCCACATATAAGTGATACATATGGTATTTGTCATTCTCTTCTGACTTGGTATGGTAATCTCTAGTTGCATCCATGTTACTATAACTGGCATTATTTTGCTCTTTTTATAAACCTCATCTCTTTAATACTTACAACAGCCTTCCATTGTATGAAAGAGAGCACTTAAGATTAGAAAGAGCAGAGACTTCCCTGGTCCAGTGGCTAAGACTCTGCACTGCCAATGCAGCGGGCCCGGGTTCAGTCCTTGGTCAGTGAGCTCGTTTCCACACACAACTAAGACCTTGTGCAGCCAAATTAAAATAAATAAATGATTTTTTTAAAAGGTTAATTTGTTGAAGATCACACAGCCAATAAGCTGTAGATCTAGAATTAAATCCACATCGACTCCAACAAGGGTGGTTTTAATTAACAAGCTCTCCCACCTATTATTTCCCTTGGAAAAGTTGAAAGCTGTGACAAATTTTGTTTTCCAACCTTTTCATTGTTGTTCTTACTGTCCTGGGGTCAATACTTTTGAAAGTGCGACACAGCCAGGCTGAGAGTAGTAAAGATTCATGTTCCCATAGCAGTGCTCTTTCTGAGGAGACACAGGACCAAGTACAGAGGGCATCCTGTCTGCAATTAATCCAGGCTGAGTACACCGCCTGCCACCACCCACACCGCCCCAAACCACAGTGTCCTCATTAGTAAAATGGGGATAATAAAAACCTACCTTGCTGCCAGGAGAAGATAAGTACATGGAATGATAAGGAATGATGAGGAGAACTGCTTATATGGACGAGAGAATATTTATGGAGTAGGAAGCTGATGTAGAAAAATGGAGAAAATGCTGAGCTAAGGATAAAGAGACCTGGATTTCAAAGCAACATAACCTCAGTTTCCTCAATGAATCAGTTATGATTGTGGTGATGGCTACATAAATCCACACAGGTTATAGATACGCATACATCAATATTAAATACATATATGATATATATGATTCTTAATGAAATGGGAATAGCAGACCACCTTACCTGTCTCCTGAGAAATCTGTATTCAGGTCAATAAGCCACAGTTAGAACCATTCATGGAACAACAGACTGGTTCAAAATTGGGAAAGGAGTATGTCAGGGCTGTATATTGTCACCCTACTTAACTTAACTTACAGTCAGAGTACATGTAAATGCTGGGATGGATGAATCACAAGCTGGAATCAAGATTGCCAGGAGAAATACCAACAACCTCAGTTATGCAGATGATACCATGCTAATGGCAGAGAGTGAAGAGGAACTAAAGAGCCTCTTGATGAGGGTGGAAGAGGAGAGTGAAAAAGCTGGCTTGAAACTCAACATTCAAAAAGCTAAGTGGCATTTGGTCCCGTTACTTCATGGCAAATAGAAGAGGAAAAACTGGAACCAGTGACAGATTTTGTTTTCTTGGGCTCCAAAATCACTGCAGATGGTGACTGCAGCCATGAAATTAAAAGAAGCTTCCCCCTTGAAGGAAAGCTATGACAAACCTAGATAGTGTATTAAAAAATAAAGACATCACTTTGCCAATTGTATAATCAAAGCTGTGGCTTTTCCAGTAGTCATGTATGGATGTGAGAACTGGACCATAAAGAAGGCTGAGTGCCAAAGAACTCATGCCTTTGAACGGTGGTGCTAGAGAAGACTGTTGAGAGTCCCTTGGACAGCAAGGAGATCAAACCAGTCAATCCTAAAGGAAATCAATCCTTAATATTCATTGGAAGGAATGATGCTGAAGCTGAAGCTCTAATACTTTGGCCACCTGATCTGAAAAGCCGACTCATTGGAAAAGGCCCTGATGCTGGGAAAGATTGAAGGCAAAAGGAGAAGGGGTGGCAGAGGATGGGGTGGTTAGATAGCATCACCAGCTCAATGGACATGAACTTAAGCAAACTCCAGGAGATAGTGAAGGCCAGGGAACCCTAGCATGCTGTAGTCCATGGAGTGGAAAAATTGGACACAACTGAGTGACTGAAAAACAACAATGTATATACTTGTAAATGTATCTGTATGTGCATCTAAGTATGAGTAAATATATATATATATATACACACACACACCCCCAAGAGTATTTCATTTTATGTAAATAAGAAACTTTAATTTCAAAAACAAAACAAGCCTACCTTGAAGGGCCTTTTCTATGTTTAAATGAAATAATGAAGCCTGACAACCAGGCGTGTGTTTGGTATTCAGTAAATATGTCATTAGTATCAGCAATGGCCACCTCAAAGATCTCAAAGCATTATTCTGGGGAAGAAAAGGTGATGAATAAATTTAGAAAATTTCATTAGCTGCACAACAAGAATGCTACATCAACTTCTATCTCCTAACATTAATACATAGCAAAGTACTATGAAGCAAGCCATTATTTAAGTAATCCGATCTGTGCAAAAATGTCAATAAAACTAGCTCTCAACCATGTCTGGACTGTCCTCATGGTAGGACTTTTGTTTTGTTACAGATACTTCCCTAAGCCTCACATTATACTTTGTATGGAAATAGGCAGGATCTATAGCACTTGAAAAAGGCACCAAGATTTTGTAAGAATGGTTTCTTGTTATCCTGTTCTTGTCACCTCTTAACCTGAAGCTTGATTTAGCTCCATCCACGGGTGTAGACTCAACATAGCAGGAAGTAGAGGTTGTCAGTTACTTAATAACGATGAGACTCTGGATAATTTAGGCAGGATAAAAAAGCTTGCTCTTTTCTGGATGATCTGGTTAATTATCTGATTAAATTAGGTTAAAACCTTTTTGTCAGGGGTGGTCTCTAATTATCTGGAAAACCAGGTAACTGTGTCCTTTTAAGAGCCTGTAGGCTTGAATTATTCATCGATATAACCCAGAATCCCAGAAAGACACCCAATTCTTCATCTGCTTTTTTGTGCATGGTTTTGGATTGAGGCTCTTGAGCTGCTCTATTTACAGCTTCTTATAGATGCAAAATCCTCAAACCATCTCCATTATTTTTTTTTCTTTTTCTTTTACAAACGAGAGCTCCACCTTTGAGCTGTGAGCACACTGGTGCTCAACTTGGAAGATCGGTAGCAAATTTTCCCAAGAGACACAAACAAACACATACATAACTGGAATATCAATGAGGGCTTTTTAGAAGCGACACATTAAAATTCAAGGCAGGAGATAATGAGATAAGCAGCAAGTTACAGGTTTCTTAATTCTAGCATGAAAGGAGAGGGAAAAAAAGGAAAGAACAGAAAACTCCTGTAAAATAGCTTAGCACAAGGATCTCCTGGGCTTGCTAGTAAGCTTGCTTGGGGAGGGAGTAAGGGGGTGTTTTCACCAGTTACCTCAGTGGCATAAGTGGAAGGGGAAAAACTGTTTTCGAGGTGACAAGAGAGTATTAAAACCATGTGAAACCTTCTTTTTTTTTTTTTTTCTGAACCTAGTTTATGTCTGTGTCCTGCCCCATGACCACATTCCTGAGTCAAATATACAACATTTCTTCCGGTGATGGCTTGACCCTTTCGTGACTATTCTGGGGAAAAATTGGTGCCATTTCTTGAGAACAGACTGTGTGCCAGGCACAGTACTGGGGACTCTGATCTCATTTACTGCAGGCAACTTAAGAGCAAACCTGTGCCGCGATGCTGTGACTGATGGGGACATTGAGGCGCCAGGGTTCTTGTCCAAGGCTGGGAATCAGATCCAGGTTGCTTGGACTTCAAAGCCAGGCTCTGCCTCAGCTGCCTTCTGAGCCACGTAAGTGATGCCCAGGCAAATTGTCTGCCAGGCTTCAGTCTGCCAGAAGAAAGAAGTAGAATGAGTCTACTTGGTGGAGCGCAGTTGGTAGGGCACTTGACTTGCAGCCAGAAAATCTGGGCATGAGGCCAGCCTTTAGCTGTGTGGCATTGGCAGAGTTACTTAACCTCTCTGAGTCAGTTTCCTCTTTGGTAAAAGTGAGATACTGATGCCTGTAGTTCAGGGGGTGTGGTGAGGCTTGATATAAGTGAAAGCATGGGAGTATTCAATTCTTGTTTACGAAATATAACTCAAATTAACCAGCCAACCAAACAAAAATCAAGATTCAAAGACCGGGAAGAAATCAGGATAAATAACCAAATAATTTAAAGTTTACTTCCTCTGTGGTCCCACTGTTCTCACCTGAAGTTAGGTCTCATCTTCTCACCTGGACTTTTGCTACATTCTCCATTAACTTCACTTGTCTCCAAGGTTTGTCTCTTTCAAGGCCTCCTCCAGCCTGCTATCAAAGGCAGCCTTCAAAAACTAAAGGATAGTCATGTGAGAGCCCTGCTTAATATCCTTCATCAACTATGAAATGAAGTCCAAATTCCTCACTGCAAGTAGTTTTTCTTTCTTTCTTTCTTTTTTTTAGTTAAACTTTTATTATAAAAATTTCAAGCATTTCAGAAAATCAAAAGAATAGGGGATAATCTAAATGCCCACCACCCAGATTCAATAATTATTAACATTTAGCCCTATTGGCCTTATCTGCCTTTTTCTACTGAATCATATGAAGTTCATTTGCAGACATCATGACACAACATGCCCTATATACATAAGGGGCTTCCCAGGTGGCGCTAGTGGTAAAGAACCCACCTGCCCATGCAGGAGATGTAAGAGATGTGGCTTCGATCCCTGGGTCAGAAAGATCTCTTGGAAGAGGGCTCAGCAGTGCATGGCAACCCATTCCGGTATTCTTGCTGGGAAATCCCATGGACAGAGGAGACTGGCAGGCTACAGTCCATGGGGTTTCAAAAGAGTCACACATGACTTAGCGACTACACACCAACAACAAGCCTTTAACACATTTTGATCAATCTAATAGCACCAGGAGAATGGTGGAGGGAATCTACTTAAAGGCTATATTTCACCGACTTCCATATTCAGTTTGCAGATGAGCAAATAAAGCTCCAGCATTTAAACAGATTCTTTCTCAGTAGGAGTAGTGCTAGAAACACATGATCCTACTCCTAATTTTTCTGTTCTTGTTCATTTTTCATTGTTCTTTGTTAGATTTGGAACTTCACAACCAAATGCTTCAAGGATCAGAAAGCTGACACTCCAGAAGTTATGTTATTATTGTTCAGTTGCTCAGTCGTGTCCAACTCTTTGTGACCCCATGGACTGCAGCACACCAGGCTTCCCTGTCCTTCAGAAACTTCCAGGAGTTTGCTTGAACTCATGTCAATTGAGTCCAGGATGCCATCCAACCATCTCATCCTCTGTTGCCCTCCTCTCCTCTTGCCCTCAATCTTTCCTAGCATCAGGGCCTTTCCAGTGAGTTGGCTTTTCACATCAGGTGGCCAAAAAATTGGAGCTTCAGCATCAGTCCTTCCAATGAATATTCAGGGTTAATTTCTTTTAGGCTTGACTGGTTTGATCTCCTTGCAGTCCAAGGGACTCTCAAGGGTCTTCTCCAGCACCACAGTTCAAAAGCATTAATTCTTTGGCACTCAGCCTTCTTTATAGTCCAACTCTTACATCTGTAAAAGACTCCTGGAAAAACCATAGCTTGGACTATACAGACTTTTGTTGGCAAAGTGAAGTTATGGAAGTAGGGTAATTTTTTTGCAGTTTTAGCTATGCACCTTGGTTTAGAAGACAAGCCCTGGTCTTTGGACTTGAAGATTCCACACAAGTCAGCTTTATGAAGGAAGTCTTTTGTATCCATATTTCCTACATATTGTTTGGGGATGGGGAGAAAAGCTCCTGTAGTTTGAGACAGAATTGACTTTAAAATAGTGGTTTCAATGTTGACTGTATACTGGAATCACTTCAGTGCTTAAAAAAATACCAATGTCTCAGTCCCATACCCTGTTTCCAATTTTTTGGTCTTAGGTGCAGTGTGGAGAGTGGGATTTTTGTAAGATCCTCATATGTTCCCAGTGTACAAACAGGGCTGAGAACAGCTCTTTTGGCTCCCTTAGCTTTAAAATATTCCCAAGAGCTCTTAGCATCACCTTGTATCCATGGCTGTTGGAGGCCTTGGAGGAAATTAGAATGAGAACAAAGAGAAAGGAAGTTAAGGCACAAGAAAGTATTCAGAATAAAGGTTCATTATTAACCAACCCAGTAATGGAGGGAAAAGATATTTTCATTTCTGCCAAAGGCCATATGTGAGTGCCTGTGGGGGAAAGCATATCCATAGCTTTGTGACTGAACCAATAATTCATATCTGATTCAGAAGCTGACTTTGTTGGATTATAGCTCTACAGCTGTTCTCATTCTAAGGCCAGCCTCTCCCAATGGGACTTATTGTAGCAACACGTCTCATTTATAGAACTCATATGCAGGGGCCTGGAGACCCCAAACTGTAAATTAAAACCTTGTGTATATTACTTTGGTGAATTCAATTCAAAAGCATTTTGGCTTCTCCAAACAGGCCATTTTCACTACAGAGGGGAGGAGGAAACACAATGGAAAGGAAATAGGTCTTTCATATTCACCCTTCCTATTTCTGGTAGGAGGTCTTGACACAAAGGTAATCATGGAAATAAATTCTAGTAAAATGTTGAGGCTTTGGTCAGACCTGCCACTGGCATGCGTGGAAGGGGGAGGGGGGAGAAGCAAGCAAGCAGCAAAAGTGTTAGAGCTGGAAAATTCCTCAGCGAGCACCTTCTCATAGGAGACCACTGCAGAGGTTACTTGGTTTTGAGAACTTTTTTTTCCACGTTGACACTAGAGAAGGAAGCTGAGGACAAGAGAGGGAAAGTGTGTTGACTAAAGTCACAGAGTGAATTAGCAGATGAGGTGGAACTAAAAGCTCTTTGTCTGGTTGCGTAATTGGTGTCCTCTCTTTTATCTTGATGGCTTTGAAGGTGCCATGAAGCCATTAAAGGAGAACTAAGTCAAGAAAGCATTCTAGGTGTTTGTTTAATTGCTAAGTCATATCCAACTCTTTGTGACCCCATGGACTGCAGCCCACCAGGTTCCTCTGTCCATGGGATTTCCAGGGAAGAATACTAGAGTGGGTTGCCATTTTCTTCTCAAGGGAAGAAAGTATTCTAGGTACTGTTTCTAAAACAAAGGAAGACTATGAATCAGAAAATATTTCTAGGAGTTTCAGTTTACAAAAATTCTCCTGGTTTGTCCCAGGTAAGATATGGCTAGGGCTTGAGAATAATCTAAGATGTGGGAGACATTTTAGAAGGAGACTTACTGGACACTGGAGAAGAGAAAAAAGGACAGTGAATGAGGACACACAGATGTGATCTAGAAATGATTCATCCCATTGCAAAAAAAAAAAAAAAAGATTGCTAGTGACCTGGTACTCTCTGTTCATCCCTACTGTTTCACTTTCATTTCATCTTTTGTTCCTTGTTAATACATCACAGTGAAATATGGGGAAGGTAAAGATTACAATTGTTGGGACAAGGCAGAACAGAATGTGGATTTGATGGGGGTGGACAGCCCACCTGGGTTAATCTATTCCACACACAACAGACAGTTTTATGAGTACCCTCTGTGTACTGGGCATTCAGGATGTAAAGAGAAATAAAACCCAGTCCCATCCCAGCAAGAACTCAGTTTGGTGGGATTGTATAGTGAGCAGACAATGGTGTTAGTCTTCTCTGAGGAAGCTGAGGAAAGAGTTGGGGGCAGGATGGAGCCATGGTCAGAGAAGTATCCAGGAAGAAGTAACATACACACACACGTATATATATTTCACTGCGCCGGGTCTTAGTTGCAGCATGCAGGATCTTTAGTTGCAGCATGTGGGATCTAGTTCCCTGACCAGGGATTGAACCCAGACCCCCTGCACTGGGAGCACTTGAGTCTTAGCCAGTGGACCACCAGGCAAATCCCAAGAAGTAACTTTTAAGCTGGTCTTTATGGGATGCATGGGAGTTTGTTGGGGGAAGTGGCAAAGCAGAGAAAGCACCATGTACAAAGTCATGGGGATGTAAAAAAAAAAACAAAAAAACACCTATGGTTGAAGCATAGTAACCAGTTGGGTAGGTCTAGAGAATAGAATGTGAGGGACCATTGGGAGAAATAAAACTAGAAGGGTGATTTGGGGCCAAATTAGGAAGCTGTGCTAAGGCATACAGCCTGTACCCTTAAGGGATTGGGGTGGGCAGGCATTCATGGCTTAGCAGCACAGGAGTGATGTGTTCAGACAGGAGAGTTATAAAGTCATTGTCAGTCTTGAAATGATGTATTAATCAAAGGGGAACAGATAGTTGGATGGAGCCCAGGCAAGAGTGTCTGGAACAGTCCAGAGAAAGTAGAATAAGGGCTTGAGGATAATTTAAAGTGGGGATAGGTGTGGGGGACATTTTAGAGGGAGAATCAACAAAACCTGTGACTAACTGGATTTTGGAGAAGAGGAGGAGAAGTGAGAGGAAATGATGATTCTCTCATTTTTATGCCTCAAAGATCTGTATTTCCCTGTCCAGTTTGCTTATTCAGATGTCTTAGGCAAGGGCTTCAGCTGCTTAGCTTGTTTTCCTTTTCTTTGCTGATAGAGCTGGGTGTTTTTCACCTGCCTAAAATTATTAAGACACCAAGGGCCCAAATGGCACTAGTAGTAAAGAACCCACTTGTCTTAAATTAATTAATTAACTTTAATTGAAGGATAATTACTTTACAATATTGTGATGGTTTTTGTCATACGTTGACATGAATCTCCCATCCTGAACCCCCTCCCCCCTTCCTCCCTACCCCCATCCCTCTGGGTTGTCCCAGAGCACTGGCTTTGAGTGCCCTGCTTTATGCATCAAATTTGCACTGGTCATCTATTTTACATATGGTAATATACATGTTTCCGGAGAAGGCGATGGCACCCCACTCCAGCACTCTTGCCTGGAAAATCCCATGGACAGAGGAACCTGGTAGGCTGCGGTCCATGGGGTTGCGAAGAGTCGGACACGACTGAGCAACTTCCCTTTCACTTTTCACTTTCATGCATTGGAGAAGGAAACGGCAACCCACTCCAGTGTTCTTGCCTGGAGAATCCCAGGGATGGGGGAGCCTGGTGGGCTGCCGTCTATGAGGTCACACAGAGTTGGACATGACTGAAGTGACTTAGCAGCAGCAGCAATATACATGTTTCAGTGCCGTCCTCTCAAATCATCCCACCCTCGCCTTCTCCCACAGAGTCCCTAAGTCTGTTATTTACATGTGTCTCTTTTCTGCTTTGCATATAGATCATTGCTACCATCTTTCTAAATTCCATATATATGCATTAACATACAGAATTGGTGTTTCTCTTTCTGACTTACTTCACTCTATAAAGTAATAATAGGCTCCAGTTTCATCTATCTCATTAGAACTGACTCAAATACATTCTTTTTTAATAGCTGAGTAATATTCCATTGTGTATATGTACCACAGCTTCCTTATACATTCGTCTGCTGATGGACATCTAGGTGGCTTCCATGTCCTAGATGTTGTAAACAGTGCTGCAGTGAACACTGGGGTACATGTGTCTTTTTCAATTGTGGTTTCCTCAGTGTGTATGCCCAGCAGTGTGATTGCTGGGTCATATGGCAGTTCTATTCCCAGCTTTATAAGGAATCTCCAAACTGTTCTCCATAGTGGCTTTACCAGTTTGTATTCCCACCAACAGTGTAAGAGGATTCCCTTTTCTCCAAACCCTCTCCAGCATTTGTTGTTTGTAGACTTTTTGATGATGGCAATTCTGACTGGCATGAGATGATATCTCATTGTGGTTTTGATTTGCGTTTCTCTAATATTGAGCAATGTTGAGCATCTTTTCATGTGTTTATTAGCCATCTATCCTCAGATATGCAGATGACACCACCCTTATGGCAGAAAGTGAAGAGGAACTAAAAAGCCTCTTGATGAAAGTGAAAGAGGAGAGTGAAAAACTTGGCTTAAAGCTCAACATTCAGAAAACAAAGATCATGGCATCTGGTCCCATCACTTCATGGGAAATAGATGGGGAAACAGTGGAAACAGTGTCAGACTTTATTTTTGGGGGCTCCAAAATCACTGCAGATGCTAATTGCAGTCATGAAATTAAAAGACGCTTACTCCTTGGAGGAAAAGTTATGACCAACCTAGATAGCATATTGAAAAGCAGAGACATTACTTTGCCAACCGAGGTCCGTCTAGTCAAGGCTATGGTTTTTCCAGTAGTCATGTATGGATGTGAGAGTTGGACTGTGAAGAAGGCTGAGCACGGAAGAATTGATGCTTTTGAACTGTTGTGTTGGAGAAGACTCTTGACTGCAAGAGTGGACTGTTGGAGAGTCCCTTGGACTGCAAGGAGATCCAACCAGTCCATTCTGAAGGAGATCAGCCCTGGGATTTCTTTGGAAGGAATGATACTAAAGCTGAAACTCCAGTACTTTGGCCACCTCATGCGAAGAGTTGACTCATTGGAGAAGACTCTGATGCTGGGAGGGATTGGGGGCAGAAGGAGAAGGGGACGACAGAGGATGAGATGGCTGGATGGCATCACTGACTCGATGGACGTGAGTCTGAGTGAACTCCTGGAGTTGGTGATGGACAGGGAGGCCTGGTGTGCTGCGATTCATGGGCTCGCAAAGAGTTGGACACGACTGAGTGACTGAACTGAACTGAACTGATACGTCTTCTTTGGAGAAATGTTTGTTTATTTCTTTTGCCCACTTTTTGACTGGATTGTTCGTGTTTCTGGTATTGAGTTTCTTGAGCTGCTTGTATATTTTGGAGATTAATTCTTTGTCAGTTGTTTCACCTGCTACTATTTTCTCCCATTCTGAAGGCTGCCTTTTCACCTTGCTTATAGTTTCCTTCATTGTGCAAAAGCTTTTAAGTTTAATAAGGTCCCAATTGTTTATTTTTGTTTTTATTTCCATTACTCTGGGAGGTGTGTCATAGATGATCTTGCTTTGATTTATGTCAGAAGAACCTGCTTGTCAATGCAAGAGACATAAACGATGCGGGTTTGATCCCTGGGTTGGGAAGATCCCCTGGAGGAGGGCATGGCAACCCACTCCTGTATTCTTGCCTGGAGGATCCCATTGACAGAGGAGCCTGGGGGGCTATGGTCCATAGGGTCACAAAGAGTCGGACACAACTGAAGCAACTTAGCATGCACTTAAGGGCTAATATACTGTTACTCTGCCACCTCCTACTGTTACCACTATCATTACTGATGCTGCTATTGATGTACTGTTTGGGGAGGTAAGGCACTTACACCCCAAACAGACAAGCCCAAAACAAAGTTTCCTTCTGCTCTCTCTAGCCAACCCCTATTCCTACCATTTTTAATCAGAATTTATTTCTTAAACATTTGAAAAGAGCTTACTCTGTACAAAGCACTGTGCAAACTCAAGGGAGTAATCCCAGGGCCCAAATGAAAGGCAGCATGAGCGTGTTGGGAGTTCAGACAGTGGGACAGCATGAGCCCTGGAACATCAGGACAGCCCTGCAGAGGAGGCAGGCATTAAAATTTAAGTCCTGAAGAAAGGAGCAGGTTTGGATCAATGCTGTGCATCAGAGAGATGGAAGGGCAGCAGAGGAGGAGGCAGAGCTCAAGGGAAGACGTGGATTGGACATGTCTTTGACATATCAAGTGACAGTGACTGGACCAGTGGGGAAAAGCAATCAGGAGGGAGGAGGAAGGGATTGACTTGCGCTCTGGTCTCTGACTTGCTTTCTAGGCCTCTAGGCACAGTCATGTGTTGGAAGAAGCCATTTGCACCTTGTTCTGAACTATGTCATGACCCACACTTTGCACCAGTGGGATGATCAGATGGGCTTCTACTGACGATGTCCAGCAAACGGTGACATTTAACTGCTTTTTGGTTTGTGAAATGAATGGGCAAGAGACTGAGCCTCTGAACTTGGCCGCATTAGCACCGTGCTCTGAGCAACTCACAGACACACTTCTCAGCCTCCTGACTTTAGCCTGTGGCCCAGTACATGCCTTACAAGTAAGCTAACCTCTCTGCCACAGCCGTTGCTAAGTGAACGGCTTTGAAAGGAGACATAGCTTTTGTTTTCTCTTTATCTTTGCTTCTGCATTTCTTGGAATTGAGTTTGCTAACCACGGTAGAACATGCTGCAATTGTCTCATATAGGGAATGCAATGCTGTGCTGTGCTTAGCTGCTCAGTTATGTCTGATTCTTTGTGACTCCATGGACTGAAGTCCGCCAAACTCCTCTGTTTAAGCGGGTTCTCCAGGCAAGAATTCAATGCTAGGTGACTACATTCACTTCCAGGAAGACACCCTGCAGTTTAATAGGGTGACGTGAATGTGCATAAGGGTGCATGCAGTGAAGAGGAGCTGGTGAGTGGTTTTTGGTCCATAGGGCAGCCAAATAATTCCAAGCTGAACCACTATGGCAATGCCCAGGGGCTTCTTTTAAAGCCCACCCTGGATCTTGATGATGGTGGAGCCTCGCTGGGTTGACCTCAGAGAGTTACAGACCACTTGCTGGAGTGGTTTGTGAATTCCATCCCAGTGTGTCTTTACCTGGATCTGGGGAAGGAGCTCAGGTTCACTGTAGGTCTGTTATCCTATGCTTCTTGCTCAACCTCGCCACCCTCCAAGGCTAGAGTTGCTTCTCCCACAAAGCCTGTCCACATCACTACTTCTTGCTGGGATTGTTACCTGCTTTACATTTATAAATCTCATCATCTATACCTCTCCCTCACAAATAATAACATATTATATTACCAAACCACTTGTCATGTTGTCTTTTCTATTGTTTAATCCATATGCTGTTACTTGCATATGTTTTGTTTATGCTTTTTTCCTCTGAATTAATTATGAGCTTCTTGTGAGCGAGGATCAGACCCCATTCTTCATTGTATAATCACGTGACTTTGCATCTCCCTGGCACTTTAGAGTGTATAAATCCCTTCCACATCTATTACCTTATTTGAGCTTCACAGTAATGCCGTCTATTTGGAAGGGCTGATATTATTAGCATCCTAATTTCTCAGACGATGAAGCTTGATATAGGAAATACTAAATGGGTTTCCAAAAGTTACATGGAACCATAATTTTCACAGAGCAGGGACACTGGAGATGTTTAGTAGGTATCATTGATTTGTCTGTTCATTAAATCCTAGCTTAATGCCACAGTGAGCCTGATGCTTTGAGCAATAGGATTTGTATTGAGGGGAGATGTTTGGTTGTAAACACATCCTGAACTCACTGGCGTAATAATACAATCTTCTGCTTCTCTCTCCCTGGTGGAAATACATTTGGTAAATCAGGATAGCACAGAGGATAAATCTGATTTTTAACATGTACTCTTCCCCGATATTTTCCTCCAAAGTTTCAGAGAATCCCTTTGCTACCTCACCTCTCATTTTCACACTGCCTGTAAAGGCACAGGTGGGGGTAATGAACAGTGGGTTTGAAAATCCTCCTTTCCAGATGTCATCTATTTAGTTCTTGCGATATTAGTTGGCAGCCATATTCGATTTTAGAAGTGTGAGGATTACTTGAAACCATATGACAGAACTGTTTTTCTTATGGAGCCAAATGTTGAAAAAGGCTTCAGTAATAAAAGTGGTGCAACAGAAATGGAACTCATAAAAAGGGATTTTATACCTCTTATATTTCCAGGAGTCTGTCAACTTGGGAAGGACAGAAGTACAAGTACGTTTTAACATCCTCAGTGGGGGTAAGACCTTTTTCTTCCCAAGTCTGTGTAGCACAAAGCAAACGAAAAAGTTGAGTAGCAGTTTCTCCCTCCTGCTGCCTCTTCTCCCTCCCCGTTGCTCCTCTCTCTGCGTCCCATTCTGTCGTTAGTGTATTTAGACTAAAGTTTTCAATTTGTCTGAATTACCTGGAAAGTTGTAAGGATAAATGAGGTGTGAAAACACTTTGAAAGTAGAGAATTGCTTTGAAGAATCCAAACCCAGTCTAAACAGAACCCTCTGTACTCTATAATCCAAGAAGAAAGAAGACGATGACAATGATTAACATGAAATTCCGATACGAGGTAAAAGAGAACTGGACTTCTAGGGTGTGTCTCTGGTTCAAAGGCGCCTGCACTACAGAAAGCAATGCAGTGGAGTTGGAAGGTTTGAAACCACCCCTCTGTCAGATAGTCCTGGTGTCACGAGGGATGACCCATCAGATCTCTTTGAGTGTTTCCTTATCGGTAAAGTGGTCTTAGTAATGCTTGTCTCATTGGGTGGCTGTGAAGAGCAAAGGAGATAAACCATAGGGAAAAGCTTTGTAAATGGAAAGGTGCTCTGCAAAGGGAAGGGGTTACAGTTATTATTTGGAACAGTATCTTATGCCTCTGACTATGTGTGCATTTATGGAAGTGTATTGCGGTTTTTAAATCTTCCCATGAATGGTTGAGGCACCAAAATACCTACAACAATTGAGCAAGGGCTCAGTTGTGTCCCATTAGTTACTGATTTAGAAGATGAATCAAATGCCCCTGAGAAACCGTGCCCCACCATTCCACAAGAGACCCCTCACTCTTCCCGCAAAGCCCTCTCCTTGAGTCCAGCCCTGCCCCCTCATTCCCTTCAGCCTCTATGCTTTTGTCCATCTTGGTTCTCCAGCTTTGGGAGGGGTGGAGGTGGTTCTTTAATTTCCTGTTGGAACCCTGCCCATCCTGCAGGCCTCCCTTTTGTCCTGTGAAGTCATTTCTTGAGCTCTCAGGGAAAGTTACTTCTACAATTATTCTTCAGAAACTCATTCCCCCTTTTTAAACATTTGTACCTCTATTTCAGAGTGAATTTTCATAGAGTTCTTCTAGAACTGTAGCCTTGCCAGGCAAGGTACCTAGTGTATTTCACCAGGTTTCCCCATTGGCCAGCACAGAGGCTGCTGGATATATTTGTACTCGCTCACAGAATGTGAGTGGTTTGGAATCTCTGCAAGGTGCCTGGGCTGAAGTGGGCAAGTACAGCCTGCAGAGCCCTGAAGGAAGTGTGTAATAGGTATTTGGAAAATAATTGTTGGCTGAGTACTTGGTTTTCAGCGGAAATATTCAAAAAGGCTTCCTAATTAATCTCTAGTCTGTCACAACATTAAATCCACTGAAACATTTCATCCCTCTGAGCATTTTGGCTCCTCAAGGTCTCACCATACAAGCTGTTTTTAATTTCAGTTTTTTATTTCTATGTGTATATTTTTTTCTTATTTGAAAAACAGCAAGAACCCAATGTGTAAAACCTGGAAACTGCAAAAAAACTCAAAGGAGAAAATATTAATAATAATAATAAATATTGAGACACTTTGTTCTAGTTTTATTGGGTATGTAATTTTGAGATTAAGTTTTAACATATAATTTTATGACATTTTTCACTTAATGGATGTCAGAGGTGCTTTTCCACGTCATTAGAAATTCTGAAAAAAAATATTTTTCATGACTACAAAATATTCCATCACACGGATACATCCTAATTTACTGAATCATTACCTTGTACTTGTCACTTAGATTGGATCCAATTTTCGCTCATTATAAAAGATTCACATAAGAAGTTCTTTAAAAAATATTTGTGTTTCAGATTTTTCCTTAGAATATATTAATAAAAGAGGAATCAGTAAGGTACAAATTTTTTAAGGATCTGGGTGCATTTTTCCAAATTTATTTGTGGTATACCAATTATATGTATATTTATTAATGAGTATTGTGAGTATTAATGAGTATTGTGTGCCCATTTCATTGTATTAACTCTATATTTTAGAACTTAAATTGTTTGGCCAATTGTGCTTTTTTTCTAAAGAAGGCATTTTTAGATCAACTAGATTGTAACACATGATATTTGTAACTTATTTCTAGAGGTTTTGGAGTGATGAAATTATAGGTGCTATATTCTGAAAGGATGACCTAGAGCCACTATTATAATCCTGATGTCAATGACATTAACTTTAAATAATACAAAGTGGTATACAAGTGTGAGCTGTTGTTACTACTTCCTAAGGAACAATAGAATTTAGGCATCTGATATATCTAAGGTGTCTACTATAGGAATTTAGGAAAGAAAGAGTCTTCTATAGACCACAAGAATGTAAGGAAGGATATTAAAATTGAATAATAAGCATATATTAAAAATGGAAAAATACATCTAGGTCCATTGTGTTACTATATTGCCAATCCCCCCTGCCCGCCCCCAGGTTGAATTGGAAACTTAAAACTAAGTTAAAGGTGTGTGTGTGTGTGCACACGCGTGTGTGTGTATTATTATCTGACTTTCTTCTAAAGCTTTTAAATCATTCTTTTCTTTTTTAAGGTAGTGAGAGGACAAATATGTTCAGAATGAGTATTTTCTTGGAAGAATATCTTGAAAGGAAAAGTTAATAAAGCACAGAACTCATCAAAAGTGATCAGAACAACAAAGTGGAATCAATCATTAAGAGTTCAAAGGGATTGGAGATGTTACAGTTGTATCTTTCTTGATACAGATGAGGAAACTGAGGTCCGTTGAAATTAAAATAATTCTAAGGAGAGACAGCAGGGTAGTGCCAGACATTGATCTCCAATTTGGCTCTTGTTTCTGGTGTAGTGCATCTTCTAATAAACCACTCTGTGTCTCAGAAAGTAATTTTAATAGCATGGTATTGCACAGAGATTTGTGAACTCTTTATATCTGTTGGCTCAAGATTTTGTGCTGGGTGTGTGAATTGGATCACCCTTTATTCTGTTACTTATGGAGATATCACAGAGGAGCCAGTTGTAGTGGACAAATAATATACAGAGGGGAATACTCCATTGGTCCCCAAGAACTTGACAGTGTACCCCAAGATTTTTTCTACCTATGTGTTTTCATTTGAGACTAATCAGTGAAATCATAGTGAATCATTGAGCTTTGTTATATCTAATACAACCAATATCTTTCCAACTCCAAATGCATCCTTTCTGAATGTTATAAGTAAGGAAAAGGTTTTGGATAAAGGTTATGAATTTATAATAAAATAACACTAGGCATCAGTTGACTTGAATGCCCAGGGGCCTGGGTCTTGGCCTCCTGAAGCAAAATAAAGAAGAGAATGAGAACAACAATTCCTATAATTTGGGGATGAGGGTGGAGGGTACTTTAAACAAGCATCCTGGATTCGAGGGTCTTTTTTTTTTTTTTTTGCTTTAAATAACCAACATTTGTCAATTTCACCACATTATTGTTCAGTTTTGATTTCAAATACCTACATCAGAATTTTCCTTGAAAAAGTTAAGTAGACAAAGGTAGATTTGCAATATTTCCCAGTCCCCATTCTTGCTCTCAGATCCATTCCCTGGTTTATCTGGATAAGTAAATCTCTCAAGTCTTCCTAGTGGAGACCTGGCTTTTGTTGATTTTCCATCAAAGCAAGGAAGGGCAAAGAGGCCATAAAAAGCTAATATTTTCATTTTGTATAACTTGTTGACTTTAGTTCCTGATTGCCACCCTCACTTCCCTCTCCATTTTTAGGCTAACCAATCAGAAGACCACCTCTCCTTTAGCTACCTCCTTATCCAGACTTCTTCCAGAGTCTGGATAAGGACTCATACCCTACCTTTCTTTTTATTACACACTTCTTGGGAGTACAGGCAATAAATCAACTGGGCAAGGATAGATATGGAAAAGCAATATTTAAAATGAGTTATGATGTAAAAGAGATGACTTGCTATTATGTTTTATCAAAGGCAGCCTCTAACAAGCATAATGTAATTCACAATGCTTAAGCAGGGTGACTTTAATTGCAACAGTCATTAAGCTCACAGGATCATTAAATGCATTAAAAGAGGGAACCAATGAGTTATTGTGAATGAAACAAGCTCCCCCCACCCCGCCACTCACCCCACTTCACCTCTTTAACTGAAATTGAACTTAGCCTGGGTCTCTGATCCGTCACAACTCTTGACTTTCTCTCCTCCTTCTGTACCAAGTCACTATTTTAGAACAGGTCAAATACAGAAGTAGGTAAGAGGAAAGACAGAGGGAGGTATTGTCAAACTACAGGTTAAATTTACTAGCAGATTAAATTTTGTTTTCATAACATTTGTAAGTTTGAAGCCTAGCCATTTACCTATTTTTTTTATAAGTTTGTGATCTTCAGATGCCTACAGAAAAAGAACTACCCACATATAAGAAGTTCCATTTCCCCAGTAACTACAGAAATGTAAATGTAAACTTATCAAGTTGTTAAAAATAGAAACAAAATGATTTTTCCTATTGATGGAGAACATATAGGGAAATAGGTACTCTCTTACATTTCTCGTGGGATTTTAAACATTAATACATTTCTGGAAAATGAATTGGCACTATGTATCAAAAACCTTTAAAAGGTATTCATATATGTTGAACCAGAAATTTGGTATCTGGGAAGTTATCACTAAAATCGTTAAGATTTAGCTATGAAGATAAATGTAAAAAGAAATTGGAAATACTCTACATATCCTGCAATAAGAGATTGGTTAAATAAGGTAGCATGAAAATGAAAGTCACTCAGTTGTGTCCAGCTCTTTGCAACCCCCTGGACTATACAATCCATGGAATTCTCCAAGACAGAACACTGGAGTGGGTAGCTGTTCCCTTCTCCAGGAGATCTTCCCTACCCAGGGACTGAACCCAGGTCTCCTGCATTGCAGGCAGATTCTTTACCAGCTGAGCCACAAGGGAAGCCCAAGAACACTGGAGTGGGTAGCTATCCCTTCTCCAGCGGATCTTCCTGACCCAGGAATTGAACCAGTGTCTCCTGCCTGCATTACAGGTGGATTCTTCACCAACTTAGCTATGAGGGAAGCCCAAATAAGGGAACATAGAACTAATAAGTGACTATTATACATTTATTTAAAGTGATATTTTAGAAGTATATTTATTGAGAAGGAACAGATGTTAACATAAAGTGATAAAATGTGGACCACAAAATCTTGTGAATGTCATGAACTCATTTTTGTGCTATATATCTATATTAAATGCACATTTACCTTTTCATAGAAAATGGTGGGGATTTATGTTCTGGTCTCTTCAACATCATCTTTCAACATTCATACCCTTTCACCCTACTGTTTGGACATATTGGAATTATTTCAGTTTTTTGGATGCAAATGCTCCTTCTCTCTCTTTTTCTCCTAGGCTTTGTAGAATAGCATTCCCAACTTTTAGAACACTGTCTCTGATGTTCATCTATTCACACACTCTCCTCAAGTTTGGCTCAGAGCTCACGTTCAGTGGTTTCTACTCCAGAAACCCTTTCTTGACCTCTCAAGTCTGGGTTGGGTTCTCCTTCCATGTGCTCCTATTCCACAGCTTACGTCTGTATCCCTGTGATGACCTGTTGATGGTGTGTGTGTGTGTGATCTGTTCTTTCTATGGGAAGGTTCTTACAAGCACCGGGTGTGAGAGCCCTTCTCTAAGATGGCCACCATCGAGTCTTCACTTCCCTCTTCTGGTTGCCACAGCCCCATGGAGAGGTGGAGTCTATTCTTTCCCTCACCCTGGATTCAGATTGGTTTTAATGACTCACTTGGACCAATAAAATGTAGTAGAAGTTCTTCAGGGAATTCTAAGGCTTTCACTTGGGTTTCTTAGAACACTTCCTGTGGGGAAATTAGTCTTCGGCTAATTTGTATGACTGCGGTGAGATGGCCATGCTGTGAGAAACCACTAGGGCTGAGCGGAGTAGTCCTGGAGAATGGGACATTATGGGGAGGGAGAGGGGGAGGGAGGGGGAGAGAGAGACAGGATGGTCAAGGAGCATTGAGGTTCTAGCCATCTTAAAAGTTGCCTCTTCAGCCTACCAGCCCCGCAAACACCAAGTGTATGCAGCTAAGTCATCCTCCAATTCTTGATCCACAAATTTCTGGATGAGATTAAATGGTTGTTTAAGCAACTAAGTTTTGAGGTATTTTGTTATGGTGATAGATAACTGTAATATCAGCTTGGCATGTAGTGAGCCTTCAATAAATATCTAATAAAAGAATGGGGATTTTTGCTTTTTTTCCAGTTTACTTTATTTCTCTGTAATGTAATGTGTATAAACAATAAACTCCCCCACCCCCATTTTTTTTTTTTGACAAAAGAAAGAGGTCCCAGGAAAGCTAAAAATGAAAAAGATGTGAAAGATAACAGACTATGGCCTATTCACCACAGAGTATGTCCAACTTAACCCAATTCTGTAGAAATGTCTGATTCATTCTGGAAGGCTGGCTTCTCCATGACAGCCTTTGTCTCACTGGAGACACGAATATTTATCTAAAAGCCTAATGCCCTGACAGAGTGAAATAGGACCATAGCCTTAACTTTTTAATCTCTCTGTTTCTAGAACTTCCAATGATCACAGACAACTTCACCAGATCAACTTAGCCTTCTGTGAGCTTGTCATTCCCTGTTATTTAGGGAAGAGAAACACTAGGCTTCTTTCTGCTTACAGAACAGTCTCAGGTTCTCAAGGTTAAGAGCATGGAAGTCTTCATTTTTCTTCTAATAGTGTTTACACCTATTGGCTCATCATGATGTGGCAGTGGGTGGGGGCATTGTACCGGCTTCCCTCCCGTGAGAATTTCTTTCCAGTCTGGACTGCACCTAAGTTTTGCTTATGAAGCCTAGGGAGGGCAATTACTGTCAGCGGCACTTCTAAACCAGTTGAGCATCTGTGTCTAGGATGAATTAGGTGTCCTGGATGGATGGAGTGAAATGCTCTTTAGTGACAAGTGGAGGATTAACTAGATGATCTATGCTAACACTTTGAGCCCAGAAATTCTATGGCATCATGGATTTCCGCTTGGAGAGCTGAGTGCATTGAGCTCTTTCCAACTCTAGCATTTTGGATCCCATTATTCCATAGATATGTCTGTATATTCTAGATTTCCTGAGACTAAAGTAAAATAAATGAGTTCACGAATGGATGAATAAGATGCATAGCTTTATTAAAAATTTTTTATTGTGGCAAAATATGCATAAGATTTAATAATTCACAATTAAATTTTTAAAAGGGTATAGCTTAGTAGCATTATAATGTGTGACCGTGACTAGTTCTTTTTCATCAGAACTTTTTCATCAACCCTATAACTTGATTTTTAAAATACCTCTACTACCTATTCAAAGGCTATTTTTTCTTATTTCTAGATTCTAAGTGGTTGATGTGGACAAATAACTGACCTTGAGATAAGTGCCTTATGACCCAAATCCTCCATGGATGAAATCTTTCAGAAACATGTTCACCAGAGTGGTAATACTAAGACAGATTTCTCAATGTAAGGGTTATGTGAGTGATTTTAAATCCTCTGAGAGGACTGAACATCTAAAAGCGTTAACAGCTACAATTAGTGAATCACTCAGAACATTTTCAGGTTTGGGGGTGAGCCTTGCTCTGTGGGCTCAGTGTCTATTCTCATCTCCTCCTGCTAATAGATTTCACTCCCCAGGTTCAGAGATGATTGTGTGATACAGGATCCCTATCCAGGCATAGGGCCTCTTTCCTAGGCCATAGTAGGGATGAGCATAGGATCCAAACCATGTTCAGAATTTTCATTTTGGTTTTTCTCAAATTTTGGTTGAGAGAAGAGGGTCTTCATTTTCATCTCTATTTTGGAACATTTGGAGTATACATCTGGAATAACTGGCAGCCATGTTAGGTAAGCTAGTTTGGGAGAATAAATCTAATATTTAGAGAGATGCAGAGATAGGAGATGAAGAGACTTCTTAGAACATTTGGTCCTTGGTTTAGTTGTCCCTGAGGCCATATGCATTGCTTTCTGCTGTTGATTTTATTCATCCTCCTCTTTTGCTTGAGTCGTTTTCAGGTGGGTTTATGTCCCTGAACCAACAGTCTTGACCAATACAGTGTGATTTATAATGGTAGCCAAACTACAGATGTTTATCAGTAATATGGATGCCAGCTAGTGTGACTACCCTGGGACGCTATGGGGTAAACATATGGAGACAGGAAGATAGTGTTTCCTGTATCCATTCATCCACAAGTCCAACCATCTGTCCATCCATACTCCAGCCCCCTGGATATTACATACACATGAACATAAGCAACACTTTCAATTGCTAGAATTTTTCTGTCTCGCGAAATCCTACTCATTGTTCAAAATGATTAGCATACAATCGCAGAGATCATAGCACTCTGTCCATTTCAAGCAAGATGAGACTTAACGTAAGGAATTAGGTTGGGCTTCTTCCCAGGTGCTACTAACGGTAAAGAATCTGCCTGCCCATGAGACTCAGGTTTGATCCCTAGGTCGGGAAGATCCCCTGGAGGAGGAAAATGGCAACCCACTCCAATATTCTTGCCTAAAAATTTCCGTGGACAAAAGGAGCCTGGTGGGCTACAGTCAATGGGGTTGTAAAGAGTAGAACACGACTGAGTGACCCGAGCACATTTAGGTAATTACGTAATTATTGCATGTCCTGGAGGAGCAAACTCTAGGTTGGGCCTCTGGGAATGACTCTTAGACCAATACAGTGGAATTGCTCTGCCAAGGTTGGAGCTTCTATTTCTGCCATGATCAGGAGGGAGAGGAATTGGGAGGCCCACCCGGGCACTACTGACTTCAAAACAGGAATCAAGAAGCCACTTCAGATGTTTTTAATTGCCCATAAAGCCGGTGATTGGGAAACTTTCATCTGCTGCAGAAAATCCCCAGATCTCCACAACTGTATTAATATTTACCAGGGGCAGTACTGTTTCAAGGAAATGGACCTCACCTTGCTTCCACCTTCCACACTTGGGTGTATCTAAATGCATACAATGTTAATTGGGCGAAAGAAACAGTGTTTAGGGACTTCCCTGGTAGTCCAGTGGCTCAGAATCCATGTTTCCAAAGCAGGGGGGCCTGGGTTAGGGAACTAGTTCCCTCATGCCACAACCATCTAAGACCTGGTTCAGTCAAATGAATAAATATTTTTTTAAAAAGAAACAGTGCTTAGAACAGAGGTGGGGATAAGCTTTTCTCTGTGCTGGTTAAACTTCATATTTGCATTTAGTTTTGGGAAATGCAAGTTTCCCTTAAAAGGGAAAAATGATAAGTAATGTATTTGGAGAATGGTGGGGACATGAGGAAGAAGAAACAAACAAACAAACAAAAAAACATATTACATAAGGAATAACTGAAGGATCTGGGGATATGTAACTGGGAGAGAGAAACCTCAAGAACTTTCTGCCAGGTTCTGCTAGAAATCTGAAAGGCTAGTTCTTTACGATCCTTGGGGGTAGGATGAAAGCAACAGGAGTTAGATTTGAATGGCCTTAGGAAGAAGCTTCTAATTAAGGCTATGGAATGATTGGGCTACTTGAGTCCTCCATCTCTTGAAGGACCCAACCATTGTTTACATGACCAGGTGATAGGGATGTTGTGGAAAATACTGTATTTTTACTCCCCAACCCCATTTTGTATTTTTGATGTTATATTTTATATATCCATGTTTACCCATAACTTTTTATAGTAGCTATAATAGATTTTATACAATTTTTGTCTTTTAATTTTTGTACTAACTTGTTTGGGACCTCCGAGGTGGGGCTAGTGGTAAAGAATCCACCTGCCAATACAGGAAATGCAAGAGATGAGGGTTTGATTCCTGGCTCGGGAAGATCGCCTGGAGGACATGGCAACCGACTCCAATATTCTTGCCTGGAGAATCCCGTGGACAGAGGAGCCTGGCGAGTACAGTCCAAAGGGTCACAAAGAGTACGACACAACTGAATTGACTTAGCATGCATACACGTATTAGCTTATTTAAGTGATTGATCTACAGCCTTTACTATACATTTGCCTTTACTAATGGGATTTTTCTTTTCCTGTAAATTCCTGCTTCCCACAGTAGCCTTTCCTTTTCCACTTAGAGAAGACCCTTTCACACTTCTTTTAGGGTCAGTTTAGTATTAATGAACTCTTAGTTTTTGCTTGCCTGAAAAGTTCTTTCTCTCTCCTTAAATTCTGAATGATAAATTTGCTGGGTAGAGTATCCTAGGTTGTAGGTTGTTCCCTTTCAGCACTTTAAATATATCATGCCACTCCCTTCTGACTTGCAAAGTTTCTGTAGAAAAATTAGCTGATAGCATTATGAGGGTTCCCTTGTATGTGACTGTTTTTCTGTTACTATCTTTAGAGTTCTCTCTTTAACTTTTGTCATTTTAATTATGGTATGTCTTGGAGTGTTTCTGTTTGGGTTCATTGTCTTTGGGATCCTTTGTGGTTTCTATACCTGGATATCTGTTTGCTTCTTGAGGTTTAAGAATTTTTCAGACATAATTTCATCAAATATATTTTTGACTCCTTTGTCTCACTTGTCTCCCTCTAGGACCCCTATAAGTACTGTTGATGTTGTTGCAGAGGTTCCTTAAACTCTCCTCATTTTTACAAATTTGCTTTTCTTTTTGCTGTTCTGATTGAGTGATTTCCATTGTTCTGTCTTCCAGGTCATGTATGCATTCTTCTGTATCAGCTAGTCTGCTGTTAATTACTTGTAGTGTGTTTTTCAGTTCAGTTATTATATTCTTCAGCTCTCTGGTTCCTTTTTCATATTTTCTAGCTCCTTGTTAAAATTCCCCATGTTCACCAATTCTTTTGCCAAGTTCAGCTAGCATTCTTTTTATTTTTTTTGTTTTCTTTTTTTTAAAATATAAATTTATTTCTTTTAATTGGATGTTAAGTTTCAGGTGTACAACAGTGATTTAAAAATTTAAAGGTTATATTCCATTTATAGTTGTTATAAAATACTAGCTATATTCTCTGTATTGTACAATACATCCTTGTAGTTTATTTTATATACAGTAGTTTGTACCTTTTAATTCCCTATGCCTATCTCACCCCTCCCACCTTCTTCCTTCCTACTGGTTTGTTCTCTGTGTCTGTGAGTCTGTTTCTTTAGCATTCTTATTACTAATGCTTTGAACTCTTTGTCTGGTAAACTGTTTATCTCTCTTTCACTAGTTGTTTTTTCCATGTTCTTTCATTTAAATTCCCGTGTCTTCTCATTTTGTTTAAAAATATTATATTTTTAGATACTAAAGATTTGACTATGTATTCCTTATGAAATTGTTAATTTTGCCAAAACTCTTCACTTTCCTCAATCTTCCTGGATAACTGTGCCCATATTAAGGATGGCTTTAGAAAAAATTTATTAGTCTGAATACCGTGTTACTCTCAGGATCCAAAATCAGATCTTATGAAGGAGTGGTAGCTCTGCGGAACTCAGGAGAGGGGCAGATGTGGCTGAAATAACCCCTCCAGGGGTTGAATAATAATAAGAAATAATAGTAGTACCCCTCCAAAGAAGGATTTTAGAAATGTATCTTACAGGAGATTTGGGGTGGAACTGAGATTTGAATGAGGGGTGTAATGGAGTTTGGTAAAAATAATAATAGCTACTGAGCATTGAGCATACCATGTTTGTAACACATATCATGTAATACAACATCCTTTTCAGAGCTCCTTGATTTACACATGAGGAAGATGAAGCTCAGAAAGGCTAAATAATTTGTCCAAGGCAACAGTTACTAAGGGCAGGGCCAGGGTTTGAACCCCAGAGTTCATGTGGATGCATACACACCCCACTACATTGCACTTCATGACCAAGCTGGGACAAAATAAATACCCAGCTGGTAGTGGAGCCCGGCCTGTTAACAACCTGATCTACACAGCAGGCCAGGAAGGTTAAGATAAGGCAAATGTCAGAACTATTTGGGTAATGAACCATTTTTCTTTCTATAGTTGGGATCACTTCAGTTTCATTCAGTCACTCAGTCGTGTCTGACTCTTTGCGACACCATGAATCTCAGCACGCCAGGCCTCCCTGTCCATCACCAACTCCCAGAGTTCACCCAAACCCACATCCATCGAGTTGGTGATGCCATCCAGCCATCTCATCCTCTGTCATCCCCTTCTCCTCCTGCCCTCAATCCCTCCCAGCATCAGAATCTTTTCCAATGAGTCAGCTCTTCACATGAGGTAGCCAAAGTACTGGAGTTTCAGCTTTAGCATCATTCCTTCCAAAGAACACCCAAGACTGATCTCCTTCAGAATGGACTGGTTGGATCTCCTTGCGGTCCAAGGGACTCTCAAGAGTCTTCTCCAACACCGCAGTTCAAAAGCATCAATTCTTCGGCACTCAGCTTTCTTCACAGTCCAACTCTCACATTCATACATGACCATTCTGAAAACCATAGCCTTGACTAGACAGACCTTTGTTGGCAAAGTAATGTCTCTGCTTTTGAATATGCTATCTAGGTTGATCATAGTTGGGATAACACAGTCAAATCTATACATAGCTGAGGAATGTTATTTTTGAGACATCTGTAATAACTTATTTCACTACCACTTATTCCAGTCACAGTTTTTTATCCATAAAATAGAAATCAAAGTAGTTGTCTCAAAAGGGTCATGCGAGGATTCATTGAGATAATGTATGTAAAAGAGCTTGCCTAGAGTGTGGTTATCAAATAAAAGGGAGTTGACTCTAAATTCCCAAATCAGGAGTTGTTTTGCCTTTATGGACATGATCTCAGTCTTAGACCATCTAGTCAATTAGAAAGACAGAGGAACATAGATGAAGAGAACAGACTTGTGGGCATAGCGGAGGAAGAAGATGGGAGGACGAATGGAGACAATGGCATTAAAACATATACATTACAGTGTGTAAAACAGAAAGCTAGTGGGAAGCTGCTGTATAACACAAGGAGCTCAGCCTGGTGCTCTGTGATGACCTAGAGGGCTGGGATAGGGGAGGTGGGAAGGAGACTCAGGAGGGTATACTTATGGCTGATTTGCACTGATGTATGGCAGAAACCAACACAACATTGTAAAGCAATTATCCTCCAATCAAAAATTATTATTTTTTAAATAAAAAAAGAACAATGGAAAAGAGGCATTTCTAATTCTGGAGTGATCTTTTTTTTTTTTTTTTAAAGGAATTTCATCTGTGAAAGCTTATTCAGGTCTACCTGTGGTTATATCCAAACAGGCAGGGAAAGTAGGGAGTTCAGCTTAAATTCAGTGAATCCAATGTATGTTCAGGTACAGCCACTATTTCTGTAAAAGACTAGGCAGCTGTTTATGTGACAGGATCTGAAAGGCCCAGAAAGGCCTCCTGTCCTCAAAACTTTCCTCTTTCCATCAGACATAGAATCTAAAATTCCATTTTGAGAAATCTCCTCTTGGGTAAGCCACTGATTCTCAGACTGTATCAGAATTTGCCTGAAGAACTTATTAATATTTGAAATAGTGATCCGAGAAGACTTCCCTGGTGGTCCAGTGATGATGAATCCACCTTCCAGTACAGGGGGTGCAGGTTTGATCCCTGATTGGGGAGCTAAGATCTCACATGCTCCCCCAAAAACATAAAACAAGCAATATTATAACAAATTCAATAAAGACTTTAAAAATGGCCTACACTGAAAAAAAAAAAGTCTTAAAAAAATATTGACCCTGGGACTACTGAGTCAGACTCTTTGGGGTTGGGGCTCAGGCCACTATAATTTTAACTAGATGAGTCTAATGTACAAGAAAGCTTGAAAATACCAGATCAAGGCATTATATCCACAGAAGTCCCTATTAAATTTCAAGTTTTCTCTTGGGAAGTTGCCATGGTTCTCAAATTATAGCTTCTACTTCCTCCTTCTACTAAAACTGTTACGGTCCATAGCGTCAATAATCTCTTTGTTGCCAGGTCTAATGGATTATTTTTGGTCTTCATATATTATGGCATCTCTCCGTCTCTCCTCAGCATCTGATGCTGTTTCCTTTTCCTCTCCTCTTAATCTCTGAGATATCAATCTCTCCTACTTTTCTGCCTTATGTCCTTGACTATTTCTGTTTCTTTAGCTGGCTTACCCTTCTCCTTTCAACTCCAAATATAGAAGTATTCATAAGGAGATAAGGCTTGCAATCAGGCCCCCAGTTTTTTCGGGTACACACTTTTCCTGGATTTAAATAGCCAGCGGCCAGCCATTTCCAAAATTTTACCTCCTACCTAGTCTTCTCCCTTAGCTCCAGTGTGGTCGTCTCTCTGCTCAGTCCTGTCTGACTCTTTGCAACCCCATGGACTGTAGACCACCAGGCTTCTCTGTCCATGGGATTTTTCAGGCAAGAATACTAGAGTGGGTTGCTATTTCCTTCTCCAGGGGGTCTTCCTGACCCAGTGATTGAACCTGCATCTCCTGTGTCTCCTGCATTCATTGCAGCCAGATTCTTTACTGCTGAGCCACTGGGGAAGCCCCAGTTTTGTGCTACCAACTATTAATACCTACTTGGATATCGTATGATTATCTTGAACCCAGTGGGTTGAATAGGGTACTTAGACTCTCCCTTCCCCCACATCCTCTCTAATTTACACTTCTCAGGAAATGATACCACAATCCACCCAGTTACTCAAACTAGGACTTAGACATCACATGGAATCCTACTTCTCTCCCATCACCCACATCCACTCCACCAGCAAATCATCCCTCCCCAAATGAATCTGGAATCTTTCCATCTCTTGGTCAGATTCCTTCTTAGTATCTCCCTATTACCTTTTTAATATCATTCTCAAGGAACCCAGGTCATTCTTTTAAATAACTCAAAACATAAAAACATAAATTAGATCACTGATTTCTTCCCTTAAACATTCAGTGGCTTCACACTGCATTCAGAGTAAAACTGATATCTTACTGTTTCTGTAAGGCCCTTCCTAACTTCTTTCTCATCTTGGTCTACAAGGCTCTTTATTTTCTGATTCACTGCATTCCTCACCATATTCCAGTGACAGTCGCTTCCTTTAGGTTTCTCAAATACTCCAAAATTATTCTCCTCCTCAGGGCCTTTGTATACATTGTTCCTTCTGCCTGCAATGTTATCTCTATGACTGGTTATTTCTCATCTCTTAAAGCTTTTAGTTTATATCTCACTATCTGTAATCATTATCCCAAAGTAGTACTCTCCATTATTTCCCACTAATTCTTCAGAGTACTTTGAATTGTACTTATTCATTCATTTGTTGGTTTGTTTATTGTCTATCTCCCACAGTGGAAAATAAGCTCCATGATTCAGGAGCTAGGTCTACATATCCAGCTCCTAAAATCATATCTGGTATGTGATACCTGCTCAGCAAATATCTACATCCTCATCATCATAAATAAGAAAATGTAGCAGAATATTTAGATTTGGGATGTTTTAAAAAGTTTTTCTAAGCTTGATAAGAAACCAAGAAATCATTAAAACTGACAGATTTAGCTACATTAAGCATTTAACATTTTTGTATTACAGAGGTAAAAAGGTAGAAAATTGAGAAACATCTTTTATAAATTATTCAAAGGAATTTCTTCAAATCAGTATGAAAAGATAAGTAAACCAATGGAAAATGGGTAAAAGATACAAGTCATAGAAGAAAAATAACAAATGGTCAGTATAAATAAAATATCATAATATGCTAAATCTCACTCTTAAAAACATCAGATTTTCATTCTGTTGAATTAGCAAGAATTCAAAGACTTATAAATACCCAGGTCAGGTGTGTGTGGAAACAGTTAACTTTTATACATTAACCATCGTACACTAACAGTTAACTTTCTTACATGTGTTGTAGATTAGTGTAACTTTTTTTTTTTTTTTAACAATTTAGCCATGCCTATTGAAATTTAAAATGTGCTTTGCCTTTGACCCAACTCTGCTTTGGATTAGCAATTTTAGGAATTTATCCTAAAATAATACTTTCACAATGTGCAGTGTATATTCATATAAGGGTATATAGTATATTCATTTGTGAATCTATGAGCTATATTCATGTAGGTGTTTAGTGTGGCATTGTTTTAATAAACAAAACTGGAAACAATCTGCTCATGCAATTAAATAATGGTACACTCACACAAAGAAATAGTATGCAGCTATTAAAAAGGACAGTGGGGTAGATTTGTATATTCTGTTTCAGAAAGATATCCTTTGATACATTGCTAAATTGAACAAATTTAACTGAGTGGTATATGTAGTAAGATGACTTAGTGACTGAACAACAAAATTTAGTAAGATTTCCCCCTTAAAGAAATAAAAATGTAAGTATTTATAACTTGTATAAATATGTTCAGGTAGACATGAAAAAAGAAAAGGACTGAAATTCTTAACCATGGCTATATTTGGGAACCTGGATTTTGGAAAACATTTCCTTTCTGCATCCTCGTATTTCGTCATTTCTTGTCTTATTTGGCTTAAAAAAAAAAACACAAGTGTGTATTATTCTAAGTTTAAAAAATGGGATAGAGAGCTGGGGAGAGAGGGAGGGAAGAAAGGGAAGGAGGAAGGGCTAGGGGGAATGAGAGGGGAAGAGAGAGATAAGCTGTTTTTTTCACGCATTTTGCCATCAGCCGTGTTTGGAGCTGCCCTGCTGGGCCTCGTGGAAGGTCAGACCACTCGGTCAAGGGTTCAGGGGCATCAGTCCTTCCCCTCTCTCTCTTTATTCTCCAAAAGGAGAGGCACTTTGGCATCATATGTTTTTGTAAGGATTAAATGAGATAAAAGTTGAGAGAAAGCTTTATCAACTAGAAAGCTCTTTCAAATACAAGAGATTATTATCATCATCAGAGTCCACTTCGACCTCCCGCAGTCCCTTTTTTCCCATAAGAGCCTCTCGCGCCTCCACCCCCACGTCTTTCCCCGGGAGTGAGTCGGGCCTGCCTCCTGCCTCACCATTTCACCCCGGCCTCGGCCCAGCCGCTTCCCAGCAGAGCTTGGCTGTTCCTTGAACTTTCAGTGTTGGTTCGATTTCCTCCAGTGGTACCACATGCTGCTGTGCAAACAGAGCACGTGGTCCGGCCAAACAAAGGAACATGTGTGTGTGTTGCAAACCACCCCCCTATCACGGGAGCGCGAGCCCGAGCCCCGCCAGGAGAGGGCCCGGCCCGCGCGCGCTATAATTTTTCACTGCAGTTGAAACACCCTGTAAGCTCTCAGGAAGCAGCGGGGGTGGGGGGAGCGGCGGAGAGCAGGGGCTTGTGTCTCTGGCTCTTTCCATCACCGCCCTGGAAATAGCGATCGTGCACGGCCCGACCGGAGCTTCCCCCAAGCTGCTAAGATTTCATTTCACCTCCAGCAGGCTGCTTGGGGACTCGCTGGGAAAAGATCACTCTCCCGGGATGCTGTCAGGGGGAGGGGGCCCGGGACTGTATACAGCTGTCAAAACGTCTCAGACGGGAGGCTCCGGCACATCTGCTCGAGCCTGTCTCCGGCTGTGGGGCACGCGGGGAGCGCCTCAAACCTATCTCTGTACTGGCGAGCGGTAATTGCATTAGGATTAGTTATCTCCTGCGCTCTGCTCATTAGCCCTGAGGATGGCTCGCATCCAGCGAGAGGGTGGCGCAGGGCGAGGGAGAAGACGTGCGCCTAACAGGTCGTGATAATGAAAGACTTGCTCTCCTAGAGCTTGCTTCTCTCCTCCTCTCCCCCCACCCCAACACTGTCCTCCAACGTCTTCCTCTAAACCTCATTTCCTGACTTTTTTTTTCCTGAAGGTCTTATGAAATGCGCAATTTAGGAAGATTACAAAGAAAAAAAAAATCCCTAGACTGGAATGGAGGTGGGGGAGGGATGCTGCGGAGAGCACGGTGGGGTGGGGGGCGGGGGTGCTGGGCTGATGGCCTGAGTCAGAGGACGCGAAGAAAGCGGTTGGTTGGCATGTTCTGACGCCAAGGCCAATGGCCCGAGAGCACCTAGGTGCTTTTTCTGGCAGGGCTGGCTCCTGATAAGTTTCAGTTTCCTACCCTGAGTATACCCAAGACGAGGGAGACTGGGAGAGGTGGCGATTTCCAAGGGATTCGGGTCCCGAGGAGCCCCTTCTTGGATTGTGTGAACTCTGGAGCCCGCACCGACCAAGCTGAGCTGGGTGGGTCCCTACTCTGTCCGCCCCCAGCGCTCTGGCCGGCTTGACCCCAGAAGCAGGATAGAGCGGTTGTTTGTTTCTTGTTTGCTCCAGGAATGGGGACTCGGTCAGTTCATTTTTCACCGCACCTAGCACACTGTCTGGTATACAGAGGAGCTCAAAAGTGTGTGATGGGTAACAATTAGAAAAAAAAAAAATTAGGACATATACCCTTGAGGGTACCATGATCCCAACCTCGATTTTCAGGGTAGACTTACTAAGTCATGTGACTTCAACAGGTAATCTAACTTTTCCAAATGTGTTTTCCCATTGGCAAAACAGGGTTAGTAATTTACCCATAGACTTATTTCACATGAGTAAGTCAGGCCCAATAGAGTGCAACACGTAGTAGGTGCTCAATATTAGTTCCTCTACATATCTTGCTTTATTCATTCCTAAGATGGGAATTTTTTTTAGAAAAACCTCTTTGATGTCTCAGGAGGAGGTAATTAACGTTCTCTTAACCCATCTGAAAGGGCCAATAGAGTACAAAGTTGTTTTATAATTAAGAAATGTATCAAACCCTGTGCAGGACTAATTGCTGTGCAAATTTGATTGAGGCCTGTGAGGACAAGATTGCCTTTAATGGGTTGCAAGGAAGGGGACTACTTAATATTCTTCAGGGAAGTTCCAATACTCAAGTCTCACTGTTGGAGACTGCATCACCAACCATTAGGAGCCCTGCTCAATGGTTTAGAGTGAATACACCAGGGCTTTGCGTAAATAATTATTTTGAAACTAGAAGGTTTATTGAGAGTTTAGGGTTCAGATTTAGAAATGTCAGAAATAGAGTTTTGTTTCCATTGCACATAATGAATTTCCCTTTAAATAATGAAGCCATGAAAATGCCATTGTACCATATACTCCAGTGGATTGCCAAATGTTAAATTAGGTCCCTGTGAGACTAAGTCTTCAAAGCCACATCCATCAGGGGCATTTACCGTTTCCACAGGAATCATTGATCTAAAGGGTGCTCGGTGTAGGCATACCCCTCAGCAAGTCTACAGTCTTCACTTTTCAACATCTACTACTTGGCAATCCTTTTTATAGGCATTGGGAACAATACTTTAGAGAGGAGACGATGGAGGAAAGCTGCTAGAATAGCCTGTGTGGGTTCCGTGTAATGGTGTGCAACAAAGATGTTCTGCCTTAGACAGCAAGACCGTGTGTATATATTCAAGTTGGAGTCCACTGGGAGTGAGGAATGTGGTTGGCTTGTTTCTGTATGGCCTGTTGTTTCTGTCTTGTGCTTATTACAAGTGAATCCAAAGGACTGGCATGGTTTACCCTTGGGGTCAAATCTTCCTCCACCATCCACAGAGCCCCAGGATACCAAAGTCTTTTTATTCTTCTTCTTCCACCTCTGTCTCTCTTTGTGTCTCTTCTCTGTCTTCCCCAGGTAAGCGATTTCCCTTTTCATTGCTCAGGCTAATTCATCCATGTCTCTTTTATTTATTTATTTAGTAACAGGTTTTAAAAAATTATTTATTTGGCTGCACCACATCTTAGTTGCAGCATGTAGGATCTGTAGCTGTGGCATGTGAGATCTTAGTTCCCTGACCAGGGATCAAACCCAGGCCCTTTGCATAAAGAGTGTGAAGTCTTAGCCGTTGGACCACCAGAGAAGTCCCCATCCATGTCTCTCCTTGACGGCACTACTCTCTGCTTCTATCTGGAGTTTTGTCCCTTAATTATCATTTTTTCTTAAGTATATTATATATATATATATATGTATGTATTCCCACTGGAAATTTTCTTGGTTTACTTATACTCTCACCCATAGTCCGCTCTTTCTGATATTGTCAATACATCTTCACTTGAGTTGCTCTTTTTCTAGTATCTTTCCTTCTAATGCCCTTCTTGTTCTTCTACAACTGCTGTCTCCATTGTGACATTTTTCAATGACCCTTGAATCCCCTGAAGCCTGACTTTTGCCTCCTTTAGTCTCCTGATTGCCAGTGTCAATGGTCCATTATGACTCCACCCTCCCTTGTTTATCAATCTCTCAAGACACCCTAGGCATATGTTACAGGGCACTGTTTTCCAAATTTTTCTGAGTTTTCCAGGCTTCCCTTCCTCTTCTCTCTCCTCAAATAAATGCATGCCTCCAGAACTAGAGCTGACATTTGTGGAGCACTTAGGATGCATTTTTAATCCTCCCATCAACCCCATGAAACAGGTACATTAATTGTTTCATTTTTATAGGAAGAACTGAGGCTAAGAGAGCTGGTAGATGTTGAATCCTGGTCTGCTCTGTCTGACTTGAGTCTAAGCACTTGATCAGGTGGCTCTGATGCCTATAGTTTGGTTTTCTGATTCCAATCCCCCCTTGGTCTACCATTGACACACAGATCTCACCTTGTCTGCCTGTCCCATCCAAACCCTAAATATAATGTCTTGATGAGCTGACCACGCCCCTCTCCTCCCAGCTCTCTTTCCTGACTTCTGTAACAGATATGACTTTTTCCAAGGACCAAATCTTGACCCTGAGAACCCTCTTTTCTTTTCCTAGCTCATTTTGCTTAGCTCTTCATCCTATTAGACACCACTCTGAGCATATTTCTTTTTTGATGTCTCTTGAATACTTTTTTATTCTCTTCTTGTTCCTGTTCCTTAATATAGATCTTGAAACGGTCCCTTGTTTGAACTAGCACAGTATTCTAATATCATCTTACCTGTTTTTCCTGCTATTGGTCCTGCCTAGCTTGCTCCATTTATCAGGACCAGAACCATCTTATTAAAACATTTCTTGCACATTCACATGGTTTTTCTCCAAGAACTTAAATAATTTCTCTACTACAATAAAATGGATACTTCTAAACTTGTTACTCAAGGTTTTCTATGTTCTGGACCCCCAACTTTTCATTCTATAGCACCTCAATATGTCCAAATAACCACTTAGCTCTTTTTTTATAGTTTATTTTTATTGAAATATAATTGCTTTACAATGTTGTATTATTTTCTACTGTACAACACTGTGAATCAGTCATGGGTATACATGTAATCCTCTCTCCCTTGAGGTTCCCTCCCATTCCCAACCCCATCCCATCTCTCTGGTCATTACAGAGCGTGGAGCTGAGCTCTCTGTCCTCTTAGCTCTGCTTTAATTAACTAATTAATTAATTGATAGCCTTCCTTTTGCTAAAAAGGCCTGAAGACCTCTGTTGCAGTATCAGCTCCATTGGGGTTAGGTGTAGTTTGCTCATACGTGAGTAATGAACTTAAACTTGGATTCAAAGTCTAGCTCTGCATTTGTGAGCTAGGAGAGCTTGAGGAAGTTCCCTGGTTTCCCTCTGTCTTCCTCTTCTTATCCATATAATGGGGAGCTGTCCCAAAGTTTACAGAAGGAGATAAGTGCTTACATCTATTGGTGACAAAGCAAAGACATTCAACAGATAATAGTTATCATTCATCCTTTTTATTTCCCCGACATGCTTGTGCTTTTCCGATTCTGAGCCTTTGGTTGTGATCCCCCTTAGGAAATTGCCTTCCTTTGTGTCTTCGCTGATTATAATTCTCCCATTTCTTCAAAGTACATTCATCTCATTGCCTCAGTGAAACTGTCCCCTCGTTCTTCTTGGAGAGATTTTTTTTTTTCCCCTCTAATTTTGACACTTAAAACTGGTACCGTATAAATCAATCCTCAGTTACATACTGTTTTGTGTATCATCCTCCACTTGCCCCAGGGCTTTCTCCCCACTAAGCCAACCACCCCAGGGCCACCCATGAGAGCATCAGGCGCCTGGGATGGAACAAAAGGTGAATGGCTCAAGATACCGAATGGCTACAACAATGGAGTTGAAGGGGACGGAAATAAGTTTATTAAACAGGAAAAGTCAGAGAGGGTGTCAGACATCTCTTTTCTTCCTTCCTTTCTGCTTTTCTTGGACGAAATAAGTAGTGTGTTTAGCTGATATCTTCAACAGGCACAATCGAAGGATGTGATCAAAACAGAACTGTACTTTGTTCCCCACCGCCCATTCATAATTTATTCAGTGGGGATCAAGTTTTCCTGCCCCTGAATATGGGTGAGTCTCACAATTTTTAAGAACCTGTTTGTTTATTAAGACATAATTTGCATACAATAGTATGCGCCAATCTTACAGGTTCAGTTTGAGTTCAGTCATTGTGTACACCTGTGAAACCAGATACAAAAATCTCCATTATCTCAGAAAATGCCTCCACGTCTGTCTAGTTATTTGCTTTCCCACTATCTCTAACCCCACCCCCCCTGCCATTCACACCCCTGTTCTGACTTTTCTGGCAGTAGATTCGTTTTGCCTGTCCCCAACTTGGTGTAAATGGGATGGGGCAGTATGTACTCTACTGTGTCTGGTTTCTTGGGCTCCACATACTGCTTTAGGATCTATTTATGTGGTTACCTATATCACTGGTTCATGTATTCCCTTTTTGTGTGTGTTGTGTTATTTTGTTGTTATTGAGTTGCTAAGTCGTGTCTGGCTCTTAGGATTCTATGGACTGTAGCCCACCAGGCTCCTCTGTACATGGGATTTCCCAGGCAAGAATACTGGTGTGGGTTGCCATTCCCTTCTCCTGGGGTATCTTTCTGACCCAGGGATTGAACCCGTGTCTCCTGCATTGCAGGCTTCTGAGGTGGCACTAGTGGTAAAGGAACCCACTTGCCAGTGCAGGAGACATAAGAGATACGGGTTCAATCCCTGTGGTTGGGAAGATCTCCTGGAGGAGGGCATGGTGACCCACTCCAGTATTCTTGCCTGGAGAGTCCCATGGACAGAGTAGCCTGGCAGGCTACAGTCCATGGGGTTGCAAAGAATTGGACATGACTGAAGCAGCTTAGCATGCGGGCACGCTCCTGCATTGCAGGTGGATTCTTTACCACTGAGCTACCAGGGAAGCCCGTATTATTGTGTAGTTCTGTTATATTTCTACGAACTCTTGCTGTTGTATGAATATACCACAATCTGTTTAGTCCATTCACCTGTTAATTGACATTTAGGTTGTTTCTAGAGTTTGTGTACTACGAGTAAGGCTGCTAATATATTTGTGCAATTTTTGGTTTTGGACACATGTTTTTATTTATTTTGGGTGAATGCCAGGAGTGGAATTGCTGGGCCATAGAATAGTTGAGTGTGTTTTGGAAAATATGCTATTGGGAATTGTTTTGTAGCCTAGTAGAACTGAATGGCCAAAATAGAATCCTTTTATCAGGTGTTCCATCTGAGTCTTGGTTTTCTATGAGTTCTTTTCTTTTAGCAGTCTGTTGTAAGCTGAATCCTCATAAGTTGCCAACCACTTGTCTACTTTTATTAAATATTTACAGAGAGTCTTGTAAGGATCTGGGTGATTAATGAACTAGAAATTTTTTCTTACGCAATGGCCTTTGATTTATTTATACAGTTTTCTGGTAAGGAGCTGAAGCACTGTAGAGTCATCACTACACTTCTTAATACATCTATGAACCAAAGACAAACCAAAGATGCCCATTTTATAGTTGAAGAAGTTGAGGCACAGAATGGTGGCAGGGAAGGTGGCAATTTTCTGCAGAATAGGTCCATTTAAAATGTCCCAGGGTTGGACTGCAACACCAAGACTGAGTTGTTCATTACCAAACAAGTGGGCAAACAACTAGCATGACAGCTCACAAGGTCCTTTTGTGTGTGTATGTGTGTGCGTGGGCAACCCCACCGTGACTTCCTGCTGCTCCACATCACTCATACATCACAAAACTAACGCCCCATTCCCTGTGTGGTATTTCACCCTCCCTGGTACTACCACTTAGTAATAACTCTCTTGAGATATATTCCAGATGTAGGATATTTGGCTGAAAAATACTACAGCCAAGGTCCACAGAATCACAACCGTGATCTCACTGGCTCATATAAATAAAGCCGAATTTGGTCTTATCTGTATTTAGATGAGACACTGCTCAGGAAATTGGCCAGAGTTGGGAGAACAGGGTTAGGAATTCACTGGTGGGACAGAGCGTGGCATCAGGCCATGTGATGGTTAATTTTATGTGTCAGTTTGAGTAGACCCAGTCAGATGTTATTCTGGGTGTGTCGATGAGGGTGTTTCTAGATGAGATTAACATTTGAATCATGAGACTAAGTCAGGTCTTTTCCAATGAATCAGCTCTTCGCATTGGGTGGCCAAAGTATTGGAGCTTCAGCGTCAGTCCTTCCAGTGATTATTCAGGGCTGATCTCCTTTAGGATTGACTGGTTTGATCTCCTTGCTGTCCCAGGGACTCTCAAGAGTCTTCTCCAGTACCACAGTTCAAAGGCATCAATTCTTCAGCACTCAGCCTTCTTTATGGTCCAAACATCACATCTGTATGCAACTACTGGAAAAATCATAGCTTTGACTATACGGACCTTTGTCTAAGTAAAGTGATGGCTCTGCTTTTTAATAGGCTGTCTAGGTTTGTCATAGCTTTTCTTCCAAGGAGCAGGTGTCTTTCCAAACAGCTGAAGACCTGAATAGAACAAAGGACTGGCCCTCCCATGAGTAAGAGGGAATTCCTTCTGCCTAATTGCCAGGAGCTGGGGCATTGGACTTGAGCTCAAACTAAAACACTGGCTATTCTGGTGTCTGGAAGCTGCTGCCTTTTGGATTGCCTTTTCAATGCATATACGGTTGACCCTTAAACAACATGGAGGTTGGGACATGGAAAAATCTGCATATAACTTTGTAGTTGGACCTGTGTGCTGCAACTAAGACCTAGTACAGCCAAAGAAACAGAAGGAAAATAAAGGGTGAAAAACTACAAGAATTATTTAAGAAAAAAGAATTAAGTGGTTATCTCTGAGTGGTGGCAATGCACATGATTTTTATTATTTTTCTGCACATATACACACATATTTTGTTGTTATTTAGTTGCTAAGTCATCCTGACTCTTTGTGACACCATGGACTGCAGCCCGTCAGGCTCTTCTGTCCTTAGGAGTTCCCCAGGCAAGAATACCGGAGTGGGTTGCCATTTCCTTTTCTAGGGGATCTCTCTGACCCAGGGATCGAACCTGAGTCTCCTGCATTGCAGGCAGATTCTTTATCTCTGAGCCTTCAGGGAAGCCCATTTTCTTTAATACCATGCAGTAAACGTGCACTTTCACCATGGTGTGTACATATGTATGTGTGTGTGTGTGTATAGTCCAAATTTTCTAAAATTACTTACTTTGAAAAAAAAGAAACTTTTAATTTTCAGGTAATTGTAGATTCACATCCAGTTGCAAGAAATAACACAGAGTGATCCCACATAACTCTGGTCCATTTTCTCCCAGTAGTAACGTCTTGCAGGACAAACTGATGCAATATCACAGTCAGGATACTGGTGTTGATGCAGTCAAGGTTCGATCATCCCAAGGGTCTCTCATGCTGCCCTTATATAGTAACACTCACTATCCTACCACTTCCACCCTTCCTTAACCTCTGGCCGCCATTGATCTATTCTCCATTTCTATAATTCTGTCATATAAGAATTTTATATACATGGACTCCTACAATAGGTAATGCTCTGGAATTTCGTTCATGTTTTTGTGTGTATCAATAATTTATTCTTTTTTGTTGTTAGGTGGTATTCCAGGGTATGAATGTACCCTAAGTTGTTTAACCATTTACCTGTTGAAGGAAACATGGGTTGTTCCAGTTTTACACTATTATTACTAAAGTTTCAGTGAATATTTGTGGAATTATCAACTTTTCCTTTCATGGATTGTGCTTTTGGTTTCAAGTCTGGGGTCTCTTTGTCTAGCCCTACATCCTAAAGATGTTCTCCTATTTTTTTTTAATTATAATTTTGTTTTTTATGTTTCAGTCTATGATCTATTTTGACTTAATTTTTGTTTAAAGAGTAAGACTTAGGTCAAGACTCTCCTCCTTCCCCCGCCCGCTCCTTCTTTAACTCCTCCACTTCCTTTTCGTCTCCTCTTTCTTGCCTGTAGATGACCAATTGTTTCAACATTGTTTATTGAAAAGCCAGTCTTTCCACTATGGAATTGCTTTTGTACTTTTTATCAAAACTCAGCTGAGCATACCCATGTAAGTCTATTTCTGGTTTCTTTATTCCATTGATATTTGTGTTTATTCCTCTGCCAGTACCACACAGTTTTGATTTCTGCCAGTACCACAGTTTTGATTACTGTAGCTATATAAAAAGTTTTGAAATCAGGTAGACTGAGTTCACTTTTTCTCCCCTTTTCAAAGCTGTTATAGCTATTTTAGTTTGCCTTTTCATATAAATTTTAGAATAATCTTGTCTATAGTTTTAAAAGCTTTCTATAGTTTGGGTAGCATCTGCATCAAATCTCTACACAAAATTGGGAAGAAATTATGGTTTTCACTATGTTCAGTTCAGTCGCTCAGTCGTGTCCGACTCTTTGCGACCCCATGAATCGCAGCACGCCAGGCCTCCCTGTCCATCACCAACTCCCGGAGTTCACTCAGATTCACGTCCATCAAGTCAGTGATGCCAGCCAGCCATCTCATCCTCTGTCGTCCTCTTCTCCTCCTGCCCCCAATCCCTCCCAGCATCAGAGTCTTTTCCAATGAGTCAACTCTTTGTGTAAGGTGGTCAAAGTACTGGAGTTTCAGCTTTAGCATCATTCCTTCCAAAGAACACCCAGGCTGATCTCCTTCAGAATGGACTGGTTGGATCTCCTTGTAGTCCAAGGGACTCTCAAGAGTCTTCTCCAACACCACAGTTCAAAAGCATCAATTTTTCGGTGCTCAGCCTTCTTCACAGTCCAACTCTCACATCGATACATGACCACAGGAAAAACTGTAGCCTTGACCAGATGGACCTTAGTCGGCAAAGTAATGTCTCTGCTTTTGAATATGCTATCTAGGTTGGTCATAACTTTTCTTTCAAGGAGTAAGTGTCTTTTAATTTCATGGCTGCAGTCACCATCTGCAGTGATTTTGGAGGCCACAAAAATAAAGTCTGACACTGTTTCCACTGTTTCCCCATCTATTTCCCATGAAGTGATGGGACCAGATGCCATGATCTTCATTTTCTGAATGTTGAGCTTTAAGCCAACTTTTTCACTCTCCTCTTTCACTTTCATCAAGCAGCTTTTTAGTTCCTCTTCACTTTCTGCCATAAGGGTGGTGTCATCTGCATATCTGAAGTTATTGATATTTCTCCTGGCAATCTTGATTCCAGCTTGTGTTTCTTTCAGTCCAGCATTTCTCATGATGTACTCTGCATATAAGTTAAATAAGCAGGGTGACAACATACAGCCTTGACGTACTCCTTTTCACTATGTTAAAGTCTTCTAATCCATGAATACCGTATATGACATCACTTATTTGGATTTTATTTTATTTCTTCCATCATTGTTTTGTGCTTGTTAGGGTACAAGTACTGAACATGTTTTGTTAGATTTACACACAAGTATTTAATTTTTTTCTTCGTGATTGAAATGGTATTTTAATTTCAATGCCCATGTATTCATTGCTATCAAAACATAAAAAGAAATTAATATGTTTTATATATATATAAATTTATGTTTATCTTGTATTCTGCAATGTTGCTGAACTTATTTTTTCTAGGAGTTTTTTTCAATAGATCTCTTGAGATTTCCTATACAGACAAGCATGCCATCTACAAATATGGGCAGCTTTACTTTTTCCTTTCCAATTTGTATGCCTTTATTTCCTTTTCTCACCTATTGTATTATTCAGAACTTCCAGAACTATGTTGATTAAGCCTAGAGAGTAGATATTGTCACTTAATTCCTAATCTTAGGAGAAAAGGGTTGTCTTTCTCTATTTAATGTAATATTACTCATAGATTTGTTGTAGATGGTCTTTATCAATTTTCTTAAGTTCTCTTAACCCTATTTAAAAATTATGAATGGATATTAAATTTTATCAGCTGCTGTTTATTAACTGATTGATAGGATCATGTGATTTTACTGCTTTATCTCATGAATATGAATTGCATGGATTGATAATTTGAAAATTGAACTGACCTAGCATCTCTGGAATAAATTCCACTTGGCCCATGTGTTTAAATTCTTTTTATGAGTTCTGAATTATATTTAATACTTTAAAGAATTTTTGTGTTCATATTCTTTCTAAAAAATTTTATCGGGCATAGTTGATTTATGATGTGTTTCAGGTATATAGCAAAAGGAATCTATTATACACATATATTCTTGATAGGTATTCAGATATGGGTTTTTTGGTACTGTCTTTGAGTTTGGAATCAGGGAAATATTAGCTTCACAAAATAAACTGTACAATGTTTTCTCTTATTCTGTTTTCTGGAAGAGATTGTGTAGAATTGATGTTAATTCTTCTTTAAATATTTGATAGAATTCTTTAGTGAAGCTCCTTGGGGCCAGATTTATTTGTGGATATTTTCTTATAAATTCAATTTCCTTTATATTATCATTTCAGTTCAGTTCAGTCGCTCAGTCGTGTCCAACTCTTCGTGACCCCATGCACCTCAGCACACCAGGCCTCCCTGTCCATCACCAACTCCCGGAGTTTACTCAAACTCATGTCCATTGAGTCAGTGATGCCATCCAACCATCTCATCATCTGTCATCCCCTTCTCCTGCCTTCGATCTTTCCCAGCATCAGGGTCTTTTCAAGTGAGTCAGCTCTTCGCATCAGGTGGCCAAAGTATTGGAGTTTCAGCTTCAGCATCAGTCCTTCCAATGAATATTCAGGACTGATTTCCTTTAGGATGGACTGGTTGGATCTCCTTGCAGTCCAAGGGACTCTCAAGAGTCTTCTCCAGCACCACAGTTCAAAAACATCAATTCTTCGGTGCTCAGCTTTCTTTATCCATACGTGACTACATCCATACATGACTACTGGAAAAAGAAAGGGATATTTAAATTATCTCTTTCATATTAGGTGAGTTATGGTTGCTTTTGTTTCTCAAAGAAGTGATCTATTTCATCTAAGTTGTCAAATTTGTGAGTAGTAAGTTTTGAAATCTGGAAATGTGCATTTTCCAACTTTGAGGAGAACTCGTCCTGATTTAGTTCAGAGATAGTGAAATTGGTGACTATGGTAGTGATGATTCAAAACCCTACCACACTTTATTGAACATGTGCTATGGGGTTTGCATACATTCTTGCTTTTTATGAATCCTTGTAGCAAACCTGGGAGGCCAGCATTATTTCCATTTTCCAGTGAAGTAAATGGATATACAGATAGTTTAAGAAAACTTCTCCAGTGTTATATACCTAATGATTAAGACAAGAGGGATTCAAGTTCTAGCTTGTCTTAACCCAAAACCCACGCTCTTAATCATCTCTGTGTTTCACTGTCTCTGTGGACTTCCCTTTAGAAGAGGAGAGACTGGCAGTATTTATTTAGGTGACATTGTGAGAAGAACATGAAGTTTATAATATGACTGAGCAGCCCATATTACCTGTGGTTCTGTAGGAAGCCCTTACAGTCCCCTTGAAGGGATCTGTTTTCCTCTAGACTACTGATGGCATTTCTACAGAGCTTATATTTTATATTACTTCTTTCAAACAACTTTGAGTTATAGGTGGAAGCCAGACTCCCTGATGAACACATGGGGGACCTGTAGAGGTTCCTCAACCTCACAGAAGTTGAGTGACTTGTCTAAGACCATATGGCATTTAATGCTAGAAGTGGACCTTGAAAGATGGTCTTTTGAGTTGGGAGCCACTATGTAATCCACCAGGCTCCCTGGCTGGCTCATGGGTAAAAGAATCCACTTGCAAAAGAGGAGACACAGGTTTTATCCCTGGGTCAGGAAGATCCCCTAGAATAGGAAATGGCAACCCATTCCAGTATTCTTGCTTGGGAAATCCCATGGACAGAGGAGCCTGGGCTCACAGAGTCAGACTAGACTTAGCGACTAAACAACAACATGCCCTCCAGTTCAGTCGCTCAGTTGTGTCCCACTCTTTGCAACCCCAAGGACTGCAGCATGCCAGGCTTCCTTGTCTTATCATCACCAACTCCTGGAGCTTACTCAAACTCATGTCCATCAGGTCAGTGATGCCATCCAACCATCTCATCCTCTGTCATCCCCTTTCCCTCCCACCTTCAATCTTTCCCACCATCAGGGTCTTTTCCAGTGTGGCAGTTCTTCACATCAGGTGGCCAAAGTATTGGAGCTTCAGCTTCAGCATCAGTCCTTCCAATGAATATTCAGGACTGATTTCCTTTAGGATGGACTGGTTGGATCTCTTTGCAGGCCAAGGGACTCTCAAGAGTCTTCTCCAACACCACAGTTCAAAAGCATCAAATCTTTGGCACTCAGCTTTCTTTATAGTCCAACTCTCACATCCATACATGACTACTGGAAAAACCATAGCTTTGACTAGATGGACCTTTGTTGGCAAAGTAATGTCTCTGCTTTTTAATATGCTGTCTAGGTTGGTCATAGCTTTTCTTCCAAGGAGCAAGTGTCTTTTAATTTCATGGATGCAGTCACCATCTGCAGTGATTTTGGAGCCCAAGACAATAAAGCCCTCAGTGTTTCCCCATCTATTTGCCATGAAGTAATGAGACCAGAAACCATGATCTTAAGTTTTTTGAATGTTGATTTTTAAGCCAACTTTTCACTCTCCTCTTTTATTTTCATCAAGAGGTTCTTTAGTTCTTCTTCACTTTCTGCCATAAGGGTGATGTCATCTGCATATCGGAGGCTATTGATATTTCTCCCGGCAATCTTGATTCCAGGTTGTGCTTCATCCAGCCTGGCATTTCACATGATGTACTCTGCATATAAGTTAAATAAGCAGGGCGACAATATACAGCCTTGACGTACTCCTTTCCCAATTTGGAACCAGCTCCAAATGCCCTCCACCAGCTCTAGTTGCTGCTTCCTTCTTGGTCTCTGCAGTCCTGATTTGCTCTCACCAAGCAGAGTCCTGGTATAAGCAGGGCCTGATGCAGCTAAGTCAGGGCTTTCCTCCAGCAGCCTCCTGGCTTGCACCAGTTTCCAGACTGTATCTGATGGAAACCTTATGCAGAACAAAAAATAAACCTGAGGACCAGGCCCATCTCAGTATCTCCATCCGCTGGATAAACATCTCCGAGACAGAATCACAGGGAGGCCAAGCTCCCTTTGCCAAGTTTTTAACCTAAAGTTTGGAAGCAGCCTGCATTTTCCGTAGAGCAGTAAACTATTTTCATTCCTTTTACAGTGAACGACTCCTTATGGGCTGATAATTTACTTTTAATCTCTCTTTCAGGAACTGATGATTTTGTCTTCTTGCCTGAAAAGAAGTTGTGGGTTAGAAGAAAAGGCCCATTTTTTGAAGTTTTCTTCTTTCTCATCTTTTCTTTTCTTTTTTTTTTCCCCCTTTTTGAAAGCTTGCTTTGGGAGTCTTTGGAACCTTGCCTCTTTATTCGGAGAGAACTTGGCTCCTTAGTGGTGCCCCCATTCCTCGGCCGAATCTAATCTGACTGTTCTATTTATAATTCTTGAGCAAGATGAATCTTGTCTTTGTGTTTCTTTCTGAGCAACAGTGTCCCCTCCCTAGGACTTGAACCATTTAACCTCTACAAAAAAAAAAAAAAAAAAATCTCTTTCTCTGCAAATTGCCAGAGAAGCAGGCAGCTGAAACCCTATCAGGTCCTGGATCATATCAGACCTGCTTTAAACTGGCACCCTCCTCCATCCCCTCAATCTCCTGGGAGTTCTTTTCAGAACAAGGCGTTGCAGAGGAATTCCCAGCAGCCTTTTGGCTATGCCAGCAGAGTCTGGGAAGTCTGACAGGGCAAACTCTCAGGAGAACAGGGAGGCTCTCGGATGGAACCCCTGCCCACTTCTAACCATGGCAAGGTTTAGACATTCATTACATCCTATTCACCCTTACTTTAATTCATCAAACTATTTTGCTCAGAAATCATCTGACCCCAACACCTTGTTATATTAGAGAAGAAAATACAGACTAAGAAGGGAACTGAGTGATTCAAAGTCACACAGCTAGTTCAAGAGCTAAGACTATAGAGTAGGTATTCAACCTTTATGCTTCCATAAACCTGGGAAGGCCTGATTTTGATTTATGTATTCATTCCAATTCAGTGCCATTTAAAAATACACCTCAGTTTTTATGCATTTATGATTTGTATGAATCTGCTAATTCCTCTTTTCATTCCCTGGCTCCCATACATCATTTTTGCCCAGTTCTCTCTCCTGTGTTCAATACAGATCTCTCTGTTCTCAAGGCATGTTAATAGACCGAGAGGAAGATAACTTCTACAACCAGGCTTTGAAAAAGAGATGATGAACCTGAGAATCTCAGATCTCGAACAGGTGGATCATGGAGTCTGTGGAGACTTTGGAAGCTGGGAAGGGACTTCATAGATTAGTATGGCAAGCTAGGGGCCAAGCCAGGATTAGAGATAAGATCCTTCCTTCCCCATCCAGGCTTTCTGCTCCATGCAAAGTTCCTGCTGGCTCTGAAAGTGAAAATGAAAGTCTCTCAGTCATGTCCAACTCTTTGCGACCCCTTGGACTATACAGTCCATGTAATTCTCCAGGCCAGAAAACTGGAGTGGGTAGCCTTTCCCTTCGCCAGGGGATCTTCCCAACCTGGGGATAGAACCCAGGTCTCCTGCATTGCAGGCAGATTCTTTACCAGCTGAGCCACAAGGGAAGCCCCCTGCTGGCTCTGTGTAGATCCCAATTCTGACCTAAGTCTGGAACATCCATTTAGACAATTCTTTTAAAATTAGGCTCACCCAAACCAACCAAATTTTCAGCCTGACATCCATTGTAATAGGATATTCCATCCTATTCAGAAATAAGCCACATTTTAACCTTATCTGCCATGAGCACCTTTGCAAAATTTAGAAATAACCAAGATATTTACTACTGCACAATTGCACTCATCTCACACACTAGCAAAATAACGCTCAAAATTCTCCAAGCCAGGCTTCAACAGTACGTGAACCATGAACTTCCAGATGTTCAAGCTGGATTTAGAAAAGGCAGAGGAACCAGAGATCAAATTGCCAACATCCGTTGCATCATCAAAAGGCAAGAAACTTCCAGAAAAACATCTACTTCTGCTTTATTGACTACACCAAAGACTTTGACTATGTGGGTCACAACAAACTGTGGAAAATTCTTAAAGAGATGGTAATACCAGACCATCTGACCTGCCTCCTGAGAAATCTGTATGCAGGTCAGGAAACAACAGTTAGAACTGGACATGGAACAACATACTGGTTCCAAATTTGGAAAGGAGGATGTCAAGGCTGTATATCATTCACCCTGCTTATTTAACTTATATGCAGAGTACATCATGCAAAATGCTGAGCTGGATGAAGCACAAGCTGGAATCAAGATTGTTGGGAGAAATATCAATAACCTCAGATATGCAGATGACATCACCCTTATGGCAGAAAGTGAAGAAGAACTAAACAGCTGCTTGATGAAAGTGAAAGTGGAGAGTGAAAACTTGGCTTAAAACTCAATGTTCAGAAAACTAAGATTGTGGCATCTGGTCCCATCACTTCATGGCAAATAGATGGGGAAACAATGGAAACAGTGAGACTTTATTTTCTTGGGCTCCAGAATCACTGCAGATGGTGACTGCATCCATGAAATTAAAAGACACTTGCTCCTTGGAAGAAAAACTATGAGCAACCTAGACAGCATATTAAAAAGCAGAGACATTACTTTGCCAACAAAGGTCCATCTACTCAAAGCTATGGTTTTTCCAGTAGTCATGTATGGATGTTAGAACTGGACTATAAAGAAAGTTGAGCGCTGAAGAATTGATGCTTTTGAACTGTGGTGTTGGAGAAGACTCTTGAAAGTCTCTTGGCCTGCAAGGAGATCCAACCCGTCCATCCTAAAGGAGATCAGTCCTCGTATTCATTGGAAGGACTGATGCTGAAGCTGAAACTCCAATAATTTGGTCACCTGATGTGAAGAACTGCCTCATTGGAAAAGACCCTGATGGTGGGAAAGATTGAAGGCAGGAGGAGAAGGGGACGACAGAGGATGAGATGGTTGGATGGCATCACTGAGCTGATGCACGTGAGTTTGAGTAAGCTCCGGGAGTTGGTGATGGACAGCTCCTGGTGTGCTGCAGTCCATGGGGTTGCAAAGAGTGGGACACGACTGAGCGACTGAACTGACTGCCTGAACTAAAGATATTTACCCTGATCTTCATAACATAATTGATAAGACGGTCTTACAAGTTTTTAAGGACCAGGCATCAGTATGTCTCATTGAACATATATAAACACATTTACCCTTTAAACCTGCCTGGACCCATTTGAATATAACACAGATGCTATTTTAAGCCAAGAATAATTATTTATAACTCATATTGAGATCCAGGTGTTGAGAAGGCTATAATCAATGATTCCCTATGCTTGTAACTCTTTCAGTGTCTCTGGCTCCATCCTTCTATGACATACTTTTTCTCTGGGATGTGTGGCAAGGTGCACTTTTTAGAAAGCACCCAAGACAGGAAATGGAGCTTCAGCATTTTGAAGGAGCACGCTTGCTTTCACTCTAGGCTCCTGCTTCACTTAAAATCAAAGAATATCCCTCCAATCAGTTTAGGATGTGAAAATCCATTTAGTACATGGAGACATGAGTAATAATATACTTAGAGTTTTAGTACATGTCAAATGTTCTGCTGTATTCTTCATAAGCCTTTGTTTCTTTCAATCTGCACAATACTTCTGGTGGGCATGTATGGTTGCCCCCATTTTAATATTGGAAAAATTAAAGCTAAGAGAGATGAAAAGACCTTTTGCCTATGGCTACTTAGAGGGTGAATGGTTTATTTAAGATTTAATCCAGGTCTCTGACACCAAAAGCAGCTATTATTATGAATGTTCTTATTTATTTATTCTCATGGAATACATGTGAAAATTTCATGTGTGTGTGTGTGTGTGTAGAAATGCAATAGCTGAGTCATGAAAAGTGTACATCTTCAGCACTGTGAGACATATCACATTGCCCTCTGTAGTGATTTCCTTATTTATAATCTTCCCAGCAGTGTTTAAGAATTCTTGTTACTCCATATTCTTGCCAACATTTGGAGTGATCAAAATTAAGTTTCTTTCCCTGGCAATGCTTGGTACTTCATTGTAGTTTAAATTTACATTTTCTTGACTACAGTGACATTGATTGTCTTTTAGATGTTTATTGTTGCCTATTCAGGTTTTCTTTGTGAATTACCTGTTGATAATTTTTCCACCTACTCTGTTACAAAATTGTGTTTTCTATTTCTAGTTGATTTGTAAGAATCCATATACATATAATGAAATATGCATGCATATATATACATATATATATTCACTCACAAATTTTTTAATCTTCAAGTTACTTTTTTTAATTTCAAAATTTTAAATTGAAGTATAATTGATTTATAATATTGTATTTAGTCTCAGGTACAGCACAGTGATTTAGTTATATATATATATACACACACATATATATGATATATGTATATATAATTTTTAATATTATTTTCCCTTGTAGATTACTATAAAATATTGAGTATAGTTCCCTGTACTATATGGTAGGTCCTTGTCAGTTATCTATTGATATTTTATATATATTAATGTGTATAAAAAAGTAAAAAAGTATTAGTCACTCAGTCATGTCCAATTGTTTGCAACCCCTTGCACTGTAGCCCTCCAGGCTCCTCTGTTCATGGAATTCCCCAGGAAAGAATGCTGGAGTGGGAAGTCATTTCCATCTCCAAGGGGATCTTCCCAACCCAGGGATTGAACCTGGGTCTTCTGCATTACAGGCAGATTCTTTACTGTCTGAGCTACCAGGGAAGCCCATTAATGTGTATATGTTAATCCTAAACTCTTAATTTATCCCTCCCCACTCCCTTTCCCCTTTGGTAACCATAAGTTTGTTTTCTCTGTCTGTGGGTCTATATATACTCACATATATACTCACTCAAGGCAATGGCACCCCACTCCGGTACTCTTGCCTGGAAAATCCCATGGATGGAGGAGCCTGGTAGGCTGCAGTCCATGGGGTCACGAAGAGTCCGACATGACTGAGCGACTTCATTTTCACTTTTCACTTTCATGCATTGGAGAAGGAAATGGCAACCCACTCCAGTGTTCTTGCCTGGAGAATCCCAGGGATGGGGGAGCCTGGTGGGCTGCCGTCTATGGGGTTGCACAGAGTCAGACACAACTGAAGCGACTTAGCAGCAGCAGCAGCACAAACATATATGTTCTTTTTTAAACTTTTTACTTTGTTTCAGTTCAGTTCAGTTCAGTTCATTTGCTCAGTCATGTCCGACTCTTTGTGAGCCCATGAATCTCAGCACACCAGGCCTCCCTGTCCATCACCAACTCCCGGAGTTCACTCAAACTCATGTCCATCGAGTCAGTGATGCCATCCAGCCATCTCATCCTCTGTCGTCCTCTTCTCCTCCTGCCCCCAATCCCTCCCATCATCCGACTCTTTTCCAACGAGTCAGCTCTTTGCATGAGGTAGCCAAAGTACTGGAGTTTCAGCTTTAGCATCATTCCTTCCAAAGAACACCCAGGAATGATCTCCTTTAGAATGGACTGGTTGGATCTCCTGGCAGTCCAAGGGACTCTCAAGAGTCTTCTCCAACACCACAGTTCAAAAGCATCAATTCTTCGGTGCTCAGCTTTCTTCACAGTCCAACTCTCACATCCATACATGACTACTGGAAAAACCATAGCCTTGACTAGACGGACCTTTGTTGGCAAAGTAATGTCTCTGCTTTTGAATATGCTATCTAGGTTGGTCATAACTTTCCTTCCAAGGAGTAAGCGTCTTTTAATTTCATGGCTGCAGTCACCATCTGCAGCGATTTTGGAGCCCCCCAAAATAAAGTCTGACACTGTTTCCATCAGGTATAGCCAATTAACAACGTTGTGATAGCTTCAGATGAACAGGAGGGGACTCAGCCATATATATACAAGTATCCATTCTTCCCCAACTCCCCTCCCATCCTGGTTGCCACATAACTAAGCAGAGTTCCATGTGCCATACACTAGGTCCTTGCTGTTTATCCATTTTATATATAGCAGTGTGTACCTGTCCATCTCAGCCTCCCTAACTATCCTTTTCCCCCATCCTTTCCCCTGACAACCAGAAGATCATTTTCTAAGTCTGTGAGTCTATTTCTCTTTTGTAAGTTTACTTGTATCATTTATTTTAAAATTCCATATATAATGGATGTCATATGCTTTTTCTCCTTCTCTGACTTCACTCAGTGAGACAACCTCTGGGTCCATCCATTCTGCTGCAAATGGCAATTATTTCATTATTTTTAATAGCTGAGTAACATTCCATTGTTTATATGTACCATATCTTTTTTATCCGTTCCCGTGTCAATGGACATTTAGCACTGTTTACAGTAGCCAAGACATGGAAACAATTTAACTGTTCATCAACAGAGGAATGGATATATATTCTTAATTATAATCCTTCTATAATTATATAAATTTCAAATATCTTCTCTCAATCTGTAACTTGACTTATTTTTCAATGATTACCTAAAAAAAAAAAAACCACAAAACAAACTCTGTTGAAGTATACTTTGTATACCACAATATTTGCTTATCATAAATACTGATTGATTTGTTTTAGTAAATTTATGATTAGGCAACTATTGCTACAATCCAATTTTAGGGCATTTTCATCACCTTCAAGAGTAACATTTTGCACATTTTCAGTCAATCTTACCTTCCACAGGTTTGCACTGAGTTTCTAGTTTAGGTTTTTCTAAAGTTGTCATATAAGTGGAAGTATATGATACATAGTTTTTGTCGCTTGCTTTTTTATCCAGTATAATATTTTAGAAGTTCGCCCAGGATGTTGCAGGTAACAGTAGTTTTTTCTCTTTTTTTTTTTGGTGGATAACATTCCATTGTATGGCTATACCACATTTTGTTTATCCCCACCCATCAGTTGAATTGTTCCCAGCTTTCATTATGAATAATGTTGTTGTGAACATTTGTGTACAAATTTTGGGGTCCGTATATATTTTGATGTCTTTTGGGTAGATATTCAGAGTGGAATTGCTGACTTGTATGTTTATTCTATGTTTAACTTTGTAAGAATCTACCAAACTATTTTACAAAATGGTCAAACCATTTTTCATCCCTGCCAGCAGTATCTGTATTTTTTCAAATGGGTGAATGATTTGAATAGACATCTCACTAAAGAAGACATGTGAATGGTTAATAAGAACATGAAAACATGCCCAGCATTATCAGTCAATAATAAAATGTATATTAAGGGCACAATGACATCACACTAATACCCACTAGAATGGCTATAATCAAGAAGATTAACAATACCAAGTGTTGGTGAGGATGTGGAGGAACTGTTTCCCCTAAGAAGTGTAGTCACTGAGGTATTTACTAAATTTTTAAAATTTGCTGTAATTTTATTCTGGCTTCCTGGTATGGGTGCATGCGTGCTCAGTCATGTCGGACTCATTGAGACCCGTGGACTGTAGCCCGCCAGGGTCCTCTGTCCATGGGATTCCCCAGGCAAGAATATTGGAGTGGGTTGCCATTTCCTTCTCTAGGGAATTTTACCCACGCAGAGATCTAAGCCGCATCTCCTGCCTTGCAGGTAGATTCTGTACTGCTGAGCTACTGTGGAAGCCTCTGGCTTCCTAGAGGCGCCCCGCCCTGCCCTGCCCCTGCTCCCATTCTGCATAGCTTAGTGGTCGGCTAGTGAGTGGGCAGGGACTGTGCTTGTTTGGGAAAGGCTTTTACCTGGTGCTGATTGATCTGTGTGCGAATTGAAAAGTCATTTACACATGTGGCCAGTTCTCAGGTCTTCCTTAGAATTTTATCTCCAGCCTTTCTCAGATCTTCTTTGCACATATAGTTTTGCAGTCACTCAGGTATGTGTGGGAAGTTCATCTTAGCTCATGTGTGGCTTCCTGGTTTCCTGGATCTGTCCATTAAGTTCCTGACTGGTCTACTTCTCACCACATCTAAGGTTGCAGTCTTGAACTAGCAAGCGGTTGTGGGTTTTTCCCCATTTATTTCCCTCAGAATTCAGCTGGATTCCTCTGGCAGCAAAGCTGCTGGTTTTTCAGCTAGCCCAGCATGGGCCAAACTAAAATTCTTACCAACCAAGCTTGGCAAGAAATAGGAGAAGACCACACATCCCTATTGTTCACACCAAAATATCCAGCATATTTCAAGAATAAATGCTTTTCAATTCATTATCTACCTTTGGTTAATTTCCAGAGCCTTGAAGTGAATGGTTTTGAGAATTTTGTCCAGCATTGTTATATTTATTTTTGAAGAGCTGCTTCACCCTGCCATAACCCAAACTGCCTCCAGTTATGTCTTTTGAGGCCAGAATACTTTAATTGTATGGTGGATTCATCGATCTTTTCTTTCATGGGTTTTACACTTTGGGTATTTAAGGATTCTTCCCCATCACAACGTCATGAATATATTCTAAAACTCTTCCAAAATGTTTAATGTTTATATTTTTGTTTTAAATGACTTTTTATAGGTGTAGAATGAGGTAGAAATATGTGTGTGTGTGTGTTTTATACAGATCATAGTTACTCTAGCACCATTTATTGAATAGCCTATTTTCCCCTCACTAATTGTCAGTGTTTTCTCTATTATATATGAAGTTTCTTCATATATACAAATCTGTTTTTGAACACTAAAACCTGTTTTTACTTTTTTTTTTTACACTAAAACATGTTTTTATTTTTTTTTCAATTTGTCCATCCCTTTTCCCAACCCACAATACTAGTCCCAAAATCTGGCCAAGTCTTTTTCAAGTGTCTTGGCCTTTTCTTTGCCCGTTTTTCTTTCATAAATCTGTAGAATTTGACTTCTCAAGTTCCATGAACATTCTGTTAGGACTTTGATTAGAGTTTTTTGAATGTATAGATTAATTTGGGAATAATAGACACATTTACGTTATTGAGTATTTTCATCCATGAACTTAGTATATCTATTTGTTTAGATCTATTAAGTGTTTTTTCAATAGTACTTTATGTTTAAACAGTTTGTACATTGTCTGTGGGATTATTTGATACTTTATATTGGGTCTTGTAAATGGTAATTGTGAAATTATATTTATTGTTATTTTTGCTTAATTTTTAAGGGAATGGAATTAATTTTTGTATATTTATACTATATCCAACACTTTTATTGACTGCTCTTATTAAATCTATTATTTTTTCCTGTAGATTCTTCTGTTTTATTGTTCAATGGAGGAAATCATATCAACTTTAAGTATGAGCAGTTTTGTTTTCCTTTTCAATTCTTATACCTGCTATTTCTTTGACTCTTCTTACTGTCCCTCTTAGAACTTTTATTACACATTTATAAGTGTCAATAGTCAGAATTTCCACATCTTTCCTATGGAATTTTTAATATTTGATTGCTAAAAATGACATTTGAGGGAAGTTTTTTGGTAGATGTAGAAAGTTCTTTTCTTAATTTGCTAAATTTTTCTTTTTAAATTACAAGTGTTGAATTCTGTCAATTTTAATATTTTTCCTGAATCTATGTGTCTATGAGTATTAGCATATTATTTTTCTCCTTTAGTCTGATAGTATAAAGAATTATATAGAAATAAAATTTCTAGTGTTAAGCTGTGTATGAATTCCTGGCATAAATCCAATTTGTCACAAAGTCCTTTTTGTTCATTGCTTGATTTGCCTGGCTAATATTTTATTTAATATTGCCTTATCTATATTTATAAATGAGCTATATCTATACTTTTTCATACTGTTGTCTATTTAAACTTTTAGAATAGGAACATAAGTGCCATTGACTATTGAATGGGTAATCTTCTTCAAGACTTCTATCAGTGTGGAAGCAGTGGAAATCAGTCATATGTAGAAGATAGTGGAAAGGAAAAGGGGAGAATTTAGTGAATATTTAGATTGAGGGAGCAATAACTTGAATGAGTGCTACCATAAGCTCAAGGATGAAAGTGAGAAGCAACAATTGTTTAAGGTAACACAGATGATAAAGAAAAAGTTTAGTTCTGATTTGATATGAGTTGGGGGTGTTGAGGTAGCTAAATGAAGCTACCAGTCTATGGGGTCGCACAGAGTCGGACATGACTGAAGCAACTTAGCAGCAGCAGCAGCAGCAGCAGGCAATTAGGAGTTTTATAAATTGAGAGGTCCAGGCTAGAGATAGTGTCATGGAAGCCATTTGTACATAATTAAGCTGTGTAGGTGGATGACATCATCATCTCAGGTGAGGATGCAGAGAAGAGGGGAGAGGGTGGAGACTGAAGGGTACCACAGTGATAGGATGGAGGAAGGAGAGAGGCACTGTGAAGTCACAATTTTCTGAGCTAGCAGGTGGAGTCTGATACCTCCTCACTTAGTTCATACACTTGAAGCAAGGGGATCACTGCATTGCTCAGAATAGTTTTGGAGGAAACATTCTTAAAAACATTGCTTGCCTAGGTCCGGAAAAGTAGATCCCATCCCCTCGATCAAACGTAGTCACGCATATTCTATCATCCAGTGGCCTCAAGCTCATTTGCCTTTAAATCTCATTAAATTATTGATCATTCCCATGTAAAATCAAAATAATTTTAAAAGTATGACCTTGAACTTAGTAAAATAGGTAATTACACATAGGTTCTCTGCTTTTTCCCACAAATATCCTATAGGTTATTAGGCTTGCTGCTGCTGCTGCTCAGTCATTCAATTGTGTCTGACTGTTTGTGATCCCATAGACTGTATCCCACCAGGCTCCTCTGTCCATGGGATTTTTCCAGGAAAGAATACTGGATTATGTTGCCATTTCCTCCACTAGGGGATCTTCCCGACCCAGGGATTGATCTGGCAGAGGCAGACACACATTTTAGACCTGCTGGCTAAAAGGACTTCAGCATAACTTTTGTGTATGAGTGGTGCTCTGACTCTTTTCTCTCTTGTTGCTGTCGTTATTTAGTCACTAAGTCTTTGCAACCCCATGGACTGTAGCTCCCAGGCTTCTCTGTCCATGGGATTTCCCCGGAAAGAATACTGGAGTGGGTTGCCATTTCCTTCTCCATGGGATTTTCTTGACCCGGGGATCGAACTCATGTCCTACATTGAAAGGCGGATTCTTTACCACTGAGCCAGAAGGGTGTCTCCTGTGAAGGTACAGGTTGGCAGTGGCCTGCTGCAGGGGCAGGGACTCTGAGTGCAGCAGACCAGAGTATGGCATAAGCCCTCTTGGAGGAGGTCACCATTAACCCCACAATAGAGCTCCCAGAACTTACACAGGACTGGGGAAACAGACTCTGGGAGGGCACAAACAGAACCTTGCATGCACCATGACCCAGAAGAAAGGAGCAGTGACCCCACAAGAGACTGACTCAGACTTGCCTATGAGTGTCCAGGAGTCTCCAGTGGAGGCATGGGTTGGTGGTGGCCTGTTGAGGTGTTGGGGGCGGTGAGTGCGGCAGTGCATACATGGGACCTTTCAAAGGAGGTTGCCATTATATTCATTATCTCCACCATATTTTGACCTCAGGTCAAATAACAGGATGGGAATGCAGCCCTGCCCATCAACAGAAAATTGGATTAAAGATTTACTGAGCATGGCCCCACCCATCAGAACAAGACCCCAGTTTCCCTCTCAGTCAGTCTCTCTCATCAGGAAGCTTCCATAAACCTCTTATCCTTATCCATCAGGGGGAAGACAGAATGAAAACCACAATCGCAGAAAACTAACCAATCTGATCCCATTGACCACAGCCTTGTCTAACTCAATGAAACTATGAGCCATGCCGTGTAGGGACACTCAAGACAGACAGGTCATGGTGGAGAGTTCTGACAAAACGTGGTTCACTGGACAAGGGAATGGCAAGCCCCTTCAGTATTCTCGCCTTTAGAACCCCGTGAACAGCATGAAAAGGCAAAAAGGTAGGACACTGAAAGATGAACTCCCCATGTCAGTAGGTGCCCAATATGCTACGGGAGTTCAGTGGAGAAATAACTCCAGAAAGAATGAAGAGACAGAGCCAAAGCAAAAACAACACCCGGTTGAGAATGTGACTGGTGATGGGAGTAAAGTCTGATGCTGTAAAGAGCAACATTGCATGGGAACATGGAATGTTAGGTCCATGAATCAAGGCAAACTGGAAGTGGTCCAACAGGAGACGGCAAGAGTGAATGTGGACATTCTAGGAATCAGAGAACTAAAATGCACTGGAATGGATGAATTTAACTCAGATGACCATTATATCTACTACTGTGGGCAAGAATCCCTTAGAAGAAATGGAGTAGCCATCATAGTCAACAAAAGAATCTGAAATGCAGTACTTGGATGCAATCTCAAAAATGATAGAATGATCTCTGTTTGTTTTCAAAGCAAACCACTCAATATCATAGTAATCCAGATCTATGCCCTGAGCAGTAATTCTGAAGAAGCTGAAGTTGAATGGTTCTCTGAAGACCTACAAGACCTTCTAGAACTAACACCCAAAAAAGATGTCCTTTTCATTATAGGGGACTGGAATGCAAAAGTAGGGAGTCAAGAGATGCCTGAGTAACAGGCAAATTTGGCCTTGGAGTACAAAACAAAGCAGGTCAAAGACTAACAGTTTTGCCAAGAGAATGCACAGGTCATAGCAAGTGCCCTCTTCCAACAACACAAGAGAAGACTCTACACACGGACATCACCAGATGGTCAATAACTGAAACCAGATTGATTATATTCTTTGCAGCCAAAGATGGAGAAGCTCTATACAGTCAGCAAAAACAAGACTGGGAGCTGACTGTGGCTCAGATCATGAACTCCTTATTGCCAAATTCAGACTTAATTTGAAGAATATAGGGAAAACCACTAGACCATTCAGGTATGACCTAAATCAAATACCTTATTATTATGCAGTGGAAGTGACACATAGATTCAAAGGATTAGATCTGATAGAATGCCTGAAAAACCATGGACGGAGCTTTGTGACATTGTATAAGAGGCAGTGGTCAAGCCCATCCCCAAGAAAAAGAAATACAAAAAGGCAAAATGATTGTCTGAGCAGGCCTTACAAATAGCTGAGAAAAGAGGATAAGCTAAAGGCAAAGGAGAAAAGGAAAGATACACCCATTTGAATGCAGAGTTCCAAAGAATAGCAAGAAGAGATAAGAAAGCCTTCCTCAGTGATCAAGGTAAAGAAAAAGAGGAAAATAATAGAATGGGAAAGACTAGAGATCTCTTCAAGAAAATTGAAGATACCAAGGGAACATTTGATGCAAAGACGGGCACAAGAAAGGCCAGAAATAGTATGGACCTAACAGAAGCAGAAAATATTAAGAAGAGGTGGTAAGAATACACAGAAAAAGTATACAAAAAAATCTTCATGACCCAGATAATCATGATGGTGTGATCACTCACCTAGAGCCAGGCATCCTGGAATGTGAAGCTAGTGGAGGTGATGGAATTCCAGCTGAGCTATTTCAGATCCTAAAAGATGATGCTGTATAAGTGTTGCACTCAATATGCCAGCAAATTTGGAAAACTCAGCAGTGGCCATAGGAGTGCAAAAGGGTAGTTTTCATTCCAATCCCAAAGAAAGGCAATACTTAAGAATATTCAAACTACTGCACAATTGCATTCATCTCACATGCTAGCAAAGTAGCTCAAAATTCTCTAAGGTAGGCTTCAAAGTACATGAACTGTGAACTTTCAGATGTTCAAGCTGGATTTGGAAAAGGCAGAGGAACCAAAGATCAAATTGCCAACATCTGTTGGATCATCAAAGTGCAAGAGAGTTCCAGAGAAACATCTACTTCTGCTTTATTGACTATGCTAAAGACTTTGACTGTGTGGATCACAACAAACAGTGGAAAATTCTTCAAGAGATGGGAATACCAGGCCATTTAACCTGCCTCCTGAGAAATCTATATACAGGTCAAGAAGCAGCAGTTAGAACTGGACATGGAACAACAGACTGATTCCAAATCAGGAAAGGAGTATGTCAAGGCTGTATATTGTCACCCCGCTTATTTAAGTTATATGCAGAGTACATAATGTGAAATACCAGACTGAATGAAGCACAAGCTGGAGTCAAGATCACTGGGAGAAATATCAATAACCTCAGTTAGTGATGGTGCAGCCACCATCACTGCAGATGGTGATTGCAGCCATGAAATTAAAAGACACTTGCTCCTTGGAAGAAAAACTATGACCAACCTAGACAGCATATTAAAAAGCAGAGACATTACTTTGCCAACAAAGGCCTGTCTAGTCAAAGCTATGGTTTTTTCAGTAGTCATGTATGGATGTGAGAATTGGACTGTAAAGAAAGCTGAGTGCTGAAGAATGATGCTTTTGAAGTGTTGAGTTGGAGAAGACTCTTGAGAGTCCTTTGGACTGCAAGGAGATCCATTCACTCCATCCTAAAGGAAATCAGTCCTGAATATTCATTGGAAGGACTTATGCTGAAGCTGAAACTCCAATACTTTGGCCACCTGATGTGAAGAACTGACTCATTGGAAAAGACTCTCATGCTGGGAAAGACTGAAGGTGGGAGGAGAGGGGATGACAGAGGATGAGATGGTTGGATGGCATCACCAACTCAATGAACATGAGTTTGAGTTAGCTCCAGTATTTTGTGATGGACAGGGAAGCCTGGCATGCTACAATGCTTGGGGTCTCAAAGAGTAGGACACGACTGAGTGACTGAATTGAACTGAGCCACAGGGAAGCCCCTATGAGACTTCCTAGCATTATCCTAAATATAGTTGATAGTATAGTCTATGTTGTCTTCTTTGACATCAGTGTATCATGGATATACATTAATCACCTAATATAGGCATGTAGAATTTCAAAATGCAAAGAGATGAAGAGAACATCTCACTTCATGGATGAGAACATTCAGGACCAGTAAAATGCAGTGACTTGACCCTGGTCACTTGATGAGCTAGAGGCAGAGCTTGGACTGCAGCTCAGATGTTCTGACTTGAAGCCTTTATGTCCAGAGGCTTATAAGGATCAACACATGTATCACTCTTGTCTATAACGAAACTTTTTGTCTTTGGACTAATAATATTTTCTTTTATTGATGGCTGCTTCCTTAGTTATGAGCTGTTAGTTTATACAAATGATATTTGCTGGTGCCTACAAATGCACTGTGATTGCATCCAATTTTTTCAAGTTGCTTTTTTTCATGTTTAAAAAATACTGTTTGGGTATATTCAGGGCACATGATGGAGACAGTTAAATAAGTATGCCATTAGTTTGGAAACAGGAATGTCAACTGAGGCACGATACATTAATTTGTTGATAAGTGATTCACTGGGTGAGTCCTATTTATCAGTTATCTTTAATTTATCATTTCTGAAGCAGAAACCAAGTTCTTAAAAATATATAAGCTAACATTTGTACAGGTCATTGTATTTGCTGAACTGGAAGGTCTGAATATCTGAAATTCTTTTATTCTACAAGTATTTAGTGCCTACTGAGGGTTAGGCCCTAAGGACACAAAGTGGGCAAGAAACACGAAAAGTTAGGGAGCATATATTCTAGTAGGGAGGGGTCAGACAGTCTACGTGCAAATAAATGGTCTTTTTTCAGATAGTGACAAGAGCAATGGGATAGAGAGTTGCCAGAGAATATGTGGCCAGGAAGCGCCTCTGTTGCAGGTCAGGTTTTCTGTGAAGATGACTCAGATGGAGATGAGCATGCAGAGAGTTTATTGTGGAGCTCTTTTAGGATCAATATCCATGGGGGAATATAGGAAGCAGGATAGGGAAGAGGAAGAAGTTGGACTGTTACATAATCACAGCAAAGCCTCAAACTCCCAAGGCTGCAGGGCACTTTGGAGCTGGTGAAAGTGAAGCTCCAATACTTTGTCCACCTGATGCAGAGAGCCCATTCATTGGAAAAGACTCTGATGTTGGGAAAGATTGAGGGCAGGAGAAGAAGGGAGCGACAGAGGATGAGATGGTTGGATGGCATCATGAATGCAATGGACATGAATTTGAGCAAATTCCAGGAGATAGTGAAGAACAGGGAAGCCTGGCGTGTTGCAGTCCAGGGGGTCACAAGTAGCTGGACACAACTGAGCAGCTGAACAACAGCAGCCCTGCAGGGTATTCTGAATTGGTGCTTGAGGGATGAATGTGAGACCTCATTTTTTTTTTAAATTTATTTTCAATTGGAGGATAATTGCTCTACAATGTTGTGTTGGTTTCTGCCACACTACATTGTGAATCAGCTATAAGTGTACATGTGTCCCCTCCCTCTTGGACCTCTCACCCACACCCACCCCATCCTACCCCCTAGGTCATCACAGAGCACCAGGTTGAGCTCCCTGTGTTATATAGTAACTTCTCATTATCCATCTCTTTTACATATGGTAATGTTTCAACCTTCTTATTGGCTAATATTGTATATGAGATGTCTTTAGTGGGGGAGAAGATCTTGGAGGACGTGGACTGCTGAGGGCAGTCTATGAAGGGATCCAGCTGTGAGTGGCCAGTGGCTAACACTCAGCAGTCAGGGGACTGATGCGTCAGTCCTGGAAGTCAGGAGGTGGGTATCCGAGCATCCACCGTTGTTCTTCTGAGCAGGAAACACTTGAGCTGAGACCTGAATGATATGACTGTGTTTACTCCTTGGGGTCATGGTCCCCACTCTGCATCCCCACTTACCTCTCTGAAGCTCAGAGTGTAAAGTAACTTGTTCCAAGTCACACAGCTAACAAGGACCAATGCTTTGTGTCTCCTAGCCCAGGGTTGCTTCTAGTATGATCTGGTTATATGTTATTTCTTTTATGCCTATACTTGTGAAAGGGCCAATGGCACATATTTCTTTGAACACTTTAATAAAGGATTTGGGTACATTGCCAACAGAATAGAGGTTACGGCTTTGTGTATTTCACTTTAAAGTATAATTACAGGGCAAGTCCACAAGGCCGTGTTTGCCTTTTTTTTTCAGATAAGTGATTAGATAGCTTTTCACAAAATAGATCTTTAGAACTTAAAAAGTTTGCAAACAATATGCTTGACAAGTTAGTTAAAAGGAAAACAAGTGGAACAAATATCCCTAGATATTACTTGTTACAAAAGTCAAAAGGCTAACCACAGCCATGCCAAACATCTGCAAATATTTTCAGGCTTCTAATCCCTGGTCTTTCTTTAGTTTCAGGTTTGAGTGGAGAGAACTAGGGTGCTGTGGTTCTTACTGCCAACTGCTCAAAATTTGTTCCTTGCCTGGCTTTCAACCTTTGACCCATTTGGCTGATCTCCTTCTAGGGGGCTTTTGGTCAGGCAGTATCTTCCACATCACGTTCCTTTGCAGATTTTAAGGTGCTTTTGCATAAGTTATTCTACCACTATCTCGCAAAAATTCTGGGAGGTGGACTTTTATTCCTCTTTACTGACAAAGAAACAGGTCCTGAGATGTTAAGTGGTAGAAGTGCATTATTTGAACTCAAGTCCTTTGGTATAAGATTACATGTTCTTTCCATTACCTCTTTGCCTCTAGAGCTCTGAGCTGGGGTAGGAATGGGGATGGAAGAGGATAAAGAAGACATAGGAAAGAGGAAAAGAGAACAGATTGTTGTTTTTTTTTTTTTTTTTTTTTTTTTGAGATGTGACAGAGCTGAATTAGATTGCTTTCTAGGATGTTTTTCAACTTTAAGCTCCTCTGGTGTTAAGGAAATAGGACAGAAAAAAACAACAACAAAAAAAGAAACCAGAAATCAAAATGTTGAGAAATCAACAACTACAAAGAACAGCCATGTTACCCCAGGTCTGTAGCCATCATGACAACTATATAGTGACTCCTTCTTTTGAATCTTCCAAGGACTGAATGTCTCTGTTTTGAACACTCCACTGCCCAGGTAGCCTCTGGTTTCCTGGTACCAGCATTACTGTTTTACACATAATGGTGAACAGACTGAAGAGATCAAATTAAATCCATTTCCACTTTAGGATGGGAAATCTGTTCGGAACAATCAAGGGAATTTGGAGCAGTAAGCTTGGGTTTTTCAATTGCCATCAAATGGTAAATTGCTTAATGTCAATTGGTATTAAGTGGACCGATGTGTACCCAATTAATATACCATGGTTTGAAAGGAAGAAAGCAGTTTCATTTAGCTAGATTGTTCTTTTCTTGGTTCTTCCTGCATGGAACTCTGAGCAGTTTGTGGTCATTCTCTTTTATTCTATCAATCCTCTACCTGCTGTGGGCTCCATCCTCCCTAGTTGGGAAGGATAGGCTTGGAGAAGCTCACCTGAACTTCTTTCATGCCCCAGAGTCCCATTTAGGGAATGGTTCCTATAGGATCCCTAGGGAAACACAACATTCATGGAGGAAAAGTGTTAAGGCAGCTTTCAGAAGCATTTCATTTCCAACTAGAGCTCAGGTTTGGTCCTGAACAAAGAGGGCTTACTAGCTATTAGGCTGAAAGAATGGGCCAACCCATTCCCAGAATTTGCCTGGAAAACTCCTATTCGAGAATTCAAGGGATGAAAGTCATGCGGAGGTGACAAAGCATACGCATGAAGACTCAGTGTCTCTGCAACATCTGAACCCCCACCCCCAGAACTGACAAATTACCCCAGAAGAAACACAGGTCATCAGATCTCCGCCAGCTGAAATGCTGGCATGCAGAAACTCAGCTAAATCCATGCTCCAGAAACTCCCCAAATGAGAGAAAGTCATGTGAGCCCACATGGTCAATCTGAGCTGGATGAGAGAAGATAGTAGTCTCATTTTCCCATCTATAGATTTTATGCTCCCTTTGGTTGGTAATTTACATTTATATAGACTCTTTCAAACTCTGGGTTCTAAAATGGCTTTGCTGGCTTATATGTATAGGGTCCCACTTTGCATCAGCAGTTTGCTCTGTAGATGTAAACAAAACCTGACCATCTGTATTTAAATAAAATCATGTGGCTCAGTTTTAACGTGGTCATTTTAAGCCATTACCATACTTGAATGAATTCTCCTGAGTGTTTTTTTAAGGTATATAAATGCCATGCATGGTGCTACTGAAGAAACCCTTTAGTCTGATTCCATCTTGATGCCAGGTGGCCCTCTAGCTGCATGTCCTCTATGGTTTATGTATGAATGTAAAAAGATGGGATACGGCTGATAAAAATACAGGTGAGGACTCTCTCTCTCCTTCAGGCTAAACCCCAAATGCATTTTCCACTCCTTCCCATGCATTTGCCCACAGAAATACTTGGGGAAGAAAAAAAGACTTCCATGGAAATCACTTTGTGAACTGTTAAGCTCCATAATGGTGTTGACACGTATAGTTATTGCGAAAAGAAGTAGCTTCTTGTAGTAGAAAGATTTCTGCATCTAGAGTCAGAAGGGTGAGTTTTGAGCCAAATCACTGCAAGTTAGGAGCAGTGAGATCTTAGTCATGTCACTAAACCTCAGTTTCCAAATCTGAACTGGAAGCCAACTGACTCTGTTGGCTTAAGATGGTTGTTGAGGAATGATGGATGTCCCTGTCCGGGGCACCTAACATCAGTGACTGTCAGGGTCAATTTGGCTGTTTGATTGGCTGGGCTGAGGTCCCTGTCTTTCTCTGTTGGACAGAATAGTCTTTCCAAATAAAGGAGGACTGTTCTTCAGTCACAATTATTTGAATAGATGGAAGACCTCTGAATAGAGTTGTCGTGAGGATGGAATGTGATTGTATATACAAAAGACCCTTGTTACCTCTATGTGACTATATGGACACACATATATACCCATGCAGGAACTTGCTGGAGCTCTGTTTTCCCCAGATGTAATTTCCAGGACCCCTAGAGGCATCTTGCTAGTGAATCTAAGATGCTTGTTGTTTAGTCTCTAAGTTGTGTCCCACTCTTTATGACCCTATGGACTGCAGCATGCCAGGCTCCTCTGTCCTCCACTATCTCCCACAGTCTGCTCAGATTCATGTCCATTGAGTCTGTGATACTATCTAACCATCTCATCCTCTGCCACCCCCTCCTCCTTTTGCCCTCAATCTTTCCCAGTATCAGGATCTTTTCCAATGAGTCAGCTCTTTGCATCAGGTGACCAAAGTATTGGAGCTTCAGCATCAGTCCTTCCAATGAATATTCAGGGTTGATTTCCTTTAGGATTGACTAAGATGCTATCTCTCTCCAAAGCTTGAAGGATCCCCAGAAACATGAATTGTTGCTTACCAGGGTCTGTCTTATACTAGAGTTATTCCTTATATGTGTGGTCATGGCCTTTAGTTTAGTTTCTTGATCTTGGCACTATTAACATTTTAGATAATTCTTTGAGATGAGCAGCAGTCCTGTGCACTAAGGATGTTTAGCATCTCTGGCCTCTATATATTAGATGCCAGTAATACCCTCCCTTAGCAGTGACAATCGAAAGTGTTTCTGGTCATCGCCAAATGCCTCCTGGAGGGGAAAGTAGTTGAGAACCACTGACTTAGATTGTGAGTTCCATGGAAGCAAGTTCTATCCTTTTTTTTTTTTAAGTTGTATCTTTGCACCAGTCAGCATAGTACCCAGCTTGAGCAGGTGCTCAGTAAAAAGTAGCTGGGTGAAATTAAACAGCTAAGTGCCACTTTGGTGTAAAAGCCACTTCCCGCCAATTTTCAAGCCTCTGTTAAAGAGGTCAAATTGAAAAGCAGACAAAGTATGTTGTAGCTGTTAAGCACTCTAGGCTCAATGGAGAAACAGCTATCAGCTGATGATATAAGTTCCTGCTTAGAATTTAGAAGAGGTGACTGACACTATCCAAGATGGTGGCCAGGTACCCAAGCACAGCGGGATCCAGGGAGCTGGGGATGTCTTTCTACCTATTTGTCCATTTTCATGTCCCCCTTCTTCCTTTTCTCCATCCTCCTTGACCATAGATTTTTTTTGCAATATGATTGGCTTTATGTTCTTGACCTTTTCAAATCTCAGATTATTTGTCCTAATATTTTTGTCATCTCCCAGTTTGCTTCAGCATAACAACTCTGGGTATGACTGATAGGTACATGCAAATTAATATATACCAAACTGAACTCTCTCACCCCAAAACTTCTCCTACAATCTACTCCATCTCAGTAAATGGCAGCTCTCTTCTTCCAACTGATGAGGCTAAGAACCTTGGAGTTTTTCTCTCTGACTTCATATCCAGTTCTTCAACAAAGCCTGTAGCTCTGTTGTCAAATACATATCTAGGACTCAATCACTTCTTATCATCTCACCATCCACCAGCTTAGTCTAGGTTATCCACACCCTGCGTTATTACAGTAGCCTCCCAACTGACTCCAGTGTCTCCAAACTAGACCTATTTTACTTGCCTTCTCCCAGTTTGTTTCAACATAGCAGCCCTAGTGATGCTTTTAAAATGTAGGTCAGATCACGTCATGCATCAGTTCCACCTCCTCCAAAAGCATCCATCTTAGGGTAACATCCAAATCTTACAATATCCTAACTTCCTAATCTGTGTGTACGTGCTTAGTCACTCCAGTTGTGTCTGACTCTTTGTGAAGTCATGGGCTGTAGCCCGCCAGAGCCACTCCTTTGTCCATGGGATTTTCTAGGCAAGAATACCGGAGTGGGTTGCCATGCCTCCTCCAAGGGAACTTCCTGACCCCGGATCAAGCCTGCGTCTCCTGCATTGCAGGCAGATTCTTTATCCACTGAGTCATCATGGTGCACTGCTACTGCTCTGAGCTCATCTCTTGCACTTGTTCTAACCTCATCCCTGTTCAGTCCTGTCTACTACACTATCTTCCTCTTTTATTCTCATTCTCAAAACACACCAAGTAGTCTCTTGCCTCAACGCCTTTCACACGCTGTCCTCTTTGCCTTGAATACTTTTCCCCTCACATACGTTCATGGATCACTTAATAATCTCCTTCAAGTTGAATATTCATCTCTTCCAAACAACCTTCTCCAACCATCCATCCTTCCTAAAATGGTGACCTTCCCATCAATTTTGTTATCATCACCCTGATTTATTTTCTTTTATCACTTAACCATATTTCTTATCTGTGTACTTTCTTATCCTGTTTCCTCCTCTAGAATACAGCCTCCATGAGGAGGTTACCTTACCTTATTCGGTGGCTGCAGTCCTAAAATGTTAACAACTTCTAGCTCATAGTTGATGCTCAGTAATATTGGTTGAATGAATGAATGAATGAATACCTACAACTATAAACAACCAAAGTGATGCTGTCATTTGTCAACAAATTCCTGAATGATTATAGCTCAAGATGGTTCTTAATCAAAGGAGACCATCTGAGCTTGCAAACAAGATTGTATATGCTGTTGATTCTCTTTCCAGTGAAAAATGTGCTTTTTATTTCTGAGTTGAAAGTGGGAGCTGTAACTTAGTGATATTTCCATCTCTAATATTCTTCTAATGTGTGAATACACAAAGGTGTCCTTTTATTATGTTCAGTTTAATTCAGCCAGCATTGATTGTTCCCCACCGTATGCCAGGCTCTGTACTGCGAACAGAAATGCGGTTTTCTTAGTCACAATGCTGCCCACAAGATGCTCACAGGCAAGTCAAAGATACGGAATACAGACCATCATGTATGCTTTCAAAATTTAAAAATTCTGATGACTAGTACCATGTGTCTCTTCCTACCAATAGGTGCAAGCCAAATGAGAACATTTACGCCCTTAGGGAGAGTATATGTCAAACTTTCTCTAGCTAGAACTAGATAGATTCATGTGGTCCCAGAGTACATTATTGATAAATGCCTTAAGGGAGTTGAAAACAAAGAGCTGTGAGAGTTGGGAAATGGGAACAATCCTGCCCATCTTTGGGGGCAGATATAATGGATGGTTCGTGAAGGAGTCTATAGCTGAGCTGGCAGATAGGGAAGTAGGGCAGTGAGAGGTAGGAGAAAAGGTGCACAATTGTGCGAATGGGGAACTCTCTCTCTTTCTAGAAATGGTCATGACTGCGTGGAGCAGGAAAAGGGCAGTCATTGGAAATTGAGAGGAAACCCAAATCATGTTTGGTAATACTGTTTTTACCCCAAAAAATAGGATTGATAAGCGGGAGGTCCATTATTTTTGCAACAATTATATCCTAAATTTGATCATTCTCATTTGCTATGTAATGACAGCACCAGGGTTTTATGGAATTCTCAAAGAGGATTAACATATTCATAGCAGCTTTTTGGTGTATTTCCATGTTTCTTTCAACCTTTGAAAATCGATCATCCATGCAGCATCTATAAAGACTCTTCAGTTGCCACCGACCAGGACAACCTGTTACTCTCCCTTGATGGATAAGAGTTTACTGGAAGTGCCTTTTCATGACCATGATGGAATTTCCCCCATTCTTTCACTTTTCCCATAAAGCGCACATCTGCTGACCTCCAGGGTTTGATAAAAGGTCTCTCTCATTAGCTCAAGCAGCTCAAGCTTTATCTGAACGGGGTTCCAGTAAGGATGACTACACAATGAACAACAGCCTGTCTTTACAAATAGCATGGGCCCAAGTACTGAGAGAAGCACTGATTTCAGTAGCCAGACACAGGCTAATAAACCACTACAAACCATTATAGCTCCAAATATAGACTATTATGACAAGAATTCAGAGATCTGATCTCCTGACAAAATACAGCTGACATCTACCTGTTCTCACAGTCTATTTTATTTATTTTTTTTCACAGTCTATTTTAATATAGTTTTATCATGATGTGGCTCACAAGGCAAAGATCAGAGAAAGATTCGCGGATGAGAAGTGTTTCAGAGCTAGAGATATAATAGGTTATTTGGTGCAATTGTCCTAGCTTATACGTGAGGAAACTGAGGGGCAGAAAAAATTCCAGTTTAGCAAAGATCAGTTAAGCCAGAGCTTCAGCTTGCACCTATGACTGCAATTCTGTCCGCAAGAAAAGGTGGCCATCTCTCAGCTGTACAAGAATCTCCTGCTAGCTGGGCTCTGAATCTCATGCGCTTTATGGGCCTCTGCAGCTATTCTCAGTGCTCGGTCATGTTCGATTCTTTGCAGCCCCATGGACTGTAGCCCGCCAGGCTCCTTTACCTACGGAATTTCCCAGGCAAGAATACTGGAGTGGGTTGCCGTTTCCGCCTCCAGGGAATCTTCCCAACCCAGGGATCGAACCCACGTCTCTTGTGTCTCCTGCACTGGCAGGCAGATTCTTTACCATTTGCGCCACTGGGGAAGCAGCTCTTACCCTGTATTTTTGGGATGTGTTTTCCTGCCTTAATAGGTCTGGGTGTTGCATAGGTGCTGTAGCAATAGCTTGGTTCCCAGGTTCCACATGAGCTCTGGGTGTGCAACAGAGCTTGTCTGTCTGTATTCTGCATTTTTAAACTCTGCCTGGCACCTCAAAGGAGCTACGTGAATCTTAGTTTCCTTCTTCTCTTCTGTAGAATCTGCTTGTTTCGATCAAACTGATGTGGTTGGGGGGGAGGGTGGGGTATGGAGAGGGGTCACAGTGTCCATGGAATTCACCAAATGTGGGAGAGTTGGAGAAAAAAGAAATAGAATGAGGGGATGGGAGACTTGATGAAAAGAAAGCCAAAGGTTGGGGGAAAGGGGAAAAGATTACATTTAAAAGCACAAAACTGGTTCCTGTTTCAATGCAACCGTGAGTCCTGAGTGTGTCACATGTGTTCAGCCGGTGCTAGTGATTATGCAAATGAATTAAAAAGTGGGAAGAATGAGGAGGAGTGGGATGATGTGTCCACATGGAAGTGCTCCCAAAGATGCCTTAGAATCCCTCTCTCCCTGTCAGTTTGGAGAGTGATGTGGATTCCGTTTGTGCTGCTGCCACACGAACGAGGAGGTATCAGCCCTGAGCAGTCACAAGAAGGCTCTTCTCACTGTAGAACCAGATGAGGTCTTGTCAGCCACATGGTGAACTCCCATGGGGTTAACTCCCATCATACCAGCTCAGCAAGCATCCAGGGGACTCAGTTTGCTGCTGTTCACTTATTTTCCTGTGGATACTTCTCTAAAGTGCTCGTTCCACTGTCAACCAAGCCAGAGCCTCAGGGCAGCTCCAATACCCCACTTGCCTCTGGCAGGGCTCAGGCTGAGTCAGGAAACAGAGGGGCAGTGGGCAGTGGGTCTTCCTGTCCTCAGCTGGCGCTTCAGGGAGTCAGTCTGCAGGTTATCTCAGAAACAAACTGGTGAGGCTGCAAGGGCAGCTTCTGCTAGGGTTTTGTGCCTGCTTCACAAGCAGGCTTAATGCAACAGCCTGGACAAGTTGGGGCTGAGACCCAGACACCAGTGATGCTTGGGGAATGAGCCCTACAGAGTGTCTGGCATGGTGCCAGCCCAGAGCGCCTGCTGCGTGCAGGAAATATTGAACAATCTGAGTCTTAAAGAGGGAACCTGGAGCAGTTCCAAGATTACACTTAATACATCTGTTGGGAGCTACAGAGAAGGGAGTCAGGGGAAGTCTGCAAAAATAACCCTTGCAGGGCCAGCAGGGCTCATAGCATCAGCAGGACACAGGCAATGATTGAGAAAGAAGATGACCCCTTACCTTGGGTAGTGAGTACAGTTTCCAAAGTTCATTTATACACATTTATACACTGTTTTGGAGAAGGCCACGGCACCCCACTCCAGTACTCTTGCTTGGAAAATCCCATGGATGGAGGAGCCTGGTAGGCTGCAGTCCATGGGGTCGCTAAGAGTTGGACACGACTGAGCAAATTCACTTTCACTTTTCACTTTTATGCATTGGAGAAGGAAATGGCAACCCAATCCAGTGTTCTTGCCTGGAGAATCCCAGGGACAGGGGAGCCTGGTGGGCTGCCGTCTATGGGGTCACACAGAGTCGGACATGCCTGAAGCGACTTAGCAGCAGCAGCATACACTCTTTGTTCTTCTCTATGGTTCTGGGTGGTAGGCAGGAACTGTTATTTTAGATAAGTTCCTAGATTATGCATTTGTATGCCTCCTATGGCACTTCGCCTAGCAGGCTGTCCAGTAAATGGTGAATAAATAAATGGATGGATGAGTGGAGAAACTTGCATTTTGCAGGTGAGTAGCTGACTCAGAATAGTTAAATTCACTGAAAAGCTTTCCATGTGGGGCACTTACCACAAGCAAGGCATTGTTCTAGAACCTGGGAAGACATGGTCCCCTTGGTTGAAGAGCTTACCATCTAGAAGGGCAGATGGCTGAGAAGATTGGTTGTGACTAATAATGTTACAACATTATTTGTAGTAACTAATAAGTGATTATGCGGTCTGATAAGTATCTATTTAGGCAATTACAAAAGGCTCTGGGAGACAGAAAAGAGACTGATTCCAAGCAAGAAAATTTAAGTGTTTTGCCTGATGTAGCAGGAATTAGTGCCAAAGCTCCTATCCAGGTGTGCAGACTCATCATTTCTTTGTTGTGTGTTTCCCCTGGTCAGGAAAGTCTCTGCTGTTTCTCTTGCTCCCACACCTACGTTTGACTTGTTGCCAGTTCGTTCCTGCCAACTCATTCCTGAAGTTCTATCATCATCTGGACTTTATCTTTGGCTACCTTAGTGGTTTAAATTAAAATATTTCATGCGAAGGACATTTATGTGAAATAGGAATAAGAGAGTAGGTTTCTCTGGGCTGGAAAGGGAATATTGAGGTGAGGGGTGTGTGATCTCTGAGCCATCGGATAAGATGGTTGGGGTTTGTGTGGGATAAGATGGTGATTTTGTTGTTATTGTTTAGTCACTAAGCTGTATCTGGCTCTTTTGCAACCTCATGGACTGTAGCCTGCCAGGCTCCTCTGTCCATGAGATTTCCAGGGAAGCCATTTCCTTCTGCAGGGGATTTTTCAGGGAGGGAGAAAATAAGGGACCATGCGGCTGGGGAGGCTGAAAGGAATCATTGCCTCTGCAATGTCACTTTCCCTCCTTTAGCCCATCCCTGTGCATGCGTACTAAGTTGCTTGAGACGTGTCTGACTCTTTGCAACCCTATGGACTGTATAACCTGACAGGGTTCTCTGTCCATGGGATTCTCCAGGCAAGAATATTGGAGTGGGTTGCCATTCCCTTCCTGTATCAATATAAATATAATCTAAATATACCATATTCATATGCAGTGGCTCAGACTGTAAAGCGTCTGCCTGCAATGTGGGAAACTTAGGTTCAATCCCTGGGTCGGGAAGATCCCCTGGAGAAGGCAATGGCACCCCACTCCAGTACTCTTGCCTGGAAAATCCCATGGATGGAGGAGCCTGGTGGGCTGCAGTCCATGAGGTTGCAAAGAGTCGGACACGACTGAGCGACTTCACTTTCACTTTCATGTATACATATGGGCTTCCCCAGTGGCTCAGATGGTAAAGAATCTGCCTGCAGTGTGGGAGACCTCGGTGTGATCCATGGGTTGGGAATATTCTATGGAGAAGGGACTGGCAACCCACTTCAGTATTCTTGCCTGGAGAATTCCATGGACAGAGGAGCCTGGAGAGCTACAGTCCATGGGATCGCAGAGTCGGACACGACTGAGTGACTAACACACAGATATGTACACACATGAGCATGCATGCACACATTTGCACCAACAGTCTTTAAAACTGTCCACAAAATGGGATGCAAAGCTGTCCTTACCCTGACCAATTCTGTAATGATGTTTGCCTGATAGTTGTGAACAGGGTTGCATGTAGCTTGACAGCTGTGGGTTTCAAATTTTATTAAACTTCTACCTTGTTCACAGTCTGATTTCTTTAAGGCCTTATCTAATTGCCTTGGGCCATGGGGCCCACCACCTTGGTCGTGTGCAAAGATATAAATTTCAGCATGTAATTGAGGGCAAGTAATAAACTGATGTATAATAAATAGCTAAGAATTTTGATGATCTGTGTCCTGGTGGAAGAAGAATGGCTCATAAAAACAATTACTACACGATCCAGGCTTGCATTATTTACAAGGTACATGCCTACTCTCCTTTCCACAAGTGCTGGTGGGCATTTGGATCCAATAACCAGAAATCCAGGCATTTCCAAATGCCTACATGTGTGCTGACATGGAGCCGAAACATCTGGGTTGTTGACTGAGAAATGTGATTTTCAGCAGACCACTGAGTGAGTACCAGGGGCCACAGCCTGTAAGTCACCTCCTCCAGGAAGGTGTCTATGATTCTTTGGTTTAACTCAGCTTGCCCTCCTTCATGTCTCCAGCATGTCATGCACGTGAATTTTCCTCCCCACCTCTCCCCACAAGGATGGACGCACTGAGGGAAGTGATGGTTATTTCCACCTGGGTATTATATTAGTTGAATGAACGAAGTGTTTACTATGTACATTTCCACCTGTGAATCTAAAGTAGTGCCTTGCACAGAGAAGAAACATGATAAATATTGAATGAACATCCACGTTGGTGAGTAGAGAGATTCAGATCAGCTGTGTTGCATTACACAGTTTTTTTGTTTAAAGGTCTTAAAGCCTGAGAAGTCATTTTTACACCGCTTCCCCAGCCCCAGGGAGAAAACAGATAAAAATCATGAAGAAATTGAAGCATGCAGAGGAGGAGTATGCATTCCCCGTGCTCACTTGGGAAATGAGGCACGGAGCCTAGGGTTTGGATTTCACTTCCCTCTGCTCCTTCCCTCCCGCAAACGTGCCTCACTCAGCCTTTCTCTGCACATTAGAAGTCAGCCGAGTATTTATATATTCCAGGGCCTGTCTATGTAAATCCACATTCCATAAATCCCAAAGCTTTTCTTCTGTTTCAGAGCAAGGGGCTGAACAAGATATATGTGTGTGTGTGTGTGTGTGTGTGTGTATGTATGTATGTATATATGTGTGTGTGTGTGTATATATATATATATAGTAGCCAGCAAATGGCTTTTTTTTCGATCCACATTCTAAAAGCAGTTTTACCTTCTGTAGAGTTCAGAAACCTGTCTCTCTCCCTCCCTCCCCATCTCTCCTCTCTCTCCCTCCCTCCCTCTCCAACAAACCCCTTCCTTAAGTTCCCAGAGACTAATTCTTTCCCTCTCCTCCATCTCTCTCTTCCCGCAGGTTTTATCTGATTTTGGCTCTGTTCAGAAACCACTGGTTTCTCCGGAGTCTTGTATTTCCTGCCCGCTGTGGCCAGCATTTTATGGTGTTAATCAGATTTTGCTGTTTTTCTTCACACTGAGTCCCTTCCCCATCCATTCTGCCCTCTTGACTCTTATCCTCCCACCCTCACCTTCATGGTGCATGGGCCTATTAAATGGTGTCCAGTCCAATTTCTGGCACCCAATAAATCTAAATTTTCAAGCTTGGGAAGCCAGGCTCACCTACTGGCACCTAGATAAATGAGTCCTCCATGAGAAACCTACACCGGTCATTACTCAAGACTTCTGAAACCCCAACACTGGATTTCAGGCCAGAGAAAGTCAAGTCCTCCTTTCAGGCTTCATTCTCTGAAAAAGAAAATAACCCACAGCCCAGGGCCTCGCCTTCATCTACATCTCCAGTCCCTCCATCTGGATGCTCAGACTGAATCCCAGCCTCTCACTTGCAGCATCCTGCCGGCTCCCACGTCACCCCGTCAGGTCACCCCGTCAGCTCTGCAGCTTTGAAATGAGACTTAATATCCGGCACACGCGCCTGTGCTGCTCAGCTCGCTAGGGCTCCAAGCCTGAAGATGAACAAAGAGCCTCCTTGAACTGTTTCATTGTTTGCAACAAGCACAACCAAGATGGGCTTGTCTCCCCAGCCCACTCTGTGGTGAATCTCCCACTTTGTGTGGGAGGACTGTTAAGACCCGAAATCTACACTCCATCTAATAGACAAAGGCTCTGACATTGTCTCCTGCAGGAGAAGGGGGCTCTTGGGGTTAGGGACGTTTGAAATCAGGTTGGTTTTCTGGAGAACTGGTGGGAAGGAGGAGCCAAGAGCCAGGACTCCCGGGGAAGCAACAGGAGCTCAGGACTGTGTTTCATTCCAGGAGGCGAGACCTGGAGGTGGTGGGAAGTTGGGGACTATTTGTATTTACTTGTTATTTTGACTTGTGAAATTACTCCCTTTCATTCCACCAGGCTTCTGCCTCTGCACAATAAAAATTAATTACAATGAATTAGAACCTTTAAAAACCACGCTTAATAGTGGCTCAGAGACAGCCCCTCCTCTGGCCCCTCACTGGTGTACGGCTCAACATCTGATCAGTCTGGCAAAAACAATTCTAAAAGGAAAAACTACCTGCTTTTGGCTTCTATGAATAAATCTGGGAACTAATAGGATACTGTGATGGTTAATGTTATGTGTCAGCTTGGCTGGGCCAGAATACCCAGTTATTTAATCAAGCACTGATCCATGTGTTAACACGATGGCTATTTTGTAAATATGGTTACCAGCTACAGTTGATTGACTGAGTAGATTACCCTGAATAATGTGGGTGGGCCTTGTCCAATCAGTTGAAGATCCTGAGAGAAAACCCTGAGGTTTCCCAGAGAAGAAAAAAAAAATTCTGCCTCAAGATTGCATCAACTTCTGCCCAAGTTTCCAGACTATTGGCCAGCCCTATGTTCCTTGAAATAAATCACATATATATTTGTGTATATATATATATATTTAAATATATACACCTGATCTATATCTGTATCCCTATGTATTGCTGATTCTGCTTCCCTGAAGAACCCTGACTCATACAGCTATTTAGAAAGCTTATACTGAATTCAAATTGTTCATTGTGTAACTTTTGGAAGGAGGACTGCTCTTCTTCATTTCCTGAACGTGAAGTCTTGTGCTGTGGACATAATAGGTGCTTAGTAAATGTTCATTGAAGGGACTGGAAACCCAAAGAAGCCCTATGTTTTCAAGTGGAAACATTTGCTCCCTCCCATCCACATGGGACTCATCAGCTCTACTTTGATGCCCAGCTCTTCTCAGGAGGTTCCTATCACGTTGTCATTCACTGAAGCCTCCATCTATCTCCACTTTAACATCTATCGACTAAACCACATCTTCCCCAAAGGCTTCACTGCAGAGGGGCCAGGCTCATAATTTACTCTTGCTTCCTTGAAGCTTGTGTGTGGGATTCTTTAGGCTCATGTTAATTGTGCTTTTCTCCACCTGACATCTTAAAATGTTGTTGTCCGTTTCTCATTAGCTGGTGGACCCTCTGGGGGGAATCTAGGCTCTGATGTTGTGGAACATTTATGGTCTTTGGAATCAGCCAGACCTAAGGTTTTTTTTTTTTAATATTTATTAATTTGGCTATGCTGGGTCTTAGTTGCAGCATGTGAGATCTTCAGTCTTTGTTGTGGCATGAGTGATCTTCAGTTGCATGTGGGGTTTAATTCCCTGACCAGGGATTGAACCTGGGCTGCCTGTATTGGTAGCACAGAGTCTTAGCCATTGAACAACTAAGGAAATCCCACCTAGACCTAGTCTGATATCTGGTTTTCATATAAGCTTTGGGAGCTTGATGAAATCATATAACTTTTGTTGTTCCTGTTATTTTTATTTTTCTAATTTAATTTTTTATGTTGGGGTATAGTTGGTTAACAGGGTGGTATACAGCAAAATGATTCAGTACACACACACACACAAATATATCCGTTCTTAGATTCTTTTCCCATATAGGTTATTACAGAATATTGAGTTTAGCTCCCTGTGCTATACAGTAGGTCCTTGTTGACCATCTATTATATATATAGTAGTGTATTTATGGGGAGAAGCCAATGGCAACCCACTCCAGTACTCTTGCCTGGAAAATCCCATGGGAGGAGCTTAGTAGGCTGCAGTCCATGGGGTTGCTAAGAGTCAGACATGACTGAGCGGCTTCACTTTCACTTTTCACTTTCATGCATCGAAGAAGGAAATGGCAACCCACTCCAGTGTTCTTGCCTGAAGAATCCCAGGGATGGGGGAGCCTGGTGGGCTGCCGTCTCTGGGGTTGCACAGAGTTGGACACGACTGAAGGGACTTAGCAGCAGCAGTGTACGTATGTTAATCCCAAGTCATATAACTTGTATGAGCCTTTCTTATTAGCAAGATGGGGGTAAAACGGCTCACAGGAATACATGAGGGATAAACAAAGCAAATAGTTATCAATTTTTTTTAACATTAGCAGTGAAACACTCATGTTTCTGCTAGTGAAATTCTCTGTGGAACTGCAAGACACAAAGCATGTAAGCTGAGAATGACTCTGGTTGGCTCTCCGGAGCCCCTGCTACTTGTGTGCTAGGACTCCTGTCCTCTGCTTTATTCCAGTGTGTGCCTTGAGTAGTTCTCCCAGTGTCCCCCAGACTAACACATAGCATGCTCTACGAGATCATTCTTGCCACATGCAAACATGATGGAATGTTTCCCATCTTTAAACCAAACCACCACCCTAAACCATCTTCCTTCACCCCACGTCCCCTGCAGTTATTATTACCCCATTCCTGTCTAATCTACAGCAAAACCCAGTAAGAGAGTTTCCTGTACATTCTGTCTCTGTAATTTCTCCTCCAGTTCTTTCTTAAAACCCCTCCAGTTGGGTCTTTGTTTCCACAGCACCTCTATGGCTCTAGCCCAGATCACCAAAGACCTTTGAGTTGCCAGAAGTTATAGGTGATTCTCAGGCACCATCTTTTTTTTTTTTTTTTCTTAAGGTATACTATAATTTCTTTCTTTTTAAAATTTTAAAAATTCATTTTTTATTGAAGTGTAGTTGATTTACAGTGTTTAAAGTTTAAAGTGTTTCAGTTTTTTATACATATATATACCCTTTTTCAGATTCTTTTTCATTATGGATTTTTACAAGATGTTGAATAGAATTCCCTGTGCTATATAGTAGATCATTGTTTTCATCTATTTTATATATAGTAGTATATATTTGTTTATTCCAAATTCCCAGTTCAACCCCCCACCCTTTCCCCCTCGGTAATCATAAATTGGTTTTCTATGTCTGAGTCTATTAGGTAAATAAATTCATTTGTATCATTTTGTAAGATTCCATATATAAATGATATCTTATGATATTTGTCTGTGACTTACCTCACTTAGCCTGATCATCTCGAGGTCCATCCATGTTGCTGCAAATGGCATTATTTCATCCTTTTTAATAACTGAGTAATATTCCAGTGTGTGTGTATGTATCACATCTTTTTTATCCGTTCATCTTTAAATGGGCATTTAGGTTGCTTCCATTTCCATGTGTTGGCTATTGTAAACAGTGCTGCTATGAACATTGTGGTATGTATCTCCAGGCAGCGTTTTGCTTGGTCTGTAAGCTGCCTTAGCTATAGTTGATCACTCGAAGCATGTTCTTCACTAGTCCCTGGCATACCACTTCCTCTGAGTTCTCTTCATTTCACTGGCAGTTCCTCCTAAATATTTTTTTCACAGAGTTCCTTCTCCTCCTCCTGACCTCAAAATCTTTGAGTGTCACAGGGCTCAGCTCTCAATTTATACACACTTAGCAGCCAGATAATCATGATGGTGTGATCACTCATCTAGAGCCAGACATCCTGGAATGTGAAGTCAAGTGGGCTTTAGGAAGCATCACTAAGAACAAAGCTAGTGGAGGTGATGGAATTCCAGCTTAGCTATTTCAAATCCTGAAAGATGGTGCTTTGAAAGTGCTGCACTCAGTATGTCAGCAAATTTGGAAAACTCAGCAGTGGCCACACAACTGGAAAGGTCAGTTTTCATTCCAATCTCAAAGAAAGGCAATGCCACAGAATGCTCAAACTACTTCACAATTGCACTCATCTCACACGTTAGTAAAGTAACACTCAAAATTCTCCAAGTGAGGCTTCAGCAATACGTGAACCGTGAACTTCCAGATGTTCAAGGTGGTTTTAGAAAAGGCAGAGGAACCAGAGATCAAATTGCCAACATCCACCGGATCATGGAAAAAGCAAGAGAGTTCCAGAAAAACATCTATTTCTGCTTTCTTGACTATGCCAAAGCCTTTGACTGTGTGGATCACAATAGACTGTGGAAAATTCTGAAAGAGATGGAAATACTAGGCTACCTGACCTGCCTCTTGAGAAACCTCTATGCAGGTCAGGAAGCAACACTTAGAACTGGACATGGAACAACAGACTGGTTCCAAATAGGAAAAGGAGTATGTCAAGGCTGTATATTGTCACCCTGCTTATTTAACTTATATGCAGAGTACATCATGAGAAACGCTGGGCTGGAAGAAGCACCAGCTGGAATCAAGACTGCCAGGAGAAATATCAATAACCTCAGATATGCAGATGACACCACCCTTATGGCAGAAAGTGAAGAGGAACTAAAAAGCCTCTTGATGAAAGTGAAAGTGGAGAGTGAAAAGTTGGCTTAAAGCTCAGCATTCAGAAAACGAAGATCATGACATCTGGTCCCATCACTTCATGGAAAATTGATGGGGAAACAGCGAAAACAGTGTAAGACTTTATTTTGGGGGCCTCCAAAATCACTGCAGATGGTGACTGCAGCCATAAAATTAAAAGACGCTTACTCCTTGGAAGGAAAGTTATGGCCAACCTAGATAGCATATTCAAAAGTAGAGACATTACTTTGCCAACAAAGGTCCGTCTAGTCAAGGCTATGGTTTTTCCAGTGGTCATGTATCGATGTGAGAGTTGGACTGTGAAGAAAGCTGAGCGCCAAAGAATTGATGCTTTTGAACTGTGGTGTTGGAGAAGACTCTTGAGAGTCCCTTGGACTGCAAGGAGATCCAACTAGTCCATCCTAAAGGAGATCAGTCCTGGGTGTTCATTGGAAGACTGATGCTGAAGCTGAAACTCCAATACTTTGGCCACCTCATGTGAAGAGTTGACTCATTGGAAAAGACCCTGATGCTGGGAGGGATTGGGGCCAGGAGGAGAAGGGGACAACAGAGGATGAGATGGCTGGGTGGCATCACCTACTTGATGGACATGAGTTTGGGTAGACTCCGGGAGTTGGTGATGGACAGGGAGGCCTGGAGTGCTGTGATTCATGGGGTCTCAAAGAGTCGGTCATGACTGAGCTACTGAACTGAACTGAAGCAATAGGAAAGAGGGATTTATCTAATGCCATGATTTTTAATACCGTTTATAAACTAACTCCCCAATTTCTATATCCCTTTCAGCCCTGTGTCCTAAAAGCCAGACTCTTATAGCCAACTCCTCACACAACAACTCTGCTTGGATGTCTAATAGATATCTCAAACTCATCATGTCCCAAAGCAAACTTTTTATTTTTCCTTGAAATCTGCCATTGTGAAGTTTCTCCCATTTCGATAAATGACAGTTACATGCTTTACTTTACTCATCTCTAAAACCTTGGGATCATCTTTGACACATTGTTTGCTATCACACCCTATGTCCAACCCAATGGCAAATGCTATTGACTCTACTTTCAAAAATATGTTCAATCTACCACTGCTTCTCACTGTTCTACTGACACACTGAGTCTAGTCTAGCTCATCATCCTCTCTCATGTAGGCTAATTTAACAGCCTCCTGTCTCCTTACTTCCTCCTCCATTCAACTATTGTTTATTCTCAGGACAAGGTCTAGATCGATCCTCTTATAACATTAGTCATATCTCTCTTCTGCTCAATATCTTCCAATAGCTTCCCATCTCAGAGTAAAAAGCAAAGTACTATTAAAGACCTAAGATCCTATACAATCTGTCTCCAGCAGATTAAGGTGGAAATTTAGTGTTTATCAATATCCTTATTCACCCCTGGGTATGATGGTCTGACTTCAGTCATCATCCCTTAGCTATTCCCCATGGCGAAATATGCACCCACCTGAGGACCTTTGTAGATGCTGCTCTCTCCATCTGGACCATTTTCCTCCTTTGTATTCACGTGAATCCTTCCCTTCCTCTACCCCACCACCGAGGTGTCTAAGTGGATCATTCCGTCTCTTCAGAGAAGAGACCTTCTCAGAGATCTGAACCCAGTCTCTGAGAGTTCAGAAAGAACCCTCTCATAGCTCTTTATAGCCTCTTGGGTAGTGGCAGTGGTTTAGTCACTAAGTTGTGTCCAACTCCTGTGACGCCATGGACTGTAGCCCGCCAGACTCCTCTGTCCATGGGATTTCCCAGGCAAGAATACTTGCATGGGAAAGAATGGGGTTGCCATTTCCTCCTCCAGGAGATCTTCCTGACCCAGGGATCAAACTTGTGTCTCCTGCATGGCCAGGCGGATTCTTTGTCACTGAGCCACTAGGGAAACCGATAGCCTCTATGTGGATTTATTTTTATGGTACTTATCAAACCTGACATAGTGTATATTTCTTTATTTACTTATTGTTTACTCACACAGAGACAAGCTGTGGCATCAGGAGCTTTGTTTACTGTTATATTTACTAGCACTGAGTACAATGTCCAGCACATGGTAGTGTCTCAGTAATTATCCGTTGAATAAGTGAATGAATGAGCAAAGTGAAACTGACAGGCCAGCAGCCACAGTCACTGTAACCTCCCTGCCCCACCCCTGGCTGTGAATCCGTTGTCTGGAGCCACAGAGCTGGTTTCATCCCTAGAGTGCTAGCCCGCCCTTCCTCTCAGGTCTTTGCTACTTCATGGTAAACATCTCTGGTTCTTTCCACAGTTCTTTAAAAAAGGTGGTGGCTCTGACAGCACCTCTGAGTTTCTTCACACTCCAGGATATAATCTGTCTGGATTTACAGATCTGGATTTAGATTTCTGTCTATCTTCTCATTGACTAAGAAAGGAACAAGGGAACTTTTCTAGGAAATGTGTGTCTTGAACTACATCTTACGTGGGCATCTATATAGGTAAAAAATTCATTGAGCTGTATACTTAAGTTTTATGATTTTTGTTGAATGTAGTTGATTTAGAATATCATTTTAGTTTCAGGTATACAATATAGTGATTCAGTATTTTTATAGATTATATGCCATTTAAAGTTATAAAATCATGGCTATATTTCCCTGTGCTGGGCAATATATTCTTGTTGCTTATTTATTTTATACATAGTAGTTTGTATCTCTTAATTCCTACTCCTACCTTGTCCCTCCCTCTGCCTTCTCCCCACTGGTAGCCACTAGTTTGTTTTCTATATCTGTGATTTTGGAGGTTTTTTTTGGTATTTGTCTTATTTTTTAGATTCCACAAATAAGTGATAAAATGGAATATTTGTTTTTCTCTGTTCAACACATTGCACTAAGCATAATACTCTCTAGGTCCATCTTCATAGTTGCAAATGGTGGGATTTCATTCTTCTTTATGGCTTATTCCATTGTGTATAAGTATGTATATATGTATATGTGTGTGTATATGTATATGTGTACATCTTTATCCATTCATCTATTGAGGACACTTAAGTTGTTTCCATATCTTGGCTGTTGTAAATAATGCTGCAATGAACACTGGGGTACACACATCTTTTCAAATGAGTGTTTTCATTTTCTTCACACACACACACACACACACACCCCCACACACCCACCCACACACACACACACACACCCTGGAGTGCAATTCCTGGATCACATGGTAGTTCTATTTTCAGTTGTTTGAAGTACCTCCATACTGCTTTCCATAGTGGCAAGATTTATGCATATTATTGTATTTAAATTATACTGCAACAAAAAATAAAAGAAAAAATAGTTTGGTTATGTCCTTGGAACTACAATGTTTATATGCAGTATTTTTTCACGTTGGTATACTCTATATGAGAATTTGTATGCCAGCTCTGCATTGTCTCGTTGTGCTCTCTCTACCCTTGTAATCTGCATTGTTTTTCAAGGGACAAAGATAAGGGAGGGGTGTAGACTAGTCTCAGAGAAAGCTACAGACAATTACCCTCAGTTGAAAATAAACATAATAAAACTATAGAAGTCTAATTTTTGCAACTTGAGAGGGTTTTTTCCACAGCTATTCACTTCTAATCACTCTCACCTAATAAATGAATAGAATAGCTAATGTGATTAGACTAATTCACTATTCATCAAGAATATTAAATGAATAGAATATTTTGCATTTCACCAGTCACCCATCTTGAGTATTTACCTGATATTACAATCAGACATGTGTTAGATTTTCTCTCTGCTTCTGGGCCGTAGCTCATGGATAATTATAGTGTTTAATTAGCCTCACACAGCACTTGGCTCTCTGGTGTGGATGGAAATTACAGGATGTAGAAGGAACAAATCAAAGGCCGTAAAGGGAAGTAGCCCTTTGCTGTGTCCCCTGGAAGCATCGAAGGGACCATGGGCAGCACTGGGTGAATTGTATTATTCCACTTGGATAGAAAAGACATTGCTTTCACAAAGATTTTAAAAGTACATTTTAAAAAATACAATGAGTGAGCATGAAATGGAAAAGAGGTAGAGAGTTTAGTGTACTCTTGATAAAGAGGACTTTTCCCCCTGACCATTTTTGAATGCCCCTTGTATTCAATGAAATTGTAGAATCCTCAGTTGGTTAGGAGCTCTCTCTTAGCAAGCTGGACAGGTAACTGCAGTGTCAGGCCTTCAAGCTCAGGGCCAGAGGTTCAGACGACTGTTGCTCAGTCCCTGAGGCCTGGAAGTGCAATTAGACCGTTTCCTAGTTAAACGCCTAATTTCCCAAAGACATATAATTATTGGAACCAATCCAATCTCATCCCACAAACATATAATGAGCATCTTTGCTGGTAAGACATGGTGCTAAGTGCTATGGAGGAGAGAGAAGTATTACAATGCCACACCCCCTAGGCCTGGACATGTGGGAGGAGAAAGGCGTCGGAAAGTACACGGTGGTTGCCTAGTAAGATGAGGCACTGGGGGAGGCTTGCGGCAGGAGTGGGTCATGGCGTGGGGCAATCAGCAAATCTCTGATGATGAGGATGGCGCTTCAGATAGAGCCTGAAGGAGGGATGGAGTTTGGGGAAGTTGAGGTGAGGGCAGGCCTGGCAGAGAGTCATAAGAAAAAAGAGAGAGAGTTTGGAATCTAGTTCAGCTTGTGGAACAAAGGATAGGGAGGAAAAACATCCCTGATTTCTATCAAGAATGATGACACATGATCCAACTTTCTAACGCTTGAGATGAAAGAAAATACAAAGCTCATTTGAATATCTTTCTTCCATGAAGGCCTTTCTTTGTCCTCACCCTGATGTCGTAAGGGTTGAATTAGCTCTCTAAAGCAGCAGTCCCCATCTTTCTGTCACCAGGGACCAGTTTTGTGCAAGACAGTTTTTCAATGGACCAGTGCTGGTGTAGGGATGGTTTCAGGATGATTCAAGCTCATTACATTTACTGTGCACTTTATTTCTCTTATTATTACCTCAGCTCCACTTCAGATCATCAGGCGTTAGATCCCAGAGGTTGAGGACTCCTTCTCTAAAGAGAGTTACAAGGTTATCCTAAGCCACCTTCTTGCCACCGTAATATTTTCTACCAAAAAACAAAGTAGAGAAAATTTATGTTTTCTGATGTGTGATTGAAATTTTTACTCATTCAATAAATATTCCTTGAATACTTATTATGTTCTTGATACTCTTAATTGAGGCTCTAGGACACAGCAGTGAAGTGAACCAAGTCCCTGCTATCCTGGGGTCTATATGTTAATGCAGTGATGGGAAATAAAACATCTATGATGTGTTACTTCATTTATCAGGAGGTGATAGTGCCATGAAGAAAGTTAAAGAGGGTACAGGACATAGAGAGTCCCAAGAGTGGTGTTCTTTTATGGTAGGTTATTAGGGAAATTCTGTTATTACTTGAGCAGAGAAGAAAAGGAGGTAATGAGTCTGATGGGTATTTGGAAGAAGAGCTACAGAAAGAGAATGTGCAAAGGCCCTGTGGATAGAGCAAACTTGGCTTGTATAGGAGGGTATTGTGGTGCATTGGGGTGAGGACGAGAGGCATCTCCTAAGAAGCAAGGGGATCAAGTCACACAATGAAGACTTCAGCCTTTCCTCGAGGTGAGATGAGAAGCCATTGAAACATTGTCAGCAGAGAGATGGCACAACAGACGTGATATTTAAAGGAGTCACTTCAGCTACTGTGTGGTAAATAGAGTGGAGTAGGGAGGTGAACGGAGAAGGCAATGGCACCCCACTCCAGTACTCTTGCCTGAAAAATCCCATGGATGGAGGAGCCTGGTGGGCTGCAGTCCATGGGTTCTCTAAGAGTCGGACACGACTGAGCGACTTCACTCTCACTTTTCACTTTCATGCATTGGAAAAGGAAATGGCAATCCATTCCAGGGTTCTTGCCTGGAGAATCCCAGGGACGGGGGAGCCTTGTGGGCTGCCATCTATGGGGTCACACAGAGTTGGACACGACTGAAGTGACTTAGCAGCAGCAGCAGCAGCAGGGAGGTGAAATGAAGTGTTAACTGCTCAGTCGTGTCCAACCTTTGCGACTCCACGGACTTTAGTTAGCCAGGCTCCTTTGTCCATGGGATTCACCAGGCAAGCATACTGGAGTGGATAGCCATTACCTTCTGCAGGGGGTCTTCCCAACCCAGAGATTGAGGGGGGGAGTATAAAGATAAAAATAGGGTGGTTAGGTGTCTATAGCAAAACTTCAGGCAAGGTAGCTTGTTAGCAGTTGCGGTTTTGTTTAGTCGCTAAGTCGTGTCTGACTCTTTTTCAACCCCACAGACTGTAGCCCACCAAGCTCCTTCTGGGCTTGGAATTTCTCAGGAATACTGGAGTGGGTTACCATTTCCTTTTCCAGGGGTTCTTCCTGATCCAGGGATTGAACCCACGTCTCCCATATTGGCAGGTGTGTTCTATACCACTGGGCCACCAGGAATGCCCTTGTTAGCAGTAGAGGTAAGGAACTGCCAGATTCTGTACATGTTTTAAAGGTAGAGCCAAGGGAATTTCACTCTGGGGTATGTAAGAGAAAAGGGAGTTAAACATGGTGACATTGCCATTGATTAAATCAAGGAGGACATGAAGACGACTTTGAGGAAGGTCAGAATCAAGTTTATTTTCAGAAGTGTTAAATTGGATATTCCTATTGGACCAGAAGTGATGATGTTAAGCTAGCAACTGGGTATGTGAGTCAGGAATTCAAGGTGAGAGGTCTGAGTTTTAGGGATAAATTAGGGAGCCATCATATAGAGATGGTACTTCAAACTCTGGGGTAAGGTGAGACCTCTGAGGAAGGCTTTAGATAAAGAGGTGAGGTTAGAGTGCTGAGGATCTTCAACGTTTAGATGCTGGAGGATGAGGAGGAACCATCACAGCAGCTGAGAGAGGGGTGGTCAGAGCGTTAGGAGGTTCAAGAAACTGCCTTCTCAGACCCTGGAATAGGAAATAGCAGCCCACTCCAGTATCCTTGCCTGGAACATCCCGTGGACAGAGGAACCTGGTGGGCTACACCCTGTGGGGTCACTCAGATATGACCAAGGGACTGAGCACAGCACAGCTTCTCAGAGAACAATGAAGTGTGGTTTAAGTTGGAGGGCAGAATCATCTCTTGGAAAGACAGAAAAAAACTTCTGTGCATACAACATAGCTACACACATGGAGTACAAAGCTGCTAAGTGTGGTAGGCAGAGTTCTCAGATAGGTCCCAGGATTTCCTATGCCCCTCTAGTGTGTGCCCTGCATCAGTGCCGGAACATGGACTAGGAGAGATTTTACTCCAAAGGCTAGGTGATCCTGTGTGGCGCAGTGGATGGTCTGACCTCCTTACACTGGCCCTTTAAAAGCAAAGAGTTTTCTCCAGCTGGTTGTAGAAAAGGAAGTCAGACAGACAGACTCCAGCTGCTCTGGAAGGATGCAAGCATTTGTTCTGAATCACTTATGAGGGCAGATGACAAGAAGCTGTCAGGGAGAGCAGTCCTTGGCTGACAGGTAGCAGGAAAAACAGCATCTCCATCCAGTGGCTCAAGGATATGGGTTCTTCCAACAACCAGTGGTCTTGGAAGAGGACCCAGAAGAGAACTGCAGCCCGAGGTGGTACCTCAATTTCAGCCCACTGAGGCCGTGTGCAAAGAAATGAAGCCACACTCTGCCCAGACTTCTGATGTGTAGAAACTTTGGAATGATATATTTGTGTTGTTGTAAGATGCCACTTTTATAGTAATTTTTAATGCTGTAATAGAAAGTAATATCCCATTGCAAGACTGAGAATTGAAAAGCTGTGATAAAAAGAGAGAACAAAGTAGGGGAGAAGGAGGAAGAAAGAAGGTGAAGGGAGGAGGAAGAGGGGAGGGAGAGTGAGAGAAGAGAGAGGTGATAAAGAAATGCGCCCACATGAATAGTTTCAGGGAACTATTAATCATAAAGGAAATAACTCCTCTTTGCAGAGAAAGAAATTTAAAAAGAGAAACAATGATTTATTGCTAAATCCATGAGGGTTTCAGAGTAAATACTTGGCTGGTCCTGAAATCAAGCTCCTCCAACAGCTAGCTCATTTGGGGACTTGTACTTTCCTCTGTTCAGTATGTGATTCAGGGTTTTCTTTTTGTTTTTTTTTCTTGTATTTATTTATTTATTTGGTTGTGGTGGTGGTGGTGCTCAGTCATGTCCAACTCTTTGTGACCCCATGGACTGTAGCCTGCCAGGCTCCTCTGTCCATGGGATTTGCCAGACAATAATACTGGAGTGGGTTGCCATTTCCTACTCCAGGGGCTCTTCCTGACCGAGGGATCAAACCCACATCTCTTGTGTTTCCTGCATTGGCAGGCAAATTCTTTCCCACTGAACCACCCAAGAAGTTGGGTCTTAACTGTGGCACGTGAGATCTTTAGTTGAGGCATGTGAACTCTTGGTGTGGCATGTGGGACCTAGTTCCCTGACCAGGGATCGAACCCAGGTCCTCTGCATTGGGACCATGGTGACTTAGCCACTGAACCAGCAGGGAAGTCCCTGATTTCGGGCTTTCTCTCCAGAAGTCACAGGGGTCACAATTTCCACTTTTGTTCTCATCTTCGAGTCTCCACAGATTTTTCTTTTTCCCAATATAGTCGACATTGTGATATGTTATTGACTTGGAGATCCAGCAGTCAGATCCCAAAGGGGAGCGTCTGCAGTCCATGCCATGGCTTCCCTTTTTATGGGCTGTTTAGAGCAAGTCAAGGAGGTCACAGGAGCCCAAAGACCAGAGCTTGGGTTTTGGCTGTATCTCTCTAGCTGTGTGACCATGAAATGATGTTGATCTTGGAACCTCACCTGCAATTTGGGGAAAATTTCCAATTCTGACTTTTTTTCTAATGCAGGGAGTGGTGACAATAAAGCAAGAAAAGTGAAACGTCACATAAGTGTTATTACTATTTCAGCTTTGAGTATGTGCTCAGAAGCTCATGGTTTATTTTAATCCCAAAGGTTTTGCATTAAAGTCTGTTAGCACCCTAGTCACATAGGACCTACCCTGAAACATCACAATGTTAGGATATTTCTCCAAGTAATTAGAGACAGAGAGAGTTGGGGAATGAGATTGGTTGCCACTAGATAATATTATCATAAGGTAAAATTCCACTGCAATGAATATTATTACAGCATTATGTTTCAATGTTATCTTGAAATGAGTGCTTTCTCTAATTATCTAAGACAAAAAAAAAAAAAAGCCTGAATAAGATAGTGAAGGGCCTTCTTTTATAGTGAAAGAATTTTTATTGTGATTTATCTGCAGGAGACAGGGAAAACTGGAATTGAGCTGTTTGCTCCTCTTTTGTCCTGCTTAGAAGTCAACATTAACCTTCAGAGTTCCTTTTCCCTCTTCCAATATTACAAGGGCTGAAACAATCCTTCATTTAACTTCCAAACCACCACCCAAATTGAGTGGTCGTGAGGAGGAAAGTAGAAGTGGAGAGAGTGAAACACTTTCCTCTTATGGAATAGAAAGCACTTCTGTTAACCTTTCAACTTACTGAGGAGAGACTGGACATGCTATTTTATCTCCAGCTTCTGCAGATGGGAAAAGTAGCAACATATCCCAACAAAACCCCATCCTCTCTTCACAGAACAAAGACATAAAATTAAAGACAACCTCATAGCATTTTTTATAGGAAGATGATACTTTTGGAACACAGTGCTGCTTGAAGTGTTGATTAAAGTATTTCATTTTCCAGGCAAAACAAGAGAAAAGATAAGGCAAGAATTTGATCTCTTTAGACTGTGTTTAGGGTCACGTTCATTCCTGGAACAGATATTAATTGAACACTTACACCACCAGGGCTACATCAGCACATAGGACAGAAAAAGCTTCTACTAAGGTGGGGTGTGTGCTCGCACGGAGGGACAGGATGGAGGAACTGGCAGATAGACCGTATGTCAGGGGGTGGTAAGTGCTGTGAAAAAGCTGGGAGTGGATAGGGATGTGGAGGCGACAGCTGGAGGGGCAGTTGCTATTTACAAAGGGTGGCCAGTGAAGGGGGTGCTGATAATGTGACACTCGAGCTGAGAACTGAAGAGAGTGTGGAGGAAGCAAGTCACGGAGCAATGTGAGGGAAAACCATCCCCAACTGCGGACCAGCAGACGCAAGGGCCCTGACCTGAGAGCAAGTTCAGCCTTCGTTCAGGTCTTCATATACTCATTCATACAGTCTCTCGTTCGTTCATTTTTTTTCTCTTACAAGTAATAACTCACTGCCAGTTATGTTTTTCTAGGGAGCATCTTTTGGTGAAACTCGTACTATGTTTTGGTTAAGAAATGTATATTTGTTGACCAGCAAATATATAATTTGGTATAGGAGGCAAGTCATTAGTTAGGCAATATTCTCACCCTTCAAATGAATACAACCCAATCTAAGAGATAGACCCTCAGATAAATGTAGCACCCCAGGAGGCTTCAGGGGATTGGAAAATAGCTGGGTCTTGGGGAGAGAGATCTCAGTCCAGCCTTTTTTAAAGGAAAAAAAATTTTTTATTGATTTATACTTCTTTATATGTTGTGTTAGTTTCTGCTGTACAACAACATGAATCAGTCCTCAGTTCATTTCACTTGCTCAGTTGTGTCTGACTCTTTGTGACCCCATGAACAGCAGCACGTCAGGCCTCCCTGTCCATCACCAACTCCTGGAGTCCACCCAAACCCATGTCCATTTAGTCGGTGATGCCATCCAGCCATCTCATCCTCTGTCATCCCCTTCTCCTCTCACCCTCAATCTTTCCCAGCATCAGGGTCTTTTCCAATGAGTCAGCTCTTCGCTTCAGGTTACCAAAGTATTGGAGTTTCAGCTTCAGCATCAGTCCTTTCAATGAACACCCAGGACTGATCTCCTTTAGGATGGACTGGTTGGATCTCCTTGCAGTCCAAGGGACTCTCAAGAGTCTTCTCCAACACCACAGTTCAAAAGCATCAATTCTTTGGCACTCAGCTTTCTCTATAGTCCAACTCTCACATCCATACATGACTACTGGAAAAACCATAGTCTTGACTAGATGGACCTTTGTTGGCAAAGTACTGTCTCTGCTTTTGAATATGCTGTCTAGGTTGGTCATAGCTTTTCCTCCAAGCAGCAAGTGTCTTTTAATTTCATGGCTGCAATCACCATCTGCAGTGATTTTGGAGCCCCCCAAAATAAAGTCTGACACTGTTTCCACTGTTTCCCCATCTATTTGCCATGAAGTAATAAGACTGGATACCATGATCTTAGTTTTCTGAATGCTGAGCTTTAAGCCTACTTTTTCACTCTCCTCTTTCACTTTCATCAAGAGGCTCTTTAGTTCTTTTTTACTTTCTGCCATAAGGGTGGTGTCATCTGCATATCTGAAGTTATTGATATTTCTCCCAGCAATCTTGATTCCAGCTTGTGTTTCTTCCAGCCCAGCGTTTCTCATGATGTACTCTGCATAGAAGTTAAATAAGCAGGGTGACAATATACAGCCTTGATGTACTCCTTTCCCTATTTGAAACCAGTCTGTTGTTCCATGTCCAGTTCTAACTGTTGCTTCCTGACCTGCATATAGGTTTCTCAAGAAGCAGGTCAGGCAGTCTTGTATTCCCATCTCTTTCAGAATTTTCCACAGTTTATTGGGATCCACACAATCAAAGGCTTTGGCATAGTCAATAAAGCAGAAATAGATGTTTTTCTGGAACTCTCTTGCTTTTCGATGATCCAGTGGATGTTGGCAATTTGATCTCTGGTTCCTCTGCCTTTTCTAAAACCAGCTTGAACATCTGGAAGTTCATGGTTTACATATTGCTGAAGCCTGGCTTGGAGAATTTTGAGCATTACTTTACTAGCGTGTGAGATGAGTGCAATTGTGTGGTAGTTTGAGCATTCTTTGGCATTGGCTTTCTTTGGGATTGGAATGAAAACTGACCTTTTCTAGTTCTGTGGCCACTGCTGAGTTTTCCAAATTTGCTGACATATTGAGTGCAGCACTTTCAAAGCATCATCTTTTAGGATTTGAAATAGCTAAGCTGGAATTCCATCACCTCCACTAGCTTTGTTTGTAGTGATGCTTCCTAAAGCCCACTTGACTTCACATTCCAGGATGTCTGGCTCTAGGTGAGCATGAGTGATCACACTATTGTGATTATCTAGGTCATGAAGGTCTTTTTTGTACATTTCTTCTGTGTATTCTTGCCATCTCTTCTTAATATCTTCTGCTTCTGTTAGGTCCGTACCATTTCTGTTCTTTATTGAGCACATCTTTGCATGAAAAGTTCCCTTGGTATCTTTAATTTTCTTGAAGAGATCTCTAGACTTTCCCATTCTGTTGTTTTCCTCTGTTTCTTTGCATTGATCGCTGAGGAAGACTTTCTTATCTCTATTTGCTATTCTTTGAAACTCTGCATTCAAATGGGTATATCTTTCCTTTTCTCCTTTGCTTTCACTTCTCTTCTTTTCACAGCTATTTGTAAGGCCTCCTCAGACAGCCATTTTGCTTTTTTGCATTTCTTTTCCATGGGGATGGTCCTGAATCCTGTCTCCCATACAATGACATGAACCTCTGTCCATAGTTTATCAGGCACTCTGTCTATCAGATCTAGTCCCTTGAATCTATTTCTCACTTCCACTGTGTATTCATAAGGGATTTTATTTAGGTCATACCAAGGTCCATCTAGTCAAGGCTATGGTTTTTCCAGTAGTCATGAATGGATGTGAGAGTTGGACTGTGAGAAAAAGGCTGAGCACCGAAAAATTGATGCTTTTGAACTGTGGTGTTGGAGAAGACTCTTGAGAGTCCCTTGGGCTGCAAGGAGATCCAACCAGTCCATTCCGAAGGAGATCAGCCCTGGGATTTCTTTGGAAGGAATGATGCTAAAGCTGAAGTTCCAGTACTTTGGCCACGTCATGTCGAGTGTTGACTCATTGGAAAAGACTCTGATGCTGGGAGGGATTGGGGGCAGGAGGAGAAGGGGACGGCAGAGGATGAGATGGCTGGATGGCATCACTGACTCAATGAACGTGAATCTGAGTGAGCTCCGGGAGATGGTGATGGACAGGGAGGCCTGGCGTGCTGTGATTCATGGGGTCGCAAAGAGTCAGACATGACTGAGCGACTAAACTGAACTGAACTGATACCTGAATGGTCTAGTGGTTTTCCCCAATTTTTTCAATTTAAGGCTGAATTTGGCAATAAGGTGTTCATGATCTGAGCCACAGTCAGCTCCTGGTCTTGTTTTTGCTAACTTTATAGAGTTTCTCCATGTTTGGCTGCAAAGAATATAACCAATCTATTTTCAGTGTTGACCATCTGGTGATGTCCATGTGTAGAGTCAACTTTAAGTATACATATATCCCCTCTCTCGGACCTTCCTCCCCCCCAGTCCCATCCCAGCTCTCTAGGTCATCAGAGAGTGCCGAGCTGAGCTCTGTGTGCTATACAGCAGCTTCCCACTGGCTGTCTATCTCACTCGTGGCAGTGAATATGTATCAGGAGTACTCTCTCAATTCATCCCACTTGCTCCTTCCCCTCCAGTGCATTCCCTACATCTTCTTCTTCATTCCTCCCCTGCAGGTAGGTTCATCTGTACTATATTTCTAGATTCCACATACATGCGTTAGTATACAGTACTTATTTTTCTCTCTTCATTTCATTCTGTACGACAGACTCTAGGTTCATCCATATTTACAAATGACCCAATTTTGTTCATTTTTATGGCTAACATTCCACTGTGTGCACACACACACACACACACGCACGCACGCACGCACACACACACGCACACACGCACACACCCCCACACACACACGCACGCACACACACACCCACACACCCACACCCACACACCCACACACACCCACCCACACACACCCACACACACCCACACACACCCACACACCCACACCCACCCACACCCACACCCCACACCCCCACACCCACACCCACACCCACACACACACCCACACCCACCCACCCACACACACACACCCACACCCACACCCACACCCCACCCCCGTATCTTCATATACTCACAGCATCTTCTTTTCCCATTCATCTGTTAATCGGCATTTAAAGGTTGCTTCCCTGTCTTGGCTGTTGTAGATAGTGCTGCAGTGAATACTGGGAGTCTTTGTCTTTTTGAATTATGGTTTTCTCAGAGTATATGCCCAGTGGTGTGATTGCTGGCTCATAGTGTAGCCTTTCTAAACATCTACCCCTGAGTAGCTAGCTTTCTTTTTTGAGCCTTAGGGCCTGGGGCAAATGATATCTATGGTGTAGAACTCTTGTGAGGAGTAAATGAGATGATCTATATAAAATAAAGAGCAATTAGTAGACATTCAATTAATGTAACTTCTCTTCAGTCTCTCCAAAAACAATCGTATGGCTGACTAGTTGAATATGTACTATGAAGAGCAGGTCTTCATAATCCTAATACTTGGCATGCTATATTGTGGGTACAGATTATGGGCTGATCTCACAAACTAAACGAAGGTTTTCTTGAAGATAAACAACCTTGTGTTAATGACCATTGTTTCTACTGGGCCCAGCCCAGCATCAAGCACAAAGTGGGGGATTCAGTAAATGTTTACTGAGTGAGTGGAATTAATAAGTGCTCAGAACAGGAGTGGTCAGGACCATATCTGCCATGGATAATTACACAGAAGTACAGAAAGGTTAAGTTAATCATTCTTGATTTATAGCAGTGGTCAGAGTCAGGTTTTTTACAGAGTCTGTATAGGGCCTGGACCATTAAAAAATTATTTAAAATTCTTCTGAACATGGTATACTTCAGAGGCCAGTCTATACTAGGAATCAAACAGGGCCTTTATACACATTTTTTTTTTTAAATAATGTGTTTAATTAGGAAATGACTCTTTTTAAAAAAAACTTTTTGTTTTGTACTGGGGTATAGCTAATTAATAATGTTGTGATAGTTTCAGGTGAACAGTGAAGCGACACAATGATACATGTATCCATGCTCCCCCAAATTCCCCTCCCATCCAGGCTGCCACATAACATTGACCAGAGTTCCCTGTGCCATATAGTAGGTCTTTGTTGATTATCCATTTTAAAAAAAGCAGTGCATACATGTCCATCCCAAACTCCCTAACTATACCTTCCCCTCCTACTTCTCCCCTGGCCTCCATAGGTTTGTCCTCTAAGTCTGTGAGTCTCTCTGTTTGCTAAGTTCATTTGTATCATTTCTTTTCAGATTCCACATATAAAGGATGTCATGAGATATTTCTTCTTCTTTGTCTGACTTGCTTCTCTCAGTATGACAATCGCTAGGTCTATCCTGTTGCTGCAAGTGACATTATTTCATTCTTTTTAATGGCTGAGTAATATTCCATTGTATCTATGGACCACATCTTCTTTACCCATTCCTCTGTTGCTGGACATTCAGGTAGCTTCCATGTCTTGGCTATTGCAAACAGTGCTGCAGTGAGCACTGAGGTGCATGTATCCTTTTGGATCATGGATAAATCCTTGTTTCTTATTGGCAATGGACACATAATGCAATCCCATAGATGATGCAGGACCATACTGTTCACAAGTTTCTACTTCTCTTAAGTGGATTTAATTTCATTTTCTCTTCCTACTCTTGCTCACTCTCAGGTAGAGACACCAAGCAGCTTTGAATAATAGCTGGCACATGGTAGAGACTCAGGAAATATTTGTTAATGAATAAATGAGTGATGAATGAACTCTTTTACTTACAACCACTCCCTAAGATGCTGATCTTTACTTTCATCTAGATGCCAAGACTCTCCACCTTCACATTCACCATTTTACCACATCCAGGTCTTCGTTCCTGTATCTCCCATTAACATTTGATGTCTTAATTCCTTGATGTGTGGTGGTATCCACCATGGTTGAATACACCCCGATTCTGCTCCTCAGTGGCACAGCATCATATGAGAGGGCCTCAAAATACTGATGACATAGACTGACACACATCCAGGCCGTCTGAATTCAGTGAGTCCTTGCTGGTGACCTTGTCATTTATAGCTTGTGTTTTTCTTGTCATTATTGTTCCACGGGTTTTCAAAGCTTCCCCATGTCCTCCAAGCCATGTGATCTTTGTTGTTTAGTTGCTCAGTTGTGTCTGACTCTTTTGTGACCCCATGGACTATAGCCCAACAAGTTCCTCTGTCCATGGTATTTTCCAGGCAAGAATCTTGGAGTGGGTTGCCATTTCTTTCTCCAGGGGATCTTTCCCACCCAGGGATCAAACCCATGTCTCCAGCATTGCAGGCAGATTCTTTACCACTGCACCACTGGAGAAGCTCTGTCTGTGTGATCTTACCATTGAGGTAATTGGACTTCTCATATGACACCTCAGGGCTCTCAGAACCAAGTTCTTCTCCAGACCTGGAAATAACACAGTATCTCCTCTGACATATTCTAGAGATCAAAACCATTACAGGCCAGCCTTGATTCCAGGGAAGGGGGCATAGACTCCACCTCTTGTTGAGGGGCACCTGAAGAAATTTACTTGCATTTTTAATTTATGACACCTAGCCATGTTAAAATTCAGAATTTCTTTTATGAAATCCCTGGAGGCTAACTTCAGTCCAGATACTGTCTGCTTAGCCTTGCTGCTCTCATACCAGCATTGACACAGTAAAAGGACCACACTCTGCTCTGTGGGCATTTGACATAAGTTTGTTTTTTTCCTATAAATTCTTTAACAATTATTTATAGACTTTTTAAAGAGTAATTTCAGGATCACAGCAAAATTAAGAGGAAAATTACAAAGATTTCCCATACTTTTCCTGCCCTGCATATGCATGGTCTCCCAACCAGAGCAGAGCATTTGTTACACTTGATGAACCTACATTGATGCATTGCTATCATCCAAAGTCCATAGTTATTACTAGGGTTCACACTTGGTGCTGTACCTTCTATGTGTTTGGACAAGCATACAATGACGTGTATTGTCTATGATAGCATCACTCAGAGGAGTTTCATTGCCTTGAGACTCCCCTATTCTTCCACTCTTGTATTGTACATAAGAAGATGCACCATCGAGCTCCCTGTTTAAGGGAAGGACTCACTGCCCCGTTATGGGGAATACAGAGAGCCGCTTTCAGCTGTCAGCATCTTCTGGGTCTGCCTCAGTTATAGACTATGACCTCCCCTGAGATCATACCTTCCCTGGGACAGTCCCCATCTGAAGACTGAGCGACCCAGGGGTATAAGAGCCCCAGCACATCAATTCTTTCTAATTGATGCCAGAGCACTCTGACTAGGAACACTCACTCTTGAGTGCTCCTCTGGGTAGAAGGAGGTCTGCATTCCAGTTTTACCTTGCCCTCTGAAAAATATGGCTTCTTTCTTTCACAGGTGTGGAGCCCTGATAAACATCTTTCAAACCAAACAATCTCAGCATCTGCTTTCAGAGCACCTGGCCTGGGATATACTTCTGCAACTGAAACTATACATATGTATACATGCATCACACGTGTGTGTGTGTGTAATATGTGGTGGTTTAGTCACTCAGTCGTGTCTGACTCTTTGCAACCCCATGGACTGTAGCCCACCAGGCTTCCCTGTCCATGGAATTTCCCAGGCTAGAATACTGGAGTGGGTGGCCATTTCTTCCTCCAGAGGATCTTTCTGACCCAGGAATCAAACTCACGTCTCCTACATTGCAGGCAGATTCTTTACTGCTGAGCCATCAGAGATTTCCTTTATATATAATACACATACACATATATATACCTTCACACCCAATCTGGTGGCAGGAGAGATGCCTGTGTTCCTGACACTGGTTGTGTCTATCTGTCCTATAGCTCATTTCTTCCTAGTCTGTAGATCAAGGCATCATACCTTGTGTGGGAGAGTGAAGAAGAGTTCCTTCTCTTCCTTGCATATGTTTGCAGTGAGGATTATGACCCCTCCATTCGGAAGGAGATCAGCCCTGGGATTTCTTTGGAAGGAATGATGCTGAAGCTGAAACTCCAGTACTTTGGCCACGTCATGCGAAGAGTTGACTCATTGGAAAAGACTCTGATGCTGGGAGGGATTGGGGGCAGGAGGAGAAGGGGACGACAGAGGATGAGGTGGCTGGATGGCATCACTGACTCAATGAACGTGAATCTGAGTGAGCTCCGGGAGATGGTGATGGACAGGGAGGCCTGGCGTGCTGTGATTCATGGGGTCGCAAAGAGTCAGGCACGACTGAGCAACTGAACTGAACTGAGCATGTTTCCCTGACCATAGGACTGGGCATGGAACTTAGATTGGCCCATTCAGAGTTTCGATGGCATTTGACTGGAGCTGAGGAGAAATGCTCTTTTCTGATGGAAAAGTTGGGAACATAAATGCCAAGAGCAGCCCAGGGATGAGTCTAGCCATCTTCCCATGAGTGCTTGTCTTCATGGGAGAGAGTAAGGAATACACACGCAGTGCACCCCAGATGAGACAGTGGTCCTGGAAACATCAGCTCTCTGGGTACAGGGTCTCCTTTTATACTTTTCCTCTTGCTAATCATGAGAGCCAGTCTATTTCTGTTTTGGCCTGAGTTAGTTGATGGAGATATACTGTCATTTGGAGCCAAGAATCCTGATGAATAGACTCCAGTTTTGCTCTCTGCTGCTGCTGCTAAGTTGCTTCAGTCGTGTCCGACCTTGTGTGACCCCATAGACGGCAACCCACCAGGCTCCCCTGTCCCTGGGATTCCCCAGGCAAGAGTACTGGAGTGGGTTGCCATTGCCTCCTCTGAGTTTTGCCCTCTACTCCCTGTTTTTGGGTCCCTGGCAGGCCCTTTCTCCTTCATTATCCCATCTCAGGGTGTTTATTCTGTCCCTCTCAACTGGCTGCTTTTCCGTGGCACAGTACAAACACAGATCTCACTAATGGCAGAGAGGAGACTGTGCATGCAGTCCTCATGAAAGCTACATTTCAACTTTCAATTTTTGCTGCATAGCTAAATTTCCCCTAATGCTGGGCCATATGCACCCTTACTTGGTTCTCTTAATTAACCTCCCTCAATCTGTCTTCTGTCCTCACCTCTCTACTAAAATAGCAATTCTGAAACCAGTTATCTAGTAATGGCCCAAACAAAACAACCTTTCTCCAGTTTCATTATCTTGGATCTATTTCTGGCACATGACACTATTAATCATTGACAACCCCCTCTGCCCTCTGGTGAGACATGGTCTTGAACTTCCCTTCTCGGAGGCCCTGCATTCCTCTGGCATTCCTGAGGAGCAAGGTTCTGGTGGAGTCATGAGGCAGAAGATTCAGAGCATAAGAGAGGAGGAGGCTGCTTCTTCAGAGTCTGCAGGAGCAGCTACCAAGATGATTTGGAGAGCAATGGGTGGAATTTGAGGAAAACTGGGTGGATGAAGTTTTCTTAAATGCACGTGTGCTCAGTCACTTCAGTCATGTCCAACTCTTTGTAACCCTATGGACTGTAGCCTGCTGGGCTCCTCTGTCCATGGGGATTCTCCAGGCAAGAATGCTGGAGTGGGTTGCCATGCCCACCTCTAGGGGATCTTCCTGATCCAGGGATCAAACCCATGTCTCTTGTGGCTCCTACATTGCTGGTGGATTCTTTACCACTGAGCTACTGGTGAAGCCCCAGCTTTTTCTTCGAAAGAACTAAAACCATTGGCTGAAAATGTGAAACATGATGTGGAAACGCCAGTATTAAAGAAAGGGGATACGTGTTAGAAATACCGCAAAGAAAAAATTAACACATTCAAAAGAAATGAATCCTCTCATTATAAACCAGCAGCAGCAGCCAGGTAAGAGGGCTAGCTTGGATTCAGCACAATTTCACAGCTTGTGCCAAAAGTCCAAGGGGTAGGGGCTACCAGTTAAGTAGCTATTGTAAGGTTAGAGGCATCAGGAAAATGCTGACCAGGGTCCACACCGGGTAAAGGTGAGCCCAGAAGAGGCTCTAGACCTACAGATGTTGGCAAATATTAGATTAGCAAGGTTGAGAGAATAGGAAACATGATGAAAAGTGGGTGAAGCAGAGCTCTTAAGAGTCAAAAAGCGCCAGCTGAGGGGATGACCTACAGTGGGGTCAACCTCTGTATTAGTGGTTTTCAAAATTTGCACATCAGAATCACCTGGAGGGCTTGTTAAAGCACAGGTTGCTATCCCTGCCCCCATAAAGACTCTAAGTCAATAGGTCTATGCTGGACCTGAGATTCGGTTTTTTTTTTTAAATTATTTTGGGCTGTGCTGTCGTCATTGCTGTGCCGGCTCTTCTCTAGTTGCAGGCAGCGGCTACTGTTTGTTGCAGGGCATGGGACTCTCACTGTGGTGGCTTCTCTTGCGGTGGAGCATGCAGGCTCAGTAGTTGTGGCTTTCGGGCTTAACTGCTCTGCAGCATGCTGGATCCTCCCGGATCAAGGTCCCAACCAGAGTCTTCTTCACTGGCAGGCAGATTCTTTACCACTGAGCCAACAGGGAAGCCTGAAATTTGCCTTGCTAACAAGTTTCAGATGATGCTGATGCTAGTGGTCCAAGAACCAAGCTTTGAGAGCCACTGCTTTTTTTTTTTTCTGGGAGGGGGGTGGTTGCAGTAAGAAACAGAAAGGAGGTAAAAATCATCGACAATGAGAAGGTTAGGATCATGAGAGGCTTAGGTCATCAGTCAACAATAAAAGCACAGTGTGCTCATGGAGTCTTGGGTGAACACGTGCTCTAGGTGAAGGGTTAGAAGGGTTCATTGAGGAGTGAGGGAAGAGAGTTGCAAAGGAGAAGGGCTCTTTAGGTGATGGCTACAGGACAACACCCTGCAAGGTAGGTTGAAAGCAAGTGTTACTGTCTCTGAGTTGGGGTCAGGGTAGAGAAAACAGCTTTGGGAAACGGGGTTGAGGGCTATTTACAATGAAAGGAAAGCCACATTTCCATTTGACAGTGAGATGGAAAGAACACTGGGGCAAGGATGTGCAGCCATGAAGAAATTTGCTCTTTAAGCAGGATTCCATAGACGGCCAAAGAAGAGACTGGTTGAAAAGATGGTATGGAATATGTTGGTGGATGAAAAGTGATTGAGCTGTAAGGTGGGGGTGACTGAAAGGGAAAGCAGGGGAAGGAAGCAAGGTGGGTGGGCTCTGTGCTTAGACTAGCAGTAGGGAGACCGGAGCTAAACTTAGATTGAGTTTGGGGCTAGGGAAAGGTTTGGGACTTGTGTTCATGATAAGGAAAGGAGAGGGCAGACTAGATAGTCTGCCTCCACCTTGGGAATTCAAAGCACCTCTCTACTGTGTTATGTGAATATCTGTTTATGTCTGTCTTTGCCTTGATTTCTTAATTTCTGATGACAATGTCATTGGGTAGAAGGCAGGCAGAAGGTATCATGAGTGGAGATAGGAGGCCATGCTGGGGCTATGCCTGTATGGATATTTTTAACCCTAAGATCTTTGTAGTATAGTGAGCACAAGTGAATTTTGGTTGAAATAATTTGCCCATATAATTGATCCCCTTTACTGTCATCAGTGGTGCACTGTATGGCTTGTGTCTGACTGTGTATGGCATTGACTTAAGAGTTATAATAGAAGGGTGCTAGACTCATTGGAGAAGGCAATGGCAATCCATTCCAGTATTCTTGCCTGGAAAATCCCATGGACGGAGGAGCCTGGTGGGCTGCAGTCCATGGGGTCGTGAAGAGTCGGACACAACTGAGCGACTTCACTTTTCACTTTCATGCATTGGAGAAGGAAATGGCAACCCACTCCAGTGTTCTTACCTGGAGAATCCCAGGGACGGCGGAGCCTAGTGGGCTGCCGTTTATGGGGTCACACAGAGTCGGACACGACTGAAGTGACTTAGAAGCAGCAGCAGACTCATTTAATGGAACAAACAAACATTTTAAAGTAAAGCATTGGCCACTCTGCTATCTCCGGAAGTAAGTGTGAGCTAAGGATCAAGTTTCTTTTTCTCTCTATTCAGTGACTTCGGTAGCATTTGGTTCTGTGGTTTTGAAGACCCTTGCTGTTAGCAACAGTATCATATAGTGAAAAAAGAAAAAAAGTTGCTTCAGAATTAGATATGTTGTGATCCTAGTCCTCACTCAGCCACTTTGACGTTGGAGAAGTTTACCCAACCCTTCTGGTCCTCAGGGTCTTCATCTTTAAGTGGAAAAAAAAAAAAAGATAACTGATGACATAGTACTGTTGCAAAGATGAAATGAACAGCACGTGTATATTTCTTAAGCACTTTCTGGGCCATACTAAGTGCTCAGCAATATCAGTTTTTTCCTTTCCTTCCCTAGTGCCCTCTTTTATCATTCTGTACATTTTCATTTTCAGGGGTCAGAGAAGTATTTCACTGTGAGAGTGCAGGCTGTAGAGGAGCAAAAGACCTCTTAAAGTGCCCACCTCAAAACACACAACTTCTTACTGCTGCGGGAGTAATTTCCTTGGCAGGAAGTTTTCCTCAACGTGATTACCGCCTTGTTCATGTGCTACGTGCTTGTAAAGCAAGGCTTGGATGTTCTAGAAAGGGAAAGCGTCTCAGTAAAAATAAAAAGAGGGGGGACTTACATTTCCCTGCACATACTCAAGAGTATGAAATTAAGAGGAAAAGGCTCTTGCCAAGTCTGCGTCTTGCTTGGACACTTGTTCTGAACCTGAACGTTCTTGGCAGCTCATACAGTATGCACCTCCCTTCATCTGCCCCTGGACTGGACATACATAGGAAATTTATACTTTATTTTCCCAATGCTTCATCTTGGCTCACTTCCCTGATGATGGTGTCAATTAGTTAAAAAAAAAAAAAAAAGCAACATGGAAAACCTATATTTCCGATGTTCCCCACGTAATGGTGAGAGAAATCTGGCAATAACTTTCTCTGACACTGTGATTATTTTGAAACTTGGTTTCAAAACAGTTTGAAGAAAACCCTGTTTATAACTGAACTCTGTGTGTACTTTGAGTCTTCCAGAAAAACCTGCAGCAAACTCACCAAAGTGAATTGAGGGGGATGTGGAGGGATACTGCCATGAGTTCTATGTATTTCTGTCCTATTTTGATACTTGGGGGGTAGGGTAGGGAGAATTCTTTTGGTAGAGTCGAAACTCGGGTGTACTAAGGTTTTTGCACTATGAATTGCCTTTATAAAATTTAGACTCCAGAAAAATCTACATACTTCTGTTGAAAGTAAAATAAAAATGGAGAGAGCTGACATCATCGTTGACTTAATACAATACTAGTGCTGTCAGTGTAGTGGGGCCTGTCTTACTTTGTTTCTGTCTAGAATGTTCCTCTTTAGATTCCTTGAGTTAGATGGTACAAGTCAGGAAAACACACAGTGTGAGCACGAGAGAGTTACCTTGAGGCTTTTCGTTTTTACAGCAGTGTAAGTGTGGCTGTGTTTTCCAAAGGATATGACCCCAATTCAGGGGGATTATTTTCTCTATGTTTAAAGGGAAGATGAGGGTTGTTAGCGGAGGTGGAGAAGCACAAATCTGAAAAAAGTGGGCTTTGCTGCTTGAGGGACACTTTGTCCCCACCCTTCCCTAAGATGGTCTTTTTCCATGGCTCATTTTCCCAGTGGGCAGCTAGGTCTCGCTTAGTCTGCTGTCCTTGGTGTGATGCACCAAGTTTTTTTCCTTAAGGTAGAAATTTTTAGGAACAATGACAATGTCACCACTAAGACCACGTAGGGAATCTGAGGCATCACAAGGATGCACATAAAATGGGGAGAGGCTGGAATGGGCAGCCTAATCCCGGACACGCTCATCCTCCCTTTATTGAAGTGTTGCCCTTGCACCCTGACCTTTCAGGTTTGCTCCCTGGTTAGCTTGTGTGGCCCCTGTACACACTGGTCCCCACAGATGGAGATGAAGCTGGTATTTGCATGATGAGTCAGTCTGGTCTCTTTTCTGCAATCTCTGTTCCCAGACCAGGTGGGTTTCCTTCAGGTCCAGCCATGCAGGAGCATCTCTCTTTTCACTCTGAGGTCTTAGGGAAGCCTACAGCCAGGCAGGTCATCCAGATGTTCTGGATCAGTCCTGTCGAGAAGGCAGTGGTCTAGCAGGCTGGTGGTCTGCCATTGTCCTCCTGTTCATCACTTCATGCAGAACAGCAAATTCTCCTTCCTCCATTACTCTTTCCAAAGGGGCGGGGGAGGAAGGAGTGGGCCATGAATATTTAATCAGGGAAAAGTAGGTGCACATTATTTGGATAAACTACTTAATAGAGGTGCTAGCTCCTCCTCAGATGGGGATAGATGCCGCATAGCCAGCTTAGTGCGCCTTCATCTTTAATCATCTCTTCTCCGTTTCCTTTGAGGGGAGACTCTAGGAAGGCTCGTGTCTCTCCATCAAACCACATCTCTAATTTAAACGGCTGTTAATAAGGGTTAAATCTGCAGGCTGAGCTGGCCCTTCACTTGTTACTTGCAAAGGGGAAGAAATCAATGGAGCAGGAAGCCAGAGGGGCGTCCATTTTGAGAAGCCGTGATGAATTACGTTTCCTTAGGAGAGCTGGCAGCCTCCAGCTCTGTCCCCCCTGCCTCCCTTTCACGTAACCAAGCCCTCTGCGACACATCAAATTTAATGAGACTGCACAGACCTCAAATAAGGAAGGGGAGCGCTGCTGCTGGGGCACTTTATTAAGGAGGATCAGAGAAAACTCGCTGGCTGTTAAAAAGAGCCCTTAAAGGCAAAGGATCTTTTGCAGGGAGTGGGAGGAGGTCCCTAATTTTAGTGTTTCACGTCCCCATCCCCTCTGAAGCACTTGAGTGACCTAAATCAGCATCAGCTTTTGGGGTCTCCACATTGGCAAACAGATCCTCAAACCTCAGGACCATCGAAGACCCAGAGGACTGTGGTAGGTAATTAGGGACCTTTTGATTTTAAGCACCACCACCCCACAGTCCCACAGGCCATTAGAAGGAAATGGAGAGAGAGGTTGTATAACTGTCTTCCCTGTGATGAATCATTGTCGTAATCGTTATTTTCCAAATCAATAATTGAATCGCTTATTTAGCCAAGAGGACAGCACTTACACACACGATGGACAAGACATTTTGAAATCTGCAAAAGCCGCTATATATTGGCTCTAGGGTTAAGAGACAAGGCATTATCCTGGGCATCAGGAGACTTATTCAAGTATCAGCTCTGTTGCTAATTTGCAAAGCTTCTATAATAAAATGCTGTAACTTAGGTTTCAATTTACTTGTGTATAACATGAGAGGGTGAGTGTCATCTACAATTCCCCACTAGACGTGGAGCTCTGTGTCAGTCTTAAAAAACAGAAGAGATGATGGTGCTAACCCAGGAACACCTGTGTGAGCTAGACAGAGCTCCAGGGAACAGCTCCATCACGTTTCTTTGAGTCCTTTCTGAACTCTTTCCCAAACAACACTTCTGGAATGCAGAGCCCCAGATACTGCATTTCAGAGTCTCCAGTTCCTCCCCCAGTCTCTACTGACAAGAAGGTTTTTCTTATGCCCTAAGAAAAATAATAATAAAATGATAGCTGACATGTACAACATGATGATAACATCCCGGGAACTGGGTTGAGTGATTTATGGGCATTCTATCAAGAGGCATGGTAGATAAGAACTCAGACTGGAACCACCCTTCCTGGCTTCAAGTTACCACAGGTTACAACTTCCTAGCCACGTGACCTTAGGCAAGTTACATCATAAACCATGTTTATTGATGCCTGGCATATCATAGGTCCTGTAGCAGTGCTCATGTCATGATCTCATTTAAACCTTGAGACATTCCTGTGAGGTTGGTAGGATTATCCCCATTTTACAAATAGGAACCTGTAACTCCATGAATTACGAGATCACCTAGTTGGCGAGAGACCGTGATGGGAATCATCATGATTTCCTAACCAGGGTTCTCATACTCCTGTTTTGGTCTTTTAAAAGGTATCCTTGGTGCTTCATTGGAAGTAAAAGTGGCCAGCATGGCTGGAGTAGGGATTTTAAAGGTCTCCTCCACATCTGTATCTTGGTGCCTGTGGATTCCTCTCTGCTCAGCCTTTGATATAATTTTTGGGAGGTTTGTATCACAGCTCCTGTTTCAGCTTCTTTTCTTATTTATGTGGCCATCTTATCAAGGTCATTGCATCTTTCCCTTGAGATTCCATTTGAGACCGACTTATGGTGTCTTCCTGTTTGCCGTTGATGAGGTGAGCAGGCCAGCAATAGGGATGGGGGCCAGGTCCAAACCACCTAACTGGGATTGAATGGAGACCAACACATTAGGAAGGTCCAGATGACTTTACATCCCAAATGTCAGTTTTCTGGAGCACAGAGTTCAGAATAAATAGCAGTTGCAAGGAAGGATGGTAGAGACTCCATGTGAATATGGAAAACAAAACAAAAAACCCAGAGTTTGGAGAGGTGAGGCCAGAGAATGACACAGTGTAGTGTGACCGCGACCTTATTAGAAGAATGCTCTGGAGGATAGTGAATCTATAGTCACCTCTATGAGGGAAATATTTTATTTTCTTTCCTGTTGTAAACTTATATGAGTTGTTCACACTGAAGAGTCTAGAAAGTATGCCAAGATGATGAAATGACATGCTCTCTGGCTCCATGCTTTAGCTCATGGCCTGATTTCATCTCTGGGTAGACAGAGAGAGAGAACGTATGCATATAATTTGCAATTTATTAAAGTCATGTTTTCACTGTGTCCTGTGCTTTTTTTTTATGGGGGTGCATCCTACTTATCCTATCCAGAGCATAGGCTCAGGCCACTATCTTAGTCTTGAAGCCTCCTGTGTGTTAGGACCACCTCACCTTCTGGTGTCTTCTGGTTCTTGTTCCAGTAAAGGGCACTATTGGTATTGACTATTTCTTAGAAGAATCTCAGAATAACTGACTTTCCCCCAGAGACACCTTTTCTCTTTCCTCTGCCCTTTGTGGTTCTCAGCATCCAACTCTGGCATTTGGTAGACTCTGACAATAGATTGCACTGGAGATATTCAGCTGGTGATAAACTCTACATCTAGGGGTGAAACGAAATTAATTATTCTCTATGGGTTGAAGCAAGTACCTTCACCTTATCTAGAGAACTAGGTGTGGGGCAGCCTTTGAGCCTGAGTTGGAAATGGAGCCAAGGGGAAATCTGAGATGTAATTCAGGAATACCCTAATGATTTCCAATAAACTGGTAAAATACAAAGACCACAATTTCACAATCTCCACTCAATTCTGAAGCACTGGACATTGGCTAGACCCTGTGTTTTCTTTGGTCATATTATTCTTTTTTTAATTGTAGTATAGTTGATTTATAATGTTGTGTTAGCTTCAGGTATACAGCAAAGTGATTTAATTATACATACACATATATTCTTTCTTTTTCAGATTCTTTACCCATATAGGTCATTATAGAACATCGAGTAGAGTTCCCTGTGCTATACAGTAGGTCCTTTTTGGTTATCTATTTTTTATATAGTAGTGTATATATATGTTAATCCCAGGCTCTTAATTTGCTCCTTCCCCCATTTTTTCCCTTTGGTAATTATAAGTTTGTTTTAGAAATCTGTGAGTCTGTTTTTGTTTCATAAATAAATTTATTTGCATCATTTAAAAAATTAGATTCTGCATATGAGTGATTTGATATGATATTTGTCTTTTTCTGTCTGACTTCACTTAGTATGATAATCTCTATGTCCATCCATGTTGCTGCAAATTGCATGATTTCATTATTTTTATTGCTGAATAATATATATGTACCACATCTTCTTTATCCATCCCTCTATCGATGGGCATTTAGGTTTCTTCCATGTCTTGCCTATTGTAAACAGTGCTGCAATGAATATTGGGGAGCATGTATTTTCAAATTATGATCTTCTCTGGATCTATACCCAGGAGTGGGATTGCTGGATCAAACAGTAGTTCTATTCTTAGTTTTTTAAAGAGCCTGCAAACTATTCTCCATAGTGGTTGTACCAATTTACATTCCCACCAACAGTAAAGGAGGGCTTCCTTTTCTCTACACCCTCTCCAGCACTTATTGTTTGTAAACTTTTTGATGATGACCATTCTGACCCATGTGAGGTGATACCTCACTGTAGTTCTGATGTGCATTTCTGTGATAATTAGTGATGTTGAGCATCTTTCCACGTGATTTTTGGCCATCTATATGTCTTCTTTGGAGAAGTGTCTATTTAGATTTTCTTCCCATTTTTTTGAATTGGATTTTATTTATTTATTTGACATAGAGCTGCATGAGCTCTTTGTATATTTTGGAATCAATCCATCATCAGTTGCTTTGTTTGCAAATAATTTTTTCCCATTCTATGGGTTATCTTCTTGTTTTGCTTGTGAATTCCTTTGCTGTGCAAAAGCTTTTAAGTTTAATTATCTTTGATTTTATTTTCATTACTCTAGGAGGTGGATCAAAACAGATCTTACTGCAATTTATGTCAGTGTTCTGCCTATGTTTTCCTCTAAGTTTTATAGTATCTGGCTTTACATTTAGGTCTTTGATCCATTTTGAGTTTATTTTTGTGTTAGCGAGTATTCTAATTTCATTTATTTACATGTAGCTTCCAGTTTTCCCAGCATCACTTATTGAAGAGATTGTCTTCTCTCTATTATGTATTCTTGCTTCCTTTGTCCTAGGTTAATGGACCATAGGTGTGTGAGTTTATTTCTGGGCTTTCTATCCTGTTACATCCATCTATATTTCTGTTTTTGCATGAGTACCATACTCTTTTGATTACTGTAGCTTTGTAATAACTTAGTTTGAGGTCAGGGAGCCTGATTCTTCCAGATTTGTTTTTCTTTCTCAGAATTTCTTTGGCTATTCAAGGTTTTGTCTTTCCATACAAATTAAAAACATTTTTTTTCTCTAGTTCTGTGAAAAATGCCCTTGGTAATTTGATAGGGATTGCACTGAATCTGTAGATTGCCTTTGATAGTCATTTTGACACTTGATTCTTCTGATTTAAGAACATGGTATATCTTTTCATCTGTTTGTGTCATCTTCAATTTCTTTCATTAGTGTGTTGTAGTTTTCAGGGTACAGATCTTTTCCTCCTCAAGTAGGTTGATTCCTAGGTATTTTATTCTTTTTGATGTGATGGTAAATGGGATTGTTTCCTTAATTTCTCTTTCTTATTTTTGTTGTAGTGTATAGGAATGCAAGAAATTTCTGTGTGTTAATTTTGTATCTTGCAAATTTACCAAATTCATTGATGAGATCTAGTAGTTTTCTGGTAGCATCCTATAAGATTTTCTATGTATTATATCATGTCATCTGCAAACAGTGACGGTTTTACTTCTTTTCCAGTTTGGACTCCTTTGATCTCTTTTCCTTCTCTGATTGCTGTAGCTAGGACTTCCAAAACTATGTTGAATAAAACTGGTGAGAGTAGGCATTCTTGTTTTTTTTCCTGATCTTGGAACACTTTCAGTTTTTCACCATTGAGAATGATGTTAGCTGTGGATTTGTCATATACAGCCTTTATTATGTTAAGTTCCCTCTTTGCTGACTTTTGGAGAGCTTTTCTTTTAAATCATAAATGGGCATTGAATTTTGTCAAAAGCTTTTTCTTCATCTATTTATCATATGGTTTTTATTCTTCAGTTTGTTAATATGATGTGTCATACTGATTGATTTGCAGATATTGAAGTATCCCTGAGATAAATCCCACTTGATCATGGTGTATGAACCTGTTAATGTGTTGTTGGTTTGCTAGTATTTTTGTTGAGTATTTTTGCATCTATGTTCATCAGTGATACTGACCTGTAATTTTCTTTTTTAGTCATTTTGTTTTAATCAATGAAGGGAGGGATGGGAAGGGAGAGGAACTTCAAGCATATGAAGGTCCTTAATGCCAAGGGCCTTCGTTGGCATTAAGGTAGACTTAATGCAAATGAAGTCTGAGTTTCTAGGCATAAGTAGCTATCTAACCAGGAACTGGTGTGCTGGGCCCTGGACCAAAGTAAACACCCAGAATTTGCTTGACTTGATGACTCCTGCAGATATAATAAACCCATTCAGGTACTTCTTTCTCACATAGACTTGAAGTTCATACTTTGAGCCATGAGAAAGGCAATGTTTTTAGCTGACAGAAGATATTAATGTCTGCTTTTATAGTTCATAACCATGAGTTTGGAATCCCCAATTGTAGAGCTGAGACTTAAGATGTGAGACACCACAAAATTCACTGTCAGCTTCTTGCAGAATGACTACCACTCTGTTCAAGTCTGGGAGTGGTCTGTGGGGATCTAAAGCAATCAGTTTGGAAGGAACCATAGTACAATCTGCCTTGATTGTCTCTTGGTCTTTGGTTTAAATTTTTTCCTCTTTGGAAATGGACATTCACAGCTCTTAATCTGGCATCCACCATGTGAAGAAATGATGATATATGCGTTGTGGTGGATGGAAGGGTAAGGAAGAGAATGTTCTACATCTCACAAGATGGTTGAAGTTACAGGTGAACAACTATAGCCATTACATAAGTGGGCCTCACTTTCCACATCTACAAAACTAAGTAGTAGAGTCCCAGCTTTATAGGATTATTTGGAGATTAAATAAGCTAATGTGTACAAATTTCTCAGTATGTGGCATGATGCATCGTGTGTGCTCAGTGGTGCCCATCCATAACTCTTCTCAGCCTTATGGATGATGTACAGCAATTTCTTGGGCTTCCTTGGTGGTTCAGCAGTAAGAATCTGCCTGCAATGCAGGAGATGTGAGTTCGATCTCTGGGTCAGGAAGATCCCCTAGAGAAGGAAATGGCAACCCACTCCAGTATTCTTTGCTGAGAAATGCTATGGAAAGAGGAGCCTGGTGGACTATAGTCCATGAGGTCTTAGAGTCAGACATGACTTAGCAACTAAACAATAAGCACAGTAATAATCACTATTGATAGTATGCATAAAGTATGAAATGTAACATGCTCATTGCAGAGAAACTCTATCAGAGGCCTTCTTGCTCAATAAACATGGATATCGAGAAAGATTAACATGTGGTTTAAGAGTAAACTCCACTTTATAAGGACAAAACCAAAATAGGCAAACCAAAAAAACCCAAAGCATGATTAGACTGATTCTATGATTTCACAACAGGGTAGTTTTGGGGAAAATACCTAGATATGTAAAATCCCATTTGCTGGTTCACTTACAGTAATTGATTTGCTGTCTTCATTGAGATATACACTCTATGTGCAAACATCTAGGGTGTGTGTGTCAGGCTTCACTAAGACTGTGCCCTTTGGCAAGTCCACTGGACTTCTTAGGAGAAAGAAACCCAGGCTGGTTAGAGTGGAGGCAAAGCTATGACCAGCATCTAAACTTTAAAAATTAACAACAGTCCTAGCTGGCAGTAAACGAAGAGACTTGGCCACGGTAGACACTGGCCAAGAAAAGGTCTCCAGAAGGGCATTCATTAGGGCACAAGGGGACAACTCGACAATAAGCCCATTTTGCTACTCAAGGGGCAACACTTGAAGACTGTGCTCCGTGCCAGAGCCTGAGACGAGCCTGGAGACAAGGATCAGATTGTAGCTTTCTGAGGCTACTTCAACAAATATAGCAAAAAGGAATTGGGGCGTGGTAGGGAAAGAGAATTCTGTTCCCTGGGCAGAGTGGCTAAGCCATCCCCTGTGCCACCTCCCCAAATACCCTCATCCACATTGGAAACACTCCTGAGTGACATGTCCCTGGGCACAGTTTCCAAGGGTTCCTCCATTGCTTTCTCTCCCCCTCCCCAAACAACTAAAGAAAGAAAAGATGATGGAAGAGAGGGAAGAAGGCAGGATCTCTTCCCAGGAAGGAAGGCATTGGTGTAATTGACAAAGCTTTAGTCAGAGAAGGGCAAGTTGAGGGTTAAATATGTAAGAAAAAAAGAATGCAAAACATCGAGACTCAATAGTGCCAAGAGGTTAGGTCTATTGAAAAGCCAAGGACATTTGGCTGAGAGTGTGGTGAGGGAAGTGGTATTAAATTCAGGCATTTCAACTCTGTGACTTTGGGCAGACTTCAAAACCAAGGGGCTCACATCCTAGCTGTGGTGGCAGAGAGCGGTGTTGTGTGTCTGACAGTCCCCAGGGTCTGCCCTGCCTCCCCCTCCCCACAAGGGCAATAAAGGAATGTAGGTGGAATCCGCTGGGGCTGAGGGTCGACCAGGGATAACAGAATTCCCAGCCCTAGTGTTGAGTGGGCCAGTGCCCAAGAGCTCAGGAAGACGAAGGGTTTGCAAGGTGGGGAGGATATTAACCACAGAGCTTCTGGGTTCCATAACTGACTCCCAGATTGCAAGACAATGTATTGTTTTCCCTTAGGTTTTCAGCTCCTTTCTTACTTTATCCATTTCCTTCTTTTAAGTGACTGTGTGCACTGTTTCTCTGCTCAGTGGGGAAGAGAGGTGGGGGGCAGGAGGGGGGGTGAGAGGAGAGAGGATCAAGGAAGGCGGAAGGAACAGCTCAACAGCCGACCTTCTTCAGCTGCATGAAAATCATTCCAGATTTGAAAAGGGCTTTGGTGAGATTTACTGTTGGGGTGTCTGTGACTCTGCCAAACGAGTTCTTTTGTCTCCATCTTCCCTCATTCCTGGCTCTCCCACTCTCCCTGAGCCCTGCTACTTTTGAAGAGTTAAATTGGAGAGAAAACATAGTTGGATGGTGTTTCATGGAGGGGCAGAGAGCAGGCTGCCTGGTGTTATATAACCTGGCTGAACGAAGGCTGTGCCCAGAGACAGAAGCCAGTGCTCAAGAAAGGAAGAAAGAGAGGAGAGGATGAAGATGCAGGAAAGAAGGAAAGGGAAGAGAGGGAGGAAGGAAGGAGGGAAAGGACAGAGAGAAAGAAACAGTAAAGATCCATAGCTTGAGATCCCAGGAGGCTGAGTTTATAAGGGAAAGGATAGAAGGAACTAATATAATATAAATGCGTGTTTCAAAATTTCTCACCACTGTCTGTTAGAATTATGGAGCTCTGAAAAAACAGCCTCACATAGACATGAACTTAAGCTTCAAAAACAGGTAGGTTGGAAGCTTATAGCCTTTAAAGCAATTTTAAACAAGAAACCCTGTTGTTTATGCAGTGAGATTCCCCTGAGTGTGTGAGCTTCCTACTCAAAGCAACCTGAAGTCAAGAGTTGAAATGCGTTATCAGGAAGAATAGCCTGGAAAGCAAAGGCTGTTCTGATTTAAATGAAAATGGAATACAACGTGAACTATTGTTTGCACCAGGATTTCTAATTGGGTTATTATCTTGAACCCAACTCAGTCTACCTCATAAAAGCTTGAAACTCAACTCCCAGACTGCTTTCTGGAGGAAACGTTCCTCGAAGTCTTTCTTCTCCTACAGGATCTTGAACTTCAAATGTAGTAGAGAGCTGATCAGTGTTAGGAAACTAAAGTGTGTTTGGCATCTGCACACGTGGAATCTCGGAGGCGTTATACCCCTGGGAAGTTTCCTCCACACACTCAGGTCCCCATGAGTGTAGATACATGCATGTGGACGCCACACAAGCATACGTACGTGAGCACGTGGGATGAACTGTCCAGAACCGCCGTGCCACCCCCCATGCTCTCGCCAGGGAAGATGCTTTTACAGTATCTCCAACTTGTCTGCATGTCAGCATGCCTAAAATGTAGAAGAGACAAAGAAATAGAGGAAAGGAATTCCCTGGCAGTCCGGTGGTTAGGACTCCACGCCTTCTCTGCCAATGGTGTGAGTTCAGTCCTTGGTCCGGGAACTAAGATCCCATACGCCCTGTGCTACGGCCAAGATAAATAAAATAAAAAATAAATGAAGGAAAAATCTGCCACTTACTGAGCAATCATCTACTATAGTGAGTCCCTAGGCAGTGCTCACCTTTTCTATGTAGCATTGCGATTCACGGCATTCAATGGCTGCTCTTTTAGAATCGTGTTGTAACAAATTGCACATCTGAAGCAATCTCTTCTGGTAAACCGCCTTAGAGAGAGGCCATTTCCCTCTGCAAAGCCAGCTGTGAGTTGCTGGAAGGCACACAGCTGCAGACAGCTGGACGGCTGGACAGTGAGGGATCCCGGAGAAGTGAACTCTGGCTCGCAGGCCTGAGGCCGCGGGAGGGAAGGCTAGTTGGGAGAGGGCGTCCGCTCCTGCTGTGGCTTGTCCTGGGCCTCTGCTGCCTTTGTCCTCTTCCTGAGGGAACTGGACCCCTCAGTAGAACTTAAAGAACTAAATTACCTGGGTATTTTATTCTCCTAAGACCACCTTGCCCTTGGATTCCTTCTGACTTGCAACTTTTCTCTCTTAAGACCTAGAAGACACCTTCTGTGCGCTCCAGCAGAAATGGGGCAAAACCCCTGAAACCAAAGAATTTTCTAAAGGAATGGCAGGGAGTCCAAGAAGCACTGCCCCCTTGGCCAGGGAGATTTTTGCCCCCAGGCAGGAGAAGGGAATCTATGATTGTTTCTCTCCATTCAGTTTTTCTAGAGAAAAAAAGAGTAGCTTGAGCTCTGGGAATGCTGCCCAGTGATTTGACTTCATTGGCGTTTCCTCATCAATACGAAAACTAATATAGCTACAGAAAGCTAATAACCCTTCCCAGCATGAACTGGCCCCAGGCTGGGCTTTTGAACTTCGTCACCGAAACGTATTAGGTAATGGAAAAAGCTTTTTAAAAAATATGTTCTGAGCAAGAAGGATAAAGAGGTCACTAAAGGACCGAAGGAGCGGTTTCCCCTTGTCCGTGTGATCTGGCCTGAGCCTCAGGTCTGTATGCCCACCCTTGCCGCATACAAAGTGCTCAGAAAAGCCAAGGAGACTGCTACTCTCTTGGTTCAAAGTTAGCAATGCTGGAGGAGCAGTATCACATAAAGCCAGGGTGATGGGAGAATCTCAGGCTACAGACAGGAAGTGTGTCAGGGGCTGGGGGCCAAGGAGATGAGCAGTGGGTCAGGAAGGAAGCTCTGAGGTGGGTCAAAAGCAAAAAGGTTCAGGATACAAGGTGAGACCCTCAAAAGAGTAAGAGAGAATGTTCTTATTGGGTGTTGGGCATATGGAAGTGTTAGGGAACCATGTACTGAAACGATCCACCTTGGCCAGGCACGATAATGACTGCTTGCCTGAGTTATCTCACAAAAGGAGGTCCTGATAAGGAACATGGAACTGACAAGCTACCACCAGTTAGAAGCATATGGGAGGGGCCAAAAGGAGGAGAGAGATACCAGCCCATAATATGTCCTGCCAACCTCCCAGAACCCCTCACACTGGAAATCATCTTGGCTAAGAGATGCAGGAGCCACCAGGAATTGGACCAAATATGGACACAAGCAAGATGACTGGCCATAAACAACCCAGAAAGCTACCACATTACCATAAAACTCAAGACTTCTGCCCTGCAAACCACATGGCAGAACAGTTCTCCTGGGTTCCCTCACTCTGCTGCTCTCTGCCTAGGCACCCCTTCTCATAAGTCTTTTGCTTTGTCAGCCTGTGTGTCTCCTCAGACAATTCATTTCTGAGTGTTAGACAAGAGCCCACTCTCAGGTCCTAGAACAGAAATGTGTCAGGTCAAGCCTAATTTTTTTATCTTCTACACCAAGGAAATGGTCTACTGCTCTGGAAGTGGGGAATGCTAATGCTTTACATTAGTTCCTAGTTTACAAAATCTCATAGCCCAAATCCTCTCCTTGGTGTCTTCAGCACCCCACTGAGGTAAGCAGAACAGGGAATCTTGTTCCCATTTAATTGATTTTGGAACTCAGACTAAAAGAGAAGAGATTTGCCCACTGTTATTAATGGCAGAGATAGACCTAGAACTCAGGACTGGTTACGCCCAGTTCAATTATCTGTCTCCTGTATCATTTGACTCAGTAACATTATTGAGAAAGAACTGAAACTCTACAGCAAGGACTTGGAATGGGCAGCTTCTGGAATGTCAGTTCTAGGCCTGGGTAAATTTTCTAGCAGTGCTTCATTGACTGGGATCAGTTCAGTTCAGTTGCTCAGTCATGTCCAATGCTTTGAGACCCCAATGGACTGCAGCACGTCAGGCTTCCCTGTCCATCACCAACTCCTGGAGCTAACTTAAACTCAATGTCCATAGAGTCGGTGATGCCATCCAACCATCTCATCCTGTCGTTCCCTTCTCCTCCTGCCTTCAATCTTTCCCAACATCAGGGTGTTTTCCGATGAGTCAGTTCTTTGCATCAGGTGGCCAAAGTATTGGAGTTTCAGCTTCAGCATCAGTCCTTCCAATGAACACTCAGGAACTGATCTCCTTTAGGATGGATTGGTTGGATCTCCTTGCAGTCCAAGGGTCTCTCAAGAGTCTTCTCCAACACCACAGTTCAAAAGCATCAATTCTTTGGTGCTCAACTTTCTTTACAGTCCAACTCTCACATCCATACATGACCACTGGGATCATTCCATGTGTTTTCTGCCCCTTGGTGTTTTCTTCAAACTGCAGCATCCCCAGAAATGATTTATTTGGTCCAGTCTGGTCCTATGATCATCCTTGAGCTCAGAAGGTGTTCCATGATGGGCAGTTGTATGTGGGCACACAAAAAAGTGTTTCTCCCAAGGAGAAGTCCTTTTGCCTTGTCTGAGAAGTCCTCGCTCCTGTCCGAGGGCTGGTGGAAAGTGCCAGTGAGACCACGGGTATGAAAATTCTTTCTAAAGTATGAAGCACTGTACATATTCATTCATTTGTTAAATGAAAAAAAAAATTGCCTGTGCTCTGCTAGGCCCTTAATAGTTTTTTTTTCACTTAACAAATGAATGAATATGTACAGTGCTTCATACTTTAAAAAGAATTTTCACACACGTGGTCTCACCATGTTAGGTGCTGGGGATACAAAGGTGAACAGAATAGACCTGAATAAAAAAAGTGTGATGAAAATAAGTGCTGTATTGCCTGGTTATTTTGTCTCACACCACACAAAACCCTGGACAGACTGTCTTTTTATTCAACACACCCCAAGGAGGCAGTTATTATTAATCCAATTTACAGATGAGGCAGGAGGCTAAGTAACCTGCCCAAGTAAGCCTGGATTTGAAGCCTTTCTTTCTTTTTCTTGCCTCTTTCTTTCTTCCTTCCTCCTTTCCTTCTTCCCACCCTCTACCCCTTCCTTCTTCCTTCTTCCCTTCCTCCCATTAAAAAGAATGGAGTCCTAACCACTGAACCACTGGAGAAGCCGTGAAGCCTGGAATCTTGACTTCAAGGCTAGCACTCTTGCCTTGTGAGATGGACTGGGATATACAATAGGGTTAGAGATGCAGGCTAAGGTAAAAGACCATGATGAGGAGGCCAGAACCTGTTTAGGGAAGAGAGATGTGAAGATGGATGAGGAACTTATCCAGAGGCAGAGAGATGGGAGGGGGGCTTTCTCGGCCGAGGAGAGAGCATATAAAATGGCATGAAGTAGAACCAAGGAGAAGCCACGGGCGATGAGGAGCCATTTCCTCTCCCTCTTCATCATCTTGGTTTATTTTTATGGTTTAATATCAAGGCATAGAAAACTCTGAACGTCAGTGTTTTTCTTTCCATTGAGTAATAATTGCATCCAAAGGAAAACCATTCTGGGTGGTAAGGAGGGTCATTATTTATTTATTTAAGATGTGGGCAAACCCCTAATCAAAACGTCTACCATCATCGAAGCTGGCATTTTTCCCCAGTGTGCTTTATGAAAACTTTTGCCTAAGGCTTTCAGATTTAGTTTGCTAGTTAAAGGAGTATAGTTTGGCAATTGCTGAGGCTTTGTGTGCGTCTGTTGTGTGTTTAAGTGGAACCTCATGGCAGATTTGGAAAATCAGGTCACAAAGGCGGCTGGAGAGCCACCTCCCTTTGGAAGTACATGACAGGATTCCATCCTTATGCGTTACTGTCTTCAATAAAGTGTTACTATTTTTTATCATCATTGAGGTCATAATCTTCAGCTCTGGGTTCTGTGGACTGTTTTGTCATTGCAGGACCATGGGTTATTCCCTTTGGGGGAAAACTGTTTGGAATGTGTATTGATGTGGTCAAACAGAAACAGGTAAATATATATCCAAAATGCATAAAAGAATTCAGGAAACTTGGAAAATAACTTAGAAGATCAAACATTTATAGGAGATTAATTTGCAAGAGGCATAGGGTGAGAATGTGGGAAGTGGTGCTGAAGAGGGCAACAGCTAAGAGGACTAGCATATTTGCATTATTTCTATCCTCACCTGAACTTCCACTGTTAATTTTTTGAAACTTACCTTTTAACTACTCACCATTCAAATCTGTCATCTTGAGAAGAAATGATACCTACACCAAAAGTGCTTTATGCCTTATAAAGTCCCAGTAACGGGTTCATGGTTTTCCACTTTTGTTTTGGGTGGCTCTTTTGTTTTGTTTGTGTTTTGTTTGGAAACCAAACCTCAGAAACCTGGTAATATGGACAGAATCCCTGAAAAAAAATTAACAGAAAAACATGGAACTACTGTTCAGGTCTTAGAACTTTCCATCCAGTGACTGGTTTTTTTTTTTTGGAATATAATTGCTTTATAGTGTTGCTAGTTTCTGCTGTACAATGAAGTGAATCAGCTATACGTATACATATATCTCCTTCCTCTTAGGTCTCCCTCCCACTCCACCCGCATAGCACCCCTGTAGGTCATCACAGAGCACCATGCTGAGCTCCCTGTGCTATACCACAGGGTCCCATGTGTGTGGAATCTAGAAAAATATTAATAGTACAGATGAACCTACATCCAGTGTTTTTTTTATAAGACCTCACCACCAGTCTGTACCCTACTTACACTTCTTAGGAGAACCTCTTTGTGGAGTCTACGGTTTCAGTACAAATACGATCAGCAGAATTTGATTTGCAGAACCTGTTTATAAAATGAGAATCTCCCTCTCTGGAGACCAAGAAGGAAAATTATCTTTTGGATATGACTTAACAGAAGGCTTCCCTATAATGAAGCAGGAGCACGTCTAAAATATTCTTGATCAAGATCTATGATCCTGAGATTGCATTGAGTAGGATTTCTTGTCTCCACACTGAGAGAAGAAACAGAAGAGTATCTTACATAGCCCTTCTTACTATCTTTATTTACCCAGGCAAAGCATTGGCCTTCGACTATTCCATTTCTTTCTATTGCCTCCACCGGTTGCCAGTTCTTAATGTCGTTGCGTAAATGAGTCTAATTAGGAACATAAGTCTCAGATGGAGAATATCACTGAGCTACTCTCCATGAGCACTGGGTTAAAGGAAATAGAAATAAAATGCAGAGCAGTATTGCAGGATTTGTTTCTCCTATCTCCTCCTCTATCTCTCTGTCCTCACTTCTTCCGATGATTGTTTTGACTTGATATTCCTAACCAGCGTCATGCCTGTTGGATTTTTCATCTCCACTCCTTCTTCTTTTATAGTCTTTTCCTTCGCCTTCCACATAATGTGAAGCAGATATCTTCCCAATGTTACTTCTGCTTTGTGTAGTAAATCACTTCCAGAGGCAAACTTCTCTTTTGTTCTGTAGGACTTTCCCCTCCCCTCAAGTCTCATGTAGATCCATCCATTTATTCACCCATCCATCTTAAGTTACAATTTATCAAGAGCAGATCTATTCAGACCAAGGGTTAGCCAACACAGAGGGAACATGCTTTACACTTTGTACACACCTCCTTCACTCTTGAAGCCAGAGAATGGAAGCTGTGTTCAGTTTTCAGCAGAATGCACATACTAGACTCTCCATAAATGCAAAATGTGTGTGTACGTGTGTGTACGTGTGTGTGTGTGTGCATGTGTGTGTATGTGCACTCAGTCATGTCCAATACTTTGCAACCCCAACTGCAACTGTCAGGCTCCTCTGTCCATGGAATTTTCCAGGCGAGAATACTGAAGTGGGTTGCCATTTCCAGGGGATCTTCCTGACCCGGGGATGGAACCTGTGTCTTCTGCACTGGGAAGTGGATTCTTTGCCACTGCAGTGGGCACATACAATTGATACACTGCTTTTTCTGGAGTCATATCTAGTTGAGGGGCTTCCCTTGTAGCTCAGTTGGTAAAGAATCTGCCTACAATGCAGGAAACCTAGGTTCAATTCCCAGGTTGGGAAGATCCCCTAGAGAAGGAAATGGCAACCCACTCCAGTATTCTTGCTTGGAGAATCCCATGGACAGAGGAGCCTGGCAGGTTATAGTCCATGGGGTCATGAGAGTTGGACACAGTTTAGTGACTAAACCACCACCATCTAGTTGAAAGCAATTTGAAAAAACAGTTAGTCCCCCTCTCTAAGAGACTGAACCAATTTGAAATCGTGTACAATAAGCAATTAGATATTAAAAGAGGTCAAAGCCTAAGAGGCTATGCACACTTAGGGAAGGTTTGCATTGATCAAAAAAAAAAAAAAGCCCATTGAAGAATTAAGCTGGATTTTGAAAGATGGCTGATATTGGATAATTAAAGAGTATGAAGGACAGTAATATGGAGAATCTACTGTTTTCTAGACCACATCTTACGTGATGTATGTACACGTATATTAATTCATATGGAAACCTATGATGTACTATTAACATATTCATTTTGTGGATGAGTACACTGAAGAACAGAGTTTAAATAACACAGCTAGGAGTTGTCAGAGTCAGAATTTGAACCCAGATGGACTGGCTGGAGTGCTCTTAACCACTGTACCCTAGAACTCCTGATGGTAGACAAGACAGGTAGAATAGGACAGGCTAGATGGAAGAGTCCTGGCAAAGAAGCAATTAAGGCTGAGTAAAGGATGGGAGGTTAGCATTCTTTATTTCACCAAATAAGTGAATCATTTCATAAAAATCTCTCTGCCATTTACCCAGTTTTGAAAACAAGTATTTGATAATCCTCACACATTCAGTCCCAGGAAGCTACAACAATGAGTTAATTTTTTTCCTTGGGCTGAGTTTTATTTTTTTCCCTGGTAAAAATAATATTTAATGCAGAGCTCAGACCATTTGATTTATGGCCTGTTTGAAAATCCTTTTCATCACTGTATATTTTACCAGTAAATATTTAATCCTTGGCACCACATGCCACCCTGTTTATTAACTTTAGAGTTCATATTTTATAGTAAACTAAATTCTAAAATATCCTATGAAGAGAAGGATAGCTCATCCACATAGTCCACTGAGAACTACGCCCATTGTGCCAAAAGGATCCCCAGTAATATGACTTGATCAGCGTTTTAGTAATTGGAAACCTTGATCACTATGAAAACAAAATTTTCTTTAGTGACAATATACCTGTATTACCTTACACTTGCTCTGGAATCCCAAGTTTTCATCCCAAACAATTGTTTTATGCCCCGGAACATGACCAGAATGAATGGCCTGGTTGGAGGCTTCAGGCCTTTGCTTGGGTGGCCCCAGCTGTCTAACGGTTCTGTTTTTCTGTCTTTGAGGCTTTGGTTTCAAAAACTTAAAACCACTAGACTCAGAAAAGATAAATCTTTCTCAGTTTGCTTCAGAAAATCTAAACCCAATAAAATCTACGTCGGTGGCTTTCGGAGAGAGTTACTTATCTGTCTGTCAGGAACGGGCCATTGGGTTCCCCCTGTGTTCCTCCTGGACAATTGGAGTTTTGCTCTACAGCATACTTCTAAACCACCTCTTTGAATTCCCTCTCCTCTTTGCCTCGCCACAAACCCTCTATTATAAAACATTCTATACTTTCCTATATTCTGTTTGCGTCATTCAGTTTGGAGGAACTGCCTTTTCTTCTACCTCCACCCCCTCGCAGTTGAAATCATAAATGAATCATAAAAATTCAAAGTTTTCACAACATGACTATGAATAAAAACTCAAACTTTAATATATAGAGAGGTTGCTCGTCTTTCATGCAGACTCACCCGATTTTAAACGTTAAATGCACAATTCTTTATACATATCTTAATTTTCAATATACTATCATCTCTTTTTTGTGTGATTTCAATTCTTCTTATTTCCTTATAATTAGTACAAACCTTAAATTGTCTCACTTTTTGAAGAGAGGAATATTTTCAGGAAATTGTTTGGAGAAATATCAAAGCTATAAAGACACCCCAATCCTAATAAATTCTAAAAATAACCATTCATGAACTGGTTTGAGTGTTGTTTGTTCATTTAGTAAACATTTGATAACAAAGGATTTGCAAAGAATGTTATATGTGTGTGTCTGGTAATGCATGTGATAGCATGTTATAAAGCTTAAAGAATTTTATAGAGTATCAATATTATTATGTATAGTAAGCACTTTTTTTCTTCTTCTTTTTTTTTTTGCTGCACTGGGTCATCATGGCAAGTGGGCTCACATTGAAGTGTGTGAGCTTCTTTGGTTGTGGAGCATTGGCTCTAGAGTGAACGAGCTCAGTAGGGGGCATGTGGGATCTTAGTTCCCTGAACAGGGATTGAAACCATGTCCCTTGCATCGGAAGGTAGATTCTCAATCACTGGACCACCAAGTTAGTCCCAGAAAGAGCTCTTTTAAAATACCTTTATTAATTGACTTATTGGGTTGATGAACATTCTTCACTTCCTATAGAAGACATTCTGAATGATGTTCATAGCACAGTGAGTACTTACAACGAGTAGTCTACTTTCTAGTGAGACTATACAGTTCTGTTTAGAAAAAATTATGTTTTCACTAAGAGTCAGGTCTGTTGAATTTGTTCTCAAACCTACTTATTCCAGTTGTACTTGAAATTATAATTATAAAATTTAAATTGATAATATACAAAGCAATGGACTATACTTTGTAAAGCTTCCCAGGTGGTGCTAGTGGTAAAAAACCTGCCTGCTAAAGCAGGAGACTTGAGAAATGCAGGTTTGATCCCTGGGTTGGGAAGATCCCCTGGAGGAGGACATGGCAACCCATTCCAGTATTCTTGCTTGGGAAATCCCATGGACAGAGGAGCCTGGTGGGCTACAGTCCATGGGTCATACAGAGTCAGACACGACTGAAGCAACTTAGCACATAGCACAACATGCATGTACAAAGGAATTTGGGGGGCTCCAGAATCACTGCAGACGGTGACTGCAGCCATGAAATTAAAAGACACTTACTCCTTGGAAGGAAAGTTATGACCAACCTAGATAGTATATTGAAAAGCAGACACATTACTTTGCCAACAAAGGTCCATCTAGTCAAGGCTATGGTTTGTCCAGTGGTCATGGATGGATGTGAGAGCTTGGACTATAAAGAAAGCTGAGGGCAGAAGAATTGATGCTTTTGAACTGTGTTGTTGGAGAAGACTGTTGAGAGTCCCTTGGACTGAAAGGAGATCCAACCAGTCCATCCTAAGGGAAATCAGTCTTGGTTGTTCATTGGTAGGACTGATGCTGAAGCTGAAACTCCAATACTTTAGCCACCTGATGCGAAGAACTGACTCATTTGAAAAGACCCTGATGCTGGGAAAGATTGAGGGCAGGAGGAGATGGGGAGGACTGAGGATGAGATGGTTGGATGGCATCACCAACTCAATGGATGTGGGTTTGGGTGGACTCTGGGAGTTGATGATGGACAGGGAGGCCTGGTGTGCTGCGGTTCATGGGGTCACAGAGTCGGACACGACTGAACAACTGAACTGAACTGATGTGAAAGCAGAATTAAAATATTTTCAAAAGATTAAATAAAGACACATTGCTTCCAAAGATTACTATTGATTAGGTATGGGTGAGACAACCATGAGAATTCTGATTTTAAAATCTAAAATTCTACATTTAGCTTTCTTTACACACAACTTTGAGGTTCCCTGATGGTTCAGATAGTAAAAGAATCCGTCTGCAATGTTCAATCCCTGGGTTGGGAAGATCCCCTGGAGGAGGTCATAGCAACCCACTCCAGTATTCTTGCCTGGAGAATCCTCACGGACAGAGGAGTCTGGTGGGCTATAGTCCATGGGGTCACAAAGAGTCGGACACAACTGAATGACTAAGCACAACACAGCACATGCAACTTTAAGTTCTGGCTTCACTTTAGAAAAATAAAAACTGGAGATTGTAGGTAATGCTTTAAAAGTATATTGGTTTTTCAACCAGCAACAGCAGATTACACATCCTTTACAAGTTCACATGGAACACTCACTGAGATAAACTATATCCTGAGCCATAAAACACACCTTAACACATTAAAAAGAATAGAAACCATACAATGCCTGCTGTCAGACCACAATGGAATTAAACTGAGAACAGAAAGATAACTGGAAAATCCTCAAATATGTGAAGATTAAACAACATATATCTAAATAGAACATGGGTCAAAGAAGAAATCTCGAGAGAAATTTTAAAATATTTTTAATTAAATGAAAATAAAAATACTACTTGTCAAAGTGTGTTTTGATAAGATGCAGTGACAGCAGTATTTGGAGGGAAATTTATAGCATTCTAATATATGAATGCATATATTAGAAAAGAATAAAAGTCTGAAATCAGTAATCTGTTTCCACCTTAAAACTAGAAAAAGAAGAGCAAATTAATTTCAAAGCAAGGAAAAGGAAATAGTAAGAATTAGAGCAGCAATCAAATTGAAAACAGGAAATCCATAGATAACCAACAAAACCAAAAGCTGCCTCTTAGAAAAGATTGATAAAATTGGTAAGCATCTAGCCAGGCTAACTAAGAAAAAAATAGAGCGGACACAATAAAATCAGCAATGAAAGAGAGCCTATGGATATTAAATGAGAAATAAAGAAATATGAACAACGCTATGCTCACTAATTTGCTAACTTAGATGAAATGGACCAATTTCTTGAAAAACACAATTTTCCAGAACTCATATTAGAAGAAACAGACTATCTGGATAGGCTTATATCAAAGACATTAAATTCACGATTAATAACTTTCCGAAACAGAAAACCCGGACCCTGATGAGTTCATTGGTGAATTCTGCCAAATATTTAAAGAACAGTTGATACAATAACTCTACACCCTCTTTCAGAGGATCAAGATAGAATATTTCCTAACTCAAACTTATTCTATGAGGCCAGCATTACCTTAGTACCAAAACCAAAGACATCACAAGAAAACAGAAAACTATAGGCTAATATTCTCATAAACATAGATGCAAATCAACAAAACTTTAGCAAATCAAATGTAATGATGTGTTGGGTTGGCCACAAAGTTTTTTCAGGTTTTTCCATAAGATGTTACAGAAAAACCCAAACAAACTTTTGAGCCAACTCAACATTAAAAGATGTGTGCATGTGTGCTTAGTTGCTCAGTTGTGTCTGACTCTCTGCAACCCTTTGGACTGTTAACCTGCAAGGCTCCTCTGTCCATGGAATTTCCCAGGCGAAACTACTGGAGTGGGTTGCCATTTCCTCCTCTAGGGGATCTTCCCAACCCAGGGATGGAATCTGCGTTTCCTGTGTTTCTTGCATTGCTAGTCAGATTCTTGTGCCACTGGGGAAGCCCTGAAAGGTTTATATATCTTGAATGAGTGGAATTTATCCCAGGTATGGACTGGTTCAACATTTGAAATCAGTTAATTGTCAAGCTGTCAGTTTTTCTCAACTTGATCTATAGATCCCATGCAATCCCAATTAAAATTCCAGTAAGTTCCTACAGATATCAACAATGTACACATGGAAAGACACAAACCCAGAGTGGCCCACACAATCCTGAAGGGTATTCACATGGAAAAAACATCTAGACACAGACGTTACACCCTTTGCAAAAATTAAGTCAAAATGGATCACAGAACTAAAGGTAAGATGAAAACTATAAAATTCATAGAAGATAGCATAGGTAAAAACCTACTTGACCTTGAGTATGGCAGTGCCTTTTAAATTTTTATTTTATGTATTTACTTATTGACTGCACCATGGGGCATCTGGGGTGTGGGATCTCAGTTCTGTGACCAGGAACTGTCCCCCTCCCCCAACCCCCACCACCCCCAACCCCACTCCCACCCACCGGCCGTAGTGCAAGCATGGAGTCTTAACCACTGGACCACCAGGGAAGTGCCTGGCAATGACTTTTTAGATACAACACTAAAAGCACAATCCATGAAAGAAATCATTGATAAGCTGGGCTTTACTAAAATTTAAAATATCTGCTCTGCAAAGGACAATGTCAAGAGAGTGAGAAGACAAAACACAGACTGAAAGTAAATTTTTTCAAAAGACATATCTGATAAAGGCCCATTATCCAAAAGATACAAAAATTCAAGAAAGGAAAAAAACCTGATTAAAAACTGTACCAAAGACATTACTTCACCAAAGTAGATATATGGATGGCAAATAATTATATAAAAAGATGCTCCATATCATATATCATCAGGGAAGTGCAAATTAATAATGATGAACCGTTAGATACCTATTAGAGTGGCCAAAATTCAGGACAGTGACCACACTAAACATTGCTGGTGGGAATACAAAATGGTATAGCAGTTTGCTTGTTTGTTTGTTTTTTCATAAAACTAAATATATTCTTATGATACAGTTTAATAACTGAGCCCCTTGGTATTTACTCAAAGGAACTGAAAACATATGTCCACATAAATAGCTACACATTGATATTTATTGCAATTTTATTTGTGATCCCCAAAACTTGGAAGTAACTAAGATGTCCTTCAGTAGGTGAGTAGGTAAATAAACACGTTTTCTCCTACAATGGAATATTATTCATCACTAAAAAGAAATGAGTTCCCAAGCCACAAAAACCTAACAGCATATTACAATGTGAAAGAAGCCAATTGAAAAGGTTAGATATTGTATGATTCCAACTATTGCATAAATAATACACTTTAAAAATTAAGACTTTATTTTTTAAGAGCAGTTTAAAGTTTACAGCAAAACTGAGGGGAAGGTTCTCTCTCCTTATATACATAGTGTATTATTTATGCAGTAAAAACTAGGCAGAACATTGATCAGCAGATCTGTATTCAGACTAAAAGTTGTGCCTCTGTAAGACTGGTGAATAAGTTTACATTTCTATTTACTTTTAGTTAGCATTAATCTTTATGGTACTTTTTGATAAGTCCCTATCTGTAAATCCTCAATTTGAATGAATTTCCGTTTATAAAAAATATTTATTGATTTTGCTAAGTCAGGTCCTAGTTGATTTTGTTGCATGCTAACTTAGTTGCCCCATAGCATGTGGGATCTTAGTTCCCTGCCCAGGGATAGAACCCATGTTCCCTACATTGGAAGGCAGATTCTTAACTACTGGACCACTAGGGAAGCCCCTTGAATAAATTTTCTGATTGCCAATAAAACTGTGGGTTTCTACTAGACAATGATTCTGTTAGCTATCAGTGTTGGACAGAGCTTGGTCCTGGTGAGGCTAACCCTGTGTGATCCATTCTGACCAATGACCCCTTGCGCTTAGTCACTCAGTCATGTCAGACTCTTTGTGACCCCACACACTGCAGTCTGCCAGGCTCCTCTGTCCATGGGATTCTCCAGGCAAGAATACTGGAGTGAAGAGCCATTTCCTTTCCCAGGGATCTTCCTGACCCAGGGATCGAACCCAGTTCTCCTGCAACACAGGCAGATTCTTTACCATCTGAGACAGCAGGGAAGCCCTGTCAATGACTCCTAAGGTATGGGAATATCTATCTGGACACTAGAGCGAGCACCAAACAGTAACTTAAGACCTAAGAACAAACACAAGAAGTCTGTCTCTCTGGTGAAAGAGCCTCCTTATGTTTTGGCATGGTATGACTCCTTAGATCTGGACTAAATCACAACTAATGGGAAATTTGGCAGACCAGTGGCACTGCAGCCTGCGAGCCCAGATGTCAAACCAAATCAGGTGAGATGGTGACCTAGGATGAATGATGGTTTTGGAAGTGGAGGGAAAATATGAATCATAGTTGAAGAAAGAAAACCAAAAGGTCATATCCAGGGAAGTGGAGCCAAATGCTGGGTCTAAGGGCTAAAGGAGGTTGTAAATGGAAAAATGAGTCAAAGACATAAAACTTGCATGACTGGAGGCTGGATGAAAAGTTTTATGTAAAAATTAGTCATAGCCAAGGCTGAGATCAATGAAGGTGTTTGAAAGACCTGATTTCCCCACCCCCCTCCCCGCTGGTCAATTTTTATTTAAGAATCAGAAAGAGGCTAGGGAAGGTTAAAACATAATCTTTTATATTTATACAAAATACATTAATATACATAAACAATTTATTCCATTTTGTTGGAGACGTACATTTGAATGGGTTTTCCTATAACTGGTCTCTGTGTGAGGTTGTTCAGTCATTAAGTCGTGTCCAACTTTTGGGGACCTCATGAACTGCAGCACGCCAGGCTTCCCTGTCTTTCGCTGTGTCCCTGAGTTTGCTCAAACGGATGCCTATTGGGTCAGTGATGCCATTCCACCGTCTCGTCCTCTCTCCTCTACTTCTCCTGCCCCCAGTCTTTCCCAGCATCAGGATCTTTTCCGATGAGTCAGCTCTTCACATTAGGTGGCCAAAATATTATTGGCGTAAAGTCGAATTTTCTTTTCATCCTAGATAGTGACCCACTAAATATTATCTTGGCCTTTCTCTAGCCTCTGCTGCTTTTGGATATATACATGGTTTGATATCTGTTGCTGAGATGCAGTACTTTCATCTTAAAACTTCCATCTCATATTCTGTCCAAAGGGGTCTTTTCTCTTCCACCTAGTGCTGGGACTTCACTGTCTTGGAGAAAGGGTTAGGGTGAGGGTTGTATGGCCTGGCTCTCAGGTAGCTCTACCCTTTCCCTACTCCTGGCAATGGTTTCTCAGGTGTTGGCATAGGAGAAAGAAAAAAAGAAAATAACTTTGCTCTTTGACTGGGCGGTGTTGCAGTCCTGCCCTTGGGTGGTCCTGATTCCCGTTCTAGCTCCTTGTCTGGGAACTCTAAGTACATGGATGGTTGCTCTCACAGGCCTTACTGATGAGGAACTCCTCCCAAAGCAGCTTCCCTAAGTCAATGGTGATGTCTTGTAGGACTTGGCTTCCTGCTGACTCCCAGGGGGTGGTCCCTTGCTTCACTTCCCTGCTGTTCTGTGGTCCTCAACCTGCTGTGTCAGTTGTAGGGAGATTGTAGCACTTAATCTCTCCAGCTCACTGTGGCCCTCAGACATGTAGGATAATTGAATCTCTTCAAAACTGAGAACAAAGGATGCCACTTCTGTCCCCACTCACTGCTAGTCTTCTGCCTTGTCATCTCTCCAGAGTTCTTGTTTCCACTACATCCAGGAGGCCAACCCACGTCTTCTGGTGAGGCAGATGTCCAGAAATGGAATTATTAAATACTTGTGATCTTTTACTGATACCTTCAAACTTTGCAAAGTGATTCTTCCCTGGCTATGGGGAAAAATTCCTCTAAGATGGGGCAGGGAATAGCTCCTCTTCAAAAGCCTTGCAATGACCCTGAACAACTTTCATCAAGTTCTCTCCTCTTATTGACAGGGCTGAACAGGGGCACTAATTTCTGGCAGGGCCTCTGAATCATGGTAGCAATGAGTCTGAATTACTTTTTTCCCCTTTTTTATCCATTACTTAACCATTGGTAATGTAAGCACTTTTGTGGTTCCAAATAATCTAGATAGCTTTGACCTGAGAATAGACAAGTATAAATTGCTGAGTACAAGCTGCTGCTGCTAAGTCACTTCAGTCGTGTCCGACTCTGTGTGACCCCATAGACGGCAGCCCACCAGGCTCCCCCGTCCCTGGGGTTCTCCAGGCAAGAACACTGGAGTGGGTTGCCATTTCCTTCTCCAATGCATGAAAGTGAAAAGTGAAAGTGAAGTTGCTCAGTCACGTCCGACTCTTCGTGACCCCATGGACTGCAGCCTACCAGGCTCCTCCGTCCATGGGATTTTCCAGGCAGGAGTACTGGAGTGGGGTGCCATTAGTATAAGCTAATTCATTATATATTTCTTTGAACTCAATTTAGTGTAATATTACAGCTTTTCTACTGCATATAAGTGTTGCAGGGTGACAAAGGGTCATTATTCCAAGCTTCAAGGTGCTCTAGGCAGGTAGAAATAAGTTTTATAAATATGAAATTTATTGTGGACTGTAGCCCACCAGGCTTCTCTGTCCATGGAATTCTCTAGGCAACAGTACTGGTGTGGGTAGCCATTCCCTTCTCCAGGGAAATCTTCCCAACCTAGGGAGTGAACTCAGGCCTCTCACACTGCAGGCAGATTCTTACCATCTGAGCCACCAGGGAAGCCCAGTTTATTATTTTTGGAAAAGTCATTAGATAGGTAGTCAGAAAATTTCTTTTTGGAGGGCCTTGCCACAAATGTTGAGTCTATGCAACTTTTAGCAAGTTATGTCAGCTCTCTTTGTCCCAACTTTCTTGTTTCTAAAACTAGGATACAGGGCAAGTTGATCTCCAAGGACTCATTTCTGATTTTCCTTAACAATATGAATCATAGATATCTGTTTCTTCCTGTTCATGTCCTATGGCATTAAGGATACCCTTTCTAGTTACTTTCTGCATTAAATATTTTACCCTTTTCTTGAAAGATATGTAACTCCCCAGAGTTTAAGAATTACTGCAGTGAACATTCTCGCTGATCAGTGAAAGGAAATGATGTCCTGAAGATGTATGAATGGTGCTGAATCTAGACAACCAAGGAGAATTGAAATCTTAACAATATAGGTTTTCCAACCCATGAATATGATATGCATCCATTTGTTTAGATCTTTGATTTCTTTCACAATATTTTTCAATTTTCAGTATTCAGAGTTAGCACATATTTTTAGAAACACTTATACCCAATATTTGGCTTCCTAGGTGATGCTAGTGGAAAAGCAGGAAACTTAAGAGATGCAGGTTCAATCCCTGGGTTGGGAAGATGGGAAGATGCCCTGGAGAAGGAAATGGCAACCCACTCCAGTATTCTTGCCTAGAGAATCCCATGGACAGAGGAGCCTGGAGGGCTACAGTCCATGGGTTTCAAAGAGTCAGATACAACTGAAGTGACTTAGCACGCACACATGCACACCCAGTGTTACATGGTGTTTGTTTTTTTGGTGATTTTGTAAATGGTATTTTGAAAATATTCAATTTCCAATTATCTGTTAGTAGTATGTAGACATAAAATTTTTTTTAAATTTATTATTATTTTTTATATAAATTTATTTATTTTAATTAGAGGTTAATTACTTTACAATATTGTATTGGTTTTGCCATACATCAACATGAATCCGCCACAGGTATACACGTGTGCCCCATCCCGAACCCCCCTCCTTCCTCCCTCCCCGTACCATCCCTCTGGGTCGTCCCAGTGCACCAGCCCCAAGCATCCAGTATCATGCATCGAACCTGGACTGGCGATTCATTTCATATATGATATTATACATGTTTCAATGCCATTCTCCCAAATCATCTCACCCTCTCCCTCTCCCTCTGAGTCCAAAAGTCCACTATACACATCTGTGTCTTTTTTGCTGTCCTGCATACAGGGTCATCATTGCCATCTTTCTAAATTCCATATATATGTGTTAGTATACTGTATTGGTGTTTTTCTTTCTGTCTTACTTCACTCTGTATAATCGGCTCCAGTTTCAACCATCTCATCAGAACTGATTCAAATGTATTCTTTTTAATGGCCGAGTAATACTCCATTGTGTATATGTACCACAGCTTTCTTACTCATTCATCTGCTGATGGACATCTAGGTTGCTTCCATGTCCTGGCTATTATAAACAGTGCTGCGATGAACATATTAACCTGAAACCTGCCTAAACTCACATATTGATTCTAGTAGCTTTTTAAAAAATATATCATCTGTGAATAGAAATAGTTGTTTCCAATATTTTACAACTTTTATTTATTTTTCTCATCTATTGACTGGCTAAGACCTTCGATATGATGTTGAATAGGAGTAGTGAGAGAAGACATCCTTGCCTTGTCCCAAAACTTAGGAAGAAAGCATTCAGCCTAATACCTTTAAAGTTTTGTATATGAATTGTTGAGAATTTGTATCATGAAAGAATGTTGCGTTTTGTTAAGTGCCTTTTGTACACATGTTGAGGTCATCATATTTTTTCCATTTTAGTCTGTTGTTATAGTGAATTACATTGACTTATATTTGACTATTGAGCCAGCCTGGGATTTCTAAGATAAACCTCTCTTGATCATGATGTATTATCCTTTTTACATATTGTTATAGTTGATTTATTCACATTTTAAAAGAATTTTTGCAACTTGTTCACGGGATCAGTCGTACTATAGTTATCTTGTAATGTTTTTGTTTTTAAATAAGAGTAATGCTGTCTTCATGCAATGAGTTGGAGAGTATTTCAATTGCTTCTATTTTTTGGAAGAATTGAGTAGAGTTATTTCTTTTTTATTAAAATTTATACATAAGTAATAATACCATTTAAGAATGTTAAAAATATAGACTTCATTACTTTTTCATTATTGCCTTAGTTTTAATATTTCAGAAATATATCAAATACTTGTATAGTTTCTTCATTCTTTTAATGAGTGCCTCTAGTATTTCACCACTAAGTATATTGAAATATGATATTAGTTTGATATGTTTATTGTGTTAATGAATTAAGTCTTACCTTGCAAAGTTTTATTTCTATCATATATAGATTTAGAAGTTTATCAAATTACTTTTCAACATTAAATCTAACAGCTTTATTGAAATGCAATTCATATACCATACTATTTACTATTTAAAGTGTAGAATTCAATGGTTTTCAGTATACGCACAGAGTTCTGAAACCATTGCCAGAATCTAATTTTAAAGTTTTTTGTCATTCCAAAAAGAAACTCCATGCTCATTAGTGGTCACTCCACATCTCCATCTCCCATATCCTCTGACAATAATTAATCAACTTTCTGTCTTTATAGATTTGCCTATTCTGGGAATTTAATATAAGTGGACTCACATAATAAACATTTTGTGTGTGTCTGGCTTGTTTCACTTGGCGTGATGTTTTTAAGGTTCATTCATGTTGCAACATGTAACAGTATTTGACTTCCTTTTGTTCTCAAATGATATTTCATTGTATAGATATACTGTTTATTTATTCATTTATCACCTGATGGACGTTTGGGTTATTTCTACTTTTGTGTGTGCTGTTTTGATATGCAGGTATACACATACATTTGTCTTTCTCTTGAGTATTTACCTAGGAGTTAAAGTAGTGCTAGGTCATTTGGTAACTGTATGTTTAATAGCTTTGGAGATTTCTAGACCAAAGCATCCTTCCTATTTAAAATTCTGCCCAGCAATGGATGACAGCTTCAATCTAATTCACATTCTTGTCTGTCTTTCTGATTTAGCCATCATGTGGATATCCAGTGGTAGTCCCTTACCAAATATCTGATTTGCAAATATTTTCCCCCATTCTGTGGGTTTGTCCTTTCACTCTCTTGATGATTTCATTTGCAGCACAAAGGTTTCTTAAAAATATCTATCAAGTCCAATTTATCTAATTTTTCTTTTTTTTTGTTTTGTTTTTGGTGTTATATCTGAAAAATCATTGCCTAAAACCAAAAAAAAAAAGATTGATTATATTCTTTGCAACCAAAGATGGAGAAGCTCTATACAGTCAGCAAAAATAAGACCAGGAACTGACTGTGGCTCAGATCATGAACTCCTTATTGCCAAATTCAGACTGAATAGAAGAAAGTGGAGAAAACCACTAGACCATTCAGGTATGCCCTAAATCAAACCCCTTATGACTATACAGTGGAAGTAGGAAATAGATTTAAGGGACTAGATCTGATAGAGTGCCTGATGAACTATGGATGGAGGTGTGTGACATTGTACAGGAGACAGGAATCAAGATCATCCGCAAGAAAAAGAAATGCAAAAAAAGCAAAATGGCTGTCTGAGGAGGCCTTACAAACAGCCGTGAAAAGCAGGGACGTGAAAAGCAAAGGAGAAAAGGAAAGATATACCCATTTGAATGCAGAGTTCCAAAGACTGGCAAGGAGAGATAAGAAAGCCTTCCTCAGCAATCATTGCAAAGAAATAGAGGAAAACAATAGAATGGGAAAGACTAGAAATCTCTTCAAGAAAATTAGAGATACCAAGGGAATATTTCATGCAAAGATGGGCTCAATAAAGGACAGAAATTGACCTAAAAGAAGCAGAATTTATTAAGAAGAGGTGGCAAGAATACACAGAAGAAATGTACAAAAAAGATCTTCATGACCCAGATAATCACAATGGTGTGATCACTCACACACACCTAGAGCCGGACATCCTGGAATGTGAAGTCAAGTGGGCCTTAGAAAGCATCACTACGAACAAAGCTAGTGGAGGTGATGGAATTCCAGTTGAGCTATTTCAAATCCTAAAAGATGATGCTGTGAAAGTGCTGCACTCAATATGCCAGCAAATTTGGAAAACTCAGCAGTGGCCACAGAACTGGAAAAGGTCAGTTTTCATTCCAATCCCAAAGAAAGGCAATGCCAAAGAATGCTCAAACTACTGCACAGTTGAACTCATCTCACATGCTAGTAAAGTAATGCTTAAAATTCTCCAAGCCATTCTTCAGCAATACATGAAATGTGAACTTCCAGATGTTCAAGCTGGTTTTAGAAAAGGCAGAGGAACCAGAGATCATATTGCCAACATCCCCCATATCATCGAAAAAGCAAGAGTTCCAGAAAAACATCTATTTCCATTTTATTGACTATGCCAAAGCTTTGACTGTGTGGATCCCAAAAAACTGTGGAAAATTCTGAAAGAGATGGGAATACCAGACCACCTGACCTACCTCTTGGGAAACCTATATGCAGGTCAGGAAGCAACAGTTAGAACTGGACATGGAACAACAGACTGGTTTCAAATAGGGAAAGGAGTACATCAAGGCGGTATATTGTCACCCTGCTTATTTAACTTCTATGCAGAGTACATCATGAGAAATGCTGGGCTGAAGGAAGCACAACCTGGAATCAAGATTGCCGGGAGAAATATCAATAACCTCAGATATGCAGATGACACCACCCTTATGGCAGAAAGTGAAGAGGAACTAAAAAGCCTCTTGATGAAAGTGAAAAAGGAGAGTGAAAAGTTTGGCTTAAAGCTCAACATTCAGAAAACAAAGATCATGGCATCTGGTCCTATCACTTCATGGGAAATAGATGGGGAAACAGTGGAAACAGTGTCAGACTTTATTTTTTGGGCTCCAAAATCACTGCAGATGGTGATTGCTGCCATGAAATTAAAAGACGCTTACTCCTTGGAAGGAAAGTTATGACCAACCTAGATAGCATATTCAAAAGGAGAGACAGTACTTTGCCAACAAAGGTCCGTCTAGTCAAGGCTATGGTTTTTCCAGTGGTCATGTATGGATGTGAGAGTTGGAATGTAAAGAAAGCTGAGTGCCAAAGAATTGATGCTTTTGAACTGTGGTGTTGTAGAAGACTGTTGAGAGTCCCTTGGACTGCAAGGAGATCCAACCAGTCCATCCTAAAGGAGATGAGTCCTGGGTGTTCATTGGAAGGACTGATGGTGAAGCTGAAACTCCAGTACTTTGGCCACCTCATGAGAAGAGCTGACTCATTTGAAAAGACCCTGATGCTGGGAAAGATTGAGGGCAGGAGGAGAAGTGGGTGACAGAGGATGAGACAGTTGGATGGCATCACCAACTCGATGCACATGGGTTTGGGTAGACTCCGGGAGTTGGTGATGGACAGGGAGGCCTGGTGTGCTGCGGTTCATGGGGGCGCAAAGAGTCAGACATGACTGAGCGACTGAACTGAAGTGAACAGAACCAAAGGTCATGAAGATTTTCTCCCTTTTATAAAAAGTTTTATAGTTTTAGTTCTAATATTCATGTCTATAATGTATTTAGAGTTAATTTCTTACATGGTGTAAGGAAGAGGTCCAATTTTATTCTTTTAAATGCAGATATTAATTTTTTCCAGTACCATTTGTTGAAAAGACCATTATTTCTCCATTTAAATCTTGGCATCCTTGTCTAATATCAATTGGCCTTAACTGTAAGGGTATACTTCCAGCCTAATTCTATTCCATTGGTTTATATATCTATTTTTATTCCATTAACACACTATTTTTATTACTGTAGCTTTGTAGTACACTTTGGAATCAAGAGATGCTGTTGTTCAGTTGCTCAGTTGTGTCCAGCTTTGAAACCCCTGGACTGAAGCGTGCCAGGCCTCCCTGTCCTTCACCATCTCCTGGAGTTTGCTGAAACTAATGTTCATTGAGTTGGTGATGCCATCCAACCATCTCATCCTCTGTCATCCCCTTCTCCTCCTGCCTTCAATCTTTCCCAGCATCAGGGTCTTTTCCAATGAGTTGGCTCTTTGCATCAGGTGGCTAAAGTATTGGAGCTTCACATCAGTTCTCCCAATGAATATTCAAGGTTGATTTCCTTTAGGATTGACTGGTTTGATCTCCTTGCAGTCCAAGGGATTCTCAAAAGTCTTCTGCAGCATCACAGTTCAGTTGTGATGCTGGTATCAATTCTTTGGCCCTCAGCCTCTTTAATTGTCCAGCTCTCACATCCATACATGACTACTGGAAAAACCATAGCTTTGACTATATAGACCTTTGTAGGCAAAGTACTGTCTCTGCATTTTAATACACTGTCTAATTTTGTCATTGCTTTTCTTCCAAGGAGCACGCACCTTTTAATTTCATGGCTCTAGTCACCATCCACAGTGATTATGGAGCCCAAGAAAATAAAGTCTGTCACTGCTTTCATTGTTTCCCCATCTATTTACGTTGAAGTGATGGGACCGGAAGTCATGTTCTGTTTTTTAAATGTTGAGTTTTAAGCTTTCTCACTCTCCTCGTTCACCTTCATCAAGAGGCTCTTTAGTTCCTCTTTGCTTTCTGCCATAAGGGTGGTATCATTTGCATATCTGAGGTTATTGATATTTCTCCCAGCAATCTTGATTCCAGCTTGTGATTCATCCAGCCTGGCATTTCACATGGGTACTCTTCACATAAGTTAAATAAGCAGGGTGACAATATACAGCCTTGACATACTTCCTTTCCAATTGTTGTTCCCGACTCCTTTCCCAGTCCATTGTTCCATGTCTGGTTCTAACTATTGCTTCTTGACTGCATACAGATTTCATAGGAGACAGGTAAGGTGTTCCGGTAGTCCCATCTCTTTCAGAATTTTCCACAGTTTGTTGTGATCCACACAGTCAAAGGCTTTAGTGTAGTCAATGAAGCAGAAATAGATGTTTTTCTGGAATTCTCTAGCTTTTTCTATGATCCAGTGTTGGCAATTTGGTCTCTGGTTCCTGTGCCTTTTCTAAATCCAGCTTATACATCTGGAAGTTTTTGGTTCACGTACTGTTGAAGCCTAGCTTGAAGGATTTTGAGCATGACTTTGCTAGCATGTGAAATGTGTACAATTGTGCAGTAGTTTCAGCATTCTTTGGCATTGCCTTTCTTTGGGATGGGACTGAAAACTGACCTTTTCCAGTCCTGTGGCCACTGCTGAGTTTTGCACATCTGCTGGCATATTGAGTGCAGCACTTTCACAGCATCATCTTTCAGGATTTGAAATAACTCAGCTGGAATTCCATCACCTCCACTAGCTTTGTTAGTAGTGATGCTTCCTAAGGCCCACTTGACTTCACACTACAAGATGTCTGGCTCTAGGTGAGTGATCATACCATTGTGGTTATCTGGGTCATTAAAATCTTTTTTTGTATTGTTCTTCTGTGTATTCTTGCCACCACTTCATAACATCTGCTGCTTCTGTTAGGTCCATATGCTTTCTGTCCTTTATTCTGTCCTTCATCTTTGCATGAAATGTTCCCTTGGTATCTCTAATTTTCTTGAGGAGATCTATAGTGTTTCCCATTCTATTGTTTTCCTCTTTGCATTTCTTTGCATTATTCACTCAAGAAGTCTTTCTGATCTTTCCTCACTAATCTCTGTAACTCTAGGTTCAGATGGGTATATATCTTTCCTTTTCCTCTTTGCCTTTCACTTTTCTTCTTTTCTCAGCTATTTGTAAGGCCTCTTCAGACAACTATTTTGCCTTTTTGCTTTTCTTTTTCTTGGGGATGGTTTTGATCACTACCTCCTGTACAAAGTTATGAACCTCCATCCTTAGTTCTTCAGGCACTCTGTATCAGATCTAATTGCTTGAATCTATTTGTCACTTCCACTATATAATAGTAAGGGATTTGATTTAGGTCATACATAAATGGCGTAATGAAATCAAGAAATGTAGATCCGTCAGTGTTCTTTTCTCATGATTGTTTTTGTCTGTTTTTGGTCTTCAAAAATTACTGATGTAATAATTTATATGGTGACTGTTCTGATAATCATCATTATTGATGATCATTTTTGAAATCATAAAGGAAAAAATTAGGATATTTGACCAAAAAACTCTGTATGTGACAAAGTATTGTAAATCAGTCTGAAAGGCAATCAAAGTATAAAAATATTTGCAAACTATGTGAAAGCCAATGCATCAGTATGCTTTGTAAAGCATTGCAGTAAGTTAACTAGTAAAGTCAATGTAGTAAGGAACAAGATAAACATTCAAATTTAGAAATGGCACAGGAAGTGAACAGATAATTTATGAGAGAAATTCCACTGGCTACTTGCTTATTGGAATAAGCAAATAGATAAGCTAATTGCTTATCGAAGCTTATTGCTTAGATAAGAAGTTCAAGTTCATAATAATGAAAGAAATTGGTATTAAAACAACAAAATATTTCTTTTTCTCACTTTCCTAATAATCAAGTGCATATATTTTTCAGTGACAATAATCAGTGCTGGTAAAGATTATTTAAACAGAAACTCAGGTCTTATTTCTGGCAAGTGAAACTGGAGCCACCTCACTGGAGGGTGATTTGGCAGTGCTTGTTGAGAATCATATATGCTCACATTCCTTGATCAAGTAAACTCATTTCAAGATTTGCTTATTGAACAAAAAAATCAGAGAATTTTGCAGAGATTTGTATACAAACACACCACAGTGTTAGTTATTGTAGTGAAAAACTGGGAAATACAGTGGCTGACTAAAGGTTAATAATTAAATAATTGTGGTTTAGTTGTATAAGTAGATACCATAGAGACATTAAAAATAAATAATTCAAAGTAAAATTATGAGACAAATGCTCCTGACAATAAATTTTTAGGAGCATTTTGTCTCACCTGTAGTATTTGGTGGTACACAACTATAAATGCTTTTGTTTTCCTCCATTTATTATTAAAAATGGACAGAACTACTAGGAGAAATCAGCAAATCTATAATTAGAAAGATTTTAACTCTTCATTTTCAGTCATTAAACAATTAGAAAACATGTTCACTCTGAGAAGAACTGTTATCAGTAGACGTCCATAGTGGCAAGATTTCTTCCCAGCCAGGATCTCTGGTTATAAGGAACCATGGTTAGCTACAGTGTCCTGCTTCATGTGTAGGCAAACTCAAATAACTGTCTTCTTTGAATGATGGTCCATCTCTTAATCATAGGAAAATATTAAATGAAGGATAGAAATATTTAAGAGACTAAAAACCATAATATTAATAATTTTGTAATAATAAAGGACCTGCATACATATATAATATATTTCATATACTTTAAAGGTTTTATAGAACATATCTGTTAGATTCATTGCATTATAACTTCAATTTGAATAATATGATTGAGTAATTAATTTAGACTTGCAGGTTTGAATTGAAATGTTATGCAAAGTATTAGACTATATAGGAAGATTTTAGGGTCACCATATTTTTAAATTATAAGAATTATTTAATATACATAAGAATTATTTAGTACTCATAAAGGTTCTGTTTGTGGAGTCACAGAACTGAATATTAGAAAGGAATCAGAATATATTACATCTACAAGTTTAGCTTAACATAGTTAAAGTGCCTAATTAACTATAGTCATAAGTGGGAGCAAACATTATTTATAGATCTTTAAAAATTATTGTTAAACTTATCAGACATATAAATGACTGTATAAGATTTATAATTTGCACTTAACGGGGTGTTTGAATTTATAAGTTAAGTAAATTGAATATCAGTCCAACCTTTTAAACCAAAAATAATCTTTTCTATGGGCAGAAGCCCCCTCAAGAGTATTAAAACCCTTCATGTGAAAATGTTCAAACTTCTCTTTTTTGCCTCTTCACAATGTCTTGGGCAGATACTGCTCTTATTCATTTTCAGTTACTAGCAAGTGCAGTCCCATCCAGGGAATTTAATTTGTTTTAAAATTTCAATTTAATTTCCAATTTAATGCTCATCTCCAATCTTCCTTCACCCCAGCAACTGTAAAGCTTTAGCCCAAAGCACTGTTTTTTTCCTTCTTGCTCCATGCATGCCATTTGGAGCTTCTTCTTGCACTGGCCAGGTGGGAGAACTAGGTCTTCTATCTCAAAGGAAAGGATGAGAAGATGCTACACACTCCCCATGAGGCTTGTGAATCATATTTCTAGTCAATTCTTTGAATCCTAATGCAAATCTTTCTGTTCAGTTCATTTCAGTCGCTCAGTCGTGTCTGACTCTTTGCGACCCCATGAATCGCAGCACGCCAGGCCTCCCTGTCCATCACCAACTCCCAGAGTTCACTCAGACTCATGTCCTTCGAGTCAGTGATGCCATCCAGCCATCTCATCCTCTGTCGTCCCCTTCTCCTCCTGCCCCCAATCCCTCCCAGCATCAGAGTCTTTTCCAATGAGTCAACTCTTCACATGAGGTGGCCAAAGTACTGGAGTTTCAGCTTCAGCATCATTCCTTCCAAAGAAATCCCAGGGTTGATTTCCTTCAGAATGGACTGGTTGGATCTCCTTGCAGTCCAAGGGACTCTCAAGAGTCTTCTCCAACACCACAGTTCAAAAGCATCAATTTTTCGGTGCTCAGCCTTCTTCACAGTCCAACTCTCACATCCATACATGACCACTGGACAAACCATAGCCTTGACTAGACGGACCTTAGTCGGCAAAGTAATGTCTCTGCTTTTGAATATGCTATCTAGGTTGCTCATAACTTTTCTTCCAAGGAGTAAGCGTCTTTTAATTTCATGGCTGCAGTCACCATCTGCAGTGATTTTGGAGCCCCCCAAAATAAAGTCTGATACTGTTTCCACTATTTCCCCATCTATTTCCCATGAAGTAATGGGACCAGATGCCATGATCTTTGTTTTCTGAATGTTGAGCTTTAATCCAACTTTTTCACTCTCCTCTTTCACTTTCATCAAGAGGCTTTTTAGTTCCTCTTCACTTTCTGCCATAAGGGTGGTGTCATCTGCATATCTGAGGTTATTGATATTTCTCCTGGCAATCTTGATTCCAGCTTGTGTTTCTTCCAGTCCAGCGTTTCTCATGATGTACTCTGCATATAAGTGAAATAAGCAGGGTGACAATATACAGCCTTGACGTACTCCTTTTCTTTCTGTCAGTAATCTTTTTATGCACCCACCAGTCTATACAGCATGTTTTTGTGTGTATGTGTGCCTGTTACATGATTGGGGCAGAGAACCGTGAGGAGGTACCTCACTCCTAATGATTTCAGCCTTTTTTTTGGGGGGGGGTTGGGGGTGGATGGGAACTTAGGGTACTTGATTGGCCTTTGTCCTCAGCATAAGTTTCCAGCTGCTAATTACAGAGTAGTAGGAAGAAAAGAGAATCTGAGCAATGGTTAACTATCTCTGAAGGGTAGGATCATTGATCTTGTTTATCTTTATGTTAAGAAAAAGTTTTAAATGGCACCCAAAAGAGATATGAAACTCGAGCTCTTTTTGTAATAGTTATAGACATTGTACACATATTGGGTAAAGTATGAAAGCATTTTTAACTTGAAGAGGAAGAACTGTGTTTTGTATACTTGGAAGTTAAGAGATGCCTTCTCTTGAGTGTCTTCTCAAGAGACTCTTGTGATTTGGGTCTTTGCACTCAGTATTCAAACACTCCCAAGTGTCTAGAGTGCCTTTCAGGCATCTGAGGTGATTACCTTGAGAAGGGAACTGTGAGGGGAAGCTTCTGATGGGAGGCAGCGAAACAAAGTAATCATTTCCTGAGCGAAGGGCTAGCAGGTTGGAGGCAAAGGCTGACGTGTCCTTGACAGGAGCAGAAAGCCAGCTTCTCCAGGATTCTCTTCATCAGCCAAAGGGCGTGGGGGAATCAAATACATGGGCTGAGAAACTTGAAAACAGGAGAGGATGGGATGAGGACACTTAGAACACCTAGAATTACCCCACAAATTACTCATCTCCTGTGATGGTCTCTCTGATGCAAGCGTTGCTTCCTGTCTTGTTTTTTAAGCGCCTGGTGATCCACACTGAGGGTTGTTGGAGGAAAGACACAGCACACCGGCTGATGTCAGAGGGATGAGAGGATGACATGTCAGCAACACAAACATTAGTTTCTGTGTCTGACTGGCTCTGAGTGTGAAAATGTCAGAACTGGGCTCTGCCCCGAGATGCTGAGGAGGTGTGATGTTAGTGCCGATGACACAGACGAAGTCAGCAAGTGGCTTTGGCAGCAGACTCTCCAATGCAGCTCCAGCCTTGTTCTGGGGTCTGGTGATGGGTTGAGTAGCTGTTACAGAGACGTCTGAATGAAATTTCACCCCTAATCTTGTGGTTTCCAGTTGCAGATCCAACTGTTCAAGGAGCTGGTGTGAGCTGATTCCTGAACTCAGAATTTGTCCAATGCTTTGAGGGAGTGTTGGGTTGTGGTGAGGCAAGTACTCAGTTATGAATTAGAATTGTCTGGTTACTTCACCATCTTCTTCACACTATCAACTTCTTGAGGCAAGAATAACATTCATTATCTTCGTATCAACTGGCACAAAATAAGTGATCGGTGACAGTTTAAAAAAAACCAAATAACCTTCCTCAGAGGTGGCAATGCTTGAAATGTTGGCTTCCAGGCTTATTCTGTGCAGCATCTGGGGCATCTCTAGTTTTCCTTTCTTCTTGGAACATCTCTTGGGGACATCATTTGGTATTATCAAAATTTCAGGGCAAATGTGATATATATGGGGTCTTCCATATTAGTCACTTAACAGAGTCAGAAAATTGGCTCACTCTAAGAACATGGGCTTCCCCGATAGCTCAGTTGGCAAAGAATCCACCTGCAATGCAGGAGACTCCGGTTTGATTCCTGGGTTGGGAAGATCCGCTGGAGAAGGCATAGGCTAACCACTCCAGTACTGTTTGGCTTTCCTTGTGGTTCAGCTTGTAAAGAATCTGCCGGCAATGTGGGAGACCTGGGTTCGATCTCTGTGTTGGGAAGATCTTCTGGAGAAGGGAAAGGCTTCCCACTCCAGTATTCTGGCCTAGAGAATTCCATGGACTTATAGTCCATGGGGTCACAAAGAGTTGGACACGACTAAGCAACTTTCACTTCAAGAATAAGTGTTAGTCATTTTTTTGCACTGACAGTGTAAGGGGTGGGCCAGTTCATCAGCTTTAAACTAACAATAGGCCAGGCAGTCCAACTTGTCAACATTAATGTGTATTCAGAAGTCACATTCAGAAAATTTTTCATTGGGAGAATTTGAAAAGTGACTTCTTTTAGCCAAGAAACTATTCAGTGGTATTGGAGAGAATGGAAATAAAACTAATGCCACTGGGCTGGTGTTACTTTGCACATCTCTGCTCCATTCTCAAGAGTTGGAAGCTAACACTTCCCAAAGGACTGAAAAAAAATTTTTTGTGTGGGAGGACACAAAATAATTGCTGACTAGGAGAAACTCTTCTCTCCTTCCTCTTCCTGTGACTAACTTTGGAAATAGGTATATTTCCTCCTTAATAATCTCAAATAAACTTGGTCACCATTTTTTAAATTTAATTTTTATTTTATGTTAGAGTATAGTTGATTTCAATGTGTATTTGTTTCAAAATATATACATACATCCATTTTTTTCAGATTCTTTTCCCATTTAAGATATTATAGAATATTGAGTACAGTTCTCTGTGCTATACAGTAGGTCTTTGTTGATTAATATACAGTAGTGTGTATATGGAGAAGGCAATGGCACCCCACTCCAGTACTCTTGCCTGGAAAATCCCATGGGTGGAGGAGCCTGGTGGGCTGCAGTCCATGGGGTCGCTAAGAGTCAGACACGACTGAGCGACTTCACTTTCACTTTTCACTTTCATGCATTGGAGAAGGAAATGGCAACCCACTCCAATGTTCTTGCCTGGAGAATCCCAGGGACGGGGAGCCTGGTGGGCTGCCATCTATGGGGTCACACAGAGTCAGAAACGACTGAAGCAACTCAGCAGCAGCAGCAGTGTGTATATGCTAATCGCAAACACCTAATTTATCCCTGCCCCCAGTTGTCCCCATTTGGTAACCATAAGCTTGTTTCCAGAGTCTGTGAGTCTATTTGCATTTTTTAGATAAGTTCATTTGCAACACATTTTTAGATTCCACATGTAAGTGATATCATATGACATCTTTGATATCATATGAAATGTCTTTCTCAGTCTGACTTACACTTAGTATGATCATCTGTGGGTCCACCCATGTTGCTATAAACGAGTTGCTTCTTTTTTATGGCTGAGTAATATTCCATTGTATATATGTACCACATCTTTTTTATCCATTCCTCCATCGATGGACGTTTAGGATGCTTCCCTGTCTTGACTGTAGATAGCGCTGCAGTAAACATTGGGGTGCATGTATCTTTTGAACTGTGGTTTTCTCTGGATACATGCCCAGGAGTGGGCATATGCTGGATCATATATGTCACCATTAATAGTATTATGTTATGGTTTCTCAGGAACACCAAGGACTAGCACTCATAGGTAGAGTTGTCAGCAACTTCATAATGCCTTTGGTCTTGAAGTGAGTCTTCAGCCTTGGACAGACAAAGCTGATGAACAGTGCCAAGGAATTGCTCCTTTAACTGTAGGCTGGTTACAAAGTGAGACTAGGAAGAGATGATGATGATTCAGGAGAAGTGGTGTTGCAAGTCTAAGAGTGGATAAATTCTGGAAGCCAAAGCTTCAAGGAGAGAAAAAAAACTGGGGGAGAAACCCTTCTCATCCCAGGATTCCACTGACCCTAGCCCCTGGAATGTTGCTTCCTCCCTGCGGGTTACAGAGACATTCTCTCTCCCAAACTCTGGCCTGAGATGGAAACCTTTTCCTCACATTCCACTCCATCCCATTTTTTCATGCTATGAAAACTGTTTAATCCTCTCTTACATAGCACTCTTTTCTGCCTTGCCTTTATCTGCCACAGTAACGTGTCAAGATAAATCTTAACACAATCTCTTTTCTTTTTTGTGTGTGATTTTATATCCTTGACATTAGGGTGAAGATATTTTTCTTTTAAAACAACTCCTGGCAATTCTCTGCCCTTTTGTTCTGCTTGGATCTGAGCACCCTGTCATTTCTTTGCGGTCCTCGGTTTTATTTTTGCTCTGGCAGCCCTGGAAATCATGGCGTCTCGCTCAGTCATGTCAGCTATGAAACTCTCATGAGCCACTTTATCCTTCTTCCACAAACTGCAGAAGAAACTCGAATTCCTCTGATGTTGCTGCGTTTGGGCAGATCTTTGCCGCAGTGGAGGTTACTGAATGGATTCCAGTGATGTTCCCTCTCCATGTTTTCACCAAGGCTTTTCTTGAATTTTACTTCACCTGGACAGGATCTCTTGGCTTTGTGCATTCCAGTTTAACATTCCTCAGTAACTGCTCAGTTGTTTCTAAAGCAACAGCCAGCTCAGCCCTCCTCAGTAGACCTTTTGGGTTCGGCATCCTGGGCTCCTCGATTCCCCTTGGCCTGGCTCTTCTTCCTTCCCGTGAGCCCTTAGTATGGAGCCCTGGAGCAGTTGAAGGAGCATTATAATTATTATTATTATTATAGAAGGAGAAGACCTTTCATGCTCAGTAGTAAACATGTGACTTTGGGCAAGTTATAGCACTTCCCTTGGCATTTGTTTTTTCCTTCTAAACATGCGGCCTAGATCAGATTATCTTTAAGGTGACTTCCCTGCTGGGGAGACATGTTGTGAAATGTTGGGGTCTCTCGAAAACCATAGAATACACTGCTCAGTGGAAAGTTAGTTGAATCAGTTGGCAGTAGTCCATGATGATAACAATTACAGTTACCTCAATTTCTGATCCAGTAGGTTAATGATTTTCTACAACACTCTGGTTAATACCACCTTAAGATACACTGAGTGATTTAACCAGTTTTGTTTACTACCATCTCCAACCAGTTCATATTGTTTGGCCCATCCCTGACTAATGAAAAAAAGCTTCATTTAAAAAATAAAAGAAGCCATCATTCGTTTACCTATTCCCTAATTTGTTCACCAAAGGACCATGCTAGACATTTTGCATAGCCTCAAAGAATGTATGCTACTGCTGCTGATGCTAAGTCGCTTCAGTCGTGTCCGACTCTGTGTGACCCCATAGACGGCAGCCCACCAGGCTCCCCCGTCCCTGGGATTCTCCAGGCAAGAACACTGGAGTGGGTTGCCATTTCCTTCTCCAATGCATGAAAGTGAAAAGTGAAAGTGAAGTTGCTCAGTTGTGTCCAACTTAGCGACCCCATGGACTGAAGCCTACCAGGCTCCTCCATCCATGGGATTTTCCAGGCAAGAGTACTAGAGTGGGCAAAGAATGTATACTCAAGCTAATTTCATTGGTTAAACTCTGTCTAGAAACAGGGTTAAAAAAATAACAGTTCTTGTGTTATTTTAAGAAACAGAAATTTTGAAAACTCATGAAAGATTAATTCAACTTGGAATGATTCTGTCAAGCTGGCCCTGGTTTCCCTTGTAATTCTGTGCATGCTCAATCACTCAGTTGTGTCCAACTCTTTGCAACCCCATGGACTATAGCCTACCACACTCCATGGAATTTTCCAGGCAAGAATACTGGTGTGGGTTGCCATGCCCTCCTTCAGGGGATCTTCCTGACCCAGGGATCAAACTCAAGTCTCTTGAGTTTCCTGCATTGGTGGGTGGGTTCTTTACCACTGCACCACCTGGGAAGCCCTCCCTTGTAATTTGGTGAAGTGAAAGTCGCTCAGTCGTGCCTGCCTCTTTGCGATCCAATGGACTACAGTCCATGGAATTCTCCAGGCCAGAATACTGGAGAGGGTAGCCTATCCCTTCTCTAGAGGGTCTTTCCAACCCAGGAATTGAACCAAAGTCTCCTGCATTGCAGGCGGATTCTTTACCAACTGAGCTATGAGGGAAGCCCTTATAATTGGTGTCATCCAATTCATTGGGATCAATATTAGGGTTTGCTGGGAGACACTGTCTTCACTAGCATCTCAATATGCTTTGAGAATGTTACTTTTTATTATTGATATGATGAGTTGGCTATGAATAGATTTGTAATTCTGACACTAAGGAATAGAAAATATTTACATTTCAGGTAGATTTTTCTTAGCCCTCTTCATAAACAAAAAGGGGAATTCAATAGGAAATATATGTGAAAATGTGCATTGATGGTAAAGTATCATCATTATTTCCATCTAAGTTGCCAAAATTTGGTAATGGGGGAGTAAAAGTGTCAGATATGCCTGAAGAGTGTAAGATAATCAATTATACAATTGATGGGACTGCCCCATGCATGCATCCCCTGGTTCAAAAAAGATAGACTTCTCCCCTTGCATAAAGGAGAACTTTTGTCTTTGAAGGAAATGATCCAAATGAGAAAGAAATGAAATAAGATAGAAAGACATCAGGTGAAAATACTCCTTGCCTAAGTAGAGAGTAAGAAAATAACCATATGATAATTATCATCTACTTGCAAAAATAAAGCAAGATTAAACCCCCACATGTGTCTCTTTCCACCACCACCTCCCCGTCTCCTGTGCATATCTTGCCATAATCCCAGGCTAGGATTTCTCCACTCCCGCTGCACACTGACAGCTAATTTTGTTGACTTCCACTTCTGAGTCTGCATCCCCATCTTTCCTCAACAGCTGGAATGTTCTCCTTGTTTCTAGTCATGTTTCCACAATGCACCCTTTCCTACAAAACCTCTGCAGGAGACCCCTCCAAACCATTGCTTTCTTTGGACTTTGAAGCATCGTTCACAGATCCTTGGCTTCTCTTGCCCCTAGCCTTTAAGTTCTTGGAGAGAGAGAATCATCACATCTCTTCATCTTTTCTTACCACACTTAGTGCTGCCTGTTGAGTTGTTTGAGCAGTTAGTGGGCAATGTTTTGGACGGAGAAACAATCTTTGAGTAGAGCAGTTAAGTGTCAGCAAGATACAATCCCAGGCTATGTAATGCTTTGCAATGCCTGCCTGTCAAAAGGAAAAGACATTTTGGGGTGACATCTGATCCCCTCATCTCCTAGAAAACATAAAGGAGTCTAAATGTCAGCCAGGTTTTATGTTACTGACAGGCAAGCTTTCTACTTCAGTGATTTCAGAAATCGTGTGGATTGTTTTTTGTCTAAGAAAGAATTCATTTTCAAAATGCTGATGGCCTCAGCTCTGGCTGGTGGCCAGCTTCAGGAAGTGTGGTTCACAAGTCATCAAGGACTGTGCATACTCCACATTCCTTGGGTAATGCAATTCTGGACCCAAATCGATTCCAGAAGTCTGATCTTCCAAAAGGGGCCAAGGCTCTGAGCTTGGTGAACAGTCTCTCTCCAGGAGCCCCCATGCCCACCACCCCAATCAGGCTGGAGGGGTTAAATCAGCCAATCAAGGGGCTAAGCGAGCAGTTTGGTGAGACCAAAGTTGCAGGGATCTGAACAAGCTGATGAGCTTGGCAGCTCGTGTTTGAAGAATTTGTTTCATGTTTTGGATAAAGTCTGGGAATTTATCCTTCAAAATTCCTCAGATTTAGTAACATGTCAATGCACTGTGTTAATGCAAGGAGTTTTTCTTTTTCTTTTCTTCCCTTTTTTTTTTTTTCTTTTTAAGGTTAAAAGCCGCCTTCCTTTTTAAGTATGAGTAATCCATCCAAATCCTGCCTAAGGGAACAAAAGGGGTGCCGGTAATTTTCTCTTTCACAAAATGCAGAGACTTCCTCTCTGTCTTCTCCAAGTACTATTCTATGAACTGAAGGGAAATTACACTTCTCAGCATTGAAAAAGAGATTATGCAAAATGAGAAGGTAAAGCCAATCACCATAATACAAATACCAGCTTAATTCTTGCATAGAGGAGCGCCTGTGCCTTTTCTTTCCAGATGTGGGTGTACATAGACGTCTACCTTTTTTTTTTTTTTTTTGAAGTTCTATTATCTGGTTATTTTTTAGAGCTCACACTAAATAGAAACCTCAGTAGGACACCATGAGGTCCAGCTCTGTACTTGAGATATTAGAAAACTCTATTCCTTGTCTTAAATAGGGAGCATCTCTCCTGAATCTCCTCACTGGGGACATCAAAACTCAAAGGTTTCTATTTTAGGTAGAAATTAACCAAACAGAAAATGATGAGAGACAGAGGCTGAGCAGACCATGCCAAAGAAAAGAATTTGTTGGCCAAAAAATTTGTTCATTTTGCTACGGAAAACCTCGAATGAACTTTTTGGCCAACCCAATAATAGTTGGATAACATTGGATTTGGAGAATTATAAGCAGCTCAGAATGATTTGATATCTAATGGTTACCACTCGCAAAATACCATGTGCCAAGCACTGGGCAAAGGGCATTGTATATATTATCTCCTTTTAGCTTACAGACTCTGTGAAGATAGTTATCTCTGGTTATAAATATGGACACTGAAATTGAGAGTGGGTAAAACCATTTGCTCAAAGCCCAGACATTTAGTAAGGGATAGACATGGCATTCAAACCCAGGTATATCTGGTTTCAACACTACAGGGGGTGAGGATTCTACCTGTGGAATTCTGCAGAAGTCAGATGCCAGACAAGGGAATGTGGAATTTATCCTGTAGGCAGTATGTGATGGGAAGAGAATAAAGTTATTTGGGAGGAAAGATTACTTTTTGGTCATGTGTAGGAGAAATTGAAGGGCAGTGAGGTGAGTTCATATTTTAATTTAGTACTCACATCATTCTGCTTTATATTAAAGTCAGCCGTTTTTGCAATTACTTTCCTGGTGGATAGGGGCTATATTTAATTCTTTATCCCTCTCAGAGCATATGGTAGTGAATGAATGAATAAATGAATGCAGTTGTAACTTAAAGTTTCTGTATATGGCAAGGAGACCAAATGAAGTCACCTGACTCCATTTGCTAATCCCTATAATATAAGTGAACAATTGGCATTAACTTTGAGAAGACATGAAGTATGAATATGCAGCTAATAATAGGAGAAAGATTCTTAACATGAAAAAAAACCTCGGTCTTTAGGAGATTCAGATTTGAACACCAGCTCTTGTTATGTGTGCTTAGGCAAATCTCTCCACCTTTCTGAGCTTTTCTCATCTCTGTAATGAGAGTAATCTTTGAAGAAAACACCAGTGATTCAGACAAAGCATAACATGAAATTCTGGATACTAGTCATGTTTGATTTATTGATCTAGACAGTGGTTATATGAGTGTGTTCATTCTTTATATGTCCTGGAAACCATTGTTAGACATATGATTTGTAAATATTTTCTTCTTATTTATGATTTGTTTTTTCATACTCTTATGAGGTCTTCCAAAGAGCAAATATTTTAAATTTTGATGAAGTCCAATTTATTGACTTTTCTTTTGTGGGTCATGGCTTTGGTATTATGTCTAAGAAGTCTTTGCCTAATTCTTCATCATAAAGATTTTCTTCAGTGTTTCTCTCTAAAAGCGTTAGTTTTAGGTGTTGCACATAGATAAATGATCCATTTTGAGTAATTTCTGCATAAAGTGTGAATGTTTTGTTTTGCCTATGAATGTTTAATTATTCCAACATTTACTGAAAATGTATCCTTCCTTTATTGAAATGCTTTTGCATTTTGTTAAAAATTAGTCGGCCATATAAGTGTGGGTCTAATTTGGATTCTTTACTTTGCTCCATTAATCTATGTGACTGCCCTTTTGCCAATACCACACTGTTTTGATTATTTAATCTACATATTAAGTCAAAATCAGATCATATTATGCCTCTGTATTCACTCTTAAATATTGCTTTTGTTGTTGTAGTTTCTTTATCTTTTATATACATTTTAGCATCAGCTTATTTACATCTTCTGGATTTTTGATAAAAATTGTGTTAAGTCCATAGATAAATTTAAGGAGAATTGATACGTTTATTATGTTGAGTCTTCTCATCGCTGAATATAGTGAAACTTTTCATCTATTTAAATATTTATTGACTTCTTTCATTTAGCATTTTCTAGGTTTTAACTTAGAGATTCTACATATATTTTACTAGATTTATAACTTCATATTTCATTTGGTGGTGACTATAATTGATGTTTTAAATTTTATTTTCCAATTTTTCATTGCCAAGATCAGATTCTTTACCAGCTGAGCCACCAGGGAAGCCCATGTTAATATCTAAATATATTGAATTTGTGTGTTGACCTTGGCCCTGTGACCTTATGAAACTCTTTAGTTCCATGAGTTGGTTTTTGTTTTCTTTTTTGGTAGATTATTGGAGTTTTCTATGTAGGAAATCATGTCATCTGAAAATAGAGAAAAATATTATTTCTTCCTTCCTTTCATTTCCTTTTCCTGCTTGACTGTATTGGCTAAAACTTTTAGTACTATGTTAAATAGAAGTGATGAGAACAGACTTTATAGTTGATCATAATTAGTGAAAGCATTCTTTCACCATTAAGTATGATATTAATTTCAGGTTAACATCAAGTCTTTATCAGATTGAGAAAGTTTTATTCTATTCCTACTTTTGTGAGAGTTTTATTGTGAATGGTATTAAAATTTTTCAAATGCTTTTTTCTGAATCAACTGATATGATCATATTATTTTTCTCCTTTATAGAGTATTAAATGCTGGATTATATTGGCTAATTATTCAATACTGTATCAATCTTGGATTTCTGGACTATACCACTCTTGGTCATGGTGTGAAAGTCACAAAGTCGTTTCCAGCTCTTTGTGACCCCATGGACTGTAGTCCATGGAATTTTCCAGGCCAGAATACTGGAGTGGGTAGTCTTTCCCTTCTCCAGGGGATCTTCCAAACCCAACGATCAAACCCAGGTCTCCCACATTGCAGGGAGATTCTTTTTTTTTTTTTTTTTTTGCCTTTAACCTTTTAGAATTAATTTATCTTTAATTAATAATTGCTTTATAGAATTTTGTTGTTTTCTGTCAAACCTCAACATGAATCAGCCATAGGTATACATATATCCCCTCCCTTTTGAACCTCCCTCCCATCTCTCTCCCTATCCCACCCCTCTAGGTTGATACAGAGCCCCTGTCTGAGTTTCCTGAGCCATACTGCAAATTCCTGTTGGCTTATCTATTTTACATATGGTGATGTAAGTTTCCATGTTACTCTTTCCATCAATCTCACCCTCTCCTTCCCTCTCCCCATGTCCATAAGTCTATTCTCTATGTCTGTTTCTCCATTGCTGCACTGTAAATAAATTCTTCAGTACCATTTTTCTAGATTCTATATATATGAGTTAGAATACGATATTTACCTTTCTCTTTCTGACTCACTTCACTCTGTATAACATGTTCTAGGTTCATCCACCTCATCAGAACTGACTCAAATGCATTCCTTTTTATGCTTGATTACACAGTATCCCATTGCGTATATGTACCACAGCTTCTTTATCCATTCATCTGTTGATAGACATCTAGGTTGCTTCCATGTTCTAGCTATTGTAAATAGTGCTACAATGAACAATGGAATACATGTGTCTTTTCCAATTTTGGTTTGCTCAGGGTATATGCCTACGAGTGGGATTGCTGGGTCATATGGTGGTTTTATTCCTAGATTTTAAGGAATCTCCATATTGTCTTCCATAGTGGCTGTATCAGTTTACATTCCCACCAACAGTGCAAGAGTGTTCTCTTTTCTCCACAACATCTCCAGCATTTATAGTTTATAGATTTTTTGATGATTGCCATTCTGACTGGTGTGAGGTGATATCTAGTTGTAGTTTTGATTTGCATTTCTCTAATAATGAGCTATGCCAAACCTTTGACTGTGGATCAATAAACTGTGGAAAATTCTGAAAGACATGGGAATACCAGACCACCTGACCTGCCTCTTGAGAAACCTATATGCAGGTCAGGAAGCAACAGTTAGAACTGGACATGGAACAACAGACTGGTTCCAAATAGGAAAAGGAGTATGTCAAGGCTGTATATTGTCACCCTTCTTATTTAATTTATAAGCAGAGTACATCATGAGAAATGCTAGGCTGGAAGAAGCACAAGCTGGAATCACGATTGCCAGGAGAAATATCAATAACCTCAGATATGCAGATGACACCACCCTTATGGCAGAAAGTGAAGAGGAACTAAAAAGCCTCTTGAGGAAAGTAAAAGAGGAGAGTGAAAAAGTTGGCTTAAAGCTCAGCATTCAGAAAACGAAGATCATGGCATCTGGTCCCATCACTTCATGGGAAATAGATGGGAAACAGTGGAAACAGTGTCAGACTTTATTTTTGGGGGCTCCAAAATCACTGCAGATGGTGATTGCTGCCATGAAATTAAAAGACACTTACTCCTTGGAAGAAAAGTTATGACCAACCTAGATAGCATATTCAAAAGAAGAGACATTACTTTGCCAACAAATGTCCATCTAGTCAAGGCTATGGTTTGTCCAGTGGTCATGTATGGATGTGAGAGTTGGACTGTGAAGAAAGCTGAGTGCTGAAGAATTGATGCTTTTGAACTGTGGTGTTGGAGAAGACTGTTGAGAGTCCCTTGGACTGCAAGGAGATCCAACCAGTCCATTCTGAAGGAAATCAGCCCTGGGATTTCTTTGGAGGGAATGATGCTGAAGCTGAAATTCCAGTGCTTTGGCTACCTCATGCGAAGAGTTGAATCATTGGAAAAGACTCTGATGCTGGGAGGGATTGGGGGCAGGAGGAGAAGGGGACGACAGAGGATGAGATGGCTGGATGGCATCACCGACTCAATGGACATGAGTCTGAATGAACTCCTGGAGTTGGTGATGGACAGGGAGTCCTGGCATGCTGTGATTCATGGGGTTGCAAAGAGTCAGACACGACTGAGCGACTGAACTGAACTGAATAATGAGCGATGTTGAGCATCTTTTCATGAATTTGTTATCCATCTATATGTCTTCTTTGGATAAATGTCTGTTTAGGTCTTTTTCCCACTTTGGGGTTGGGTTGTATGAGCTGCTTGTATAGTTTGGAAATTAATCCTTTGTCAGTTGTTTCCCTTGCTATTATTTTTTCCCATTCTGAGGGTTGTCTTTTCACCTTGCTTATAGTTTCCTTTGCTGTGCAAAAGCTTTTAAGTTTAATCAGATCCCACTTGTTTACTTTTGTTTTTATTTCCATTACTCTAGGAGGTGAGTCATAGAGGATCTTGCTTTGCTTTATCTCATTGAGTGTTCTGCCTATGTTTTCCTCTAAGAGTTTTATAGTTTCTGGTCTTATATTTAGGTCTTTAAACCATTTTAAGCTTATCTTTGTGTATGGTGTTAGAAAGTGTGATAATTTCATTCTTTTACATGTAGCTGTCAACTCTTCCCAGCACCATTTATTGAAGAGGCTGTCTTTGCCCCATTGTATATTCTTGCCTCCTTTGTCAAAAATAAGGTACCCATTGGTGCATGGGTTTATTTCTGGGCTTTCTATCTTGTTCTATTGGTCTATATTTCTGTTTTTGTGCCAGTATCATAATGTTTTGATGACTGTAGCTTTGTAGTATAATCTGAAGTCAGGAAGGTTGATTCCTCCAGCTCCATTCTTCTTTCTCAAGACTGCTTTGGCTATTTGAGGTCTTTTGTGTTTCCATATGAATTGTGAAAATTTTTTCTCTAGTTCTGTGGAAAATGCTATTGGAAATTTGATAGGGATCACATTGAATCCGTAGATTGCATTTGGTAATATAGTCATTTTCACAGTATTGATTCTTCCTACCCAGGAACATGGAGCATCTATCTGTTTATGTCATCTTTGATTTCTTTTATTAGTGTTTTATAATTTTGTCTCTTTAGGTAAGTTTATTCCTAGATAATTAATTCTTTTTGTTGCAGTGGTGAATGGGATTGACTCCTTAATTTTTCTTTTTGATTTTTCATTGTTAGTATATATAAATGCAAGAGATTTCTGTGTATTGATTTTGTATCCTGTAATTTTGCTAAATTCACTGATTAGCTCTAGTAATTTTTGATACTATCTTTAGGGTTTTCTATGTACAGTATCATGTCATCTGCAAACAGTGAGAACTTTACTTCTTCTTTTCTGATCTGGCTTCCTTTTATTTCTTTTTCATCTCTGATTGCTGTAGCTAGGACTTCCAGAACTATGTTGAATAATAGTGGTGAAAGTGGGCACCCTTGTCTTGTTCCTGATCTTAGGGGGAATGTTTTCAGTTTTTCACCATTGAGAATAATGTTTGCTGTAGGCTTATCATATAATGCCTTTAGTATGTTGAGGTAGGTTCTTTTTATGCACACTTTTTGAAGAGTTTTAATCATACATGGGTGCTGAATTTTGTGAAAGGCTTTTTCTGCATCTATTGAGATTATCATATGGTTTTTATCTTTCAGTTTGTTAATATGGTGTATCACATTGATTGATTTGTATATATTGAAGAATCCTTGCCTTCCTGGAATAAACCCAACTTGATCATGGTGTATGAGCTTTTTGACGTGTTGCTGAAATCTGTTTGCTAAAATGTGTTGAGGATTTTTGCATCTATGTTCGTCAGTGATGTTGGCCTGTAGTTTTCTTCTTTTGTGTTGTCTTTGTCTGGCTTTGGTATCAAGGTGACGGTAGCCTCGTAGAGTGAGTTAGGAAGTGTTCCTTCCTCTGCGATTTTTTGTAAGAGTTTTAGAAGGATAGGAATTAGCTCTTCTCTAAATGTTTGATAGAATTCTCCTGTGAAGCCATCTGGTCCTGGACTTTTGTTTTGGGGAGATTTTTGATCACAGCTTCAGTTTTAGTGCCTGTAATTGGGTTGTTCATAATTTCCATTTCTTCCTGGTTCAGTCTTGGAAGATGGAACTTTTCTAAGAATCTGTCCATTTCTTCCAGGTTATCCATTTTATTGCCATGTAGTTATTCATAATAGTCTCTTATAATCCTTTGTATTTCTGCATTGTCTGTTGTAACTTCTCCTTTTTCATTTTTAATTTTGTTGATTTGATTCTTCTCTCTTTTTTTTCTTGATGAGTCTGGCCAAAGGTTTGTCAATTTTTTTTATCTTCTCAAAGAAACAGCTTTTAGTTTTATTGATCTTTACTATTGTTTCTTTCATTTCTTTTTCATTTATTTCTGCTCAGATCTTTATGATTTCTTTCCTTCTACTAATTTTGGGGTTTTTTTGTTCTTCTTTTGCCAGTTGTTTTAGGTATAAAGTTAGGTTGTTTATTTGATGTTTTTCTTGTTTCTTGAGGTAGGATTGTATATTTACCAATTAAGAATAAAACTAACTAAAGTACAAATTGGAAAACAAAACTAAAGCAAGGTACCAAGTGGGGAATAAAGCAATGAAAACAAAACTAACAAATATGTTGAGAGGAAAGAAAAGAAAGACAGACTAGATATGCAAAGTTAAATAGAGGTAGATGAAGACTTATATACATTAAAGATTAACTGCAAGTGGAAGAGAAGAGTAGGAAAGGCAGGAATAAATGTAGAAAAAATATAATACATTAAAAAAATTAAAATTATTTAAAAAGAGGAAAAATGGAAGAAGAAAGAAAAAAGAGGGGAAGAACTCTGCAGAACTGCAAAAGCCCAATGTAGAGGCAGAGATTTATAACAACAATAAAAAGTGTGATTATATACACACACACATATATATACATCCATAAGCAAAATCAAAACAGTCCAACAAAAATAAAGTACAATCGACTGACCCAGCAAACAAAGGAAACCAAAACTTATATCTACTAGAACAAAACTAACTAAAGCACAAAATGGAAAACAAAATGAAAGCAAGGTGCCAATTGGGGAATAAAGCAGTGAATATAAAACTAACAAATATGTTGAGAGGAAAGGAAAGAAGGAAAGGAAAGAATAGATATGCAAAGTTAAATAGAGGTAGATAAAGAAGATTTATATACATTAAAGATTATCTGCAAGGGGAAAAGAACAGTAGGAAAGGCAAACAAAGGAATAAAATAAATGAAAATAATAAGTTAAAAAATTAAAATTGAAAAAAGAGAAAAGAAAAAAAGGGGGGAGGGAAACTCCACAGAATTGCAAAAGCCCAACGTAGAGGCAGAGGTTTATAACAACAATGAAAAAATGTGAGTGAGGGAAAAAAAATGCTCAAAAGCTTAACTAGATTTCATAGTGCTAATAAAAATGACAACTACAATGGGGGTGGGGCAGGGAAGGAAAAAAAGAAAAAAATACAAAAGAATCTACAGGACAAGTCAAACCATAACAATGGATTCATGTCAATGTATGGCAAAACCAATACAGAATTGTAAAGTAAAATAAAAAATAAATAAATTAGAATAAAAAAATAAAAAATAAAAATATAAACATCAAAAAAAAAAAAATAAATGTTTTTCTTGAGTCACTGCTGTCAGAGTCCTTTCCCTCACTTGGAGTCACAGTCCCCCTCACCTCCCTGGGATGCCCTCTAACGCTGTACTGATCTCTGGACCTGCTGTGGGGGCAGCTCAGATTCTAATCTGGTCCTACTCCTGTGTATTCTTGTCTCCAATGTCCACAGCTATCAAAGCTAGTACGTTTTCTTTTGTGGGAGTTCTCAATGACCTTTTATATTCTGCTTAGTTGATTGTGTGGATTTAATCTGTAGCTTGTACAGCTGGTGGGAGGGTTTTGGGTCTTCTTCCTTAGCCACACTGTCCCTGGGTTTCAATTGTGGTTTTATTTCCACCTCTGCACGTGGGTCATCCACTGGGGTTTGCTCCCGAGGCTGCCCTGGAGGACTTGGGTTTGCCCCTGTGAGGTCCAGGGGTGGAGGTGGTGCAGCTGCTTGGGTCGCAGCTGTTCTGGCTGCACCAGGTACTCAGGGGAGTTGGCGGTTAGGGCAGCAGGAAATATAGTACTCTAGAAGGGTATGGCAACCGGTATTGGCCAATACGCTGCCTGGAGAACAGCCCTCCCTGACAGAAAAGCCTGGCAGGCCACAGTCTACAGGGTCGCAAAGGGTCAGACACCACTACACTACTGAGAGAGTCACTTCCTGGGCAGGTTGATAAGAAGTCTGGGGTCCTCGAGGAGAGAGGGGTCTGGGGCTCTTGAAGAGGAGATCAGGGTCTGGAATTCTCAAGGAGGAAAGGGCAAACTTTTTTTTTCTTTTTTCTCTACATTCCTTAGTCTTAGTCACATAAAACATTTTTTCTTTAAGCCTGGAACTGATGATTATACAACAAACAACTCAGTTTAAACTCTGCACTAGGGATTATATAACAACAATGTATCCTATTTGAGGATAGTTTCTCCTTGCTGAGAACCTTCTGGCTAATCTTGTTATCTTAAAATGTAAGTTATGGGAGTGGGTCTAGTAAGATCTTTACAATCTTGACAGGTTCTTTTGATTTATTTTATAATAACTAATTTTAAAAGTATATAACTTCCTTGTTAAAGACTAGCAGGGGGGCATTCTCCTACCCCTTTCTGATGTCTATGTCATAAGCTTTCCCTGTCGCTTTTTCGCTTTAATAAAACTCTGCCACACAAAAGCTCTGGAGTGATCAAGCCTGGTCCCTGGTCCAGAGTTAAATCTTCTTCTTTGGAGATCAGGAATCCAACACCATTCACCATAAGCTATCACCTTGGGGACTTGTCTGGGATCTTCAGGACAAGGTAAGAACACTCAGAGCTCTAGCCTTTCTTCTTTCTCAGTATGCATGTTTTCTACTTTACTAACTCTACAGTGTGTGACCCTATGCACATAGATGCAAGAGTTTTGCCTGTGCAGCTCTGCCCCAGTGAGAGTTGAGTGTGAAGGTGGTGCAGCTGCTTGGCTTGTGGGGACCCTGGTGGCACCAAGTGTGCAGGGACACAGACTGCCTCTGCTACAGGAGTTATGGCCCTATCAGAGTCTTTTTTCTAGCCTGTTGTAGCTGGTGATCAGAAGGCCTCTTTGGCCAGTCTTTCTCCATAGCTCCACCAGTTCAGATACTTAAAAGGCTCCCTTCCCTGGGGTCCTTCTCTGTTGTTCCATGTGTCAGGCACATAGAAGGGCCCCCCTGGCTGGGGTCCTACTCTGTAGTTTGGCATATCAGTCACTTAAAGGGGCACCCTGGGTGGGGTCCTGCTCTGTAGTTCAGTGTGTCAGGCGTTTGAAGGGCCAGCCTCTCTATTGTTCAGCTGCTGATGCTGGCATATGGGGAGAGAGGGGCTGTGGTGATGGCTCCACCCCTTAAGTGTGACTCAGCAGTATCACCTTGCTTCCATGGCTGCCCAGCTTTCCTCCACAGGCATTTCCCTCCACAATCTCTTTCCTCACCTCCTCTCCATCTGTCTCTCCGCAGTCAACAGCAGCCCTCGCCCTGGGATTGCTCCACAATCCCTAAACTCCAGCTCCCAGCCACTGCGCCTTCCAGGGGACCTGCATCCCTGTCCAGGGTATGTGTGGCTGTGGCAAGGACTGTCTGATTCTCATTCCATCTAGGCTGCCACAGCTAACTGTTTCACTCTCAGCCTTAAATGTTTTTCCTCTGACTCAGACAATTGCCCCTAATGTGGTGATTGGACCCCTGCTTCAGTCCCCCCACCCACCGAGGGCAGGTCTAGTCCTACTAACACCCCTACTTTCCCCCCCTAGTTCATCCTACCGACTTTTGTGTGGTTCTATATATTCTTTTCCTCTGGTCGGTTACTCCTGTCCCCTCTCAGCTGGTGTTCTGCATGCACTTCTGTGTCTGAAGGTGTATACCTGATGTATCCGTGGAGAGAGATGTACTCCACGTCCACCTACTCCTCTGCCATCTTGTTCTCCCTGCAGGTGGATTCTTTACCAGCTGAGCCACAAGGGAAGCCCCATAGTATAGTACTATACTATATTATTATTATATGTTTCTGGATTTGCCAATATATTTTGCCAATATATTTTTTGCATCTTTGTTTAGAGGGATATTATCTGTAATTTTCCTTTTTATAAATTATGAATTCAATTTCTTTAATGTTATAGGACTGTGCAGGTTGTCTATTTTGTTTTAGGTGAGTTTGGTATAGTGTATGATTTTTGACTTATCAGATAAGTTTATCTAAACTGTCAAATTTGTGTGTGTGGAGATATTTTAATATTCTATTAACCTTTCAATGTCTGTGAGAACTATAGTGATAGTCCCTCTATTATTCCAAATATTGGTAATGTATGTTTTTTTTGTCAGGTTTACAGTTTAACTAATTTTTAAAAAAGAATTCAATTTTAGGTTTGATTGATTTTTCTCTATTGGTTTAAATTTTATTGACTTCTTCACTTTATTATCCCCTCCTTTCCTTTTGCTTTGGGCTTTTTTTTTTTTTTTACTTTTTTGAGGTGGATTTTCAGAATATTATTTGATACATTTTTATTTTGCAATATAATCCTTTGGTGCTATAAATTTTCATTAAGGACTGCTTTAGCTGCTTCCCATGTATTTTAATATGTCATGTTTTCATTAGAATTCAGTTCAATATATTTTAAAATTTGTTTTGAGATTTCCTGTTTGAGCCTTGATTTATTTAGAAATATGTTATTTAATTTCCAAGTGTCTGGACTTTTCTATTATATTTCTTGCATTGATTTTTGGTTTGATTCTATGACAGTAATATAGTTTGTATTATTTCAGGTCTTTAAAATTTATTAATGTTCATTTTATGACTCAGGGTATGGTGGATCAGACATTAAAGAGTCTGCCTGCAGTGCAGGAGACTTGGGTTCAATTCCTGGGTTGGGAAGATCCCCTGGAGAAGGAAATGGCAACCCACTCCAATATTCTTGCCTGGAGAATTCCGTGAATGGAGGAGCCTGGCAGGCTACAGTTTATGGGGTGGCAAAGAGTCAGATGCGACTGAGAAAATTTTACTTCTCTTCAAGTACATGATCTGTGGTAATAACTACAGGCCAATATCACTGATGAACATGGATGCAAAAATCCTCAACAAAATTCTAGCAAACAGAATCCAACAACATATTAAAAAGATCATATATCATGACCAAGTGGGCTTTATCCCAGGGATGCAAGGATTCTTCAATATTCACAAATCAATCAATGTGATACACCACATTAACAAATTGAAAGATAAAAACCATATGATTATCTCAATCAATGCAGAGGAAGCCTTTGAGAAAATTCAACATCCATTTATGATTAAAAAAAAAAAAAAAACCTCCAGAAAGCAGGCATAGAAGGAATATACCTCAACATAATAAAAGCCATATATGATAACCCCACAGCAAATATTATCCTCAATGGTGAAAAATTGAAAGCATTTCCCCTAAAGTCAGGAACAAGACAAGGGTGCCCACTCTCACCACTATTATTCAACATAGTTTTGGAAGTTTTAGACACAGCAATCAGAGAAGAAAAAGAAATAAAAGGAATCCAGATTGGAAAAGAAGAAATAAAACTCTCACCATTTGCAGATGACATGATCCTCTACATAGAAAACCCTAAAGACACCACCAGAAAATTACTAAAGCTAATCAACAAATATAGTAAAGTTGCAGGATATAAAATTAACACACAGAAATCCCTTGCATGCCTATACACTAACAATGAGAAAACCAAAAGAGAAATTAAGGAAACAATTCCATTCACCACTGCAACGAAAAGAATAAAATACTTAGGAATATATCTACCTAAAGAAACAAAAGACCTATATATAGAAAACTATAAAACACCAATGAAAGAAATTAAAGATGACATGAATAGATGGAGAAATAGACCATGTTCATGGATTAGAAGAGTCAATATAGTGAAAATGAGTATACTATCCAAAGCAATCTATAGATTTAATGCAATCCCTATCAAGCTACCCATGGTATTTTTCAGAGGACTAGAACAAATAATTTCACAATTTGTATAGAAATACAGAAAACCTTGAATAGCCAAAGCAATCTTGAGAAAGAAGAATGGAACTGAAGGAGTTAACCTGCCTGACTTCAGACGATACTACAAAGCTACTGTCATCAAGAGAGTATGGTACTGGCACAAAGACAGAAATATAGATCAATGGACCAAAATAGAAAGCCCAGAGATAAATCCACGCACCTATGGACACCTTATCTTTAACGAAGGAGGCAAGAATATACAATGGAGAAAAGACAATCTCTTTAACAAGTAGTGCTGGTTAAGCTGGTCAACCACACACTTCCTAACACCATACACAAAAATAAACTCAAAATGGATTAAAGATCTAAATGTAAGGCCAGAAACTATATAAATCCTAGAGGAAAACATTGGCAAAACACTCTCTGACATAAATCACAGCAGGATCCTCTATGACCCACCTTCCAGAGTAATGGAAATAAAAGCAAAAATAAACAAATGGGACCTAATTAAACTTAAAAGACTTTGCACAATGAGGGAAACTATAAGCAAAGTGAAAAGACAGCCTTCAGAATGGGAGAAAATAATAGCAAATGAAGCAACTGACAAAGAATTAATCTCAAAAATATTCAAGCAGTGCATGCAGCTCAATTCCAGAAAAATAAACTACCCAATAAAAAAATGGGCCAAAGAACTAAACAGACATTTCTCCAAAGAAGACATACAGATGGCTAACAAACACATGAAAAGCTGCTCAACATCACTCATTATCAGAGAAATGTGAATCAAAACCACAATGAGGTACCATCTCACACTGGTCAGAATGGCTGTTATCAAAAAGTCTACAAACAATAAATGATGGAGAAGGTGCAGAGAAAAGGGAACCCTCATTCACTGTTGGTGGGAATGCAAACTAGTACAGCCACTATGGAGAACAGTGTGGAGATTTCTTTAAAAACTGGAAATAGAACTGCCATACAACCCAGCAATCCCACTGTTGGGCATACACACCAAGGAAACCAGAATTGAAAGAGACATGTGTACCCCAATGTTCATTGCAGCACTGTTTACAATAGCTAGGACATGGAAGCAACCTAGATGTCCATCGGCAGATGAATGGATAAGAAAGCTGTGGTACATATACTATGGAATATTACTCAGCTATTAAAAAGAATACATTTGAATCAGTTCTAATGAGGTGGATGAAACTGGAGCCAATTATACAGAGTGAAGTAAGTAAAAAAGAAAAACACTAATATAGTATATTAATGCATATATATGGAATTTATAAAGAGGGTAATGATGACCCTATATGTGAGACAGTGAAAGAGACAGATGTAAAGAATAGACTTCTGGACTCTGTGGGAGAAGGCGAGGGTGGGATAATTTGAGAGAATAGCATTGAAACATGTATATTACCATATGTGAAATAGATCGCCAGTCCAGGTTCGATTCATGAGACAGGGCGCTCAGGACCGGTGTACTGGGATAACCTTGAGGGATGGGATGGGGAGGTAGGTTCAGGATGGGAGACACATGTACAACCCATGGCTGATTCATGTGAATGTATGGCAAAAACCACTACAATATTGTAATTGGTCTCCAATTAAAATAAATAATTTACAAAAAATGAAAGTTAATTTTATGTGTCAACTTGACTGGATCATGGGATGACCAGATATTTGGTTTATATTATTTCCAGTTGTGTCTGTGAAAATGTTTATGGATGAAATTAGCATTTAGATTGATGGATTCAGTAAATTGATTTGCCCTCCATGGTGGTGGGCATCATTCAGTCTGTTAAGAGCCTGAACAGAAGATGTAGGTGGAAGGAGAAAGAATTCAATCTTTCGCACCTAATTGCTTGAGTTGAAGTGTTGACCCTTCGTATCCTTGCTGGTCCTGATTCTCAAGCTATCAGACTAAGACTGAATTAGGCCACCAGTTTTCCTGAGCCCTCAACTGACAGAAGGCAGATATGGGACTTCTCCAGTCTATATAATTGCATGATTGTGTGAGTCAATTTCTCACACCTGTAATGTATACATACAAACACACAGTTGATTCTTGAACAACACAGCAGTTAGGGGTGTCAACCCTATGCACATTTGAAAATCCATGTATAACTTTTTAGTCACCCCTCTGTATCTGTGATTCTGCAGTTGCTGATTCAACTAACCTGGGATTACATAGCACTGTAGTATTTACTATAAAAAAAAATCCGCATATAAAGAACCCATGCAGTTGAAACCCATGTTGTTCAAGTGTCAACTGTATTCTGTAATACTACACATAGAATGCATATTATATGTGTGTGTGTTTATATATATATGCGTGCATCCCCAGTTGCTGTCACGTCTGACTCTTCATGACCCATGGACTGTAGACTGCCAGGCAGCTCTGGCCATGGGATTTCCCAGGCAGGAATACTAGAGTGGGTTGCTGTTTTCTTCTGCAGGGGATATTTCTAACCCAGGAATCAAAGCCACGTCTCCTGCATTAGCAGGCAGATTCTTTGCCATTGAGCCAGCAGGGAAGCCCATGTATATATATATCAGTTCAGTTCAGTCGCTCAGTGGTGTCCGACTCTTTGCGACCCCATGAATCACAGCACGCCAGGCCTCCCTGTCCATCACCAACTCCCGGAGTTCACTCAGACTCATGTCCATCGAGTCCGTGATGCCATCCAGCCATCTCATCCTCTGTCGTCCCCTTCTCCTCCTGCCCCCAATCCCTCCCAGCATCAAAGTCTTTTCCAATGAGTCAACTCTTCGCATGAGGTGGCCAAAGTACTGGAGTTTCAGCTTTAGCATCATTCCTTCCAAAGAAATCCCAAGGTTGATCTCCTTCAGAATGGACTGGTTGGATCTCCTTGCAGTCCAAGGGACTCTCAAGAGTCTTCTCCAACACCACAGTTCAAAAGCATCAATTCTTTGGCGCTCAGCCTTCTTCACAGTCCAACTCTCACATCCATACATGACCACAGGAAAAACCATAGCCTTGACTAGACAGACCCTAGTTGGCAAAGTAATGTCTCTGCTTTTGAATATGCTATCTAGGTTGGTCATAACTTTTCTTCCAAGGAGTAAGCATCTTTTACTTTCATGGCTGCAGTCACCACCTACAGTGATTTTGGAGCCCAGAAAAATAAAGTCTGACACTGTTTCCACTGTTTCCCCATCTATTTCTCATGAAGTGATGGGACTGGATGCCATGATCTTCATTTTCTGAATGTTGAGCTTTAAGCCAACTTTTTCACTCTCCTCTTTCACTTTCCTCAAGAGGCTTTTTAGTTCCTCTTCACTTTCTACCATAAAGGTGGTGTCATCTGCATATCTGAGGTGATTGATATTTCTCCTGGCAATCTTGATTCCAGCTTGTGTTTCTTCCAGTCCAGCATTTCTCATGATGTAATCTGCATAGAAGTTAAATAAGCAGGGTGACAATGTACAGCCTTGATGTACTCCTTTTCCTATTTTGAACCAGTCTGTTGTTCCATGTCCAGTTCTAACTGTTGCTTCCTGACCTGCATACAGATTTCTCAAGGAGCAGGTCAGGTGGTCTGGCATTCCCATCTCTCTCAGAATTTTCCACAGTTTATTGTGATCCACACAGTCAAAGGCTTTGGCATAGTCAAAGGCTTTGGCATAGACAAAGCAGAAGTAGATGTTTTTCTGGAACTCTCCTGCTTTTTCCATGATCCAGTGGATGTTGGCAATTTGATCTCTGGTTCCTCTGCCTTTTCTAAAACCAGCTTGAACATCAGGGAGTTCACGGTTCACGTATTGCTGAAGCCTGGCTTGGAGAATTTTGAGCATTATTTTGCTAGCATGTGAGATGTTTTAAACTAATATACCTGTTTTTTTTTTTTAATGAAGTATGGTTGATTTGCAGTATTATATTAGTTCAGGTTATAACACAGTGATTCAAAACTTTATAGTGTATACTCCATTTAAAGTTATTATCAAATATGTCTATTTTTCCTATGCTGTGCAATATATTATTGCAGCTCATTTATTTTACACATAGTAGTTTGTAATTCTTAACCCCCTAATGTTGTTTTGTGCCTCCTCCCTTCCCTCTCCCTAGTGACAATCACTCATTTGTTCTCTATACTTGTGAGTCTGTTTTGTTATATTCATTCATTTTGTTTTTTAGATTTCACTTATAAGTAATAATACACAGTATTGTCTTTGTCTGGCTGACTTATTCCACTTAGCATAAGACCCTCCAGGTCCTTTCATGTTGTTGCAAATGGCAAAATTTCATTCTTTTTATATATATACCACATTTTCTTTATCTACTCATCTGTCAGTGGACACTTAAGTTGCTTCCATATCTTGGCTATTGGCTGCTAAGAACATTGGGTGAGTGTATCTTTTTAAATTAATACATCTGTATTCTTGAGTTCCATGAGCAGTTGAAAATAATGTATATTCTATTTATGTTGGGGGAGTGTCTGTAAACCTTAAACCTTTCTTCTCGTTAGGTGAAAGTATCCCATTTTTCTGCAGTCATGCTGACATGCTGCCTAGTGGTTCAGTTACTGAGAGAGAGGTTCTGAAGACTCCAGTGATATATTTAAAATTTTCTATTTCTCTGTTCTGTTTTTGCTTTAGGCATTTTGCAGCTCTCTTTTTTTTGATGCATATACATTTAAGATTGTATCTTCTTACTGAATTAACTTGCTTATCATTATGTAATGTTTTTGTCTCTGTTAATTTTCTGTGCTCCAAAGATTATTTTGTCTCATATTAATATAGTCTCTTCAGCTTTCTTTCATTTTTTGTGTTTTTCCCTGTTATTTATCATTAATCTACTGCTGTAATTATATTTGAAATGAGTTTCTTATAGATAGCATATGGTTGAATTTTGATACCTCCACTCCACCACATTTTTTGGTATCTTTAGAAGTTTCACTTTTAGTAGATTTTCTGACACAATGATTTAAACCTACCATTTAACTTTTTTATTCCTTCTGTTTTACATTCCTGTTTTTTTTTTTACATTCTCCTATCTTTATGTGGGATACCTGAACTTCTAAACACTTCTATTTTAATTTACCCATAGGTTTTGTTTTTTCACTATTGTTCTAGTGTATCTCTACAGTTATTTTAATGGTTGCTTCAGGAATAATAATACATATGTATAGCTTTTTTCCAGTCTGCTAGTATCAACATTCTGTTCATGGGGTTCTCAAAGCAAGAATACTGAAGTGGTTTGCCATTCCCTTCTCCAGTGGACCACATTCTATCAGACCTCTCCACCATGACCTGTCTGTCTTGGGTGGCCCCACACGGCATGGCTTAGTTTTATTGAGTTAGACAAGGCTGTGGTCCATGTGATCAGATTGCCTAGTTGTCTGTGATTGTGGTTTCAGTCTGTTTGCCGTCTGATGCCCTCTCTCAGTGCCTACCATCTTACTTGGGTTTCTCTTACCTTGGACGTGGGGTATCTCCACAGTTGCTCCAGCAAAGCACAGCCGCTGCTCCTTACCTTGGATATGGGGTAGCTCCTCTTGACCGCCGCCTCTGACCTTGGACGTGGAGTAGCTCCTCTTGGCCATGCTTCTGCTCCATTGCAGCCGCCTTGCTTCTGCCTTCAGTATTCTTGCCTTGGGAATCCCATGAACAATATGAAAAGGCAAAATGATAGGACACTGAAAGATGAGCTCCTCAGGTCAGTCGGTGCCCAATATGCTACTGGAGATCAGTGGAGAAATAACTCCAGAAAGAATGAAGGGATGCAGCCAAAACAAAAACAACACCCAGTTGTGGATGGGACTGGTGATAGAAGCAAGGTCTGATGCTGTAAAGAGCAATATTGCATAGGAACCTGGAATGTTAGGTCCATGAATCAAGGCAAATTGGAAGTGGTCAAACAGGAGATGGCAAGAGTGAACGTTGACATTCTAGAAATCAGCGAACTAAGATGGACTGAAATGGGTGGATTTAACTCATGACAATGGCATCCCACTCCAGTACTCTTGTCTGGAAAATCCCGTGGAGGGAGGAGACTGGTGGGCTGCAGTCCATGGGGTCACTAATAGTCAGACATGACTGAGTGACTTCACTTTCACTTTTCACTTTCATGCATTGGAGAAGGAAATGGCAACCCACTCCAGTGTTCTTGCCTGGAGAATCCCAGGGGTGGGGGAGCCTGGTGCACTGCCATCTATGGGGTCACACAGAATCAGACACTACTGAAGCAACTTAGCAGCAGCAGCAGACCATTATATCTACTACTGTGGGCAGGAATCCCTAGAAGAAATAGAGTAGCCATCATAGTCAACAAAGAGTCTGAAACGCAGTACTTGGATGTGGTCTCAAAAACGACAGAATGATCTCTGTTCGTTTCCAAGGCAAACCATTCAATATCACAGTTATCCAAGTCTATGCCCTGACCAGTAATGCTGAAGAAGCTGAAGTTGAATGCTTCTATGAAGACCTACCAGATCTTCTAGAACTAACACTCAAAAGAGATGTCCTTTCATTATAGGGGACTGGAATGCAAAAGTAGGAAGTCAAGAAACACCTGGAGTAACAGGCAAATTTGGCCTTGGATCCAGAATGAAGCAGGGCAGAGGCTAATAGAGTTGTGCCAAGAGAACACACTGGTCATAGCAAACACCCTCTTCCAACAACACAAGAGAAGACTCTACATATGGACATCACCAGATGGTCAACACTGAAATCAGATTGATTATATTCTTTGCAGTCAAAGATGGAAAAGCTCTATACAGTCAGCAAAAACAAGACTGGGAGCTGATTGTGGCTCAGATCATGAACTCCTTATTGCCAAGTTCAGACTTAAATTGAAGAAAGTAGGGAAAACCACTAGACCATTCAGGTATGACCTAAATCAAATCCCTTATGAGTATACAGTGGAAGTGAGAAATAGATTTAAGGGACTAGATCTGATAGACAGAGTGCCTGATGAACTATGGACGGAACTTCATGACATTGTACAGGAGACAGGAATTAAGACCATCCCCAAGAAAAAGAAATACAAAAAAGCAAAATGGCTGTTTGAGGAGGCCTTACAAATAGCTGTGAAAAGAAGGGAAGTGAAAAGCAAAGATATACCCATTTGAATGCAGAGTTACAAAGAATAGCAAGGAGAGATAAGTGGTCATGTATGGATGTGAGAGTTGGACTATAAAGAAAGCTGAGCACTGAAGAATTGATGCTTTTGAACTGTGGTGTTGGAGAAGACTCTTGAGAGTCCCTTGGACTGCAAGGAGGTCCAACCAGTCTATCCTAAAGGAGATCAGTCCTGGGTGTTCATTGGTAGGGCTGATATTGAAGCTGAAACTCCAATACTTTGGCCACCTGATGTGAAGAGACCCTAATGCTGGGAAAGATTGAGGGCAGGAGGATAAGGGGATGACAGAGGATGAGATGGTTGGATGGCATCTCTGACTCAATGGACATGGGTGTGGGTGGACTCCAAGAGTTGGTGATGGACAGGGAGGCCTGGCGTGCTATGGTTCATGGGGTCACAAAGGGTCGGACATGACTCAGTGACTGAACTGAACTTAGTATCAACATTTTACCACTTCAAATAGAATTGTAAATACCTAATCATCCATGCATTCATTTCCTCTCTTGCCTTCATGATATAGCTTCATGATATGTAAAAACATATTTTTTTTTTACAATTTTAAAAGTTGCTTTCCATTTACAGTTATTACATGATATAATTGTCTTAATGTTACATTGAAAACTATGTAAGACAGTGTTATAATTTTAATTATCAATACAATCATATCAAGAGGTGAAAAATCATATGTTATATCTATCCATATATTTGCTCTTGGTATTGCTTTTTTCCCCCCTAATGCTGATGAGTAGTTTTGTTGTGTGGTTGCCAATTTGTGTCCAACTCTTTTGTGACTCCATGCCTGCCAAGCTCTTCTGTCCTTTGGATTTCCCAGGCAAGAATGCTGGAGTGGGTTGCCATTTCCTTCTCCAGGGGATCTTCCCACCCAGGGATTAAACCTCAGTTTCATGGATTGCAGGCAGATTTTCTTGCCACTGAGCTAACTGGGAAGCCGCCTAATGCTAATAGTTTCCTTCTCTTATTATTTCCTTTTTTGTCTTAAGAGTTTCCTTAGCCATTTTTTCAAAGTAGGTCTGTGTACTGTGTGCTCTGTTGCTTCAGTCGTGTCCAGCTCTTTGCAACCCTATGGACTATAGCCTGCCAGGCTCCTCTGTCCAGATTCTCCAGGCAAGAATACTGGCGTGGGTTGTCATTTCCTTTTCCAGTAGGTCTGCTGACAATAAATTCTCTTTGCTTTTCTTCATTTGAGAATACCATTATTTCACCATTCTTACTGAAGGATATTTTCACCGAATACATAATTCTGAGGAGACAGTTCTTTCTTTCAGGACTTGAAAAATGTTGTGCCACTTCTTTATGGCCTCCATGTGCAGGAAATCTGTCATCATTCAAATTTTCTTGTATAGGTAATGCGAAATTTCTCTCTGCACTCAAGATTATTTTCCTTGCTTTTAGTTTTTGAATGTTTGATTATGATGTTCTTGATGTGGAGTTTTGGAGTTTATTTTGCTTGGGATTCACTCAGTCTCTTGAGTCTACAGGTTTATATCTTTCACCAAAATTGATAAATTTTAGGCCATATTTCTCAGGTATTTTTTTCAACCTACTTTGGCCACCTCATGCGAAGAGTTGACTCATTGGAAAAGACTCTGATGCTGGGAGGGATTGGGGGCAGGAGGAGAAGGGGACGACAGAGGATGAGATGGCTGGATGGCATCACGGACTCGATGGACGTGAGTCTGAGTGAACTCCGGGAGTTGGTGATGGACAGGGAGGCCTGGAGTGCTGCGATTCATGGGGTCGCAAAGAGTCGGACACGACTGAGCGACTGAACTGAGCTGAACTGAACTTTTTCAACCTCACTTTCTTTCTCCTTTTCTTCTGTGACTTGAATGTCTGGCTGAGTATTTATTATTGTCCACAGATTTCTCCTCCCTCCACCCCCCCACCAGAAAAAAATCCAAGTACTCAGAGAATTTACAGGTGAGCTCAAGGAAGAGATCATTCTTGTTTTATATAACACACAAGGTCAGATATTTTCCCCAGTCACATTCGGAGGGAAATGGAACCTTGAATCTAAATTCCAGGTAAAGGCAGCACCATAAAAGAAAATTATAGATCTGTTTTATTTATGAACACAAATGCAAAGAAGTAAACTTACACAGACTGAAATAAACAGTGTATTTAAAAAATAGCTCATTAATAAAGTAGGATTTTTACCTTAAGTGGAAGAAAAAAAAGTAATGTGATTATCTCAGTAGATTCAGGGGAAAAAAAAGTATGACCACGTTTAAAATCTACTTATAACTTAAAATTATCAAATAACAGGAGTTAAAGAGAACATTAATATGATAAATGAGTTAAAAACACATCAAACATGATCAACAGGAAAATTTTTTATGCATAGGAATAAAACAAGAATACCTATGATCATTGTTACTGCTCAAAACAGTACTGGAGGCTTTGGGCAATATAATATGAAAAGAAAAAAGGCAAATGTATAATATTAGGAAAAGGAAAAATAAAACTTGTTATCCACAGATGATAAAATTATAGAGAAAATATTACAAAATCAGGTATTAGTATTAATAAGAGAGTTCTATAAAAATGAAAATGACCTTCTACGTAAGTATTAAACAATTACAAAAATAGAAAATAAAATAGCATTCAGAATATCATTAAAATTTATGAGGTACTGAGGAATTAATGGAACTCTAATGCTTCATATGAGATATTTGAAAACCCAAAAGGGTATAGAAGAGTTATCGTGCTTAGTCACCCAGTCGTGTCCAACCCTGCGACCCCATGGACTGTAGCCCACCAGGTTCCTCTGTCCATGGGGATTCTCCATTCAAGAATACTGGAGTGGGTTGCCATGCCCTCCTCCAGGAGATCTTCCCAACCCAGGAATCAAACCCAGGTCTCCCACATTGCAGGTGGATTCTTTACCATCTGAGCCACCAGGAAAGCTCAGAAGAGTTATATAAACTATCTTTGTAGATGGAATAATTAATACTCAATATTTTTCAAATTTATTGTATATTCAGTGATATTAAAATTAATTAAATTTCCAGTAAGATATTTTTGGGGAAAAGCCAAAGTTAAATTAAGATTGATGAATGAATGAGGCCTGGGCTCAGTCAACTTTCATAAAAAAAATCAAAGAGATGTGACTACTGTGTGATCTATAAGATACTATAAGGCATATGAATTTAAAACAAAAGGATATACCGGTACAAGAACAGACAAAACAGAATATGTAGTTTAAATACAGAGCATGTGTGTATATAGAAATGATATATTATGGAGGTGGCAGTAAAATCAGTGGGGAAAGGATTTATCATAAAATGTATAGTGCAAGTAAAACTGGCTCACTTTTTACAGAAGAATAAAATTTGATTTTTACCTCATGCCATTTACAAAGGTGAGTGGAAGACAAATTAAAATTTAAATGTAAAATATAAAACTGCAGAGCTAATAGAAAAAAAAATCAGACTATATTTGTGACCTTGAAGTGAGAAATAACTTCTTAAATAAGACCTCAGAAGCAAAAAACAACTAGTGGAAAATTAGTAGATCTGAGTAAAACCACTTGGAATAAATGTTTGGCACTTTCTTATGTAGTTAAACATATGATTAGCTCATGACCTAACAATTCCTGTCCTGGGCATTTACCCTAGTTAAATTAAAACATATATTCACACAAATACTTGTACATGAATGTTTTCAGGCCTTATTTATAAAAGCTCCAAACTGGAAATAACTCAAATATACATCAGCAGGAGAATGTATAAATACACTAAAGCACACAGCTTAGAGCCCCCAAACCTTATGCTGGTTATAATAAGCAATATAAAAAATTATATGTGCTATGATTCCATGTGTATAAATTTCTAGAACATGCTAAATTAAACTACAATAACAGCAGATTAGTAGTTTCTTGAGACCAAGGGTGAGGTACTGACTTTAAAAGGTATGAAAGAGTTTTTTGAAGTGATGGACATGTGTCTTGATTGTATGTGGTTACATAGGTGATTTATTTGTCAAAAATTATTGAACTGTGCAGGGCTTCCCAGATGGCTCAACAGTAAAGAATTCACCTGCCAAGCAGGAGACATGGGTTCGATTCCTAGGTTGGGAAGATTCCTTGGAGAAGGAAATGGCAGCCTACTACAGTATTCTTGCCTGGGAAATCCCATGAACAGAGGAGCCTGTGGGCAACAGTCCAGGGGGTTCAAAGAGTCGGAGCATGACTCAGCAACTAAACAACTATAATTGAACTGTGCACATGAAAGGTACATTTACTGTATGTAAATTGTACTTCAGTAAAGTTAATTTAAAAAGTGAAAATTATAAGACAAAAAATGATGAGCCTGAGTACATCAAAATAAATTATTATTGTTCCACCAAGGACACCATAAACAAAATTAACAGAACACCTTGGATCAGATGCGTAACAGATTGGGAGAGAGATTTTGGTGTCAAAATTGATAGGTTAATATCTAGAAAGATCAAAGAGCCAATGAACTTTGCTAATCAACATTACAAATGAGAAACCCAGTTTAAAAATGGGAAGTGTATTAAGTTGCATAGTCACAGAAAGTTCAAATACCCAACAAATATATAAGGAAATGCTCAACTTCACTAGTAATTAGAAAAAATAAAATTGAAACAAAAATACAGTAACATTTAATATCTAGCAGATTGGTAAACATTAGGAAGATATACAATACTAAATATTTGACTAGAATGAGGGGAATAAAAATTTTCATGTTTCTCTCAGTAATGAAAACTGGTATATCCATTCTAGAGATGAATCTGGCAGTATTTCAATTAATATTTTGAGTATTAAAAATGGACCAGAAACTATCTTAGATGCTGAGGAAGTCAACAGTGAGTGAAAAAATATAAAAGTATTTGCCTTCATTAAGCTTATTATTTAGTGGAAAGAGAAGATGACAAAATCAAACATAAAATGAACATGTATCAGATGATGGTAAATAGCATGGAGAAAAGAAAGACAGGATAATGTGTTAGGAGATGGCTAGAGGAAAAGGAAACAGTTTCAATTTTAAATTTAGTGGCTAGGGAAGATTTCATTGAGAAGGAAAGGTTGGAGCTCAGACCTATGAGGGATAAGCCATCTAATCCTGGAGAAGTGAGTCCAAGCCAGAGTCAACAGCAAACACAAAGGCTTGAATTGATACCATGCTTAAGGTGTTTGAGAAACAGCAAGGTTAGTATGGCTTGATCTGAGGAAGTAAGGGGAGAATAAGAGGAAATGAAGTAAGAGAGATAAATAGGAGCAGATAACAAGGGTATTGTGTGTATTTGAAGACTTTGGGTTACACTCTGAGTAAGATGGGAAGTCATTTGAAGGTTTTGTGGAAGGAGTTCTTACTGGAAAATAGGTGTGTATATAGCTAAAGATTCAGCATTTCTGTTACTGGCTAAATTCCACAGAAAAAACCAGGACATAGATGCATAAGACATGTACAAGAACTTTTTTTTGAGATTTTTTGGTGCAAGTGAGCAATAGAAAACAATTGAGGTGTCCTTCACTGAGAGAAGAAATGTGTAAAACCCTTTCAAAAGTCAGTATGATAGGGAGAGATATATATAGCTCCTAAATAGCATTGCTCCTCAGTTACTCCAGTTGTGTCCAACTCTTTGTAACTCTATGGACTGTAGCCTGCCAGGCTCCTCTGTCCATGGGATTCTCCAGGCAAGAGTACTGGGGTAGGTTGCCATGCCCTCCTCCAGGGGATCTTCCCAACCCAGGGATGGAACCTGCATCTCTTAAATTTTCTGCACTGGCAGGCGGGTTCTTTACCACTAGCGCCACCTGGGAAGTCCTAAATAGTGTTGAAGGAAACAAAAAAAGAAACAGAATGAGATCTGTTGTACAATATATACAACCTGAAAATACAAATATACCGAAGGAAAAACGATTTTTCAATTTTACAAAAATATGCAAGGATGTGAATGACTTAGAGTGGGTGTCTTTGAGGAGGTTATGAGAATGAAACGGGAATTAGGGCTATAAAAGAAAAACAAATGTTTAGAAAGTAAAAAGGCTCATGGAGAGGTGAAAACAATCAATCTTCAATGTTCTCTCAGAACAAGCAGTTGATTTTTCCTCTTCGAAATAAAAACCTTTTATTATTATTATTATTATAGGAAAGTTTGAAAAACAGCACATCACCCTGTAGCCATCATCCAACCTCCAAAATCGTCAACTTAAGGCCAATCTATGCCCACTTGCACCCTCATTCACTTTCCTCTGCTTGTTTTTATTTATTTTTTGAGCATTTTAAATCAACTTTTTCTTTGAGCTCTGATTTACATACCTAATAAAATGCACTCGTGTATATTTTGATGAAATTTGAGTATAATCACCACTGCAATTGAGTTATAGACTATTCCATCACTGAAAAAAAAATCCCAGAACCTCATTCAAATCAATCTCCCATCAGCACCCCTAGGCAACCACTGATCTGCCTTCTGTCACTATAGATTTTATTTTGCTTTTCTAGACTTATGTCCACAAGTAGCATGAAGTTTCCTTTGTGTTCATGTTTCTCTTTGAATTCTTTTTTTTAATTATTTTTGGCTGTGCTGGTCTTTGTTGCTATGCACAGGCTTTTCTCCAGTTGCGGAGAGCAGGGGCTACTCTCTAGTTGCAGTGCGTGGGCCTCTCACTGCGGTGGCCTCTCTTACTGCAGCGCGTGGGCTCTCGGGAACGGAGGCTTCAGTGGCTGCTGCACGTGGGCTCAGTAGTTGCAGCTCTCAGGCTTAGTTGCCCTTGGGCATGTGGGATCTTCCCGGACCAGAGATCGAACCTGTGTCCCCTGCATTGCAAGGTGATTCTTAACCATTGGACCTCCAAGGAAGCCCCCTTTATAGTCTTTTACATATTTATAATAGTAGTTATAAAGTGTTTTCTGCTAACTTTGACACACAGAATTTCTTTAAAATTTTTTTGTTGAAGTTGATTTATAATGTTGAGCAATGTCTGCTATATAGCATAGTGAATCAGTTATACACACAGAGACAGTTTATATATATATATATATATATATATATATATATATGTTTTTCCATTATGGTTTAGCACAAGATCTTCAATATGGTTCACTCTGATATACATTAGGACCTTGTTGTTCATCCATTCTATATGTAAGCACTTGCATCTACTAACCCCAAACTCCCACTCTATCTCTGTCCCTCCCTCCCTCCCCCTTGGCAACTACAAGTCTGTTCTCTGTGTCTATGAGTCTATTTCTGTTTTGTAGACAGGTTCATTTGTGCCATATTTTATTCCACACATCAGTGAGACCATATACTTGTCTTTCTCTTTCTGACTTACTTCATTTAGTATCACAGTCTCTAGTTGCATCCACATTGCTGCAAATGGCATTTTTTAAGGTCAATAGCGTTAAGTTGTATATATGCACCACATCTTTATTCATTCATCTGTTTATAACAATTTAGCTTGTTTCCATGTTTTGGCTATTTTGGACAGTGCTGCTATGAACATAGGGATGCATGTTTTTTTGTTTTTACTGGAGTATAGTTGCTTTACAATTTGTTTGTTGCTGCTGTACAGCAAAGTGACTCAGCCACACATATACTTTTATTCCATTTCCTTGGATTTTCTTTCCATTTAGATCACCAGAGAGCATGAGTAGAGTTCCCAGTGCTATACAGTTGGTTCTCATTAATTATTTTTTATACACAGTAAGTTATATATGCCAATCCCAATCTCCCAATCCATCCAACCTGGCCCCACTTACTCCCTTGGTGTCCATACCTTTGTTCTCTACATTTGTGGGCCCCTATTTCTGCTTTGCAGTTAAGTTCTAAATCTATATACCATTTTCTAGATTTCATATATATGCACTAATATACAATACTTGTTTTTTTCTGACTCAGTTTACTTGGTATGACAGTCTCTAGGTCCATCCACCTCCCTGCAAATGGCTCAATTTTGTTCCTTTTTATGGCTAATATTCCTTTGTCCATATGTACCGCATCTTCTTACCCATTCCTCTGTTGATGGACATTCGGGTTGCTTCCACATCCTGGCTATGTAAATAGTGCTGCAGTGAACATTGGGGTGCACATAATTAAATCTTTTTTAACTATAATTTTGTCCCGGTATATTCCCAGGAGTGTGAGTGCTGGATCAATGATAACTCTATTTTTAGTTTTCTGAGAAACCTCCATATTGTTTTCCATAGTTGCTGTACCAACTCACATTCCCACAAACAGTGCAGGAAAGTTCCCTTTTCTCCACATCTTCTCCAGTATTTGCTATTTGTAGACTTTTTAATGATGGCCATTCTGAGTGGTGTGTGGTGGTACCTCATTGTAGTTTTGATTTGCATTTCTCTAATAGTGATATTGAGCATTTTATGACATACTTATCATTTCTAGATCTTCTGGATCTGTTTCCAATGCCTGATTTTGTTGCTGGGTAGAAGTAACATTTTCCTTCTCCATATGTCTAGAAATGCTTATTGGATGTGAGACCTCAGATGCTGTTTGTTGAGCATCTGGATTTTGTTACCTTTATTTAACAGTGTTGGCTTTTATTCTGGCAAGTAGTTAATTTACTTCTGGATCAGACTGGTTCCTTGAGGTTTGTTTTTAAGCCTTGTTAGAGTGATTTTGGAGCTTTTACTCTAGAGTGATTTTAGTCTCACCATTAAGACAGAATATTTCTGTGTCTCTATGAAATTCTCTTAAGTGTTTAATGAGGTTTCTCTCACTTGTTAGGATGTAATTTGAATGTCTCTCGGTCCTGGGTGAGTCCTAGTAGCTGTTCGGTTTATAGCTCCCTGGTAATTGATTGCCCGTTAGTGTTCTTTACCAAGGTCATGTAGGATTATGCTACACATCATAGTTATAGTATTCATATAAAACTCAAGATCTCGTTCCAGATTTCTGGAGGTCTTTCTCAGCATAACTCCCTTCTCTCAAGTACTCCAGCTTGCCCATTCCAGCCACCTCAGCTTCCCCACACTTGGAGCTCTGTCTCATCAACTCAACAAGAACACTTTTTTCCACTAAGGGATCTGCCTCCTAGCTTTGTGTACTCGGATAAGTCTTCAGACAAAAAGCAAAAACAATTGTTGGGCTTACTTCATTTTTTTCTATTCTTTTAGGGTTATAGTCTGCATTTATCTCCTATATTTTGACCAATTTTCTAGTTATTAAAGTAAGAGATCTAGTCTAATGCTATTTACTCTATCATTGGCCCAAAAAGAAATCTCAGAAATCTTGAGTAGCAAACTTTTTAAAAGAAAACTGAGTCTCTACCAAGGGTCACTGGTATTATATCCTTCTGTTTTCAATTCTTTTTATCTGTATAGAACTATCAGTATTTTAGGGTTGTGCCAGAGTTTCAACCCCTCTTATAGTATTTTGAAGCAAATCTAAGCCAGATATTATTTGTAAATATTTTATAAATATAAGATATACTCTTAAAACATAGAGCCTATTTTAAAAATTACAACTCCATGATCATATCTAAAATATTCAACAATAATTCCTCCCCGTCAAATATCCATTGTTCAAATATCCAACCAATTACATTTTAAATTTTTTCTTTTAAAAATCAGGATTCAAACAAGATTCACAAGTTGAAATTGTTGTGTCTTTTAAGACTTTTAAAATCTCCATGTTAATGCTCCATTTCTTTTGCATTTCCTTTGAAGTATGTTGTTTTTCTCCTGTAGCATTTCCCACAGGGAAATATATTTTGCAGCAAAATAGTTTAATATGTAGTTTAACGTGTTCCTTTAATAAGTGCTTCCTATTAGTAGTTGGAGAGAGAAGTGACAGTTTACTACTGTAATTCATGTTGTTCTTCTTCATTTTTTAAGTTCTATTTATCATCTTCTTCAAAGTGTTATTTTTTCAATTAATTCATTGGACATTTTTTGTTTTACTCTATGGTTCCATATAGTTTTGCTCTTACTGTTATGTATACTCTACATCTTTAACTTTCTCTAGTCAGTCAGCTTGCTATTGGATTTGCAATTATTGAGCAAATCTCTCTGTCCAGATTGATCTATATGATACAGAGGAAGGGCGTATGATACATTGAATACCCTGTTTACAGCATGGAAATGCTTGCTGAAGGATCCCCAAGCAGACACGAAGGCCAAATAAATGCTGTACACATATTACAGTTGTTTCTATGAGTGCATGCTTATTTGACCTTTGTAAGGACTATGTTGCTCTTTTAAGGTATGTTAGTTTCCCATTAGTTGCTTAGTACAGAATTAACAGGTTCAGTTTAAGAATCCAAGAGGCCTTTCTTAAGCTTCATCTGTGGTTTCAGGCCAACCCAGTGCATTGGAAGAGCCCTGGATTTTAATCAGAAACCCTGGGGTTAGGCTCTGGCTCTCATTCCGTCTTGCTAGTGAATCAGATAGTCATTGAAGAGACTGTCAAAGAAGCTCTGAGCACAGGGAACACCTCTATTCTCCAATCCAGGCAGCTCTTCGGATGCACAGATTCTCCTTGATAGCACATCGTGAGTTTCTTCACATGATGAGATGACTGAAGTGTAAAGAAGTCAAGAATCAGCTGAAATTTATAAAGTTAGCAAAAGTGAAGCTGGCATTTGAATTCAAACAGTCTGATTCCAGAAGATCAAGCCCTGAGCCTTTGGAGTGGGAGCACTGACTCCAAGATCCTAAATGACTAGAGAACTAACCCTGCTGCTGCTAAGTCACTTCAGTTGTGTCCAACTCTGTGCGACCCCATAGACGGCAGCCCACCAGGCTCCCCCATCCCTGGGATTCTCCAGGCAAGAACACTGGAGTGGGTTGCCATTTCCTTCTCCAATGGGGGGAAAGTGAAAAGTGAAAGTGAAGTCGCTCAGTTGTATCCGACTCTTAGCAACCCCATGGACTGCAGCCTACCAGGCTCCTCCATCCATGGGATTTTCCAGGCAAGAGTACTGGAGTGGGGTGCCATTGCCTTCTCCGAGAGAACTAACCCTAGGGAGTATCAAATAGTAAGAACTCACACAGAGGAAACCACTTGAATACAAGACCCGGCATCACCCAACCACCAGTAGCACCCTGTGCAGGACACCTCATCTAAACAACAGACAAAACAAAAATACAAACCCAGTCATCAGCAGACAGGATGACCACCTGATTCAGCCTTGCCCATCAGAGGAAAAGCAAACAAGCAAACAAAAACTCAGCACAAATCTCACCCTATATGAAGCTTGCACAAACCACTGGACCAAACTTAGGAGGGCAGAAACCAAAAGGAATAAAGAATTCAACCTTGAAGCCTGGGAAAAGGAGACCTCAGACACAATAAGTTAAAAAAAAAATAATGAAAAGGCAAAGAAATACTACACAAATGAAGGAACAAACTAGAAATACAGAAGTCCAAATATATGAAGAGGAAATAGTCAAACTACCCAAGGCTTGCTAACCTACAACTACCTGAACCTTTGTTTCCATATCTTTAAAACAGGAATAATAGTTCTTATTTTAAGCAACTCATGGGGCTATAGTAAAGGACTAGGTTGGTATTTGTAAAACTGCTTTACAACAGTGCTGTCCAAAAGAAACATAATGTGAGCCACAGAAGTAATTTAATTTTTCTAAGCCATGTTAAATAAAAGTAAGAGTCTGGTAAATTTAACTTTAATTATATATTTTATTCAATTCAACATAAGCAAAATATTATAATTTCAACAAGTTTCCATTTGGAAAAACTATTAAGGAGATATTTCACATTCTTTTTTTTTATGGTAAGGTTTTGAATCCAGCGTAACACTTACAACAGGTCTCAATTTGGATGCTAAATTTTAATCAAAAATACCTGATATGTATTTAGATTGCATAATATTTACAATTGAGTAAGTGGATGTATATCCCCCAATTTTCCCAAACTTAAAAAAGTTTTTCAGTAACTGAATTTAATACTGGTTTTTAAATTAAAATTAGTTAAAATTCCATAAAATTACAAATGCCTTAGTCACATCAGCCACAGTTCAATGGCTTAACAGTCATGCACAGTTAGTGGCTATCATATTGGATAGTGCCACTGTATCAACTGTTGAGCTTTATGTATCTGACAGATTTTACAGAAGTTCTTAAATCTCAGTTGGATGGTACACTATTTCTTTCACTTTGGGCCTCCACATTAGAGACATGAATTTCCTTTGCTTTGACCTACAAAAGAATTTCCCAAGGAAAACCTCGCAGCTTTCCCGACAGTTGGATAACAGATTGCTTCCATTTCAGTAATCAGAATTTATTTTGTCTAAGAGTCACTACACTTTCTGGGAAATAAATACATTTCTAAGAGCAGGGGGAAGATGACCAAAATAGACTGTTTTTAAAGAGCTGAAAAATCGATTCCTGGTAGTAATGCAATCTCGAATACACGAAACCATTAGTGCAAGGAGCCCACAACGAGGTCAGGATCTATTCTGAGCCATGGAGAATCGAGCTCCCAAGTGACTTCAGTGCATTACCAAGAGCAGACTGATTCCGGGTAAGGCCAAACCCATCATCTCAGGGTGTGGGGCATCACGTGGGGTCACCTCGGGTGTCTGGGATCTCCTGGCAGAGGTGAGTCAGGGCAATGGGCAACGATGATGGACACTCTACCCCAAGCATCCTTTTTTTGCATGAATTCATCACAGAATTTGATACCAAGGTATTTTTCTCTTTCTTCTTATTTGAGTAACAGACTAGAAATTCTTCACAGTTTTTCTTTGCTTCCACGGAGAATCTTTGATCTGAAAGAACCTACTGCATTCAGTAGACTGGACTGTTTAAATGAACATTTATCTAGCACTTGCCATATCCCAAACATTGTTCTAAGCACTTTAATTATTGCAACAAATTTATCAGATAGTTTTATAATGCCCACTTTACAGATGAGAAAACTGAGGCAGAGAAAGCTGAAATAACTTGCACAAAGTGGTACTGCTTATAAGTGATGCAGAAAGGATAGGAACCCAGACAATCTAGGTTTCTGACCAATCGGTAAACCCCATGGTCCATGCAGCTACTGGATGTGGGTCAGAGGCTAGACTTCAAGCTCAGCCCAGAGTGCCAAGCCTTGCATCCAGTCACTAGGAATTCAGATGCTGCCTTCCCTCATTAACTGGTGAAATCAGAGGGGAGCTCAGAAACCCACCTGCCTCTACCACTGTGTCCTGATCCTCTAAAACAAGTGTCCCCCACCTCCAGAATCTAATGTCTGAAGACCAGAGGTGGAGCTGATAGAGATAAAATGCACAATGAATGTAACATGCCTGAATCATCCTAAATCCCCCATTCTACCTCCCTGGTCTATGAAAAAATTGTCTTCCACGAAACCTGTCCCTGGTCCCCAAAAGGATGGGGACCACTGCTCTAGAATGTCCTCCATCTCCATAGCCTCTAACACAATTCTACTCATCTTTTAAAGCTCAGCTCAAAACACACCTTCTCCATTAGGCTTCTTAAATCTCTACAGTCAAAACTACTCCCTTTCTCATCTCCCAGCCTCTTCCAGATTAATCTCTATTGTAGTTTTCTGTAAGTTGCCTTGACTTACAGAGCTGTCTCTCTCTTTTCCTTGGCTTTGAGACCCCAGAGGATGGGAAGTTCATATTATTCATTTTTTAAAAGATTAAAAATTTTTTCATTTATTTTTGATTGGTCTGGGTCTTTGTTGTTGTGTGGGATTTTTTCTAGTTGTGGAGAGTGGGGGCTACTCTTTGCTGCAGCATACAGGCTTCTTATCGTGACGGCTTCCCTTTTTTGTAGAGCAGGGGCTCTAGGCAGAGGGGCTTCAGTAGTTGTGGCTCACGTGGCTCCCAGGCTCTAGAGCACAGCCCCAGTAGTCGTGGTGCATGGACTTAGTTGCTTTGTAGCGTGTGGGATCTTCCCAGACCATGGCTTGAACCTGTGTTCCCTGCCCTGGCAGGTGGATTCTTTACCACTGAGCCACCAGGAAAGCCTCATCTTATTCATTTTTTTATCCCCCACAGCACCTAGCATTTGCTTTCTAGCACGCCGTAAATATTCATTACTAATTCATCACTACCTCTATATTTCTAATTTGAATAGAAATATAATGTATTGGAAACTGTATTGCAGTGGGTTTCAAGAAACTTGAATTCTAAACTTGCTTCTGTCACCAAATAGCTATATACATTTGGGTAATTCATTTTACCTCTCTGAGCCTTAGTTGTCTGTAATTGGATGAGATAATCTCTAAGGCCTCATGACATTTATGGAATGGGCTATTATTTGCTCTGAATTTATGGACACAAAAGGTTTTAAACAAGTCCCTAAAGGCTATTTCATATATTCTGCAATCACTCCAGGGCTACAGGGGTGAGGTGCTTCTAAAGAGGAACACATGAGAGGGGTCAGCAGAAGCAGCCCCTTGAGACAGGCCAAGTCTGACTGGTTGGTTGTGCTTTAAAATTTCAGCCTGGTTAAAAGCCTGGATCTTATACGAAAGGACCCTACATAAAGTAGTGGATACAACAGAAGATAGCTTCAGGAAATAGTAGAGAGGGTTCTGTCCTCAGTGTGCTTAATGCGTGGTATGAATCACTGGCTAGCTAGGCTTCCTTTGAGAACACCCTGGAAATAACATGCAGATAAGAGGTATGCACAGACAGGTGATAAGGCCATCGGAAAGCAGAAGATAACATGTGTTAGTGAGAATGCAGAGAAACTGGGACCCATTTATGCTGTTGGTAAGAACATAAAATGATATGGCTACTATGGAGAGCAGTATCGTAGTTCCTCTTAAAATTAAAAATAAGACCACCATATGATCCAGCAATCCCACGTTTGGGTATATACCCCCCCCAAAATTCAAATCAGGATTTTGAAGAAATACCTGTACTCTGATGTTCACTGCAATGCTACTCCCAAAGGCTAAGAGATGAAAATACCTCCAAAGAATGGATCAAGAAATTAGGTACATACACACAATGAAATATCATTCAGCCTTTTTAAAAAAGGGAATCTTGCTATTTTGGACAACAGGGATGAACCCAGAGGACAGTATGCTAAGTGAAATAAACCAGTTACAGAAGGACAAACACTACCTGTTATCATGTATGTGAGAAATATAAAACAGTCAAATTCATAGAAGCAGAGGATAGAATGGTGGTGACTAGGGCCTGAGGGATGGGACAAATAGGGAATTGTTGTTCAATTGGTATAGGGTTTCAGTAACACAAGATGAATGTGCTCTGAGGATGTGTTATATAATATCATCCCTATACTTATAACTACTGTATTGTGCACTGACATTTTGTTAAGAGAGCTATCTCAAGTGTTCTGATAAAAAAAGGGACACAGGGAGACTTTTGGAGTGATGGATATGTGGTGGTTTCCTAGGCATTTTTGGGCATGTGACCAAACTCACCAAATTGTATATGTTAAATATATGCAGGGTTTTTGGTGTATCAATTATTATTATTAGCAAGGAAACTTTAAAAAGTCATTTATAATCTTTGCAACCTAAAAATAAAAATGGTTTTCAGACCTTAAGAAAGGAAAAGATTGGGTCTGGCTAGATACCCCACTTATAGCTAACATTTAAGAACAAACAAAGAAGGCTAAAAGGCAGGAAACAGTGGGATTAGGAGATGATATATTTGCCTGGGCCAAATAGTTTCAAAGTTTCTAAACGTCAAATACAAATTTGTAAGGTTCAAAATGTTGGATTTTAAGTTTATGTATTAAAAATATATATATTTGGCTGCATTGGGGCTTAGTTGCAGCCCCGTATCTGTGATCTTTGTTGCAGCATAAGAGAGCTTTAGTTGCAGATGTGAACTTTTAGTTGCAGCATGTGGGATCTGGTTCCCTGATCAGAGACTGAACCCGGGCGTCCTGCATCGGGAGCTAGAAGTCTGAGCCACTGGACCACCAGGGAAATCTCAAGTATATGTGTCTTAAAATCACTTGTTAGTGACTTATCCTGGTTATCAGAGCCATAAAACAGTGACTGGTCTCACATCCTGGATAAAGAAAGGCAGAGAAGTTTTTGTTTTCATTCCCCCACTGGCACATGGGTGCTAAACTCCTGTCTTCGCTCAGCACTTGGAAGGTGAATCACTTGACCTTGCTGGATCTTTGTAGCAGCTTCTGTAAAACGAAGGGCTTTATTGTAAAGATCCCTAACATCCCTTTTAGCTGGACATAAGGTTGGTGACAGGTATTTTCCTCCACTAGACTATGTTGTCATTCAGTTGCTAAGTTGTGTCTGACTCATTGTGACCCAAAGGACTGAAGCATGCCAGGCTTCCCAGTCCTTCACTATCTCTTGGAGTTTGCTCAAACTCATGTCCATTGAGTTGATGATGCTGTCCAACCACCTCATCCTCTGTCATTCCCTTCTCCTCCTGCCTTCAGTCTTTCCCAGTATCAGGGTCTTTTCCAATGAGTTAGCTCTTGGCATCAGATGGCCAAAGTATTGAAGGTTCAGCAACAGTTCCTTCCAATGAATATTCAGGGTTGATTTCCTTTAGGATTGACTGATTTGATCTCCTTGCAGTCCAAGGGACTCTCCAGTCTCTTCTCTAGCACCACAGTTCAAAAGCATCACTAAACCATCAACCCCTGGAATGCCAGGCTGTGCTTTACCTACTTCTTTAGAGCCAGGTGCCAGCAAAGTTTCTGACACGTACTGGGGGCTCAATCAGTGCTGGTTGAATTGAACTGACTTGAATATAATAAGTGAGGAGGCATGAAGTGAGAGCCAGAAAGTTAATTTTTAAAATGGAAGCAAGCTTTTCCTTCTCTCTGTGGACAAAAGCTGGGAAGAGACCATTTTGGTAACAGGTAAAAACCCAGAGTGAAGAAGAGTGAAAGGTACACCCCATCAGCTGGGCAACAGAAACCCCTGGGGCATACAAATATCTGGAGAAAGGTTATTGATTATAAAGTAAGAGTGCTGATAAATTACCAAGAATAAATATAACCAAAATAGGTATATAAAATTAAGCCTTGCTATTGGGCTTCCCTTGTGGCTCAGCTGGTAAGGAATCCGCCTGCAATGTGGGAGACCTGGGTTCAATCCCTGGGTTGGGAAGATCCCCTGGAGAAGGGAAAGGCTATGTACTCCAGCATTCTGGCCTGGAGAATCCCATGGACTGTATAGTCTATGGGGTCACAAAGAGTTGGACATGACTGAACGACTTTTACTTTTTACTTTCATACTTCAGCCAACTATAGCAAAGTTGGATCTGATGTGAAGAGCCAACTCACTGAAAAAGATCCTGATGTTGGGGAAAATTAAAAGTAAAAGGAGAAGGGAGCAGCAGAGGATCAAATGGTTAGATAGCATCACTGAGTCAGTGGACATGAATTTGACCAGGATATAACTAAGGATAGGGAAGCCTAGCATGGTCTAATCCATGGGATTGCAAAGAGTCGAAGCAATTTAGCAACTGATCAACAATACAATAATCCCTTAAAAATTAGTGGAAAAGCTTTCAAATTGTTGCTTAGATTTTCAAGATGTTCATAATTATTTTTCAGTAGGTAATGCGCACACAGAGGATCCAATTTCAAAGGTTTTAAAAGCTATTAATAGCAGTATTGATTTTATCTCTTTATAGGCCATTAGTTACTTGGATAAAAAGTTTACTTTGTGTTTAAAGCAGCCTCTGAGTAGAAATGCCAGTTAGCCCTTCTGATACTGTACCACCAGGGGCTGAAAGGCAGACCCTTCCATACAGCTGTGGAGTTGGCTGACAGGTGAGATGTGGGCATCTAGATGCTGAGTAAGGCAAGAGTGACAGTGTTATCCCATCATACAAAATGGGTACCTGAGGCCTAGAAAGAAGATACTTTGCACACGATCACTTAGTCACTGGTGGGGGACTTCTCTGGTGGTCCAGTGGTTAAGAATCTGCCTTGCAAGGCAGGGGTCGTGGGTTTGGTCTCTGGTCAGGGAACTAAGATCCCGTATGCCACAGGGCAACCAAGCTTGTGTATTGCATCTAAGATCCAGCTGGGAAAGGCAGCTAAAACAAAAAAAGACACTGGTGGAACCCAGCTGGGAAAGGCAGCTAGCCTCATTCTGCTGCTTCATTAGATGCTTTATCTACCTTCTCATCTTTCAGCCCAGGGCAGTTTCTTGGGACATGCACTGCCCAGCCCTCCTACTAAACTGCCCAGGAGACTTGAATCCTTCGTTCCCTTTGGAGAGGAGTTTTAGGGCTCTACAGCACTGAAACAGGGCTCTTCCAGCCCAGTGCAGTCCAGAGAGATGTGCACTGCCATCCTGGGGTCAGGCCAGGCTCAGCACCTGCCTGAAGAGGCAAGAAGTCGCCTCTGACAGATGCTTATGACAGTTTCAGGGCACAGTCAGGTTCTCTTCAGAGAGGAGAGCACGTTGGGATCTCGGGTTCCAAACAGGTCCCATTTCCTCATGTTGACTGAATTCTCTCCATCACAGACTTCATCTCTGGGTCCCCAGAAGAGGGACTTGCTAGCTCAAGAATGTGCCCAGTTGAACTTGATTTACTTTTCATAGAAGACTCAGAAGGGAAATTGACTTTTTATCCATTCTCTCCTCGAAGCCATCAAAAGAATTATGAAACCGTTTCCAGATCAAACACTGAGGTTCTTCCCAAAGGGTGTCACCATGAATCAACGTTCAGCGCTTTTGCCCTCCTCTCCCATGGTGCGGAAGCCAGGCGGGTGGGTTTCCTCCTCTCTGTGCGAACATCATGGCCATTGCAGGACTCTGCTCCCTTCCTCTCTGTGCTGCTGTCTTCACCACACTCCACGCCCCAGGATCTGGTCCACCTGCACGGGAGGAGGAAACAAACCTGAAACACAGGTGTAGGGACTGTCCTGCTGTGTCCAAATGAGAGACTGTAAATACAGTGTGATGGGCAAGTTTTGAGGTTGTAATTCTGCAGAAAGGCAAGTCCCCCAGGAGGCCAGGTCTACATCCCAAACTTCTCTCTCCCTCCACAGCAGAACCACCTCCATGCACTGAATACACTGTCTTTATTGTGAGGGTTCCCGCCTTGCCCCAGTCAACATGTTTCTTTAACTCCTTTAAAATGAACTTGTTAGAGGTGTCTCTACTGCCGTGTGTTTCTAACTTCCTCTAATTTCGGGGCTTGGAAATGTGTGAGTGTGTTTCAGACACTGTTCTGTGGGTGGTCGTGGTGCTGAGCAAGTTCACTGCTTCAATGTTTAATGCGGAACTATTTTCTACTCTTCAGGTAGATGGGGAGAAGGGGCTTTGTGTAGCCATGAATATGTATTTTCATCTCTACTACTTTCTGCCCTGTATTGCTAACCTACTTGACTTCCTCCACCTTCAGCCAGATATAAAAGTGAAAAGAGGCCAAGACATGGTGAGGGGTGGGGGGGGTCATTGGTATTTAGGCAAGTACTGAAAGGAGGCATTACTAGACTGTCCAGGAGACTTGGATCCTTCGTTCCCTTTGGAGAGGAAAGTTTTAGGGCTCTGTGCAACAGTGATTTATCATAGATGGCAAAAATACTGGGTTGCCCAAAAGTTCACTCAGGTTTGTCTGTAAGACATTATGGAAACACCTGAACGAATTTTTTGGTCAATCCACTATCTGCTGTCCAAAGCACTGCTAAGCTCGCTGCCTGCCTGTTCTGCAAAGCTAATGGAAAGGCTGGTGTACCCTGGCCAACTGAGCCTACGTTTAGGTGTTTCTCCAGTTCCCTAAATACCCATTTTCTGTCTGGCCTCCAGACAGCTAATCTAATCTACTTTATTTTGCTTCTCATAATTTCATTATCGGATGTAACCCTGTCCCAAAGTCTGGGCCCGTCGCGCCCGTGAAGGTTCTCCAATACCCTTTTATAGTTCACTCATTGATTCATTTACCCAATAAGTATTTGTCATCTCTGTGCTGGTTGCTGGGTATCCAAGGATGTAAAAGAGAAATATTTGCCCTTCATACCTTTGAAGTGTATTGTCCAACCTCAAAGTTGTTTGTGGAACAAGAAATTGCAAACATGATGAGTGTGGTACTGATATACAGGGGGTTAAGGGAACACGTGGTGCATGTGTGCTCAGTACTGCAGTCGTGTCTGACTCAGCGACCCCATGGACTCTAGCCTGCCAGGCTTCTCAGTCCATGGGATTCTCAAGTCATGAATACTGAGGTTGGTGTCCATGTCCTTCTACAAGGGATCTTCCCGACCCAGGGATCACACCAGTGTCTCTTACACAGATTGCAAACGTGATGAGTGTGGTACTGATAGGTAGGGGCCTAGGGGGCAAAGAGTCAAAAATGCTGTGTTTGGATGCAATCTCAAATATGAAAGAATGATCTCTGTTCGTTTCCAAGGCAAACCATTCAACATCACAGTAATCCAAGTCTATGACCTGACAAGTAATGCTGAAGAAGCTGAAGTTGAACAGTTCTATGAAGACCTACAAGACCTTTTAGAACTAACACCAAAAAAAGATGTCCTTTTCATTATAGGGGACTGGAATGCAAAAGTAGGAAGTCAAGAAACACCTGGAGTAACAGGCAAATTTGGCCTTGGAATACAGAATGAAGCAGGGCAAAGGTTAATAGAGTTTTGCCAAGAGAACACACTGGTCATAGCAAAAACCCTTTTCCTACAACACAAGAGAAGACTCTACACATGGACATCACCAGATGGTCAACACCGAAATCAGATTGATTATATTCTTTGCAGTCAAAGATGGAGAAGCTCTATACCGTCAGCAAAAACAAGACCAGGAGCTGACTGTGGCTCAGATCATGAGCTTCTTATTGCCAAATTTAGACTTAAATTGAAGAAAGTAGGGAAACCCACTAGACCACTCAGGTATGACCTAAATCAAATCCCTTATGATTATATATGGAAGTGAGAAATAGATTTAAGGGACTAGATCTGATAGAGTGCCTGATGAACTATGAATGGAGGTTTGTGACATTGTACAGGAGACAGGGATCAAGACCATCCCCATGGAAAAGAAATGCAAAAAAGCAAAATGGCTGTCTGGGGAGGCCTTAACGAATAGCTGTGAAAAGAAGAGAAGCGAAAAGCAAAGGAGTAAAGGAAAGATATAAGCATCTGAATGTAGAATTCCAAAGAATAGCAAGGAGATAAGAAAGGCTTCCTCAGTGATCAATGCCAAGAAACAGAGGAAAATAACAGAATGGGGAAGACTAGAGATCTCTTCAAGAAAATTAGAGATACTAAGGGAACATTTCATGCAAAGATGGGTTCGATAAAGGACTGAAATGGTATGGACCTAACAGAAGCAGAAGATATTAAGAAGAGGTGGCAAGAATACACAGAACTGTACAAAAAAGATCTTCATGACCAAGATAATCATGATGGTGTGATCACTCACCTAGAGCCAGACATCCTGGAATGTGAAGTCAAGTGGGCCTTAGAAAGCATCACTACGAACAAAGCTAGTGGAGGTGATGGAATTCCAGTGGAGCTATTTCAAATCCTGAAAGATGATGCTGTGAAAGTGCTGCACTCAGTATGTCAGCAAATTTGGAAAACTCAGCAGTGGCCACAGAACTGGAAAAGGTCAGTTTTCTTTCCAATCCCAAAGAAAGGCAATGCCAAAGAATGCTCAAACTACTGCACAGTTGCACTCATCTCACATGCTAGTAAAGTAATGCTCAAAATTCTCCAAGCCAGGCTTCAGCAATACGTGAAATGTGAACTTCCAGATGTCCAAGCTGGTTTTAGAAAAGGCAGAGGAATCAGAGATCATATTGCCAACAACTACTGAATCATGGAAAAAGCAAGAGAGTTCCAGAAAAACATCTATTTCTGCTTTGTTGACTATGCCAAAGCCTTTGACTGTGTGGATCACAATAAACTGTGGAAAATTCTGAAAGAGATGGGAATACCAGACCACCTGACTTGCCTCTTGAGAAACCTATATGCTGGTCAGGAAGCAACAGTTAGAACTGGACATGGAACAACAGACTGGTTCCAAATAGGAAAAGGAGTACGTCAAGACGGTACATTGTCACCCTGCTTATTTAATTTATATGCAGAGTACATCATGAGAAACGCTGGGCTGGAAGAAGCACAAGCTGGAATCAAGATTGCTGGGAGAAATATCAATAACCTCAGATATGCAGATGACACCACCCTTATGGCAGAAAGTGAAGAGGAACTAAAAAGCCTCGAGGAAAGTGAAAGAGGAGAGTGAAAAAGTTGGATTAAAGCTCAACATTCAGAAAACAAAGATCATGGCATCTAGTCCCATCACTTCTTGGGAAATAGATGGGGAAACAGTGGAAACAGTGTCAGACTTTATTTTTTGGGCTCCAAAATCACTGCAGATGGTGACTGCAGCCATGAAATTAAAGGACACTTACTCCTTGGAAGGAAAGTTATGACCAACCTAGATAGCATATTGAAAAGCAGAGACCTTACTTGGCCAACAAAGGTCCGTCTAGTCAAGGCTGTGGTTTTTCCAGTAGTCATGTATGGATGTGAGAGTTGGACTGTGAAGAAAGCTGAGCGCCGAAGAATTGATGCCTTTGAACTGTAGTGTTGGAGAAGACTCTTGAGAGTCCCTTGGACTTCAAGGAGATCCAACCAGTCCATTTAAAGGAGATCATTCCTGGGTGTTCTTTGGAAGGACTGATGCTGAAGCTGAAACTCCAGTACTTTGGCCACCTCGTGCAAAGAGTTGGCTCATTGGAAAAGACTCTGATGCTGGGAGGGATTAGGAACAGGAGGAGAAGGGGACGACAGAGGATGAGATGGCTGGATGGCATCACTGACTCAATGGACATGAGTTTGAGTGAACTCTGGAAGTTGGTGATGGACAGGGAGGCCTGGCATGCTGCAATTCACGGGGTCACAAAGAGTCAGACATGACTGAGCGACTGAACTGAACTGAACTGAGCGGTCAAATAGATGGGGAAACATTGGAAACCGTGGCTGACTTTATTTTTCTGGCTCAAAAACCACTGTGAATGGTGATTGCAGCCATGAAATTAAAAGATGCTTGCTCCTTGGAAAGTTATGACCAACCTAGACAGCATATTCAAAAGCAGAGACATTAGTTTGCCAACAAAGGTTCATCTAGTCAAGGCTATGTTTTTACCAGTGGTCATGTATGGATGTGAGAGTTGGACTGTGAAGAAAGCTGAGTGCCAAAGAATTGATGCTTTTGAACTGTGGTATTGGAGAAGACTGTTGAGAGTCCCTTGGACTGCAAGGAGATCCAACCAGTCCATCCTAAAGGAGATCAGTCCTGGCTGTTCATTGGAGGGACTAATGTTGAAGCTGAAGCTCAAATACTTTGGCCACCTGATGTGGAGAGCTGCCTCACTGGAAAAGACTCTGCTGCTGGGAAAGATTGGGGGCAGGAGGAGAAGGGGAAGACAGAGGATGAGATGGTTGGATGGCGTCACCAACACAACGGACATGGGTTTGGGTGGACTCCGGGAGTTGGTGAGGGACAGGGAGGCCCAGCGTGCTGCGGTTCATGGGGTCACAAAGAGTCGGACACGATTGAGTGACTGAACTGAACTGAAGAGGGACACATCGGAAGACCCTTAATTCAGAATGCAGATGAATCAGAAATGGCCCCCTGAGAAGATCTCATTTATCTTAAAAGCATGAACTCAGAAGAGTGCTGGTAGATAGGAGTCACATGTGTGAAAGTTTTGAGGTAGAAAGGAGAAAGTGTATTGAAGGTAACAGAAGGGTGGTGTGGTTAGGATAGAATAATAGCCAGTATTAATTTGGCATTTGATGTACCAGGCCATGTTCAAAGCAGTTGACACATTTTAATTTTTTTTTTAACCTTCACATTAAATCTATGATTAGGTAATTGAGAACACAGAGGAGTTAAGTAACTTTCCCAGGGTCACACAGCTAGGACATAACATAACTGGGATATGAGCCAAGACAGCCTGGCTCCAATCCCTGCCCTCTGAACACAGCATCAAACTTCAGAGACAGCATAGGAAGGGCAGATGAGGACCGTATCACACAATTCAGGAAGAGGAGACAGAAGATTGCAAGTCAATTTAGACCACACTGAATGTTCAATACGGCACCTAGGTCTGCTACATACTAATCTCAATCCTTTTCTCCATATGGAAAATTGGGGAATCCACTGAGACTCTAGGGTTCCCAGGTGGCCTAGTGGTAAAGAATCGGTCTGCTAATGCAGGTGATGTAAGAAAGGTGGCTTCGTTCCCTGGCTCGGGAAGATCCCCTGGTGTAGGAAACGGCAACCTACTCCAGTATTCTTGCCTGGAAAATTCCATGGACAGAGGAGCCTAGTGGGCTACAGTCCATGGAATTGCAAGGAGTCTGATACAACTGAGCATGCACACCCTGAGAATCCAGCTCCAGGTTACACACTGGAGAAATATAGGAAGCAGTCAAATTAGCCCTAAGGGCTAATAATTCCCTTCCCCCATAACTTTGAGGGAAGAAGAGGTTTGTGTGGGATGGAGAGCTGAAGGATTCACACAGCAAGGTGTACTTGAAGTGGCCTGCAGGAATCATTAGGGTCTAGACTAAAAAAACCCAATGGAATAGTTGTCCATGCCTTTTAATTCTTTTGTTTTTTTCAGCATGAACTTATCATGTATCTTCTCCCTGCCTGATTTTCTGCTAGAAGCTGAAGCTATGGCAGTGAATTGGACAAGTAAAATAGAAACCAGCATGAGCAAGGGGGTGCATGTGAGAAAGTCTGTGACTGTGGGTGACAAAGAAGAGACTAGCTGGCACCCAAGGGTCATGGGGAAAGTTAATTGGAGCTGGGCTTCAGAGATGGGAAATGAGGACAGGGAGATAAAGCAAGTGTTTGTTCAAGGTTCTATCAGTGTTGAATGGGATTTTTCTTCCTAACTGATAATGAGAAGCCATCGCTAGTTCTTGGGTAGGAAAGAAAAACAATTTGTTTCTAGAATGCTTTGTCTGGCAGCTCTGCACAGGCCACACTGGACAGCAAGGAGACCCAAATGTTAGTACAGTGTTAGGGTGGGTAGAAGAAGCAAGGAACAGAGAAGTAGATCTGAATGCCATTTACTGTTTCTAACATTTTTTTGAATGATTTGTTTGAAGTAGAGCTGATTTACAATATTTTATTAGTTTCAGGTGTACCGCATAGTGATTCAATAATTTTGTAGCTTACACTCCATTTAAAGTTATAAAATATTGGCTATATTCCTGGTTCTATAAAACATATCTTTGTAGCTTATTTATCCTACACAGAGCAGTTGGGATCTTAGTTTCCTGCCCCTATCTCGCCCCTCCCCTTCCCTATCCCATTTATTTAAAATGGTCTTTTAAAAACTACCTTATTTTATAGTTGAGAATAGTTGGTTAACAATGCTGTGTTAGTTTCAGGTGTACAGCAAAGCAATTCAGTTAGACATGTATCTGTTCTTTTTCAAAATCTCTCCCCGTTTAGGTTATTTAAAAATATTGGGTAGAGTTCCCTGTGCTGTACAGAAGGTCTTGCTGATGATCTATTTTATATACAGTAAGTGTGCAGATGTTAATTCCTAATTTATCCCTTCTCCCCTACCTTTTCCCTTTGGTAACTCTTAAGTTTTTGTTTTTGAATTCACTGAGTCTGTTCCTGTTTTGTAAATAACTTCATTTGTATCATTTTTTAGATTCCACATATAAGTGATATCGTATGATATGTCTTTGTCTGACTTCACTTAGTACGATACTCTCTAGGTTCATCCGTGGTGCTGCAAATGGCGTTATTTCATTTTTATGACTGAGTAATATTCCATTGTATATACGTACCACATCTTTATCCGTTCATGTGTCAATGGATTTAGGCTGTTTCCATGTCTTGGCTACTGTAAATAGTGCTGCTCTGAACATTGCTACTGCTGCTGCTGCTAAGTTACTTCAGTCGTGTCTGACTCTTGCAACCCCATAGATGGCAGCCCACCAGGCTCCCCCGTCCCTGGGGTTCTCCAGGCAAGAACACTGGAGTGGGTTGCCATTTCCTTCTCCAATGCATGAAAGTGAAAAGTGAAAGTGAATTCGCTCAGTCGTGTCTGACTCTTCGCGACCCCATGGACTGCAGCCCACCAGGCTCCTCCGTCCATGGGATTTTCCAGGCAAGAGTACTGGAGTGGGGTGCCATTGCCTTCTCCGGCTCTGAACATTAGGGTGCATGTATCTTTTTGAATTAGAATTTTCATCTTTTCTGGATATATGCCCAAGAGTGGGCTTGCAGGATAATATGGTAACTCTATTTTTAGTTTAAGGAACTTCCATATTGTTCTCCACAGTGGCTGTATCAACTTATATTCCTACCCACAGTGTAGGAGGGCTCCCTTTCCTCCATACCCTCTCCAGCATTTATCGTTTGTAGACTTTTTGATGATGGCCATTCTGACTGTGTGAGGTGAGATACCTCATTGCTGTTTTGACTTGCACTTCTCTAATAATTAGTGATGTTGAGCATCTTTTCTTGTGCTTTTTGGCCTTCTGTCTGTCTTTGGAGAAATGTCTGTTTAGATCTTCTGCCCGTTTTTTGATTGGGTTGCCTGTTAAAATATCATTTCCTCTTATTTCTCACTTTTCTTGCATACTCTTTAAAATTGTAGGTTAGGTTGTCCTCTCATACTTGAAAATCAAGGTTAAATCAGCTTCTCTTGGTCTCTAAAAGCAGACAAGATTTCTGGTTGATAGCTCGGATCAGTTTTATTAACCCAAAAGTACCTCTCAACTTGGCACCTCTTCAGCCAGAAACAAACATATTATTCACCCTGGATTGTCCTGAAAGGGGTAAGAGAAATGAGTGTAATTTAAGGAGACGGTCCTTAATTAAAGGAGCCACTTGGTAAACTTCAATGGCTGCCTTGTTTTGGCTAGGCAATTTTTTTAAATTTTAATATACTTTTCCAAATCTTGTTTGTTGGAGAGTTTATCATAGTTGGCTTTTACCTGGTAAATTTTTATTTAATCTGTGGCAGATGCCATGTCAGGTTGACCGGATTTCAGGATAGGCATTGTATCCTACTGCCAAAGCAGTGAATGCAGCCCGTTGTGTGGTGAGTTCTCAGTGTGACACACAGTACCCAGGATTTCAGTGCAGCCAGAGGGGTGAATGGGGTCAATTTTTTTTATTTGCATGCACAGTCTCCCTCCTCCAGCTACCCCTCTGAGTGGGCTTTCCTCCACTCCACAGGTATATTTTCACTATTAACCTAATGTCACACATTTTGTTGGTTACCATTGTATTATGTGTGGGTAGAGATGCTGTAGCAATGAGTGACTGGTGCATGTAGTCAAACAGATCAGTCCAGAATGATCGTATGATTTTAGTGAACACCCTGCATCACCACTTACCAACACACACACACACACACCCACACCCCCCCCCACACACATACCCACCCCCCACCCCACCCCACACACACAATCTGGTTTCGCCCCCAACATTTTTTCCCCTGTGGCATTGCAGAACTCTGGAACCGAAAGGAATTTACAGATGGGAAAGTTTGTCTGCATTATTTAAAGACAAAGAAACTGAGGCCTAGACAGGAAAGGGACCAGATGCCACAGGCCACAGAGCTAGTAAGGAAGTTCAGGGATTGGAATACAGATTTCCAGATCCTGGCCTCTCTGTGTATCTCACCATGTTAAATCCTCATATTTGATTCTTAAAGAAACATGGATCTACAAGGCTGGAGACCCATGTGAAAAAGCACAGGAAAAGATACTCAACATCACTAATTAGAGAACTTCGACTTCCCTGGTGGCTCAGGTGGTAAAAGCGTCTGCGTACAATGCAGGAGACCCGGGTTCGATCCCTGGGTTGGGAAGATCCCCTGGAAAAGGAAATGGCAACCCACTCCAGTATTCTTGCCTGGAAAATTCCATGGACAGAGGAGACTGGTAGGCTACAGTTCATGGGGTTGCAAAGCGTCGGACATGACTGAGCAACTTCACTTCACTTTGCAAATCAAAACTACAATGAGATATCACCTTACACTAGTCAGAATGGCCATCATCAGAAAGTCTACAAACGATAAATGCTGGAGAGGGTGTGGAGAAAAGGGAACTCTCCTACACTCTTGGTGACTTACAGTGTTGAAAAAAAAAACCAACCCTTTAATTTAGAAGTTATCTGCAAAGATATGCTTTGAACTCAGGTCTCTGGACTCCCAGACCAGAGCCATTTAACTGTTCTGTGGTAGAGATATTGTGTGTTGTTTACATGTACTTGGAAATGTAATATATAATAGTTTTAAAAATTCCCTGAACCCTATACCTTGTAGTTCTTGGCCTCTTCAAGCCCTGACCTCATCATCTGATTGCTGTCTATATTTTTCTTAAACATGTTGAGGAACTGTAGAGAGGTGGCTTAGAGTGTGCTGATGGTTTGATATTACAACACTTCCAGTCAACAGAGTTAATTACTTCAAATGTGCAGCTTAAGTGTAGCCATTGAATCAGATCAGAATCAGTTCCTGGAAATCAGGCCTTGATAATGAGAGCTTTGCAAGGCAAAAGCCACAGTGAAGGGGAAGCAGCCCAGTGGGGTTCTAATATCTCCGTACCACATTGCGCCCATCAGGGTTGACTACAAGAGAACTGGGTATCTTGTCCTACCCTCTCTGACCTGCTCATTATAGAAGCCCCCTAGTATTTCCAAACAGGAACTGCCCAGGGCTGCCCACTTCAGATTCCTGTCCCCACCTGTCTTTCCGTGGCAACCCTCTGTATGCTGGACTGTTCTTCTCTACCTACCCTCAGTACCCCTTCTTCCACCCCCGCTGGCCTGTTTTGGGTTCCAGCTCTATCTTCTGCTCTCCTTTGTGATGGTCAGGGGTCTCACTCACTGGTCTATTTGAGGACATTACTGTTAAAATATGGAGAATTTATCATTTGTGGGATCTGCAACTCTGTCAGTCAGCTAGGGCTGCCATAACCATATATAATACTATAGACTGGATGACTTAAAAGAAATTTGTTTTCCCATAGTTCTGGAGGCTGAGAGTCCAAGATCAAGGTGCTGGCAGGGTGGACTTATCCTGGGGGTTGTCCCTTTAACTTTCAGAAGGTCCCTTTCTTGTAGTATCTTTACATGGCTCAATTTTCTCTGTGCACAGGCATCCCTGGTGTCTGTCTCGTCTTATAAGGACACCAGTCATACTGGATTAGGGCCTGGCTCTTATGACCTCATTTAAACTTAGTTTTCTCCCTAAAGCTCTCATCTCCCAATACAGCCATATTGGGGATTAAGTGCTATAACCTGTGAATTTTGAAGAGGTAAGACTGAGTCCATAACAGGACCATAGGTAGGTTCCTCTCTAATAGAGATGTCCACAGCCTTATCTCAGAGCAGTAACTCTCTGGCAGCAACTGTGTATGTCATCTTTGCAGGCAAATGAGGACTGTGATTTGGACAGAGACCTCTACCCCTGTATACACATCTCCAAGGCTGCCTACAAATAAAGCCAGATCTGAACAATTAAAGATCTGCATTCCAAATCTCCGGGTAATAAGTTGAATGATAAAACCTCCTGCCCAGGTGGCATTTTCAGTAGGCTCAGAGAAATACCAAAGGGATGCGCCCATAGTCCTCACCAGTTAGCCAGTTTAATTTTGTTTGATGACTTGGATTTCAATTATTTAATTTTGGAATGTAGGAAGATGTATTATATATGGGTTAGTTATATATAAATGTGTTATGTATGTATGGAAATATGTTTTTTCACTCTAAGCTTTGAGAAGGTTACAGAAAGTTCATATGTTAGACTAGATGCTAGAGACCAAAGTCACTATAGTCAGGGGTATCATTGTGTATCATGAGGCCACTGACTACGCCAGTGAGTCAGGCATCTGCATTAGGCACCAATAATAATGATAATAGTTAACTGTGAACAAACTATGATTTTTATCTGTCTTTACTGTGATTCTGTGAGGGTGGTGTTCTGTTATTTCCACCTTAGAGAACGGGAACCGAGGCATACTTTGCTCAGGGTCAGACAACTATTAAGTGTGGAAGGAGTACCTGTCTGATAATGAAATGCAGGTATTTGTGCTCACTCTGAA